>NC_083359.1:11868125-12512500 GCF_030254825.1 Meriones unguiculatus
GGTGAACACTCACAAGTTCCAGAGAGGCCAAGGAAGCCGCATTCCTTCTTCACACATGGCCCAGTGCATCTGCATCCATTGTGATACCCTTTATAGTCCAATAGTGAACGTAAGAGTTTTCCTGAGTTCTGTAAGCTAGCTGAGGAAGTGAATCCAATCTGAGGAGACGGTGAACCTTCACCTGTGGTCAGTGGGTCAGATGTAGCCTGGGCTTGAGTTTGGCATCTACAGTGAAGGCGCCTTAGGAACTGGCTGTCTTCAAGTAGATAAGGTTGCATGGAAGTGGACTAGAGACACCCAGCCAGTGTCCATTTTAGAACCAATTGCTAGATGGTAAGGAGACACCCCCACACCCACACACATGAGTTTGCACACATGATATCAATACAGGAGAAACTGCAGTTTGTCTTTTTCCTTACATGGACCCAGGCATCGAACAGGCTATTGTCTCCTGGTCAGGTCTGGTTGTAGTTGAGCGATGGGAAGCCCCATCTCGCTGGAAAAGGAGACAAGGCTGTGTTTAGATGCTGAGTAGTGCTCAGTCGCGCTCCCTGCCTTGAACACTTACCTTTGCCTTAGAAACCATGGCTGGGCTGAAGGGGTTCCCCTAATTCTGAGAGGTACATGCCAGTATTTCTTAGAACTATTCTTTTGTGTATGAGTGTTTTGCATGTATGTTCACCACCTGAGTGCAGTGCCCCTGGAGGCCTGAAGAGGGCATCAGATTCCCAAGCCCATGAGATATAGACAGTTGTGAACCACTACATGGATCCTGAGAATCTAACCTGGGCCCTCGGGAAGAACAGGCAGAGTTCTTAAACAGCAGGGCCATTGCTCCAGGGCGACCAGTGACTTTCAAGGGTTCAGAGGTCACAGGCATGGTTTGGAGGTGCTCTAGCCTGTGACCACGAGTGTTACTGGCACATAGGCAGATCTTTTGCAGCATGAAGGTATCAGTCCCTTCTCTCTTTAGCTCCAGGCCTTATGGAAGAAGGCTCAGGCAGTTGTTGCCAGGACTCCCTGTGGTTTATCCAAGTAGAAGACACTGCTATGGTGTGTCCTGGTGTGCCAGGGAGGAGCTCATAATGCAGACTTGCCCGCTGAACCCTCCCTCTGAAAGACAAAGCAGCCTTCTGTACAGGAGGAAGTGTCTCCTGCAGCTGAGCAAAGCTCCCTTGCTTTTCCAGTGACATCAGGCTGTAAACTTCCTGGCTGTGTCTCATGGAGCTTTCCTGAGGTGAGCGTGCAGGGTGTTGTGTTTGTGTTTAGCGTGGTGGTTCTCCTTGGTCTGGGCAGGGACAGGTTGCCAGGAGACCTTGCTCAGGCTCCACATAGGACCTGGTTGTCCTCTGTAACTTGGAGTTATCTGTGAAATCCTTTCTTGAAAAATAACTTTTACGTATCTTCTTTTCATTTCTTTGTGATGATGACAGGATTCTCATGGCTAGTTAGGAACTCTTCCAGGAGTGTGCTAGCTGCAGGTCATGGAGCTGGCAGAGCTGTGATTTGCTGGGTTGGGAATGACTTGTGAGAGCCATCGATCCATCCTGGGAATTGTGGGCCTGCTCTTGAGGGTGTCATGGAGAAAAGCTCTAGTATGTGAAGACCTTGAGCTAGGCCAATAGAGAAGTCAGTCATTGTTTTTACCTGTCACTTCCATTTTGTACATTTTAAATGACACAAATTAAGTATCTTTTCTCCCTCTGCTCCTCTTTTCTGTTATATCTGCTTGTTTGTAAACTTTAACCAGATGCTGAAAGCTAAGAACAGGAGGCAGGTTTTAGGTATGGTAATTCCTTGAGCAGTGGTTCTCAACCTTCCTAAAGCAGTGACTCTTTAATACAGTCCCTCATGATGTGGTGACTCCGACCATAAAACTATTTCTGCTGCCAGTTCATAGGTGTGATTTTGCTACTGCTATGAATTGTAGTGTAAATATCTGACATGTGAACTGGAGAGGGTCTCGACCCACAGGTTGAGAACCAGATCCCTGGAAGTCCTAGGAAATATGGACTGAAGACACCATGGTAGACTCCTCACATCCCTGTTAGGTGAGCTTACATGCTACTGTCATATAATCATTGTGTTTCATATAGTGTTTGATGAAGGCTGCCATGAATAGGAATCTGAGCAGGATGGGCATCTGCCATGCCCTCTGTGTCCCAGCTGAACAAAACCCCCAAATTAGTACATGTCCATCACAAGGAATCCACTGAGCCAGAACCTTGAATGGAGTAGTCTCCTGTCCTCCAAGAGCTTTTAGTCAGACGAACAAGATGTGTCATACTGTGCCCTTGTTTTTAGCCAGCTAGCCAGCCAGAGTCTCTGTCTACTCAGAAAATGTGATTAGGCCAGGAGAAGGACTTTTAGTCCTGAGCCTGGAGTACCCACGATCTTGAGGGTTACTCTACAGAGCACACCCAGTGGCATTTAGTTCTCAGCTCTGGGAATAGGGGCTTGCTGCTCTATTAAAAGCCAGGCTTGTGTCCCTGGATCTTCAAGTTGAAGGTTTGTTGCTCTGAGCTTTACCAGTGTTCTCTCTACGTGGCAGCTATTGTAACCTGTGGCCTCTGCTGCTCATGGTATTAGGATGCTATGCTCCAACAGCAGTTTGTCATGTCAGACTAAGGCATAGAGTGTTGGGACTCTGTCTTGGGTCTTGAGAAGCCAGCATCACAACTTTCCATGTTGCAATTTGGAGTGTCTGAGTGTTAAGGCTTGGCAGCTCCCTCACCTCTTCCAGTGATCAAAGCCAGCAGGTTCATTGCCTTCAGCTGCTCATAGCCTGTCTTTTTTACCACCTCTGCTCTCAACCACAGTCAGTCTTTGTACTCCTTAGTGACCATCTGGCTTTGGCTGCTTTTGCCATTGATCATGACCGCTTTCCTTTTTATGTTACCAGGTTAGCCCACTTTACTAATGATAGAGACCAAAATGGGCCACTGACGTGGCTCAGAAGACAAACATGCTTAATGCTAAATCTGAGGACCTGAATTAATTCCCTGGGAATGCACATTGTGGAAAGAGAGAACCTGCTCCTTTAAGTTGTCCTCTGACCTATACATTGGTGACATGACAGGTGTGCCTCAGATAGCGTCAGCATGATTGTGGCTCATTTAACCACCAATCAGACTAAGGACATTGCATACCTCATTTGCCTTAGTGGACAGAGGGACCTCTGGGCAGGAACTGCCTTCATGTAAGTCACTTCTCTTTTTTTCTAGCCTTGTGCTTTTACATTTTCCTCAGGCTGCTGTCCCTTGGCTTGCTTGCTTTTTATACAATAGTCTTATATTTTGGTGGAGTTCTGTTGTAGTGAAATTTGTTGACAGTACCCCTAATGGTATAGCTGGTTCATACGGTAGTTGTATTTTCAGTTGCACTGTTCTCCAGGATGACTGCACTGATTGGCATCCCCCCAGCAGTGTGCAAGGGTTACCTTTTCTCTGCCTGCCTGCCAGCACTTACTATCCTCAGCCCTCCAGCCCAGACACTAGGGATTAAGCCTAAGGCCTCACATGTGCTAGGCCAGTGCTCTACCCCTGAAGGATGTGCTCTGCCTCTCAGGATGTTCCTGAAATCTCTTTAGTCTTTTGATAGCCATTCTTACTGGGGTGATTCAGCCAGTGGGCAGATTTTCTCATACTTGGCCATTTGTATAATTTGTGAAAACCATTCATTCAGATTTTAGCCCTTTAGTCGCATTTTTGGTGTTTGTAAGATTATTATGTATTTTAGATATTAATATTTTAAGACTTATTTGTTTTATGTGTCTGAATGCTTTCCTGTAAGTGTGTATGTACCACTTACATGTAAGTGCCTATGAAGGCCAGAAAAGGGTGGTCTGATCCCCTGGGCCTGGAGTTATAGCTCGCTGTGAACTGCCATGTGAATGCTGGGAATTGAACCCAGGGTCGGTATAGGAACAGCCAGTGTCTTAACTATTTTTTTTTTAATTTGTGTGCCTTTTGGTCAGGTGGTGGTGGTGGTGGTGGTGCATGCCTTTAAAACAGAAGTCAGCAGGCAGAGGCAAAGGCTCTTTGGCTCTGTGACTTTGAGGCCAGGCTGGTCCACAGCGTGAGTCCAGGACAGCCAGGGCTACACAGAGAAACCCTGTCTCAGAACAGCAATGGCAAAGATTGCATACACTGTAAAATATTGAACTTCATGACATGCTGTCACACATTCATATGGTGAGATGAATCTCAATGTAGTATTATTTTTCTCTTCTCTTCTCTCCTCCTCTCATTCCTTCTCCTTCCCTTCTCTTTCCCTTAATCTCCCCTTCCCCTCCCTTCTTTCAGCTCCCTGCCCCTCCCCTCTCTTCATTTTTTGGACAGCAATTCACATAGCCCAGGAAGGCCTCAAACCAGGTTGCTGAGGATGATCTTGAACTTCTGATCCTCAGGTTGCTAGCTCCTAAATTTATGCATTTCTTTTAGACTTTCCAGTTTGATAAGCATGTACTTTTTTGTAGTAGCTTCTTTTTCAAAGAGCAGACTTATTTTATATTTATTTACATGTATGTCTGTTTGTGTGTATGTCACATGAGAACAGTGGCCACAGACGCCAGAAGAGTGTGTCAGATTCTCAGGAGCTGGAGTTGCAAATGGTTAGGAATCCCCAGTGCTGGGAATCAGACTACTCTAGAACAGCAGTAGGAGCTCTCAATTGCCGAGCTGTCTCTCTAGGCTGGACAATTGTTTATTTTTTTCCCCTTTTTGGTTTTTTTAAAGTCAGGGTTTCTCTGTATAGCCCTGGCTGTCCTAGAACTTGATCTGTAGACCAGGCTGGCTTTGATCTCCTGCCTCTGCTGGGATTAAAGGCATGTATCAGCATGCCTGGCTTCATCTCTTATTTTATTTATTTGGGTCTTTTTTCTTGTTTAGTTTATCTAAAGATTTGCTAATTTTGTTTGTTCAGAAAATGAAACACTTTATTAATCTTTTGTGTTTTGATTATTTGAAACTTGTATTTCATTCTTATTGGTGTTCTCTGTGTATGCATGTATTTGTGGAGGTCAGATAACAGTTATTGGGAATCAAGTCTCTCCTTCCACTGTAGGATCTAGGAACTGAACTCAGTCAAGTCATCAGGCTTTGGAGGTAAATGAAACTGTTGAGCCATTTTACTGTCCGTTTTGTATTTTTGAAATTTTAGTTTTATGTATTTCTACTGTGGTTGGTTTGTTTGTTTTCCCTTCTACTTTGGGGTTTGGTCTATTGCCCGCTGAGTCTTTGAGATCCACTGGGATGTTATTTGAAGTCTTTCTGTCTTGATTATGCATTTATTTCTGTAAACTCTCCTTTTAGTATTGCTTTTTTTATATCTCAACAAATTTTAACACAGTGCCTGCATGTGTGTCTGATCTCACTATAGATGGTTGTAAGCCACCATGTGGAATTGAACTCAGTACCTTTGGAAGAACAGCAGTGTTCTTAATCTTAGTCATCTCTCCAGCCCAATATTTAAGACATATTTTTATTGGTTTTCCACTGAACTATTTATGTGGCCAACAAATACTGATACAATTATGTAATATCTACTCTGATATAAACACTGATACTTTTTTAATTAGTTTACTTATTTACATCCCAACTGCAGTTCCCCCTCATGCCTCTCCTCCCAGCCCCACCCCCACTCCCTTTCTCTTCAGAAAAGGGGAGGCCTTCCATGGCTATCACCCAGCCTTGGCATATCAAGTTGCAGTAAGAGTATGCACATCTTGTCCTATTGAGACTAGACAAGGCAGTCCAGTTAGGTGAGGTGCCCAGAGGTAGGCAGCAGAGTTGGAGACAGCCCCAGCTCCTAACATTAGGAGACTAAGCTACACAACTGTTACATATGGGCATGTCACTGAAAAGAAAAAATAGAATAGACATTGTGGATGGACATAGTTGGGGGGGTAGGTCAGGAGGGAGGATAGGAACTGGAGGGATCAGGTGAGGGGAGGATGGAGGGAGAGCACACTGGGAGAGACTGGAATGGAGTGGGAGGGAGCATCTTTTGGACCAGCTAGAAATCTAGGGTAATAGAAATTTCCAGGAATCTATGAGGGTGATCCTACCTAAGAGTCCTACAATGGGGGGCGGGGTATGGAACCTGAACCAGGCATCTGTAACTAGGCATGACTTTCAGTAGAGGGGTTGGGACACCAGCCCAACCACAAAGCTTTCGACCTACAATTTGTCCTGCCTACTAGAAGTGCAAGGGTATAAAGATGGAGCAGAAATTAAAGAAATGGCCAAGCAGTGACTACTCTAGTTTCAGACCCATGTCCTGAGAGGGAGCCCACCCCTGACAGTTTTAATGATATCCTGCTATGCTTGCAGACAGGAGCCTAGCATGACTGCTATCAAAGAGGCTTCACCCAGCAACTGATGGAAACATGCAGAGACCCACAGCCAATCATTAGGTGGAACTTGGGGGATCCTGGGGAAGACGGGGGTGGGGGGTAGGAGGGAGAGGACTATAGGAACCAGAGAGATCAAGCACACTGCAGGAAGGCCTCCAGAATCAACTAACCTGGGCCCATGGGGCCCCACAGAGACCGAACTGCCACCCAGGGAGCATGCATGGGACTGAGCTGCCTTTATTTTAAAATAATTTTTTACATTTTAATTAAAATATAGTTACATCATTTACCTGCTTCTCTTTTCTCCCTCCAGTCTCTCCCATGTCCCCTCCCTCCAAGACCCTCCTGTTCCTGTCTTACATTGATAGCTCCTTTTCCTTTGATTATTACTGTTACACACACACTACAGCCTTCTGAGTCCATTATTATTCTTTATTCTTTGTGTGCATATGGTTTCAGAGCTGACCACCTTGTATTGGATTGTCAGTCAGGGTGTTCAAAGGAAAGGTTAATTCTCCCTTTCTATTTAAAAAAAAATAATTTAGAAACACTGATGAAGCTGTAGAGAAGCTTAGTAGTTTAGAACACTGGCTGCTTTTCCTGAGGACACAGGTTCAGTTCCTAGCACTCACATGACAGCTCATGACTGTCTGTAACTCCAGTTTCAAGGGATCCAGTGCCCTCTTCTGGCCTCCTTGGGCATATATGAAGTGTGCAGACATCCATGCAGGAAAAACACCTATACATATAAGAATAAATAAATAAATTGAAAAAAAAAGTATTGGTTGTAGTTCTTCTTGAAGGTCTGGTAGAATGCTGTGGGTCAATCTGGACCTAGGCTTTTTTTTTTTTTCAGTCAGAAGTCTCAATCTCTTCCTTTGTTATGGGTCTTTTTTAGGTTGTTGGTTTCTTTTAAGATTTATTTATTATTATTTGTATAGTATTCTGTTTGCATTTATGCCTGCACGCCAGGAGAGGGCACCAGATCTCATTATAGATGGTTATGAGCCACCATGTAGTTGCTGGGAATTGAACTCAGGACCTCTAGAAGAGCAGCCAGTGCTCTTAACCTCTGAGCCATCTCTCCAGCCCCAGTTGCTGGTTTCTTTTTGTGCTTATTGGGTTTTGTTAATTTGGGTCACCTTTCCCTCCCCCCCCCCCCCCGCCGCCCAAGGGTCTCTTGTTCTAGTTTATCTTCTTCAAGATCCAGCTCTTAGAGCTGTTTCCTATGTTTCTATTTCATGAACATCTGCTTTGATGTTTATTATTTCCTACCATCCACTGTGCTTAGATCTGCCTTGTTCTTATTTCTCCAAATTCTTATTTTTCAGGTGTTTTTTTAAAAAATATATATATATATTTTTAATTATATGTGTGTATGTTGCCTGCATATACGTCTTATATACCATGCGAATGCCTGATACCCACAGAGGCTAGAGTTGCATCATTAAGTTTAATTTTTGCTCTTTGGATTTTTGATATTGGAACTTCAGGCTCTACACTTCCCTCTCAGGGCTGCCTTTACCATGTCCCAGAGGTTTTGTTGTGTTGAAAATTCATTTTCATTTAGTTTTCAGGATACTTTGATTTTTTTTTTCTTGACTTTTTTGACTCATTCAGTAATGAGTTGTTTAATCTCCATGGGTTTATACACTTCCTAGAGTTTTGTTTTGCCATTGATTTTAAGATTTATTGCATAATGGTTGGATGGGATGCATGGAGTTATTTCCATTGAAAGATTGTTTCCTGTTCCAGCCCATGGTCTAGTTTACAGAAGCTTCCCTGTGCTGCTGAGCAGAAGGAGCATGCATTGGTGCGTAGGCTCTGTATGCTCTGTTCACAGTCTGTTAGGACTGTGTGGTATAAGATGTCATTGAATAGGAGGCTGCAATGGAAGCTGTGGAAGCTGTGGTTTGAATGAGAATAGCTCCCATGAGCTCATGTATTTGAATGTTTGGTCACCAGAGAGTGGAACTATCAAAAGGATTAGAAGGATTAGGAGGTGTGGCCTCATTGGAGTAAATGTGTTCTTGTTGGAGGAAGTGTATGACGGGGTGGGCTTTGAGGCTTCAAAAGCCTGCGCCAGCCCCAGTCTCTCTCTGTCTCTGTCTGCTTGCCTGTGGATCAAGATGTAAATCTCAGCTACTTCTCCAGTATCACGTGTGCTGCTGCTGCCATGCTTCCTGCCATGATAAGGAACTTAAACTTCTGAAACTGTAAGCAAGTCCCCAATCACATGCTTTCTTTGATAAGAGTTGCCTTGGTCATGGTGTCTCTTCACAGCAATAGAACAATGATTAAGACAAAAATCTTCACAAGTTTTTGGCTATTATTTTAATAAATAAAATTTTAGTGCCTTTTTCTTTTAATCCTCTGGAATTCCGATAGTGTATCTATTTGTTTCCATGATGATTTCCCATTTCTTCATCCTTTTTTCTTTTCTTACCATTATTTTTAGTTCATTTTCATTCTCTCTCTCTCTGTGTTTATGTGTGTGCATACGTGTGTGTGTGTGTGTGTGTGTATGTGTGTGTGTGTATTCATGTGAGTACAAGTGAGTACAAAGTTCCTGCTGAGCCCAAAGGCATTTGGATTTCCTGCAGTTGGAGTTCCAGATGGTTGTAAGTTAGGAACTGAACTCTGGTCCTCTTAATTGCTGAGCCTTCTCTTCAGACCCTCTGTTTATATATTTTAGAATATAGTTATTTTAAATGATGAGTTAGTTCAAAAGAGTTATTCTTGGTTCAAAATTTAGCTTATTCTAGTCTCTAATGGAAGCTATCTATTTTATTTCATGCTTGTGAATTGTGTTTTTTTGTTTTGTTTTTTTCACCAAGACTTCTGGTTAATCCACACACATGCACACGCACACAGGCTAGTTCTTTTTCATTTTTTTAAATCTATAAAATGAATTGTTTTCCTAATTTTGCTCTCTGTATCTTCTTATATTTTAGTGGTTTTCCTTAGGATTTTTGAATTATTTTTTGGTAACCCCATAGATTTCCTTTGAATCGAGATCTATTTCCAGGAATATCTGTGTAGGAGTGTCATACATCCTTGGGTTTTTTTTAAACTTCGTTGGATATTTTCACATCTGGCATAATAGTTACCTTTTCCAATTTTGTGGACTAGCTGTCGTTTGGATAGGATTTAGGGTGCCAGTGTCCTTAGAGGGGAACTTGGAAGTGTGGCCTGTGTAGTTTCGCCAGCTTTGGTCCGTGTCGCCAGTGCTGTGTGGTCTTCACAGCCCAGTCTGCAGCAGTATGTGAGAAGAGGTATACAGCTTTGCAGTGGACATTCTCACTTTATGCTCTGCGGATCTGAGTGCCTGTGACTCTGGGACTTATGGTGATGGCAGTTGAAGTTCTAATGCTACAGAATGCGGAGAGTCCTGTCACTATGTCCTCTGGGGCAAATGTAGGTGATGGCAAGGGTGTGGCACTGGTAGCTATGGTCTTAGAGCTATATGACATTGATGGGACCTTCCCCAGGGCCCCTGGTCTATGTCTGTGGACCATAGATAGAATCTTCTCCAAGCTTCTGGAGACAAGCACAGGTGAGGCAGCACCTTGGGTACCAGTAGCTGTGAGGCTTCTAATTCCTATGAGGTGAATGCAGGCAAAGCCAGGGTTGTGGTGCTGGAGCAACAGGATACCAAGAAGTCTGTTCTCTGCACAGTGAGACTCATCGGGCTCAGGGCTTCTTTGGTGGTATCTGGAGTTGGCTCCTGCCTCCTAAGTCAGGATGGCATCTAGCTTGTGTTCTGAGGAAGGGGAAGGGCAATGTGAGATCATTCTTAGGAGCAGAATAGTCACTTAGAGCTCCATGCTTGATTTAAGCCATTGAGTGCTGTGGGATCCTGCAGTTAGGTCCACTGTTCTGCTGCTGTCCCTGGTACTTCCCAGAGGCCTTAGCAGAGGCCTGGAGTAGACTTTGAAGTAGGGCTCTGCTCTGCTGTGACTGTTCTCACCATCTTCTTGTCTGCTTTTTGTCCTTCCCTCCCCCATCACTCTCCTCTGCTGCTCTGGTGGACCCACCTGTGCCTCCTCCCTGCTGCTGTGGACACTAAGTTCCTGACCTGGTGGTCTGTATAAACACAGGTCTTCTGATCAGGGAGCTGGTGGCCATGTGCAGCATGAGTGGAGGTGACTGGCAGGCCAGAGGCTCTTAGGTTTCCTGGCCCCACTGCTGTTCACTGAATCCACAGCACTACTTCAACACTCAAGAGGGAGCATCCAGCCTTCAGCATCGATGCCCTCACCTCTAGACTTCCACCTGACACTACGGGAAACATGACTGAGGGCAAAGTGGCAGCCTAGCCCATACCGCTCAGGGAGACCTCCTGCTTCGGGGAGGGGATCCTATCACAGGGTTACAGTCTGTTTAAGAACCTCATTTTGACATGGATTCTGCTTTGGTAGGTCTGGTGCAGATGTTGCCTTGTTTGGTGATTATCTCCAAGACTGACTCTTCAGAGCATGGCTCAGTGAGTGAATGAATGAAATTCTCATTGACTCCACGTCACATTACTACAGATCCTGCCAGAGCCACCTTTTGTGGCTTAAAGACCTGGTCACTGACAGCAGTGCCCCTGTAGTCTACAGCTTGGTTCAGTATTTCAGGGAACATGCTAAGATATTTCATAGGAAGTGAACTAAAACTGTATTTGAGAGAGACAGACAGAGAGAGGGGAAGGGGGAGAAGGACACATAGAGAAACACAACTAGAGAGAAATGCAAAGGCAGGAAGGTGGGGAAAGCCCTGATTGGTACTTTGCGGTGCAGCACTTTCCCGGGCATTGCCAGGCCTGGCCTTTACCCAGTTGGTGTCATATAGTGTGGAGCCTCCTTTCTTGACTGATGCTTGATTTCTGTACAAAGAAGATTGGGCAGCAGATCCTGTAAGGGTTAATTCAAACTATCATCCATGACTTATAACTGCTTAACATAATTAGAAATATGAAACTTCAGACAGTAGCCAGGTATGGTGGCATGTTAATACTTCTAGGACTGGCCAAGTACAGCATGGGAACTCGAGGCCACCCTGGGCAGTAAGTTCAAAGCTGGTCTGAGCAACATGTAAGACCCTGTTTCAAAAGACAAAGCAAAACAAGGGCTGGGGATATAGCTCAGTAGGAGACCACTTTCCTAAATGTGATTCTCATTACTCAGGGAAAACAGAAACAGAAGAAAATGAAAACCGCATGCTTCACTATTTATGGCCACACAATAACACTATCTCTATATAAATGCCTCCATGCGCATGTGACTTGAAGTAGCTCTGAGATGACTGTTCAGGAGGGGAACATGAGCAGTTGGATACACACACAGTGAATTCAAAGAGGACCCTTAGGAGGTCCTTAGGAGGACCTTGTATAGATAGACAGTGATAGGGACATCACAGCCTCAAGGACATGAGCATGACAAGGGCATAGGAGTGGAGAGTCTTATGTTGGGAGTGATTGGACAGGCACAGTTTTTGGTTCTGATCTCAGCCCTCTCTGACTTTTACTTGCTGTGAGGGGCCTGGAGCTCCCTGGGGGCTGTACCCTTTCTCCAGGCCAACCTCCTGCTGTTATCTGAAAGAAATTGATTCATTTCAGCCTCATCTGCCCACTGATTGTTTCTTTCCCCTCAGAGACAGGTACTGCAGCCTCTCTGTGTAGCTCGGCTACCTAAGGGCAGATGAGCGGTGATGTGCGTGTCCACTCCTGGCCTTGCTCCTACTATCTGGACCTTGAGAAGCAATGGGTTCCTGGGAAACTGACCTTGACACCTCATTCACTGAAGTTCAGTGCGGACAGAACTGAAGAGGTCCTTGTCGGTCTGCCCCTCTCCAGCATCACTGAGATCAGAAAAGAGACTTCTCTCTTTATCTTCAGTGCCATCACAGTCCTGGAGAAGGGCCAGGCCAAGCACTGGTTCGGCTCCCTGCGGCCCAGTCGCAATGTGGTCTTCAACATCATTGAGCACTTCTGGAGGGAGCTGCTGCTGTCCCAGCCGGGCCCTGCTTCCAGCACGGCCTCCCCGAAGACCAGGGGCCAGGAGCTGATGGGACTGATGGCTACTTCCCAGAGACGCATGGAAGACACATCGAAGGTCCTTCACCATCAGGGCGAGCAGCTAGACAGTGTGATGAGGGGCCTGGAGAAGATGGAGTCAGACCTAGATGTGGCTGACAGGTGGGCAAACCCCAAGGTCCACTCGGCCTTTGCTGGAAAGGCAGAGCAGAGTGTGCGCTGGACGATCTCACGGTTAGCACACTCCCAGCACCTAGAGAAAAGGCCGTGCACCTGCTGTGTGTGCTGTGTGGGACTCATCCCAGAGAGCCACTGCCTGTTACCACCTGGGTCCTCTTGGTTCACAGAGAGTAGGGAGGCAAGTGTCCATGTTGTGATGGCTGTATGCTCTGTTAATGTGTGTGTTTCCTGTGTGCTGACTGGTCATGTCCCCAACTCTCAGGTCACTAGTATGCTCTGTGTCCCCTCCTGGTGCGGATCTGCTCCCATAGGGACAAGTAGGCTTTTATTTTTTGTTTTCTATGTACTTTGAAATGTGTTTTGGGGTAGCCTTCATTGTCCTTACTGAGTTTGTCCTTCAGAATGGGCTTTTTTTTCCCCCACATCACTTTAAAAATGTGACCCATTTGGAGCTCCCTTTGTGTGTGTGTGTGTGTGTGTGTGTGTGTGTGTATCTTCTATTGGCTGCCTTGTGTTTTTTCTGTCTTCTTGTTTCATTTGTAGTTTCGAGCTTTTATTTCTCTTAGATTTTAATTCCTAAGAATTCATTTTGCTCTGCACATGTTGCCTGACTCATGTCTCAACCCTGCTTCCTGCCTGTTATCTCAGTATTTCATGTGCCTTTTTTGTTTTATTTTATTTGTTTACTTATTTATTAGCTGTTCAAAACAGGGTTTCACTGTGTAGCTTTGGCTGTCTTGGAACTATCTCTGTAGGCCAGGCTGGCCTGGAACTCAAGAGATCCACCTGCTTCTGCCTTCCAAGTGCTGGGATTAAAAGGTGTGTGCCACTACTTCCCAGCCTTTGTTTATTTGTTTTTAAGACAGGGTTTCTCTGTGTAGCCTTGGCTGTCCTGACTCACTTTGTAGACCTGCCTGCCTCTGCCTCTGCCTCTGCCTCTGTCTCCCCAAGGGCTGAGATTACAAGGGTGTACCACTAAGCTTGACTTCTCTGGCTTTATACTGACCTGTCTCTCCTAGTTTTCTCTTTGTCTGGATTTCTTTTTATTTTCTGTCTTTAATCAGAAGCATTTGTCCCAGGGTCCTTCCACAACTGTACTGTCAATAAAGCCTCATCTGGGGTCCCTGCTTCCCTCTTGCAATGTGAGCCTGATAGGCCTTGCCAGTCTTGGCGTGAAGGATCCAGCTCTCTTCTCCCCATTCTGTCCCTGCAGTGTCTCCTCGCAAGTGTTTAGGTTAGGTGTAAGGTCTTAGTGTCTTCCTCCAAGCCAGCATGCTCTGTCACTGACCCCTTTCCACCCCTTGCTTAGAGGATGCCAGTACCACCTTTGTTACTGTACCTAGATGTTCAGCTTCTCCCACCATTAGTATACAGAAAAGTTTCCACAATCTTATTGCTGTCTCTTCCTGTCCTTAGGGAAGTGGTTTTAGTTTGTGGTTCATGAACATCATTTCTCCCTGGCCATTCTTCCCAAGGCCCATCTTTGGGAGTGAGTGCTCTTTCTCAGTATACCATGTTCAAACTTATTTTAAATTTTCATGTTTATTTCTTAAAAAGTAGTTGGAAATGTACCCTTTCAGATTCTTGCAATTACAGTTCTACAGTTCTGCTTTTTTGTTTCAGTTATCCCACAGAGTCACGCTGAAAATATTAGGTAGAAGAGTGGACCTCTTTGATAACCTGTAGTATTAGTGCCACTCTGAGTAGCCTGGTGAGATCTCAGACCTGATTGCCCATGCCTCTTAGGATAGCATCAGCCCTTTGTCTGACCTCCTGCACTGCTCACCACCCCAGCTCGTGTTGGAGAGGCCACATCCTCCCACGTGCCCTTTCCTGCACTATTGCCTCACACTTCCTGCCAGCCGCCCTGGTACAGGTCTCACGGACACTTCAGCAGAACCAGAGCTTGTATACTTTTTAAGAAATTTAATCATTTTGTATTTTCATTAAAAAAGTAAAGATAAACAATTCAGTTATTTTGTTGAGCTAGAGTCTCACCATATACCCAAGGCTACCCTAAAACACGTTATACATCTCAGAATAGTCTTCCTGATTTCTCTGCCAGGCTTGTATGTCTGTAGCACCACACCTCTCCTGTGTGCATGAGGTTAAAGGCTGGTGATGTGTACACAGAAATTGAAATCGTAAATCAATGTGGTTGGGGTTTTTTTTTTCCAAATCTGTTCTCTTTATTTATTCCTTCACAACCTCTAGTAATCACCATTTTACCTTTAGGTTAACTTTTTTTAAACTTTTATTTATTTATTTATTATAATTTATTCACTTTGAATCCCAGGTATAGTCCCTTCCTTCATCCCCTCCCAATCCTGCCCTCCCTCCCTCTTCTCCTCCCATGCCCCTCCCCTAGCCCACTGATAGGGGAGGTCCTCTTCCCCGTCCATCTGACCCTGGCCTATGAGGTCTCATCAGGACTGGCCGCATTGTCTTCCTCTGTGGCCTACTAAGGCTCCTGAGCTTGTATACTTTTAAGGTTAGAGTGGCCCTGGCATGAGGCCCCAAGGTATTGGCCTCTTGTATTTCAGTGCATGCCTGTTTGTCAGAATCACAGAGCCTGTTTCCCCGGCAGGATAGACAGAGGGTGCCTGCCATGTCTGAGAGCAAAGCTCTGTGGTCTGGGGCTGTGTGCTTCCTTTTCCACTGTAGCACCTGTACTGCTCCGCACAGAGAGGGCCCCCAGCCTCAGAACGCACTCGTGTTCTGGGGAGGGACTCGTGCATAAAGGAAGCCAGTGATCGGGTATTCTTTTGTTTTTGGTTTACCACTTGTTGGCTGAGATATCATTCAGGTAACCAAACTAGGAAGTGGTGCTTGTACACGTTTGTAGCTTATGCCTGATTCAGTAGGTCCCTGAGCTCACCTTGTTATTTCTCCAGTTTTCTAACACATGAGTAGAGCGGGCATACTCAGGAGTGAGCAGAGCTCTTGTGGGTCCCTGACCTGTGTTGAGAGAGCATTATGGTGGTAAAGAGTAAAATGAAGCTCCTGGAACTCGTATCTAGGAATACAGTAAGCCAATAGCTTTGTACATCTGTGAAGGGTTCTCAGAGTGCCACCACAATGGCTGTAAGTTAGCTCTCTTGACCCTCCCTTTGGTTGTACTGATTTGCACAAGCAGCTCACAGACCTTGTATTGACTGGTTAATCATGAGAGTAATTACCAAGGATACATTGAAGAGATGTAAGAGGCTGGATATGTGGAAGGGGCAAGGCTTTCATGCCCTCCTTGGGCACTGCCCCCTTGGACTCTTCACATTCAGCTCTGGGAAGCCCTGACCCTGTCTCTAGGGGTTTTATTGCACTAACTACAGGGGGTGATCGATTAACCCACTGGCCACCGGGGATCCACTCAACCTCCAGCCCTTCTTCCCTCTCTGGGGGCTGAGATGAGGCTGAGGGTCCCCACCCTCTGATCCAGCCCTGATCCCCACCTGGTAGCTCCCCAGGGGCTGCTGGCCAGCAGAGGGCTGTTAGTATGTAGAAGGGACTTCGCTTGGAGATTCCTAGGAAACAGGATGAGGACCAAATGTAGTTCAGAAAGGCACACTTGAGAAATGCCTGCAAAGCTTGGAGAATTTAGAAATCTGCTTACTTTTTATTTCATTCTGGAAAAAAAAAAAAAGACATGTTAAGTCTTTTTTGGTGCCTTTTGTCAGTTGTCTTCCTAGCTTCTTGAGTCTTTAACACAAGGAGTGACAGAATCCTTCAGGTTCTGTGTTCTTTCACTGTCAGATTAATTACACTGATTGATTTCCAGTGGTAAGCCTCATCTTATTTGTAGCTTAGTAACTTTTTATGTCATCAGGAGCGCTTGCTGATTTTTTACAAGGGGTTTTGCTGTCTTGGGATCGGCACGTCTTGTTGAATGGGGTTTGGTGTGACTCAGGCAGCCTGTGAGCTATCCTTGCATTGTTCTCTGAATGGGCTGTGGACAGACGGCTGGTGGTCCTTCTCTTTGGCAGAGCTCACCACTGAAAACACTTGTGGTTCGGCGTTCTCTCTGGGGCCATCTTCACAGATTGGGTTTCTTTCTACAGTTACTCATTTTTTTTTCCTTGCCCATGTTTCAGAGGTTGAGCTTTCTAGTGTTATACATATCTGATAAGTTGTTAGATTTATTGGCACTGGGAGTAATGTCCATAAAACTTACTGACACCGTCCTGTGTCAGTACTTTATATTTTTTCTGTTGTTTACTTAATCATTTCTTGTTAGAACTTTGTATTTTGTATTTGAATCACATCAAAGAACTGACTTTCAGCTTTCTCTCTCTCTTTCTTAAAGAGTTGGTCTTGCTCTGTAGCCCTGGCTAGCCTGGAACTCACTTTGCAAACCTCTGGCTGGCCTCTTAACTCACACAGATCTAGTTGTCTCTTGCCTGCAGAGTGCTGGGATTACAGTCACAGTTCCTTCATTTTTATTTGTCTTCCCTCTGTGTGTAGAGACACATACACGCCATAATATTTGTATGGACACTTGGAGTCAGTTTTCTCCTTTCACCATGTGGGTTCCAAGGATCAAACTCAGACCTTCAGGCCATCTTGGTGGCATGTTCCTTTACCCACTGAACCCAGACCATTCCCTCTGCTTCAATTCCTTCATTTTGGATTTTCTACTTTCTTTGTGTATATTTTAGTTTTTATTGTAAAACAATTTGAAATAGACACTTAGATAACTAATTATAAAGTATTTGTGTGTTTTGGGTTTTTTTCCTTTCTTTTTTCTTTTCTTTTCTTTCTTTTTTTTTTTTTTTTTTTCTGAGACAAGGTTTCTCTATGTAGCTCTCGCTGTCTTGGAACTTCAACCATGCTGGCCTTGACCTTGGAGATCCAGCTGCCTCTGACTCCTGGGTGTTGAGATTTAAAGGTGTGGGCCACCACCACCCAATTTTAAACCTTTCTAATATACACATATACATGTTAAAAACTCAGTGTCCTCAAACGGGATAGCACTGGCTTCTCATGTATGTTGTATTTTCATTGTTAGTCACGTTAAATGTTTTCTTTTTTAGAAGATTTGTTTTTATATGTAGTTACTGTTTGCCTGAATCCCTGTCTGTGTATGTATCGTGTGCATACTTGTGTTCTTAGAGGTCAGAGGAAGGTTTCAGATCTCCTGGAACTGGAGTTACAGATGGTTGTAAACCACCATTCAGGTTCTGGGAAAGGAACCCAGGTCATCTACAGGAGCGGGAAGTGCTCTTAAACCATGGAGCCATTGCTCTAGCCCCTTTAAATGTTTTCTAAATTCTTTTTGCATTTTTGGCACATGTACTTCGGTATGCATTAAATCTAAATATTTTCAGATTTGTATTTGTGCTTTGCACCTAGCTACATTCCCTAATGAGTGCTGTGTGTCCAGTTGAGAGCAATGAGTAGGTGATGCTGTTATCAGTCAGCCTGAGCTGCCATAATACCTTTCAAAACTCTAAATTCTTACAAATTTTTTTTTTTTTTATCATCTTGTCCTGTCAGTCATTGAAAGAAATGTAACTGTTGAAGTTTACAATTGTGATTGTTTTTTCTTTGGCTTCTGTCACTTTTTTTGCATAATGAATTTTGAAGTGGTGTTATTTGGTATATAAATAATACTGTTAGGTCTTCTGTTGTATAGATTCTCTCATCATACAGTGTCCCTGGTAGCATGCACTTACTGTTAGCATCCTATGTATGATGTGTACATTTCAGTTCTTTGTTTTCTTATATCTGTTCTTTCATGTTTTACAATGTTTTGTGAATACGATACACTGTCTCTTGTTTCTTTCAGGCTGATAATCTATCTTTTAAGTTGGTCTATTTGCTTTAGCCTGGATGCCTAGCTGGTTTGGTTTAACCCTTTTACTTCTGCGTGTGTTTGATATGTGCTTTTTCTTTACTGCCTCCGTTTTTCTTCTGCTGATGCAAGGATGTATTTCTTGGTGCTGCGGTTGTTCTGTGCAGTCTAGTAGACACTAACTATATTAAAATTGAACTATTGGTCTGGGAAGCGGCTTAGAGATAGAGCTCTTTCCTAGCACAGCGAGGCCCTGGATTTGATTCCCAAGCTCTACGAACAATTAATTAATTAAATTAGGAATTGAGTTTCTTAGTTGCCATGGTTATATATAAAGTGTTTAGTAGCTACATGTGCCTCCGGTTGTTTTGGACAGTGCAGACAGGATTTCTGTGCTGCAGAAAGCTTTAGCAAACAGCTCTGTAGAGATTGGTGGGCTGGTGAATTCATGGATGGATTCTGAGTCAGAATTCTCCAGGTCAAGGCATACTGTGGAAAGAACAACATGACTCATTTGCACATGTTTGTTGTATCTTTGGTTAGCTGCATCCCCTCTAGACAAGTGTGCTTGCCACCCCAAGCCTCAGGTTTCCACCCTTTGCTCTTTCTGCGCCATGCATGTTTATTGGGAATGATTGACTATAAACTGGTAACATGCTCTGCAAAGATTAGAGCAGTCTTCTGAAAAACACAGGTGTTACTCCTTAAGATGGTCTCTGGTTTTTGTGTTTTCTCTGCTCTTGTAGATTGCTGACAGAATTGGAGACTCCTTCCTGGTGGCCTTTTAGCTCTAAGCTTTGGAAGATGCCAGCAGAAGTAAAGCCCAAGGAAGGTGTTCCTGTAGCCACTTGTGAGCCCTTTGGAAAGGACGGGGTTGTGATCAGAGTCCCTGCTGTTGTTTCTCCGAGAACGGAGTCTCATTCCAAGCCGGGAAAGCTCACTGTCCTGGTTTCTGGTCTGGAAATCCACGACTCCAGTTCATTGCTCCTGCACAGGTTTGAGAGGGAAGATGTCGATGATATCAAGGTTCACTCTCCTTATGAGGTCAGCATACGCCAGCGGTTCATTGGGAAGCCAGACGTGGCTTATCGGGTGATATCTGCCAAGATGCCAGAGGTCATTCCCATTTTAGAAGTGCAGTTCAGCAAGAAGATTGAGCTCCTGGAAGATGCCCTCATGCTCAGGAGCAGGGGCGGGGCGTCCCCTGCAGTGAGCAGCTGCTCCATTCAGCATGCAGGTGAGTGGCCGGTAGGGCAGTGTGTGGACTGACTTCCTAAAATTAGAGCCTCACTCAGCACGATGTAGTTTGTGTTCAGCATGCCTGTCAGTCAGCAGCTGCTGGCTCCAGCTTGCAGGCAGTCACGGGCTTATACAACCCCTCCAGACTGCGAACTTACACCTGCCCTTGACAGATAATTGGGTTTCAGAACAGGGCAGTGCCGAAGCTTTGTTCTCGAATGTCTCCCAAAGGCTAACCTCTTAGGGTGGCGCTGTTGGAGGACGATGGGGCCTTCTTGCAGGGCCTTGGGTCACTGGAGGTTGCCCTCTCTTCCCGTAGGCTAGTGATACAGTGAGCAGTTGTTCCTGTAGGCTGTGCAGCCTCACCACAGCTCTAAAGCATTAGGGGGCCCTTGACCTTAGGCTGGGATCCTTTAGAACCGTGGCTTAGGTTAAATCTCCTCTCTTGATAAGCTGATTGGCTGTATTTCCTTGTAGTATAGAAAACTGACTACGAGAGTCAGAAGGTTCAATCCAGCCCATTTGTTATGTTGCTTCAATAAAATATGAGAGGCTGTGTGATATATGAAGAAAATAATAGGTAGCTTGCCATTCTGAAAGCCTAAGATCCAAGATTGGACAGCTCATTTGTTAGGGCTCTGGTGAGGGTCACATGGCAGATGCCACAATGGTGAGAGCACTTGACAAGACAAGATGCTGAAGAGATTCAGGGTCCAGGCTTGCCCTTTTACAACAGCTACCTCTATCAGAAACTTACTAGGATCCCGTAATCTCTCCCAAAGACAGTCTCCTTGTGACCTGATGACCTCTGCCTAGGCTCTAACCCTCAAAGGTGCCACCACTTCCTACCATCACTTAGCGCCACTTAGTGCCCAGCATATGAGCCCTTGGAAGACACACTCAGAGCATATGAACAACAGCAAAGGGTTTGGGTAAGCCAGCCAAAGGACGCTTCAGGCCCTCAGCCCTTGCCTCTCCTCAGCCTAACTCAGGAATTGGCACCTCAGATACATTCTGGTGCGATGCACACCTACACTGACCTGCCCCCCCACCAGCCTACCACTATCCTTTGGCATTGAGTTGGTTCTTTCCAGCCATTACCCAAGTGTGATAGTAGGGGTGTGCGTCATTGAATTCTAGGACACAGCTGAGTTTTCAGGTTCAGATACTGTGCACTGGGTCAAGGTCCAGGATAGGGCTACATTTGGACATGGTGTGTGTAATTCTCCCCTGGATTGGGATTAGCAAAGTGGGGACCTCCATGTAAAAGATGAGATGCTACCGTGTGAAGCATGACACCCGTCCGTGTGAGAGAACAGACTGCTATGCTCTCAAGTCCAGTGAGGCGCAGGCAGAGGAGAAGCAAGAAGCGGAGACTCTCCGAGTGAGGGAGGAGTAAGGAGAAGAGCCAAGTCGACATATACAATGTCAGGGAGGAAAAGGAAGACTGAGGGAGGAAGTGATGTGAGTGTATGCATGCCCCCTGGGGTTGGGCTTTAGGTAAGAGACATTATAATGTCTTAGGAACGTGGCAGCTATCCCAGTGGAGGGAGGACTGAGGGAGGAAATGATGTATGTGTGTGTGCCCATGTATGTGTATGTATGAGGGAGGGAGGCTTTAGCTAGGGGTCATTGTAAAGTGTTAGGAATGTGGCAGCTATCCCCATGGAGGGAGGACTGAGGAAGTGACATGGGCCTACAAGTAAGGTAACTTCCTAAGGAGATCCCTGGGGGTTTTCACGACTTCACTGGACAGGTGGATTCCATAACTCGTGAAGTTATAGGTTCACCGCAAGATAGACATCCATCCAGTGGGTCTTGTTTGGTGGGAGTTCTGCTGACCACCCAGAGCCAGAAGGCCTCGGCTTGTGCACAAGCTGCCTGTGGTTCACAGATATCATCATCGTCTTTAGGAAAGCCATAGGTGTACTTCCTGTTTCCACTCCTGGTCAGTACCCCATCTGCTGCAGGCCAGACTCCCTTATTATAGACGTTGGCATCAGGGATGTCTTTGTAACCACAGTCTTAGCAGCAGCATGCTGGGATTTGATGGAGTTCCTGGGGACCTGTCCCTTGTAAGGGGCGTCACAGTACACTTGTATGGGATGAGTGGAGCCCTTGGAGCATGCCAGTGTGTGTTGTCTGTCTCCTGGAGACTCCCTAGTGTTGAGTGTGCTGGGTGGGAAGCACCATCCTCAGTTCTAGTGCATGGGCGTGCTTTCCAGCTGGCTGGTGTGGGCAGGAAGCTCACATGTACTGAGGTTTAGTGGGGAAGATGGCTTCCAAGTAGGTGGGAGCTCAGTGGTTTTCTTGCCCACAGCTCGGTGGGTGGGTGGGCACCTTGCCCACACCTCCATGTGCTGCAGCCCTCGGCTAGCTTCTATCTTACCACCAGGAGGTGGAAACTGTGCAGGGGAAGGAAGCCTCATCCAGGACCCAGGCCCAGCCTCTTCTGAAGGTGTGCTGTGTGCATGCGGCCACACAGGGGCAGTGTTGAAGCATGGTAAGCTTTGGCTGCTGGGAGTTAAACTTTACACAGGAAGCTCCCCAGAGACTACTGTAGTGAATGCTTCCTGCAGACCACTGAGGCTGCCAGTAGCAAGGACCAGGGCCTGGAGAGCAGGAAGATTGGCCTTGATGTCTCAGGGAAGCACAGCTTGATTGTTGCATCCTTCAAGACTTGTGAGCTGAGAATAGTTTCAGATTTGCATCGCTGAAGGTCTGAAGATGGTGCAGGTCATTATCTCTTATTTGAAGTCACAGGGTAACAGGTGTCTCAGACTCTAAGATTCAGATCCTGGAGTCTTTGTGAACAGTAATGAAACTGTTGACATCTGCATGTGAAACTCACTGCTGCTTCATATCTGTTTGATGCATGTAGGGTGGCTTTATACTTTTTCTTCAATGAATTTTGTCATAGGCTTTTTCGGAGTGTCCTGGAGTTTGCAGCATATGAACTGTGGACTTTAGCATTAGAGTCCTATGTTGCTCCCAAACCCCAAATCTGCTCTCATCCACTTCTAATGTTGGTGTGCCTCCTTGTCCCATCCAGGGAGCATGCCGTGTACCTAGTCTCTAAACTCATCTTATTTCCATCTGCTGTCCTCTGTCCCCAGAGCCCCTGGGTTCTATGATTGGGGGCTCCTGGGTTCCATGGCTCTGACAGTACCCTTAAAAGCTTGTAGAAGCATGCCCTGCTGGAGCACATGCCATTTATTTTCAAGGTTTATCTGGGTGAAGTCAGCAGTAAGATGCCCTCACACTCTGTGACCAAAGCACACATGGCGTTGTCTAAGCCATTTGTTTGCTAACTCTTCTTTGCTGCTTGCTGTTGTCACATGCCCAGAGGGGGCTTTCCACAGCAGGCACTGGGAGCCCCCAGACACCCGCTACTGAACAGCTCCCAGCTCTTCTGCCTGGCCACTGCATCCCCAACCATATGGCATATGACACAATGGGGATGGATGATGCCATCTGACCAACCTGACCCAAACTGTCTTTTAAGACAGAGCTTGGAAGCCCTTCAGGGTCCTAGGATGTAGGCACCCATCTTAGGGTTACTCCTGCTATGATGAAACACCATGAGCAAAAGCAAATTGGGAGGGGAAAGAGCTTATTTTGTGTACACTTCCACATAACAGTTCATCAACAAAGACAGTCAGGACAGGAACTCACACAGGGCAGGAGCCTGGAAGCAGGAGCTAGTGCAGGGGCCATGGAGGACTGCTGCTTCCTGGTTCTTCCTATGGTTTGCTTAGACTTGTTTCTTATATAACCCTGAACCACCAGCCCAGGGATGGGCCACCCACACTAGGCAGGACCCTCCTTCATCAATCACTAATTAAGAAAATATCTTGCAGATCAGTCTTAGGGAGTTGTTTTTCTCAAGTGAGGTTTCCTCCTCGCCGATGACTCTAACTTCTGGCAAGCTGACATAACAACTGGCCAGCACAGCACCCTAGGATGAGGTCCTCAAGTGTGCAAGCACTGTGCTGTGTTTGAGCTCTCACAAGGGATGTCTGATGATACAGGTACTTCAGTGTGCCTGATGGGGATCTCTGGGCCCAAGGACAGGATTTGTGAGGATACAGACATGGATGACACTGTGAAGCATAGGACTCCTGGGGTGCAAAGACAGGGTCCTCAGGGTTGGCCTGTGCTGAGCTGCTGGCCAGGAAGCTGGTTAGGGAGGGTAGCTTGGCCCTCTTGCACCTGAGGTCTCCATGCCTGAGTGTACCATATGCTACAAAGTCCCTGTGGAAGGGTAGGCGTCTGTGGAAGCACAGCGTCCCCTTTCTCCATCTGTCCTGCCCTTGTGGATGAAGGAGCATTTTGTTTTCTGACCTGTGAACCAGCTTCTCAGGCTTCTCATGCAGCTGCAGCCATGTTACAAGGCCATGTGGGCCCTAGAAGAGGGATCTGCCTGGGTCAAGATTGGGCCTGCTCCTCTGAGCTGTATGCCAAAGCTCTGTCTGTGGGGCCCAGTGTCTGTCCCCTTTGCCAGCTGACCTCCCTGAAGACCTCCTTGCCCTGCAGTCTCACTGCCTTGCTGCAAGAGCCGTTCTTGGTGCTTTTATTAAACAGATCATTAGTGACTACAGAGATAGAAACCGTCCTGCCCAGAGCCACAGTAATTCTTCTCAGATGTTTCAAAACATGGATCAGCGAGTCAGCAGTCAGCCCAGGAGGTGGCAGAGCTCTGTGGCTTAGGTGGGTCCCAGCTGACCCCACAGCTCGTGGAAAACATCCCAGACGCCATGTGTCTGTGGGTCTTTAGTAACATCCATTAGGAGAGTCTTGCTTCAGCTTTCTGTTTGTTGAGGCAGTACCGGTTATTGAAGCTCTTGCAGTCCAGTCAGTCAGGATCTTTGTAGCTTCAACCAGCCAGGGTCTGTCCTGAGGTTTCAGTCACTGAGAATCCTTCAGTCAGTCTGGCTGTGTCTATAGCTTCTTCTGTCAGCCAGGGTCTCTCCTTTAGTGTCAGTCAGTCAGGTCTCTTCTGGACCTTCAGTCAAAGTTTCCTGTAGCTGGAAGTGTGGAAGCCACAGTCAGCAGCTCTGGAGAGCTGCTTCCTGAATCCAGGCTGTAGCTAAGGATCCCAAGAGGCTCTGGGGTAAGGCCTCAGTGGCACAGGAGCACCGCGGCTGTGCAGTGTGACCATCACAGACAGAGTGTGTGCACAGCTAACAGGCTGAGAGGATCACTGTGCCCCAGATCCCTGAACCAGTCAGCACAGGGCACTGGGACCCCAAATGCAGACAGTGGGGTTCTTTGTGCCCGTGAGTCGGTATCCTTTGCCTCTCACCTGAGACAGCCCTCTTCGTACTGGGCTCTCACTCCAAGCCTACCTACCATGATCCCCTCAGGCTGATGATGGCTGAGCTCGCCTTTTCTGCCATTTGCAGCTTCCAGCCCAGCTAGCTGTGTCCGCTAGTTGTAAAGCAGGGCTGTGCCAGCCAGGAACTCCCATGGACAGAGGAGCTCAGCAGTGAGCCCTGGGAGCCGGGGAGGCTGATAACTACCACCACCATGTCAGCACCTGGCAAATACAAGTCCGTAATCGGTTGGGCTTGTTGCAGTCAGTTTCATTTAGAATGTAGTAGAAAACCGCTGTCCCTGTGATGGGGCCTGACTGCTAATTGGTAGACTTGGTTTACACACTCAAGCATGCAGTGTGTGTGTATGTGTGTGTATGTGTGTGTGTGTGTGTGTGTGTGTGTGTGTGTGTGGTGAAGGTGTTCACCTCTGCATTCATCTACCAGTCCTGTGGGCTTGTCCTCACCCTGCCCGCCTTCCTCCTCAGGGTGTGGCTGGTTCTCAGCCACCCCTGCCTTTCTCAGGAGGGCTGCCTTTAAGGCTGCTGGAAGAGCTTCAGAGCGAAGGGGCTTTTGTGTTCAGCAGAAGCTCTTGCTCTCCTTCCTGGGGCAGACAGGCTTGTCTTGGTGACTCATCTTTAGGTTCCTGCCCTCAGGCCCGGTGTGAGCTCCCCTGGGTGTGTGTGCCTCCTTTCCCCTCTTCCTCTAGTGTGCAGCAGCGTCCTCCAGGCTGCCCCACCTTGTCTAGCTAAGAGAGGTGTGCAAGCCTCCTTGCAGGAGGGACTGCCTGTCAAGCTCAGTGCCCTCCAGTGTCCTCCCAGCCTAGTAAATGCCCTTGGCCGCCGCTCTGTCCAGGTGCCCCAGGTGGTAGGGAGGAGCAAGATCAGACTCCAGTCGCAGACCTTTTCTGGGCCTTGGAGTTCTGGTTTGTGGCACATGGCAGCCGCCAGGAGGCACTGCACTGGGCCGGTTGCACCATTCCTGCCAGCTGTCCTGTCTTGGTGCAGGGATCCCCGCAGACAGGTGTGTGTTGGTGTGGGAGAGCTGCAGAGCTGCTCCACTGGCTGAGTCCCGCCTGACCACAGGGTGGTGGTTCTGACTCAGGAAGCCCGGGGCTGCCTGTACATGTGGCTCCATTTGGCTCCAGCAGCTGGCCATTTCCTGTGCTCTCTGGAACCACAGTGTTCCGAGGACTAGCTCACTGTCCCACATTTCCTGGTGGCGTGTTACATGTGTGTCTCCCCAGGGTTCACCAGGGTTCTTGCGTTTTGTATGCCACATCTTGAACAAATTGAGCTCTAGAGGACTACAGCCCCTTCTCTGAAGAGATCCTTGCAGAATTAGCCCTGGGGGTTAGCAGCAAACTCACCTTGATGTGTGGCCTTCAGCTCAGTAGGGGCCCAGGCACCAAGGCCATACATGCCCATAGGGACATCCGGACGTGCGCCTCAGACCAAAGCCTGTGGCCATCTTAAATTGCCCATCTGGTGCTCTGAACGCTTGTGTGTGGTTTGTGCCTCCCGACAGTCTTCACCACTGACCTCAGCTTTCCGTTCCAGCGTCCAGACTGATGGGCTGCGCTTCACACCGGGAGCTGCCCGCAGGAGCCCAGGAGGGCGAGCAGCTGCAGCTGCAGAGGAACTGGCCACTGCTCTCTGAGGGGGAAGCCCAGGAGCTGACACAGGTAGAGAGTCCCCAGTGCCTCAGTGGGCCAGTTCAGCGTTTCTGTCCAACCCACCCGAGTCTCATCCCTCTCCTGCCTGTAGATGGGCTCTTGCTGGATGTCACATGCTTTTGACGCAATAGGGGTTCTCAACCTGTGGGTCACAACCCATCTGGGGGGTCACATATCACATATCCTGTACATCATATACTTACATTATGATTCAGAACAGCAACAAAATTACAGTTATGAAGTAACAGTGAAGATAATGCTCTGGTTGGGGTGGGTGTCTTCACAACACGAGGAACTGCATTAAAGGGTCGAAGCATTAGGAGGGCTGGGAACCAGGGTACTAAAAGGAGCTGCTTCGCCCCAGGGTTTGCTGTGCCCATTCCAGCTCCCTAGTTTCATGGCAAGGGGACTCAGAGTGTGCACGCCCTCTGTACATACAACTGCCTTAGTGGCCACCTCTACCCATTGTATACATAGGTGTGCATGTGTGTGGACTGGGTGTGTTTGTGCACCGCATATGTGCCATGCCTGTTCTGCATGTACAGTACGTGTGTGCTCCGTCCAGTGGTGTGCGTGTGCTCTGTGTATGTGTGTCGTGTGGTATACAGGTACATGAGCACGTTCTGCTCTGCAAGCATGTATGTACAGTTAGGGGTAAACCAGCTTGCTCAGATCACTCATGTTCAAACTAGACTCTGAAAGACGTTTTCCACTTCTATTGAAAAAAGTTGAAGTTGAACTATCCCACACACATACTTTACAGTCACCTCTCTGTGGCGTTGCAGGACAGTGCAGGCGCCTTTTCTTCTGGTGTTTGCAGAAGCACCTCTGCAGGGGGTCATTTTCCTTGGAGATATTTCAGTCTGTTCCCTGAGGAGATACGAGGACCTGTAGGCTGTGATGGTTTGTCTCTGCACTCCCAGCACTCTGGAAGCTGAGGCAAGACTGCCTGTCACAGGTTCAAGGCCAGCCTGGACCAAAGAGAGAAACTCTGAAAACAGTACAACAAGAACAAACGAAACACCCAGATAAGAGCTTTAATAAGTCCGGAGCATGAGGGTGAGGCCGTAGGAGCATGAAGTGCACACATTATAATACATACATACATACATACGCACACATATGTGACTAAACGTAACCCCTTTCTTAATTTAGAACATAAAAAGTGGGCACTGGAGAAACAGTAAGCAATTATAGAGCACTTGCTCTTCTTGCAGAGGCCTGGGCTTGGTTTCCACAACCACGTGGGGATTCACAGTCGTGTGGAATCTTCTTCCGGCGTCTCTGGGTACCTCGTGCCCACAGTGCACATGCGCACACAGAGGCAGGAACTCAGGAAGGGAAGGGAAGCAAACCTCTTAGAAATGAAGCATTGACATGTCCAGTCAGTGTTCACGCTGCCCTGGACCTCCCATGAGGCCTGTCTGTTCCAACCAGGACCAGCCACATTCAGAGATGGGAAGAGCTCTGCCCCTCATCTGTGGGGTCCTGTATTGGGGACATGCCCCCAAAAGAGCACTGTGTGTTTCCACTGGGAGGTGGACATAAACACTCATTCAGTAGCCCTGTTCTTAAAAATGAGTCCTCAGAGCCAGGAGATGAAAGTCCACACCTTTAATCCCAGCACTCAGGAGGCAGAGGCCGATGGGTCTTTGTGATTTCGAGGCCATCCTGGTCTTCTGAGTGAGTTCCAGGACAGTCAAGCCTACACAGAGAAACCCTGTCTTGAAAAAAATAAATAAAAGAGTTTCAGTATATGTGTCTGCATAGGCACAAATTTCTCTGAGCTCAGTGGTTTCCTCTTCATGTGGGTAGGGAAGGACTCCTCCTTTCTATGAGATACTTTAAACATAGACCCCTGTTCCTTTTTCCATGGTCTAATGTTTATGGTGAGCATGACCCTGGCACACAGCCAGCTGTGAGCAATGGCTTCAGCAGGTCACTAGTCACGTTGTCCTCAAGACCTTCCAGGTGTGGTCTTCCTCCTATGGGGTTTTGAGGAAGCCTAGTGTGTGGGGGTTTCCTCTGAGTACCCTCCTGAGCACTTGAACAAGAGTTCATCACCCTTGGCAGGCTGGGTCTGCAGGCTCTCCGTGCCCACCTTTATGACAACATCTGAGCCCCGCAGTTGTGTCTAGGCAGGAGCTCACTTGTTAGTTGCAATGATGCTCTGAGAGGCTCCTCCTGTTTATGAACATCTAACCTCTGTCAGCCTTTGTCCTAACGGCCAGGGCAGCGAACACAGCTGAAGACAAGAGTGGGGTAGCAGTCTGCAGTGCCTGTCTGTGGCAGTTCCTAGAGGTCCAGAGTGGTCCATATTGTCAACACTGAGAACCGCGTGTGGAGGTCTTAGCGTTGGGACGCTGAGGGCAGTGGTGCCATAAGGGTGTCCACGTTGCCAGGCTGGGCCTGGGGGAACGGGCAGGTAGGGACTCAGTTCTGGTCAGGAGGTGCAGCCTAACTTTACATGAAATGGTGTTTTCAAGGTAAAACACATGTTTCATATTTAGAGAAGAATTCCTGGCTGTGCAGTTGGAGCTCTAGCCCAAGTAGGAATGAGTTAAATTCTGGGGAAATAAAAAATGCAAGAAACCCTCCTCCATCCAGCTGTGGTTTTGGTTGCAGATGCTATTAAAGCCATTATGTTGAGATGTGTCCTGGTGATTTAAATTGCAGTTGGGGATGCGAATGGGGAAGTGGCCAGGATTACACAGGGTGGGAGTGAGCTGAGTGGGTGCTCGGTCTGTGGCCACCAACTGCCGCGTCACTGCGGCTGGGACAGCAAGAGCCCAGGAGGCCAGAAGGAAACCGAGGCCCTGGTAGATCTGGCAAGTCCCTCGCCTGACAACTGGCTCAGCATCTGCTCCTCCTCAGTCCCGTGGCTGCACTTGGTCCATGGCATCAGCAGAGGCACATGCTGTTGGTGGTAACGGATTGACAGTGTAACACAGGAAGTGGAGACTGCTGTCTGAGGCAAGGCTCTCGGGGTCCATCCAGGGTTTCTTCCTGCCTCTGTTGCTGTGTCCTGACCTGAGTTGGGAGGCTCTTCATCCTCTTTTGCCTTTGACTGGGATCTCCCAGTGAAACCAAGGTGATCTGATCTGGTGGATTGTGGGCAGGAAGACTCAGAGGGCCCCAGCAGCTGACTGTGGTAGAGAAAGGAGACTGCTGTGTGTGAGATCTCATGTCGTGCCCTGAGGGTGTGCTGCAGCGCCTCCCTGGGCGGCCGAGGTCTGCAGAGCATGTTGGCCTTGCAGCTTGACGACTGCGTCTTTGCAATCTCCACGTGCTTTCTGAACCCCAGCTCCACACGTACCTGTTCCTGTGTCGACAGGTAAATGTAGTTTTCTGGAAATTATTGTGTGGTTCTCTGTTGGTTATATAACCTTTTCCAAGAAGTTTGTGGGCCAGCGAAATGGCTCAGTGGGTTTCGGCACTTGCCACCAAGCCTAATGACCTAAGTTTGATCTGTGGAGCCTACATGGTCGAAGGAGAAAATTAAGTCTCACAGGTTGTTCTAGGCCAGGCATGGTGCTACATGTTTTTAATCCCCATAAATCAGGAGGCAGAGGCAGGGGAATGCCTGTGAGATTGAGAACAACGTGATCTAAATAGTGAGTTCAGGGCCAGGCAGGGCTACACAGTGTGACCCTGTGTCAAAACAGAAATAAACAAAAAATAATAATAATAACAATCTGTCACCTGACCACCACATGCATGCTTGTATACACAGTGAAACAAAATGAAATAAATACAATAAAAAAAAAATTAAAGACATTCACGTATGTGGCTTCTGTCATTGAGCAAATGTGGAACATAGTTTGTCATCTTCAGTACCTGTCACCTTGGCCCATTTTCCCTGGTACCCCAGGTTTACAAACTGTACCTTCTCCCTGCTGGAAACATGCCTCAGCCATTTTGAATGAAGCTCATCTGCAGGTACTTGTACTCCCCAAGTATCCCTGAGGCTAAAGCAGAATTTAAGAGTCAGGGGCATCACCAGCCCACCCTGTCTGCACATTGAGACCTCAGGTCTTCTTCTCTGCGAAGTGACATGTGCCATGATGACCCCACACATGTCCTGCAGTACTTATCCCCGTGGGCAAAGGCCTCACACTGTCCCCTCTGTCAGTCTGTACAACCAGTCCCTCAGCCTCTAAGGGGCAGAGCCCTGGAAGAACCACCTGCCAGGCTGAGTTCAGGGTCTAACTCTTGAACAGTTTGTAGTTATCTTTTGCCACTGCAGGTTTTTGCCTTGGTGCCCACGTGTCCCCACACTTGCTGGAACTTTTCTTGTGAATACTGTCAGCATTCCTACTATCACAGAGGGGTTCTTGAGGGATGTTTTTATAGAGAGCTTTAGTCCTAGTCCATTTTAGCACTGATCTAAGCCATGCACCTCAGGCACAAGTTGAGGATCCTTCATCCCCAAATTCAAAATTGTTTGAACACGTGACACATGTTGAGGCCAGGTCCTCAATGTCTTCTCCACCTTATGTTTTAGAATTCAGTCTCCCACGAAACCTGGACCCTGCCATTTTGGCTAGACTCTCAAGGCAGTGCGCCCCTGGAATCCATCTGCCTTTGCTCTACAGTTCTGGGGTTATGGGCATACACCTGGTGCCCAGCTCTTACATAGGTGCTGCAGATCTGATCTCAGGTCAGGTCCTCATGCTTGTCCAGCAAGCACTTTACCACAGAGAAGCCACCCCTCCAACCACAACTGACATTCTTAAGGACACAAGTGAAAGCAGCCAAATGGAATAGCTAGACAGTGAGGGTCTCAAAAGAGGATAGTTTTCCATCCTCTCTCAGGTACCTGGCCTTTACCCTCTGGTACGCCAGTCAGGGTCTCCATTGTCGAAACTGCAGGTCACGCTTGATTCATCAGTCTCATACCTGAACCTAGTACCTAACCCCCATTCTCTGGGAGGTCACACTGGGATCAAGTGGCCACCCTCACACACATACTCTCCAGTCAGAGAGATAGTCTTTGCATTTCCATAAACTCACCTGTGGTCACGGGCTTCATGGGTTTCAAAGACAAAGACATTTCCATTACTTGGGAAGTCCCACAGGTGTAGATGCTTCCAGGACCCAGGAACAAAGGCTAGTCAAATCTTCTTCTGTTGTTTATTTTATTCTATTTTATTTTATTTTATTTATTTATTTATCTTTATGTTTGAGGCAGGGTCTCTAATTTTATAACCCAAATGAGCCTAGAACTTACTATGTTGCTAGGCTAGGTCCAAACTCATGACAATCTTCCCGTTTTCCCTTCCCTGGCATACCGTCATACCCAGCTTTCAAATTCTCTGTAATACAATAAGGGCACAAAGAATTAAAATTATAATATATTACCCTGTGCCTCGCTTTGAAATTTGAGACAGGATCTCACTATATATTCCTGGCTGGCCTTGAACTCATAGAGATTCATCTGCCTCTGCCTCCCAAGAGCTGAGATTAAAGATGCACATCACCCTACTCAACTTTTCTATTCTGCACTTTTCTGCTTTGTTTTCTTCTTCTTGTTTGTGATGTGCTGGTTTACTGTTTAAAGAACACGTCACCAAAAACAAGGCCCTGATGACTTCGCCTTCCTTTTCTTTGAATAGTTCTACCTTTTACATCTTAAGTTCTTAGTCCATTTTGAGTTCATTTTTGCAGGTGAGATGAGGTGGCTTCCACATTGAACTGACCGTTTTTCCCTTTGACTCATCTTGAAGTCCTGTCAAACATCCATTTGCCATGGAGGTCCATTTTTCTATTTTTTTCTTCTTTATCCTTGTCTATTGGTCAGTCTCTCCATTACCGCCACTCCATGGTAAGCTCTGAAATTGCGCAAGTGTGACATATCTCTGTTTAGTTGTTCTGTTTTTGAGGCAGGTAGCCCAAGATGCCATCAAGCTCATTATGTAGCTAATGTGGGCCTTGGACTCCTGAGCCTCCAGCTTCCCAAGTGCTGGCGTTACACATGTAAGCCACCACAGCCAGCGCCCATCTGCCTGAGACCTGCTTTGGCTGTTCTAGATGCCTTCCACAAGGATCTGAAGATTAGGCTTTCCATTTTGTTTACAAACTGCAGCTTGCCTTTTGACCATGCCTGCACTGGCTCTGCGTTACTTTAGGAGATTCTGTGGCAAAGACAGCCTAACACCTTCTGACCTGGCACCTAACGAATCTTTCTGTTTCCGTCTCTGATTCATTCAGCAGAACTTTTCATCTTCAGGGTCACCTCTTTTGGTAGGCTGCTGTTTTCTTCCCTGGGATGCTATCATAAACAGGATGATTTTCTCAACTTCCATTTCCAGTCCTTTGCTGCTATAGAAAACTCTAGTTTTTGGTCATTTGCTCCAGCATCTGCTGTGAGTTCATGGCTCAGCCCTGATCACATGATTGGCTGAGTCTCGTGTTTCTGCAGTCAGATAACATCCTCTGCACACAGTCATTTCAGCGCTTTTCTCCAAGTCTGTTGCGTTTCTCTCCTTTCCTTTTTCACTATTTAAGATGTTTTTATTTTAACTTCTGTTTATGAGTGTTTATACTGCATGTGTATCTGTGGTACCATGTGCCTGCCCTGTTTTCTCAGAGGCCAGAAGAGGGCATCTGATACCCTGAAGCTGGAGTTACAGACAGTTGTGAGCCAACCTGTGCATTCTGGGAATTGATCCCAGCTCCTCTGGAAGAGCAGTGCTCCTAACCACTGCGCCATCTCTGCAGCCTTACTATTTTGATCTCCGTGATGTGGGTGCCATGTTGGTAGATGCTATGAGCTACTCTAGGACCCCTGTTGCCTTCTTGAAGAAGGTTCTCTGTGCTGTGTCTGAGCATTTGCTCGTGAGGACAGGATGGACTGTGTGGATGCCCTTTTTCATCAGTGCAAGGTCTTTCAGATTGTGTAACGAACATGGTGACTCCTTGATTTCCTCATGTGAAACCCCTGGAACTCTGGGATCTGTCCTGTATGGATTCAGTTTGTTTCCTGTGCTGTGTTTTCATTTTCATTCATCTCTAAGAATTTACTAATTTCCTTTCATTGGTTGTTTCAGAGCGTGCTGTTTAACTTGTGTATCTCTGTGTATGTTATGGATTTTCAAGTTTTTACTCTGATTCCACTGTGGTCAGAGAATAAACTACTATTTCAGTCACTGTACATTTATGAGATTCGTTCCCTGGCATATGATGTATGCTGGAGAAAGTCACTGAAGCATGGGACATTCTGCTTCACTCCTAAACTCCTGGGAATCCAAATGTGAACTATTTTCCCATATTCCTCTGCTGGCCAGTAGCCACAGCCACTAGAGTAGCTTCAGGGTGGGACTGGTTACTGAAGAACCAGGGAAAAATTGCAATGTGAGGACGGTCAGCCGTACCTCAGAAGAAAGGCTGGAGGTTGAGTGGGTCCTCGTTGGCCAGTGGGTTAATCACCCGGCCCCATGTCATGAAGCCTGCATAAAACCCCCAGAAACGTTTTCAGGTTGCTTCCCAGGAGCTGAACAACTGGAGGCTGTCAGGGGCAGGTGCCCACAGACAGCATGGATCATGTCAGATGGATAAGAGGGTGAGACTGGGGCTGTCTGTCCTTCTGTCTGTCTGTGTGTGGCATGAAGGCGGGACTTGCTGCATCCTTACCCTGTAACTCGTGTGTCTAGGATTACGATTGTTACTGTATCCTGTCATACAGCAGGGTTGTCCCTGAAGGTTTGGATAAGAACGGATGGTGCCTTGTGAGGCAGCATGAGGCACTCACACGCTGGGGGCCGTGCCTCAGCACATCTTCCCATGTCTCTGTTTTGTGTGGTGAAGATTCCTCTTTCTGCAAACATTTGCCTCCCTTTGAGGTCGTCTGTGATTGAGTTGTGTAGCAGTGGCCTGGGCCACCCCTGGGCCTCTATAGCCAAGCACCACTGCTGGCCCTCCAGTGAGAACAGCCATTTGTCACTGGTAGCCAGCCGGCAGATGCAGTCCAAGGCCCACAGGTCCCCGGAACCCCAGCTCAGCTACTCTGCTGTCTCTAAGTCGCCTCAGAAGCGACACAAGCAAGCCCATGCAAGCCACGGTGTTGGGGGACCATGAGACCAGAGCCTCACACCCAGCCTCCCTGCCAGCCCCAGACCACCAGGAGCCCCTAGGAATGCAGCGACCGGGCCGTGAGACTAGGGTGGTCTGTGAGCTCTGCGTGTGATGGATTGCAGCAGAGCATGCTCCTGCAGCCCCTAGAGCCTCAGCGTTGTGGAAGCCAACTTTCCCCTGTCTACCTTCTCTGCAGCATGTTAATGGCTCGGCTGGAAGAACTGCTCAGAGTTGCAGACAGCTTGATTTATCCCAGCTCTGTTCTTAAATGCTTGCTAATTTCTCACTGCAGGAAAATTCACAGTTTCTGGGTGAGTCAGTGTCAGAACAGTTGAGAGCCAACGGCCTAGCTCTTACGAGCTGTAGGTGCTCATGTTCGTGCTCCCACAGCCCGGGTCCTGGGGTCATGTGACAGGGTGGAACCCAGCATTTTCGTTTCTCAGCTTCTCTGTGAAGATAGCAACCAGTGCAGTGCAGCATGTGTGGGCATGGGGAGTGTGTCCCGAGCAGGGCTGTCTCGACAGCACAGCTGTATATCACGGAGTCCCACGTGACTCCCTGGGACTGTGTGGAGTCACATCCATGTGCTCAGTGTGCTCAGTGCATCGAAACTGCCTCAGTCCATGCAGGGTCCATGTGTGCTGTCGTTGTGGACAATGTGGAAATGATGATGAGGCTGAGGTCTCCGTATCTGCTCTTTTGGAATGCCTGGTGTGACATTGCTGCCAGCCGGGACTGTGCTGTTGGTGCTTGTCTCCAGTCCGGACAGCCGTGCCCAGACAGACCACTCATCGAGCTGTGGGTTCTCGTCCAGAGCAGCCTTGGGGACCCATGAGAGTTTCAAGGGCAGCAAGGCTGGAGAGCCCTCCTCAAGGATTCCTGGGAATGGCCCCTTGCAAAGCTGTGTTTGTGCTGCCCTGAGGACACAGATGTGCAGCCCTTGTCTGCATCCTTCCTGAATCTTGCATGTTCCTCCCTCCTTCCTGCCTGGTTCCTGCCTGAGCGGTCTGAACTGTTCCCTTCTCCTACCACAGACACTGAGAGGAGCTGCTGTGACAGTGTGTCACCCGCTGCTGACTGTTGTGCTGTACCCATAACTTCCCTGGGAGAAGAGCCCTCAGTTTCCCAGATGTCCCCGACACATGCCCACACGTGTTTATGCGTTGTGCCTGTCTAGCACGGGCTGAGCCTTTTCAGTCAGGTGGTCCACACAGGTGAGGCTGCCAGTCACTGTGTGTTTGTGGCGTATCAAGGACTTGTGGGAACATCCACTTGAGCCCGGTGTCTGACTCACAGCCAGAGAGGGCTCATCGAGGGCCCCTGGGTATGTCAGAGGCTGGCAGCGTTGTGTGCTGATGACTAGACAGCTTGTCATCCTGGGCCACAGAGGGAACAACTGTTTTTAAGGTTTGGCCAGACTGCATGAGCTCCATTCTTTCCATCCCTGTTCTATGGAATGTGCGTGGTGCTGTTTAATTACTTCAATCCCTCTCTTAAAGGAAAAAGGCTACCAATAGTCTGGAGGTATTAGTGCTTGGAAGGTTAGCTCTGGGACTTTCTTTGTCTGCAGACCTAGGAGCTGTTGGATGTCTTTTCAGTATGGGCAGTATTAATTAGTTCCAAGTGCATTTTGGCAGACAGGCCAAGGGGTCTTAGCAGGCTCTTTGGAATGAGTTCTATGTTTAAGACTTTAAAAATGGTGAGACTTTTTCCAAATCATAGGTTGAATAGCAACCAGCATTTATTTTGAGTATTTGTACAATACAATACTGAAAAGGATAGAGAGGCAGTTGTTTGGGCCACAGATTATTATGTGTGATTATTCTTTGACTATTAGGCAAAGGTCACAAACCACACAGTCTTTTCCTTTTTTTGTTGTTGTTGTTTTTATTTTGTTTGTTCATTTGTTTAATTTTTTGTTTGAGAAGGTCTCAAGTTCCTTAGGCTGGCCTAGTCAAAATGACCTTGAATTTCTGGTCTTCTGACTTCCACCTCCCATTGCTAAGATTATGGCCAGATACCAGTGTGCTTGGTTTATGTAACTCTGGGGTCTGAGCTTCAGCTGAGCTACATCCTTAGCCACTCATAGTCTTCCTTTTGCTACATGTTCACTGTTCACAAGGAAGAGGCGATTGACTTAGCTTTTCAGGAAGATGACAATGGAAATGGAAATCTCAGAGTCTGTCATAGAGGTGGTCTTTGTGGACACAAGGTCTGTGGCCCCTTGATCCTGCTTTGTATGGTAGTGTTCGTGTTTGTCCTGGCTGAGGTGTTTGTTAAGCCTAACCTTGACACTGACATATTAGGACTTCTGGATTGTGTGCTTAACCAATCACGGCTTTTGTTCATTTACTATTTGAAGTCTATTTTGGATATATTCACGTTTCACTACTCAGTAGGGCCATTTAAAAATCCATGTTTCTTCTTGTCCTGCAGCTTTCGGGCCACTCCAGGCTGTGAGGACTGGTGTGGGTCCTGCAATCAGCACCCGGGATGGGACAGTGCCCCTCCAGGCTGGATGAGATAGGTGCCCTGTTTTCAGGGACATGCAGGTTCTCACAGTGGCTCTGTCCTGTGACTGAGTCCTCCTCCCATGGCAGTCGATGCCAGGCTTGTGGTTATGCCTGTAGTCGCGTGGCTCCATGTGGATCCAGTGAGCCCCAGAGCTCATGGCCAGTGTTGAGCTTTTCTGGACCTTATTTAAAAAAGAGTTTGATGTTCAAAAGTGAACAGTTCCTAAACCGAAGTTCTGTGAGTTAGGTGGAGTGTGTAGGGCGGTGTCCCAGAACTCATACTTTTGTTTAGGATTTCCAGAGAATGAGAAAATAAACAACAGGAAACGAAACTGGAAGCATCCTTTAACCATGCATTTTTAGTTTTCATGCAAGCCTGTGGATGTAGTAATAAAACCCAGCTCACGTGGGCTGAACATCTCTTTTATGAAGCGCTCAGGACAGTACTGGTTTTGGATTGCTTAGGATTTAGAAATACTTCTCAGACATGAGAGCGCCTCGGGCCAGTACCCAATCTAAACATGATATTCATTTGTTTCCTGTGCACCTTTGCCACATACCTGAAGATGATCCCAGGTGATAGTTGCATTTTGGAGGGTTTTGTTTTGCTATGGTTTTTTTTGTTTTGTTTTGTTTTTTGTTTTGTTATTGTTGTTGTTGCTTTGCGAATGGGTGTTGTGTAATCCAGGCTGTATTCATTCTGTGCATGTCGCTGAGACTGGCCTTGACCTCTCGATCTTCTGGCCTCCGTTTCCAAGCACTAGGATTACAGGTATGCCCCTCCATGCCCAGTTAGTGAGCCTGTATATTGATGTGCCTGTCCTGTGGGCTCCGGTGTGGTATTCTACAGCAGTGTCACATCAGCTCAGAAACTCTCAGATTTGGGGGATGCCATCTGCCTAATGTGATGCATAATGGTTTGAGATTTATTCGTACCCTATTCTGCTTGCATGTATGCCTCCACGCCAGAAGATAGCACCAGATCTCATTATAGATGGGTATGAGCCACTATGTGGTTGCTGGGACCTGAACTCAGGACCTTTGGAAGAATAATCAGTGCTCTTAACATCTGAGCCATCCAGCCCTGACAGCTTTCATTTTCTTCTTTAAGTCTCTTCTTTCCTATAAGCAAACACAAACAAGACACAGTTGTATCTACAAAGTGAGGTAGTGGCTGAGGGGCTACAGGACCCACACGTGGCCTGGCTGGAAACTGTGGTACCCAAGTTCTAGCAGGACCTGGCCCCCAGCTTTCAAAGATGCTGTAGTCTAATGAAATTTCTATTTTAGGCAGTCACATATACCTTAGGGATGAAGGTGCTGGATGAGAATAACATTATCAGCACATGACTGTATATTATATCTCTTGGAAAGTCATGCGCTTTTATGAGACCTATGTATACACAGATCCAGGAAATGTAGAGAAGCATGGCTGGGGTTGTGTGTGGCCTGCCTAGGGGGTCCTTGTCAGATGACATAATTGACAGGGAAGTGGGTGGCATAGGCAAGATAACCTTCCTACCATACCAGGCAGGTGAGAGAGGACTATTGACCAGAGAAAGGGGTGGGACTGGGTATTATGGGATTCGTGTCTTTGTTTTACTCTGCTGTCTAGTGTCCACTATGTGAGGTCACAGTGTAGGAGATGGAAAAGCCTTACTGTATGATGTCATTACCCATCTCCAGGGCTCACTGACCCCACAGTGTGCCTTCCAGAGCTCCAGCTCAGATCCAGAGCTGCAGGCAGCATACTCTGTCTTGTGATGGCAGTGTTCATGGGGAGACTCAGGCTGTGTCTGAAGAGGAACCCCTGAGCCCTGTTGGTGACCCCAGCGCAGGCCTTTGCAGCTTGCAGTTTATCGTGTTGGTGGTGTATGTGGCTCTAGCTGTCGGGAAAGTACTTAGGCCCCACTGTCCTGGCTTCTGCTGCTCCTGCTGTCTGTTGTTAGTCAGATGCAGAGCTCTTGGCCAGGTCTCCAGGCTGGTGGAGATGCCAGCCTATGAGCAAGGTGCCTTCGTCAGTCAGAACTGAGCGCTTAGTGTGTGACCAGGTGCCTGCTGATGCAGACAGAGCAGGTTGGGCCACCTGAGGTGTGTGGTCACTCTGCCAGACCCTCATAGGACACGTCGGCGTGTGTCATCGGGTAGGGGTCAGGGAAGGTCTTAGGTCATTGGGTAAGGGTCAGGGAAGGTCTTGGGTCATCAGGTAAGGGTCAGGGAAGGTCTTAGGATGCAGTGCAGTCTTCAGAGAGGCTTTGGGGGCCTCTGAAGTCTCCACTCAGCCCATCCCTGCCCTAAGCAGCTGTGGGGAGACAGTGATCATGACCAAGATATCCTGATGACTCGGGTCCCTCAGTTCCTCTCCTTGGCCCCACTGTCATGTGAGGCTCTTCCTGAAAGAAGCTGTTCACAGTCATCACAAGCGGTGGTTGCTGTTTTCTTCTAGTGCATTTTCCTTTTTGCTTGAAAATATTAGCTGCTTAACCCAGCTTCAAAAGAATATAGTTAGAGCAGCCTTGGCATGAAGAGCTCAGGGGTGCGATAAGATAAAACTGCCCCAAGTGTGACATCATCACAGTCTGAGTGGAAGGAAAGGGAAGGACAGATGGGCCTCCCGAAACTGTCTGGCCTGCAGCGACCTGTTACTCTCTCCAGTGGCCCCGTGACCACTCACACCTGTTACCCTGCCCACAGTGTCTCTGCACCACCCACCCTGGCTAAGTATGGCCAGCCTTGTGTTTTTTAAGCGGCCTTGTGTTGTGTAGCCTATATTTTGATGAGGATACATCTCAAGAGGGGATCCTTGTGAGGCGATGTCAGCATCACCACCATCTCGGTGACTTCCACAGGTCTGAATGCTTGGATGTCCTGGTGTCAGGAGCCGTGAGCACAGATGCACACAGCTGCTGCTGCATGACAAGCACACTGCTGTCCTGAGCACATGGTTCACGCCAGGGTTTGTGTGACAGCATGAGCCACAAAGGCAAAGACTGTTAGCCCAGGCCCGCTGCCATCAGGGATGATGTGTGTGTGTTGTCTGCACTATGGTGTGTGTAAATGGCCACACAGTGGGTGTGTTCAGCCCCTGTCACTGCACAGAAGACAGAGGCAGAGTCACTGGGGTCCGTTCATCCAGTGTCTATACAGAACATGTCACTGGGGTCTGTTCATCCAGTGTCTGTACAGAACATGTCACTGGGGTCTGTTCATCCAGTGTCTCTATACAGAACATGTCACTGGGGGAGGGGGGGTCTGCTCATCCAGTGTCTCTGTACAGAACACGTGAGGCTGAGATATTCTGACATGACATCACTAGGTAGTTGACATTTTTCAGCTCATGAAAGTCAGAAGTAGCTGCTTGGCAGAGCTTTGCTCTGTGGCAAATACTAGTGGGGTTTGTTTGTTTGTTTGTATGTTTGTGTTTGTGGGTGATGCTCTCTGTGTGTGTAGAGGGGACAGGAGTCTGTTGGTTTCATTCCTATTGTTGTTATGTCTGGGTGGCACGGTGAGGTGAGATACAGATGACTGGCAGGAACTGGACCCCCCCTCACAGAATCCCACAGTCCGTGGCTGTGTTCCTGGCCTGGTCCACATGGGTTTCATCAGCACCTTCCAGGGGATGGTCTTGTACACCTTCTGCTGGGGCAGACCCATCCTGGGACCACAGGGTCAAGCCTAGTGCTGAGGCTAAGTCAGGCAGCAACCGTGTAGGCTGTGAGGTCCTGAGGCAGAAAACCGTATCTCTTTGGCTCCATCAGGCTTTTGATACTGTGATGAGGATGCAAACAGTGTATGCTGTCATTTGTGCTTCTCCCAGATCCTGAGCAAACTCAAGGGGCTGGCACTGGACACCGAGGCAGAGCTTGAACGCCAGGACGAGGCTCTGGATGGCATCACCGTAGCTGTGGACCGAGCAACCCTGACTGTGGACAAGCATAACCGGCGAATGAGAAAGCTGATGTAGTGGGGCAAGCGGCCACACAGCCACCCCTGGCTCTCCTGATCCCCCTGTTGGTAGCCCTGTGCCTTTTGCACTGGGACCTGGAACACCCTCATTGGTGCTGTGCATCTGTGAGGCCCTGCTGGCAACTACATCTTCCTAGGATGCGCCAAGAGGAGCCACGCCATGCATGAGCATGACGTGTTTAACACGTGCCCTCAGCATGTGGGCCAAGCCCTGTGCAGGCAACGATGGCCACCACAGTGCAGCCGTCCTTGCTGTCCACACTGACACCCCAGCTTCCTGCTGCCATTGTGGGGCCAAGGCCCTGGTAACCTTGCACAAGTCATATCACATTGTCATCTTTCCACCATTTTTGCCAGAGTGTCAAGAAAATGTCAGTCCTTCTGAGGGAGATGTACTTGGTCTAGCTCTGCATTCACTGGCCACACACACTGGTTCCCCCTCAGATGCTGCTGTAGCTCCCCTTCATTTCCCCCTGCTCATCAGAGTTCTCTAGAGGAGCAGGACCAGCAGCCTCTATGTGTGTATAATGAAGAATGTTTCTTAGATTGCTGACATCATAGGGGCTGTGTCCACAACAGCATATTCACATGGAGAGACAGAGAACACTGGCTGCCCAGTCCAAGAATCTGGACCCCTCAGCAGCCCAGTGCTGACGGCCTGGAGTCAGTGGACTTGGTTCTGCTGTAACAAGTCAGAGTTAATGGAGGCTGGTGTGAGCAGAGGATGGTGGCGGCCATGCGCTCTCACCCAGAGAGGGGGCCTGCTCACTCAGCACACGCTGCCTTCCTCTGCCTCCCATGTAGGCTGCCCACAATCAGGACAGTCCCTTTTCCTAGTCACCTTGTCTCTGGAAGCACCGCCACAGACACACAGGAATGCCTCACCACCCCTGGACAGCTCTAAATCTAGGAAGTTGATGGCCGAGACCAGTCGCCCTCCTGGCCCGGCCGTGGCAGACAGCCTCTGTCTCCACGTGCATGGTGGCTGCCTGGCATCAGGAGTGCAGCCCACTCCAGCACAAAGGCCTCAGCAGCAGCAGTCGCCGCTTCCACCTCAAGCAGTGTCCTGACCCAGGCTGTTCAGAATGTGAAGAGTTGCCTGGTTTAGAAGTGGCCCAAGCTATGTCTTGCTGTTGCCCTTTGCTTAATTGTGTGTTCTCATTGTCCTGCTCGTGGCTATTTCCACAAGCCCCGGCACAGTGGGCCACCAGGACTCACTCATCAGCTTGTGTAGTTGGAGAGAGGGTCCTGTGGGTTATTTTGCTTTTTGAGACAGGTTCTCACTCTAGTCCAAGCTGTCCTCAGACTTGCAGCAATCCTCCTGCCTCAGCCTCCCAAGTGCTAGCATTCTAGGTATTCTAGGCCTCACCTAGCCCTTCTTTTGTTTATTTAGTGGATATAAGATGGCTGCTGTGGAGATGGCTGCCTGCAGTGTGTAGTGATGAGCTCAGAAAGATACTATTCACAGCTCTCAAGCATTTGTGAGTCCTGTGTGCTGGAGCTGCTGTGCTCTTCCCTTCACTCTTTATGAAGAGCATAGTGAAGGGCCAGGCACTGTGGTATCCCTGACTTGTTCTGGAACGCTGGGTTTGCTTCCTCCTCCTGTCTACCTGTCCTTGGCCCCCATTATCCAGCTTCCTCCTTCAGTTCTCTGCACCCCTTCCCCTCCTCTGCTCCCCACCCTCCACTCAGTGCTCCTGTGAGATGCTGACCTTCTAGCACTTGTCTCTCTGTGCCTGGCTCTCTTCACAAGGCTCCATGTCCTCTGGGTTTAGCCTTGCTGTTGCAAATGATGGGATTTCATGCTTTTCCCCACTGAGCACTGACCTATATACCTATATCATGGTGTCTGTTTTTCTTAGTGCTAAGAACCCAGCTCAGGGCCTTGTGTGTGTTAGGCATGTACTTCCCCACTGAGATGCATCCCAAGCCCTTGACCCTTTGAGGCTAGAGCTCACACCCATCCCTAGCTGGCTTCTCACTTGCGTTTTCCCTTCCTCTGCCTCCTGAGTGCTGGGATTACAGACCTGTGCCCCGATGTTTTGTTTGCCTCACCCCCACCCACCTTTTTGAGTGTCACTTCTTTAGGTCTCACTATGTAGCCCTGGCTGGCCTGGAACTCACCACGTAGACCAGGCTCTCCTCTAACTCACAGAGCTCCTCCTGCCTCTGTCTCCTGAGTGCTGGGATTAGTGGCATGTAGCACCATGCCTGGCCTAGGTCAGTACTTTTATTGTGCTTGCATAATAGACAGTATTTGGGAGGAGACCTCTACCAGACAGGCCTCAGACTGGCTTCAAATCCTGCCTCAACCTCCTGAGTGCTGGGAATGCTGGTCTGTTGCCACCATCTGTCTGCTTTTGATAGAAGATAGATGTTTGCCAAGCCTCAGAGCTTACAGGATCTTCCTGAGGAACCTTCTCTGTAGGCCTGTGAGGCAGAGCAGAGCAGAACAAGGCTGCCACAGCATACGATGGAGACGCTCAGAGATGACTGACCGGGACCACCTGTACACTGTCTTCCCGTCAGTTCACCCCGCAGACACACTGCCTGAAAGACCGCAGTGAGGTTCTTATGTGCAAGCATAAGGAGAAGCTGACTCCAGAGTAGGACGATGGGAAAACACGGGGATTGTTGGAGCAGGAGACACCACCAAGCACATCAAGTGTGGATGCAAAGAGACACCCTCAACATGAATTACATGCCAGAACCTGCACCTCAGCATCAGCAGTGCAGAGCACACAGTAAGTGGAAAACACCTGTGTGTCCATCCACACCGCACTTGACTGCTGCCTCAGAATGGAGAGTTCAGCACTGCTGGAATGTCACTGCCTGCAAGACACACAACTTCCTAGTGACTTATCCATTGCAGGACCCAAGCAAGGATGGTGCTGGTCTTTGTCCCACGGGGCCTGTCAAGGGGTGGAGTCTCCGCTGACTCTCACAGTCACAGCCATCTCACAGTCGGGTCTCCCGTGTCCCTGACTCCTCAATATAGTCTGCAGACTCTGGTGATCTCTTCAGCTTCTCCCAGTTAGGTACCACGTCCTAAAGGCTCCACAGACTCAGAACACAGGCTAAGAACCATGTCTTCCGACACATGAGCCCACAAGGAACATTTTATATACAAACTATAGCATCACACAGACAAAATCTAGTCAGCGATAGCCCTGTCTTATTCTTAGAGGCGGAATGAGACTTCAGAAACAACAAAAACAAAACAGCCAGGCAGTGGAGGCGCGCGCCTTTAATCCCAGCACTTGGGAGGCAGAGGCAGGTGGATCTGAGTCCGAGGCCAGCCTGGTCTACAGAGTGAGTTCCTGGACAGCCAGGGCTACATAGGAAAACCTTGTCAAAAAAAAAAAAAAAAAAAGAAAAGAAAAAGGAAGGAAAGAAAGAAAGAAAACAAAACCAAGGAGGCAGAATTTCAGAGAAAGAATAAGTTATTTACATGGAATAACTTTTATTTTTCTTATTAAACTGTCAGGTAAGTTTACTAAAAATAAATTATCTACCATATCTGTGTGTATGTGGATATACATAGTGAAATGAATGACAGCAATGATATGAAAGATGATGGGTAGAAGGAATTAGAAATATTTTGTAATTTTAAAAAATTTATTCTCACTCCTTTGTAATGTTTGCCTGGATATATGTATGTGCACCTCATGCATGTGTGGTGTCCACAGAGGTCAGACAATTTTTGGATTCCCTGGGACTGGAGTTACAGATGGTTGTGAGCTGAGACTCGAACCTGGGTCTTCTAGAAGAGTCTCCAGTGCTCTTAACTACTGAGCTATCTCTCCAGCTCCCTGCCTTTTGTTTTTGAGACAGGATCTCACTGTGTAGTCATGGCTGATGTACTTTCTGGGTTGAACAGGCTGGTTTCAAATTCACAGAGATCCACCTGCCTCTGGCTCCTGAATGATGACATTAAAAGAATTTGCCCTACATCCAGCTCGTAATTATTTTTTATAATTAATTTATTATTTGGCAATATCATATATGTTTGCATTCCCCCTCCTCTTTTCCCCAGATCTCTACAATGTGCTCCCTCATTTTATATGTGTGTGCGTACACTGAGTCAGATTGCTGTCTTCACAGTCATGAGTGTAAAAACATCAGCTGGGACATGGACAGTGTACCAACAGCCACACCCCTGAAGAAAACTGACTCCCTGGCAGCCATCAGTTGTCAGTAGCTCCTCAGTTAGGAGTGGGGCCTCAGAAGCCTCTTCCCCATTCCTGCTGGAATTTCGATGGCTTCGTTTTATGCAGGTAATCATAGCTAATCATAGCATAATCTGACTGTTGCGTGTCCCAAAGCCAGTATTTCACATCCCTCTCTCCTATGGCTCCTACAACCTTTCCAGCTTTTTTTTTTTTTTTTTTCTGCAGTGTCCCTGAGCTTTGGGGGTTGGGGGTTGGGGGTTGATACAGATATTCCATGTATAGTTGAGTACCCAATGATCACTTATTTTTTGACCAGCTATGACTCTGCATTAACTACAGCTCAGAGCAGCTCTAATCTGTGGATATAAACAGAACTATTTAGGTGGCAGTCTGACAGCGTGAGTATTTAGCAAAGCAGCAATGGGTTCCCAGCCTAGGATCCACGGCCTCTCCAGGCACAGGCTTTGCACTGTGTTTATATTACCAGGCAAGAATTCCCTCCTGTGGAGCAGACTTCAAATACAATCAGAGAGAAACTAGTTAACCCCCCTCCCTCCCCCCCCCCCCCCCCCCCCCGTCATACCGCTATGCACAGTGAATACTTCTTGTATGGCAGGTCAATGTTGTAGCATAAGGCCCATTGCTTATCTTTCCACCTTCAACAGCTTGAGCACCTTCTGGCACTGTGAAAGCTAACTAGCAGGAAAGAACTTTTCTAGTTACTTCCAGCCTGTGTCCTTCAACCAAAGTATGTAGTGTTTTAAGCAATAGGGTCTCATCCTCTAGTTAGGTGGGCAGCTGTAATAAAACCAACCTATTCATACTCTCACCAGTGTGTGTACGTGTTCTTTTGTCATAGCCTCACCAACATCATTTGTTTTCCTGATTTGATGTGGTGAGGTAGATTTAATTTGCAGTCCCATAGTGGCTAGTGATGTTAAACACTTTTAAAATATTTATCAGCTATTTATACTTCAAGTTCTTTTTTAGATTTTTTTTTAACCTGCATTTAACTATATGCATCATGTGTGTGCCTGTTGGATCCCCTGGAACTGGAGCTATGAATGGCTGTTAGCCATCACGTGGGGGCTGGAAATCTAACTTGGGACCCCTGCAAAAACAACAAGTACTTTTAATCCCTGAGTCATCTCCCCAGACCTCCTCTCCCCTTGTTTTTCTTTGGGGGGTGGTGAGGGGGGTTGGAGAGAGGGTTTCTCTATGTTGCCCTGGCTGTCCTGGAACTCCCTGTATAGAACCAGGCTGGCCTCAAACTTACAGAGATCACAGGCGTGGGCCACCGCATCCAGTTTATGCTCCTTATTTTCAACTAGCAGTTGTGGAGTTTCAGGTCTTACGTTAAGGTCCATGATCCATTTGGAGTTGATTTGTGTGCAGGGTGAGAGTTATGAATCTAGTTTCAACTTTCTCATGTACCATTTGTTGAAGATACTGTCTCTTCTCTCATGCATATTTTTGGCATCTTTATCAGACATTTGGTGGCTGTAGCTGGATGGCCTTATATCTGGGTTGTCCTCAGGTCTATTTCATCAGTCCGTGTGTCTGTGCCAATATCCTGCTCTTTCTGTCACCATGGTTCTTCTGAATAAGTTGAAATTAGGTATGGTGATACCTCCAGCAATATTCCTCTCAAAGTTCCTTTGGCTGGGTTCTTTTGTGCTTCCAAATGAATTTTAATATTGATCCTGCCAATCCATGAGCATGGGAGGCTTTTCTTTCTTCTAGTGTCTTCAATTTATTTTGTGTTGATGTTTTAAGTATTTCAATCATTTAATAATTTCTGTGAAATTTCAAAGAAGTCTTTCACACCCTCAGTTAAACTTACTCCAAGGTTTTTGTTTGTTGTTTTTTGGGGCTATCTTGAGTGCAGTCCTTTCCCTGACCTCTTTTTTTTTTCCTTCCAGTTTCTTGTGGTTCTAATTGGAGTATAGGAAGGCTGATAGCATTTTCTTTCAAAAGCCTGAGATCTTTTCTTTTCCAGATCCCAAAGCCACTTGCACGTAGAGTTTTTGCTATAGAAATATCTACTTCCTAATAAGAACTATACTCATTTTTCTGGGTATGCCAGAACGAAGTTCCACAAACCACACGGCTTCAAATAACAGAATCTTATTATCAGTTTTCCAAGGCTGGGATTTGAAATCCAGGTGCTGGCAGTTTGTATCCTCAGCTAGGCTCAACTGAGACCTTCGGTGCAGATAGGTGGCAGAATTCAGTTTCTGTGCCGATAAGGGACCAGATTGCCAATTCTCTGACTACCAGACAGCTCTCAGTCCCCCATTCTCTTTACAGCACAGTCTCCATAAAAGCAGCCACGTGGGCCCCCAGCTGTACTTCCTGGGCTTTCTCAAGTGGTGATGCTAGCCCAAGGTAACACTCTCCCTGTCTCAGAATCAACTCATCCTTGATTCCATCTCAGAGTCCAACTTAGACCTCATTAGTGTTTGGTCAGATAACTGAGAAAATTGTGTGTACAACAGGGCTTGAAATATTGTGACACCTAAAAATCTGCCTTTCTTTTTCCTTCATCCACAAAACCATTGTCTGGCCCTCACTGCTGACTCACTGAAATCTGGAAACTCTCCCAGTTAGTTTTTATTGTCAACTTCACATAACCTAGAGTCACCTGGGAAGAGGGAACCTCGGTGGAAAAATTGCCTTGATCAGATTGGCTTGTGGCCACTTCTGTAAGGGACTGCTTTTGACTGATGACTGATGTGGGCGGGCCCAGCCAGTTGCGGGCAGCGCCATCCCTAGGCGGGTGGTCCCGGGCTGTGTAAGAGATCTAGCCGCCCTTGAGCTTGAGAGCCAATCAGAGAGCAAGCCAGCAGGCAGTGCTCGTCCTTGCTTCTGATTCTAGTTCCCCCATCATGGATTCTGAGCTGGAAACGTGTGCCAAATAACCCTTCCCTCTCCGGGTTGCTTTTGATCGGAGTAATTTATCACAGCAACAGAAAGGAAACTAGAACAGAAAGCTAACAGTCCCCTCTCACTTGCCCAGCCCCTGTTCCCTTCATTCCAAGCTGGCAGTCTTTCTGCCAGTAAAACATTCTCCAAACCCCACAAGTCTCCGGTGCATGTCCTGGCTCTTCTTCAGTGCTGGCTGTGCCGCACTGTGTATGGGGTTCCAACAGTTCCTTCTATCTCGGAGCTTTTACCCCTGTGTTTACAATGTGGAGCTATTCCGACTACCTGTGTACAGCGGCGGTGTACAGATCCCAGCCAGGTAAGACCCTTGACCCAGGCCCAGTGTGTGCAGCCGTGAACTCCCTGCAGTCCCTTCATGTGCTTACATATGAAGCACCTGATGTCACCATCTATTCCTGCTCGTGTCCAGGGTCTCCAGTTCCGTGTAATGTCTGAGACAGAAAGGATACAGTGCTGCTGTGGGGAGCACCACTCTCTCCTTATCTGTCTCCCTCCACATCTTCAGTCCTTCCCACAAGACAACCAGCTCCTGTCATCCCCATGGGCACCTTTTACCACGAGCATCTCAGCAGAGTGGTGGCAGCTTGGCAGCCATCTTAGAGACCCAGTGAGGGCCTGGGTGAGACAGCCACAGCGGCTGCCACACCCAGGGGGATGGAGGGCGTTTTTTGTTCTTGCTTTGTTGACTTACAGTGAAAAGGCTGGGTGCAGGCATAGCCCATTCACAGAGCTGTCGGGATTTGTTCCACATGTGAGGCATGTTTTTAATTTAATGGTTTATATCGTGGTAGATGGTGTTTACAGCAGTGAAGTCAGTGAGAGATGGGTTCTGAACTGTGGGTTCAGAACTCTTGCTTGGCACACAGGCTGGTCTGAGAGAGGATATCATGTCTGGCTTGGTGGTCATGGGTATAGGTCACCTGAGGGGCAAAGCAGCACAAGGGAGGAAAAAGCCAAGAGGCAGAAGGGCTGGGCCTCTTTGATCTCACTGGTCTCCACCTTGAAATCCCTCAACCTTTCCCATCGGCAGGAATCAAGACAGTTGGTCTGTAACTAACCCCGGCTCTGCACACTGTGCTGTGCAACTGGAGACCGTGAGGACAGGGAGGTTCCAAGAGTCAGGCTGATCTGAAGCAGACAGCCTCCATCTTGCGGGGAATGAACTTGAGTGCTCTGGATCCTTTATAACCCTGCAGTTCAAAGTGCCATCTTCCTAGTCCCACTTAACATTGGTCCCAACCTCCAAGAAGACACCAGAGGAATCTGCTTCTCCTGGCTGTGGCATCATTCAACATGCTCCTGGTCCTAGGGAAGAAGGAGAGGGCTTCCTGGAGGCTGGAGCCAAAGCGGGGGAAGGAACAAACCAGGGCAGCAGAAAAAGTCAGGTCCCAGTTCTTTCCCAGAGAGGGAAGGATAGCTGGGGGAAAGGATCACTACCCTGTGGTGTGTGTGTGTGTGTGTGTTGGGGTGACTTAATGGAGTTGGCACTGTACCCACACATCCACAGGGAATGTCTTATAAGAACCCAGTGGTTTCCTGAAGCCACACACAGTATCTGGCTTGACTTTTTCTGTCTCTGCCATGCCCAGGAATTAAAAACAGCTAGCTGGGTATGGTGACACATATTTGTAATTCCAGCACTTAGGAGGCTGAAGCAGGAGGATTGCAAAGAGTTTACTGCCCATTCCCCCCCCCCAACATCCATACCCAGATCTCAGAAAGCACTACAAGCTGATTTTTTAAGTTGTTTATTACACCATGAATTTCACCTTTTCACCTGAAGGAAGCACTTTTGTGGCTGGTCTTTGGTGTGTAGTGACAGTTGATCTGATCGTGGAAATAGCTACCAGGTCTCTACGGGTGTGGATAATGCAAAAAGCCAGACAGAGGGGTGACTCACATGCATGGTGGCAGTACCGAGCCCAAGGCCATGACATTTTACCGCACTGCCAGAGGGTGGGTTAATTCAGAGTAAAGAACTTTAATGTCTTTAGATTGTGGTTGCCTCAAGTCAGATATCAGAAGTGGGTGAAGGGGCTGGCCTGGGTGACTGGAGCTCCTCACCCGTGTGTGTTGGTGAGTACCAAGGCAGATGCCCTGGTAAGTGGATCGACTGACTGACTCTGGGCCGGGGCTCCACCTCTCACCAGAAGCAGATGTTCATCTCTGGATCCCTGTCACAGCATGCAGCCTGAACAAATAAAAGAATGACCACAGGTTCAGAAGAAAGAGGGGCGGCATCGCCCTTCCCAGCTTTTCAAAGGAGAGGCTTCCAAAACAAGACTCTGTAGATTTGGACTCGTACCTCCTAAGAAGCTAATTCTTTCCTTATGTCTGGAGCTTGATAAAAACAGGCTCCTTTGAACACGGTCCCGAGGTGCTACGTGTATGACGGGAAAAAGTTCCCAGAAAAAGTTCCCAGGGTCGTTTGTGGGCAGTGCCTGTGATTGCGTTGGTGCAGCCCTTGCTCGCCAGCACCCAGACAGGGTTGGGCGGTGTTGGGGGTGGGGCAGGAGCAGAGAGAGGGTGATGTTCCCCAGACCCTGAAGGTGGGAGTGAGGCCACTGAGGGGTGGGGGCACTTTTGAAAGTGGGAAACGGAGTGTGCAGGGGAGAGGGTAAATAGACTAGCAGCTAGGGCTCCTAGGAAACAGAAAACCTGGGTAGGGGTGGGGAGATAAGGGGACCCTGGAAGGAGGTAGTCAGAGGAAGTGGTAGGGAATGGGGAGATTGGGTCTTGGTGATTAGAGGTGGCCAGAGAACGGATGAGGAGCCGGGTAAGGAGACAGAGGCCCCAGGGAACAGGATGTCAAAGGGAGGAGATGGGGTCCTGAGTGACGGCAGGGAAAAGGTATTAGTTGTGGGAAGAAAGGGGACCTGAGAGCAGGATGTCCAAGACAGGGACAAGGTGAAAGTCCAGGCAGCTGTTGTCAGCTGTAGAGGGAAGGGAGTAGGCAGGGCATAGAAGCAGAGGGCAGCATTGGTGCTGGTGATACGGAGTAAGTAAAGAAGGGGCACCTCTTTATTGGCATCCTTGTGGCTTTTGCTGTCTATCCTTGTGGAGCCTGAGAGTGAGTGCAGGTGTGTCCCAGCCTTTGGCCACCAGAGCCAGGGCAACCCAGGACAGCCAGCCATGCAACAGCTGCTCTCGGGTCACTGTAGAAAGGTCATTGGTCAAACCCAGCATCAAGGGCAGGTCTGTGCCTGGGGAAGAGGACATAGGCTCCTAAGCAGATGTGGATAATCACCAGGCTCCTTTCTCCAGGAACTCAGTGTTGCAAGATGTGCAGTGTGTTTCTGTTTGTGTCCTCAGATGTGTGTGTCTAGGTGTGGTATCATGTGTGTGTTCTTGGGCATGTATGCTGGGGTGTGTTATCCTGTGTGTGATCTCAGGGATGTGTGTGTGTTAGGGCATGTTACCCTGTGTGTGTTCTCAGGGATGTGTGCTAGGGTGTGTTTGTCTGTGTCTCAAGTGTGTGCTGGGTTTATTAGCCTGTGTGTGTTCATCTGTTTATGTTCTTAGGTGTGTGCCAGGATGTGGGTGTTCTGACATTTGCACTGTGTGTGCTTTTGGGTGGGAGGTACACACTCATGGTGAGTGTGAGGCCCTGAATACAGTGTGGGGATCTGGACGCCCTGGACGCTGCCTTGTTCCACCTCTGGTGAAGGGATATTTGCTTTGACATAGTTTCCTAAACGCTATCACTTCCTGGGGACTTTGGCACTAAAATAATGACAGTCCTCGGCCACCCAGGACTCACCCAGGTTCGGTTTCCCAAACCTTACCTTCAGTGAACCCTGAAATCCAGCTGGTAGCAATTGCAGAGACAGTGCGGGTGTCTTCCTGCACTCGCCACAGGCTGCTGTCAGCCATCTCCGTTCCCAGAGCCGTCCAACCTACCGCCCCAACTCCACCTCCTGGAAGGAGGAGTGGCTGTCTCTCTGGGCTCAGAGCCACAGAAGACTTTAACCAAGGCCTGCTGCTCGTACCAGTAAGGGGTGGTCCTCACACCCACTTCTCCCACCAGTCCCTGTTTCTGGGCACAGCTGGGCTTTGCCTGTACCAGTAGGAGAGGGGACCTCTCATCTTTGCTTGTTCAGCAGCATTCTTCTGGGTGGACACCCTGCTCACACTCAGCCCCCGAAGGAGGCTGAGGACAGCACCCTGGGGGTGCTCAGTGCAGGCTCAGCCAGCCGGCAGTTCTCTGGTACCCAGAGGCTGTGTGTGACAAGGACATCGCTGCTATCAGCTTCAACACTCGACCCTCAAGAACGGGGTCTGCTGCTGTTTGGAAATGGTCCGAATGTCCCCTAAGACTTCAGATGTTGAGATGTGGCCCTCGCTGTGACAATGAGGAGGAAGGAGAGCTTTGAGAAGTAATTAGGGTTAGATATAGGCCACAGCTGAGTCCCAGGAGCATTATAGAAGACAGACAGGCCTGAAGAGACACAGGGTATGGCCTTCTTGCCATGTTGGTGCCTATAATGCCTCAGACTTTGTCAGTAGCATCTTTGGGGCCAAAACCTTGACGTTGGTCCTGGAACCTGGGAGGCGTGAGCTGAAATCACTTCTGTGGATGGCTCCTCCAGGATGGGGTACTTTGTGATAAGCAAGAAAAAGTGACTGAAGAGCAGGACGTGGCAGCGCACACCTTCAACACAAGCACGAAAGAGGAAGATCTCTGTGAGTTTGAGGCAAGTCTCCCCCCTCCCCTTTTTGAGACAAGGCTTCTTTGCGTAGCCCTGGCTGTCTTAGAATTCACTCTGTAAGACAGGCTGACCTTGAACTCAGAAATCCACCTTCCTCTGCCTCCCAGGTACTTAAAGACCTGAGCCATTATGCCTGGCTGGGTTCCCCCCCCCCCATCTTCTTGTTTGTTTGTTTTATTTTTAAGCCTGCTCTATATAAGTAAGCTCCAGGCTACCATAGACTGCATGATGAGTTCCTGTCTCAAATAAACAAACAACAACACAGTCTGGCCCTGCCCCCCGCCCGGTGGATTGTACCCCTCCCCCACACACACACTGACACTCTATATATCTCAACGACTTGAAGAGCCTAGAGGGATAAGAAGACCAAGGATATTGGCTCAGATATAGGACACCATCCAGACCCCCAAACGTGCCTGTCATAGCAGTCAAAAGAGTGTTGTGTGGGACTGATGAGTGACATAAATTCCCCAACCCCATACCTGCCATCTATCATTGACCAAAATGTCATTATGTCGTATTGACTGTCTATGAAACACTTAAAAAGTGAACTAAAAATTAGATCGCATCACCCATTTGGCAGAGCAGAGCATGTGGTGAATTGACCACTGTTTTTTAGATTTATTTTATGTGTGTGAGTGATTTGCCTGCATATTTCTGCATGCACCAAGTTCATGCCTGGAGCTCCAGGAAGACAGAGGGTGTTGGATGCCTGGAACTTGGCCTCTGGAGTTCTAGATGGTTGTGAGTCACGATGTGGGTACTAGGGGCCTGACTCAGGTCCTACGAAGAGCAACAAATGCTCTTTACCACTGAGCCATCTCTCTAGCCTCTGAATTGGTCATTGCGTAGGTTGGACGGCTCTGGGAACGGAGATGGCTGACAGTTTCCCAGCTCCAAGACAATGGGGAGCTGCGTGCACATTTCCCTGTAAAACACGGGCAAACTTGGGAGCGAGAGGGGCCTGCTCTGGCAGCTCATTGCAAGGGGCTGGCTCTGGGGCTCCTCCCTCCACACAGGCTACAGTGTCCTGGTGTGTCAGTGCCGATATCTGACCCAAACCTGCTTTTGGCCCTCTGCTTGTACCCAGAACCTTTATAGATTAGACTGGCTTCAAGAACCTTTTTAATGTGGGCTGGCCTTGAACTCTGCTCTCTAGCAATTCTGCTTCATACTCCTATGTAGTAGATTGGCTGTCTTCTTGTTGCCCTTTATTGATTTTCATTAAACATTTAAACAGTTGTGGTTTTGGTTTTTTGCCATGTTTTCCTTCTCTTGAGCTTCTGAGTCATTTTAATTAAATCTAAGTTATCATTTTTGTTTTGTTTTGTTTTGTTTTTAAGGGTTTGCTATGTAGCTCAGGGTAACCTTGAACTCTGAGCAATCTTCCTGCCTTTGCCTCTTTAAAGCTGAGATTACAGATATGCACCATTGCACTCAGGCAAGCTTCCTAGAGAACACTGATTCACCACGTAAACAGGCCTGGTCATGTACACCCATAACTAACTGCTTCTGTACTCCAGACTTTAGGGCCAGTCTGAGCTACATAGTGAATCTGAAGACAGCCTGGGCTACAAGAATTTTTATTTCAAAATGCCAAAAACATTTATTTAAATTTCATTACATTTATTTTTTATTTGTGTTGGATGAGAGAGAGAGAATATGAACCTATATGGAGGCCAGACGACAACTTTGGGAATAGTTCTGTCCTTCCACCATGTGGGTTCTGGAATGAAACCCATGTCACCTTTATCCACTGAGCCATCTCACAGGTCTCAAAAGACATTTAAAAAGATTAAAAAAAAAAAAAAAAAAAGAAACTAAAGAAGAAGAGGAGGAGGAAGAAGAAGAAGAAGAAGAAGAAGAAGAAGAAGAAGAAGAAGAAGAAGAAGAAGAATTTACTATGTGACCAATAGAATGCATCGTAGCTGAGACTCCTAATCTCAGATTTCACATTTTTTGCGGGGGCCGAAGCGATTCGTCGCCGCCGCCTTTATAAAGCTTATGTGCTGAGGCGTATGGGAACACGCGCATATGGCTTTCATTTGTTTCTTTGCTCTGTAAGTCTGAAATCCCTGACCTCTGCTGGAACTGCTCTCCCGTCGCTGGCTTCTTTCCCTGACGGGGTTCACGTATAAACCTCACTTTACTGTCATTGGCTTTAAGGACCACTTTCCATATTCTCACCTGTCAGGCCCCTCTAGAGCCCACCTTGTATCCGCCTCATCATCTGGGGATGTTTCTGAATCTAGTAGCCGACACTTAGGTGAGAGCCGGCTGAGCAGGAGTTCTTCCTGCTTCTGTTTTGTTCACTGTCTTTTTGACTCGGGGATTTAATGTGCTGCCAGGTTGGCCTTGACCTAATGATGATCCTCCTGCCTCAGCCTCCCAAACGCTGGATTAGAGCCTGGGTTCTATGCCTCACCCTGTTATGTTTTTGAAACTCCCCAGACCTGCACCCTTAGGATGTGTGCTGGGACCAAGGCAAGTTCAAAAGCTATGATGTTTTGGGGGGGTTGGGTTTGGACCGTGAACCAAAGTGCCTCTGTCAAACACAGTTATCCCCATTATGAAGTCCTCCAAAATAAAGAGCTCTTAAAGAGCAAAATGACAAAAATAGAATTCTGAAAAAAAAAAATCAAAATATTGAATTCTTTCATTTAAAAATGTATTTTTAAAATAATAATAATTATTACATTTCTGTATTTGTGTGGGGTGTGTGCAAGTATCATAGTGCCTGTGTGGAGGTCGGAGGACAGCGTGTAGGAGTCAGGTCTCTTTCCACCTTGTGGGTCCCAGGGACCGTACTCAGCCTTTATGTGCTGAGCCTCTTACTGGCTCCCCGATTTGCTATTTTTAAGACAAGGTATTATTCTGTACCCCAGACTAATATCAAACTCAGGGCAATCCTCCTGCTTGCCTTTCTCAGTGCTGGGATTACAGGTCACCAAGATGGGCTAGTTTATATTTTAAGAAGCAGATGTATTTGAGGAACAGGACGATACAACACTTCATAGGCCACTCTACGGAAAGATGTGGGCAAATATGGCTCTCAGATTCAAAGTCAGTAAGAGATATTTATTCTAAACCAAGTAAGAGTGTTCATGGTCTGGAAACACAGACTCAAGTTGCCCTGAATCTTACGAATTTTTACAGCCACAAAACAAAAGGGACTTTAAAATACATTGGTGGGATGATCAGGCACGCAGGCAGGTTTCCCTTTATTTGTTCTTTTCAGTGGGTCACACTGAATAAATCATCTCTCTCCTCGGTAATTCCTACCTCTGTAATAAGTGGATTCCAGTAGCAAGCCTTGCTTTGAGAGAGATGCTGTAGCTCAGACAGTTTCTCCCTCAAAAAAAAATCCAGTTACAGCTAATATTTATTTTTAAAAAATGAATTATTTCTCTGGGCAGTTGGTGGTGCATGCCTTTAATTTCAGCGCTCAGGAGGCAGAGGCAGGCAGATCTCTGTGAGTTCAAGGCCAGCCTGGTCTATAGAGTGAATTCCAGAATGGCCAAAGCTACACAGAGAACCCCTGTCTTGAAGAGAGAGAGAGAGAGAGAGAGAGAGAGAGAGAGAGAGAGAGAGAGAGAGAGATCCATTTGTAAGACTTCTATCAGAGAGCTTAGCTAGGAACCAGGTGGAGAAAGACTGGCAGTCACCTGTCTTGCTCTGAATGCTGTGCAGAGCAGAGGAAAGCTGGACTCACACACCAAAAAGAAACATCAAGAAAATGAATTGCAGGTTGTAAAGGGATTGTAAGACAGAAAACTGACTTGTGTGTAAATGACACATCAGCGAAAGGTCTTAATTGTCTATGTCTCTCTAGTGAACACCATATATATATATACATATATATATAATAGCCACTCTAGGCTGTTCAGGAGGCAAACTGGTGGATGACCTCAGTTTGATTCCCAGAACAATGGTGGAAGGAGAGAGCCAGTTCCTGAATGCTCTCTCTCTTTCAATCCCTCACCACACACACATTATACACACACAGATAATAATAATAAATAAAATAGTTATATTAAAAATAGCCACTCAGTGTCTCACTGAAGTGCATTTTGCTGACATCAGATAAGTTATACACTCCTAATGATGTATAAACAGACATGGACACACAGACCTGCAGCAGCCTCACCAAGGTACCCCAGAGCTTGGGAGATTTCTGTTCTCAGGTCTATGACGTTTAGGCTCTTTATCTTCCAGAGCTGTGGCTTCAGGGCTTTTGATCTTTGGGGACTTTTGCTTGGGATGGTGGCATTCAGGTATGTCTTTCAGGATCCTACTTGACTCTTATTTCAAGCTTATGTGTTGCCTGACTTTGGAGAAATGCTTTGTTGTGTAGGTTTTAACACGCAAACAAGCAGACGACAGCAAACCCTTAGCTCAGGAACAGTGACATGCACCAACTCAGGTGTCCAGGCCTGGCTCCTGGGGGCTCTTCCTGTTTTTCCCAGATTTCTCTCCTCCATGATGCTCCTCCCTCCCATCCCTGGGCCTGGTGTCTCTCATGCCAGAAATGAAGGCGATGGCTTCCATATGTATGACAGCCCTCTCTGGACCATTGGAGGCTGCCTACCCAGAGTTAAATAAATCCTGGGATCTGAAGGGTACAAACATATCTGGACATTTCTTGGGTCACTATTTCTACTCCATGTTGAGATGGAGAAAGGAAGAAGGCCAAGAGACCTGTTCTAGTGGTGTGCCCATGCGAACCTAGGCATCAATTAACTAATGGGCTTGGAAAATCCTACCTGAGCCTGCCAGCCAGGACATCCTGACATAGATGGTGCTAGAGTAGCCCCGTTCCTCAAGACTTGCAGGACACACCCTACGGCATCTACAGGCCTCTACATACATAAGATAACTAATTTAGCTGAAGCTGTAGATTCTGAAGCAAATGTAGGCATCTCCTGAAAGAAAAAAAAAAAAATAGAGTGTGTGTTCTAGCTGGGTGTATTCTACATGGACAAGGGACATTCCCATGAGTTGGTGCAATGGGAGATCCTACAGAGGGCCTGCCTGTCAGCAGTTCCCGGCCCACAACTCCAGGGACTGCGCCCTAGGTGGCTCCACTCTCTAATATTCACCCTCTACCAAAAAGCCAGCCGATGGGAATAGAATGCATCGTGTAAATATAGGAAAATTTTGAAACACGAATAGAATTAAAAAGAGCCAGGTGGAAGGGGATTTATGGCTGAACGGCAGGACCACGGAAGGACTTGAATGACCGAAAGCACCAGCTCTGGGCACCAACAGTGGTACAGCTTTCAGAGACAAGTGTCCAACCTCCACTCCTCTGAGCCTTGGATCCTGACTGTCAGCCATTGATGCTGAGGAAGGGGTCTATGGGCCCAAGTTGTGATCTCACTATGTATAGGACAGAAATTAGTCAATGCCCTATGACTGTGCCCTCTTTCATGGTACCAGAAGGCACCATGCAAGCTTCCAAAGGAAAGAGGCAACCAACAATACTGCCCAGCTCTCACACCCATGAACCATATCAACAACCAGCATGGCTCAAGATCGCTGTCGGGTCAAGAGTGGCACACACACCTTGAGGGTAACCAACTTCTCTAATTGGACTTAAGACCTTGTCAATAAGAGGGATACCATGGTACTGGATCCCTAGCCTCTACTCGGTGCTAGTGAAGCCATGGTTATTGGAGGAGATTCTACAACCACTAATTTACTAAGCCAACAGATTCTCTAATAGTAATCTATTAACATTTGTCCTTATACCCACAGGTAAGGATAGTCTTCATGCCTTATCATGGAAACTTCTCTTTGCAACAGAGATCAGCACAGAAGACTACAACCAATCAATATGCAGAGCTGTGAAGCCCAGTCCCGGTGCTACAAAACACCCTCACACTCAAGGCTGAGGGGATATTGCAGAAGAGGGGCAGAAAGATAATAAGAGCCAGAGGGTCTGGGGCTTTGTTGTGAGATGTGTCTCCTCGCAACATGAGAAGCTATAGCCATAAAGTCTCACCAATGTGACCATCCAAATGTGAACTGAATACAGACATCAACAAACATGCCAAACTGCATGGGAAGAGCCCATGAGGCCTCACCCCACATAAAGAACTACAGGCAAGTGAGTAGAGCCAGGAGTAGGCGAGGTGGTCCTCCCCAGGGAAGAGCAGCCCAACTGGTTGTCCAGTGCCAACTCAGCCCTGAAAACATACAGACAAGTAACTTTATGTGGACCAACAGGTTATATTTGAGAATATATATATATGTACATACATACCAGGGCCAGTTCTTCATGACTGAGGCCAGAGGGGACATGATTAGAGGTGAACTCTACCCCAAAAGGAGGCTGCAAACCAGGTCCCCATATCACACAGGAGGAGAAGGGAGGTGGCAGGCTAGCCTTGGCTGTGACAACTGACCTTGACAGATCAACATCACCTCCAGCCTGTGCTTCACTTTCCTTATTCTCCCCTAACCTGTGCCTTCCTGCTCAGTGCTCCCTGGAGCAGAGCACAGGCCTTTAACGGGCCTCCCAGGGGTGGCAATGTTGGCACCTTCTCCAGTGTGTGTCACCCAAATATACTGCGGAGCCTTGGCCTTCCTCATCTTCTCTCTCACCTCAGCTGGATTGTTTCACCTCCAGCCTTAAGGATACAGGGCCCAGGGAGCTAGTAAATGCCTTACCTTCCCAGAGGCGTCAGCCTGGCACATACACAGCCAGATCTCATACCAGCTAGCACCTTCAGAGAAACTGAATTGTGGCCTTGCTACCCCCAAAGCCACATAGCGAAGGGCTCAGGGCAGAATGGGCCTTCAGGAGTGGCCGGGGCTAGTTAGGACCTTCAGCATCTAGTCTGGCTCATCTCTGTCCACTGGAAGCTGTTCAGATACCTCGGGGGCTCGATGGCCTCCCAAGGAAGCCTGCTCCCTCCACATGTCGGAGCAGTGTGTCTAACTGAGTGTGAGGTCTATACTCCAAGAGCCAGGCAGAAGCCTTGAGTGTGTGGCCTTCAAGCTCAGAGGCGAAGTACTTGGATCAGCCTTGCTGATCCTCAGGGCTAGGCCTGGACACGTTGCAACATCTCCAAGAAGGGGTCGCAGGGCCTGGCTCCCCTGCATACACACAGCTAACACAAGGAAGGTGCACACATGTGCACAGCTCGGCCTTTGCTTAAATATACCTCAGGGCACACCCTAGGATCAGCCTCCACGAGCACTGGCCCGTCTCCCAGCTCCCTCCTTTTTATCTGCACAGGGGTGGGCAGGGCAGAAAGTTCTGGGTTCTTGCTATCTCTGGAGCTATTTCCTGCCTAAGTGGACCAACTGTGGACCACCAAGACCTTTCCCTGGGCTTGCCTAGAACCACTCAGATCTGAGAGGCAGATGGCCCAAGAAGGTGCTCTACCTGACAGCCAAGTCCAGAGGAGAGAATGTTTCTTGCAGGACCTAGTTTTGTGGCCACCAGGGAAAGCTGAGTTGGAGTCTGAGAACCAGATAGTTTCAGCATTCTTCAGAGCCTGGTAAGGCAGGTTTCAGGCACTCCTAAGCATGTGTGTGTGTGTGTCAGGTGCTCCTGAACCTGAACCGTAGGGGGGTGTATGTGTATGTGTCTGTGTCAGTATGTATGTCTGTGTGTTTGTGTGTGTATGTGTCTGTGTGTATGCCTTTGTGTCTGTGTCAGGTACTCTTGAACCCTAGCTTTGTGTGTCTGTGTGTGTCTGTATCAGGTGCTCCTGAACCCTTAGTGTGTGTGTGTCTATGTGTATGTCTCTATATGTGTCTGTGTCAGGCACTCCTGAGTTTAGGTGTGTGCTTTTGCATGTGTGTGTATAAGACCACATGGGACACAGGGAAGCCAAGACAAGGGAGAGTCAAAAGCCAGTGGCTAGAAAATCCAGGCCAAGCAGAGACAAGACGAGCTGGGAGGGGGGAGGGAGCTAGGAGAAGGTCTGCTCATAGCTGGCTGGTGGGAGCTTCCCCGGGGTCCACTTCCTGGGAGCTTCTCTCCAGGAGGCCAGGATCAGCTGGAGGGATTCCTCTTGCTCCTCCTGGGGCTAGAATGTGGGATGAGGGGCTGGGATTAAGTTTCCATCTCTGCCTGACACGCTCACTTCACCAAGGGGAGCTGAGCCCCCATAATCAGAAGCAGCTGTGCCTCAGGCTGGGGATATAGTGGCCGTGTCTGCCCGAACAGAACTGCCTGGTCCCCCCCTTCCCCGGGGATACCCTCTGAAACCTCCCAGTTTACAGTCAGGAAACTGAGACCAAAGATTCTCATCCAGAGTCCAAACCACTACAGGGTCCCAACCACTACAGGGTCCCAGCCCATCCCCCACCCTGCTTATTGAGCCTAGGGAGGGTGGATCTGGCTCCTGGGACCAGGAAGCAGGACTCTAGATATGGTACTCCAAGCATGGGCCAGTGACTCTGCTGGCAATAGCTCCAGAAAAGGCTGTGGTGGGTCCTGTGGACAGACGGCGTGTGTCAGGATTCTGTGGCTGTGACAAGACTGCCGACAAGGACAGATGAAAAGAGAAGTGTGTCATGGTTCACAGTTTCTGAGAGTTCTGCCGGCCTTCATCTGGCTCTGGTGTTTCACCCGTGGGTGAGGAGGTGAGGCAGCTGAGCCTCATGGCCAGAGCATGTGTAGGACAAAACAGCTAGCCTAGTGGTGGAGAGAGGCAGGCACAGAAAGGAGCTAGGAGAAGACACATAAGTCATGGCCTCAGAGGCCTGTGCCAGTCCTCCTCAGCCAGGGCGTCACTCTTGATGGCTTCCTCAGCCGTGAAGTCACCAGCAGGTTATTGGATGATGAAGTCAGCAACTTACCAACATCACTCAGCTGGTTTCTAGATATTTGTTGCTGTGTTAAGATTTTGTGACCAAAAGAAACTTGGGGAGAAAAGAGAGGGTTTATTTGGCTGGCTGATTACAGTCCATCATCAAGGGAAGGAGTCTGAGGCAGAAACAATGGTTTCTGCTTGCTCCCAGGCTCGTGGACCACCTGCCCAGGGTAGTTCCACACACAGTAAGCTAAGCCTTTCTCCATCAATTAACAATCAGGAAAATGGCCCCACAGCCGTGCCCGCAGGCCAGTCTGATGGAGTTGACAGTCAAGATTAGCCATCGCCGCTGGGGACTAGCCATCAACACACTAGCCTGGAGACATGTTTAGGCATGTGTGTGTCTGTGTCATGTGCTCCTGAATGCCCACAGGTCCGGCAGCTCTAGCTGCTCGTGTCAGTGTTTAGTTTTGGCTTTGAAAAGGGATTGTAGTCCAGCATCCAAGACCATAGGACAGTCACATTCATGGAGGCCAGAAAAGGACACCACTCAGGAACTTCAGTGGCGTGCCTAAAGTCCATTGCTCACTGCTTGAACCAAGGGCACAAACAAGACTCAGCTGTGGAACAGATTTTCCACAAAAATGAAATTGATTGGAAAGAGTCTCGGTCTCCAAAATCTACAGTCTGGTGGATATAATACCAGGAGGAGGAGGAGGAAGAGGAGGAGGAGGAGGAGGAGAGCACAGGGTAGGAAGGAGGTAGGGAAAAGATGGTCACAGTGAAGAGGAAAGAGGAGAACAAGAGCATGGTATAATGGGAGGAGGAAGAGGGAGGACTGCAAGGGAGGGAGCAATGCCAGGTGTCCTATACAGTAGGGACACTAGGCTGGATGCTTGTCAATGCTGTTTGTTTGTTTGTTTGTTGAGACAGGGTTTCTCTGTTTCTCCAACTATCTTGGAACTCTCTGTAGACCAGGCTGGCCTTGTACCAGAGATCTGCCTGCCTCTGCCTCCAGAATGCTGGTTTAAAGGTGTGCCCACTGGCAGTCAGTGCCATTTTAAACAATATTATATATGCTCAAAGCTTCCCAGAATGGGTGGATTTGTGGCCTCCTGTCTGTGTAAATCCTGTCTATCACTTTCAATATGCCCCACTCACATTGCTGACAGTTTGTTTTCATATTAACTTTTGGGCATCTTGGCAGGGTTCCGTTGGTCATCCTGTGACACCTGTTGCAGCAAAGACCATTGCAGCCTTCCTCCCACTGCTGAAGGAGGGTGCGTGGATACAAACGCATCATCGTGAGAACTCTGTGGGATAGTCCCTGCTAAGCATGCCAGGAATCCCGAGTCCGTGGACAGCACCACATACTCAGCCACAGAGGCACATAGACCCACACTAACAGACACAAAGAGAAAAAAATAAAATGGATTTGATGTCTGTCACTGGAATGCTTGGGACCAGAAGTACACTTGATTTTACATTTTCAGGTGTTGGAATATTTGTACATATAACAGTTGATCTGAGGGCGTGAGAAACACTTCCCAGGATTCCTTCACCTTTCCTTCTCACCTTGGGCTTACTGTCTAGAAGGGGTCTTGTAGGTGTCTTCACAGTGTGCTTGCTCTTTGAGTATGACCTGTCACATGGGGTCATGGGTGTAACCTACTTCCTGTGGCATCACAACGGCCCTCAGAAGTTTCATGTTTCAGATCTTTTTGGAGTCTTGATTTTCAGATTAGTAATACTTAGCCTGCCTCAGAGGTGGTGGTGGGGGGGGGGGGGGAAATTCAAAGTATTTCTGGCTTGCTCATCGGGAATCCCTGTCTGCAGGCTTGTTGCTGCCTCTCTCAGAGGCAGCTTCAGCCCGTTCATATACATTTCTGTGTTCAGAGTACCCAAGTACGTCCCCAGGGCCAAGGGCCATTTCCCTGTCACATTACCTGTTGTCTCGTCACCCACAGCCCGCTCTGGGAGAGCCGAGGCAGTCTCCACAGAGCACGGAGGGAGAGCAAGCCCGGCCCTGACCACGTTCCCCACGGAGAGGCTGAACTTAGGGCATGGGGCTTTGGGTGGGGCCGGATGATGGAGAGCATTCCGGGCATGCCGGGCTGAGCACTCCGCCTGGTGGGTGGCGCCTCGGGAGGCCCCTGGCTGACCCTGCGTAAGTAGGACGTTCCTGGCTGACCCTGCGTAAGTAGGACATTCCTGGCTGACCCTGCGTAGGTAGGACGTTCCTGTGCCCTCGTGCTCTTACGTGGCAGCCGAGTTCAGTGAGGCCGCCAGACCCTTCCTTCTGACGATCGCGTTATTGGGGGGAGTCCCCTCTGGGTTGGGACAGTGTTACCATAACGTGCCAGAGGGACAACAGTTGGAGGTACCTTTCCTGAGCAACTGAAAGAGGGTGTAGAGCGAGCACTGACCTCTCTCTGGCCCCGCCTTGGGCTGAGGATCAGAGACCAGGGAGGCCCCCTTCCCTCCAGTACAGTCCGCTGCTGCAATACCTACAGTAATGTGACCCCTGAGGAGGTCACCGAGCCACCCCGCCTGTCTTTCCTGCCTCCCACAAGAAGGGAGGTTGGCCACACCTCTGACAATGAGCAGGCACACGGAAGAAACCGCTGAGGTCAGCCTAGGCAGCTCAGCCCCTCTGCCTATCTCAAGCTGACTTGGAGGATGGCGTGCCACCTGCACACACTTTTCCAACCGCAAGCATCTGCCTCCTCTTTCCCCCAAGTTCAAAGGCAGACAGCTGGCAGGCAGAAGCAGGGTGGCTAGCCTGCAGTTGGCCGTGTTGTCTGTCTGGACAAGCTGGCCTGAAAGGGAGGAGGTGTGGCCCTCTGGCCCAGCCTTGACCCAGCCCAGCGTTGATTGAAGCCATGTGAGGGGTGGGTGGGCAGACAGCCAGGGCCCTGACCCCGGACAGCCAGGACTCTGACCCTCAGGAGAAGTGCAGTGGACTTTGGATGCCAGACTGTCTGCAGGCTCTTTGCAAGGCTGGGCACATTCTCCTGGGCTGAGTTGTAGCCCCAACTTGTACAAGGGCCAGTGGGACCTGTGGCTCACTGTGAATACGCAGCTCGGTGGGGACTTCAGCAGGAGAGGCTGCGACGGAACTCTCGGAGCATCTCAGCGGGCAGAGGATGGCCGTGACCTTCAGGGAGCTCCGTGGTTCTACAGTCAGACCTTCTGTAGACTGGGCTAGCCGGTCACTCAAGCCTCAGCTGCTGCAGCACTGTCCACCCCACCTATTCAATGCAGGGAGTTTATCAAGGGGTCACATGGTGGGTACCAGGTCCTCCGGGGCCGCGGTGACACAGGGAAGAGGTCAAATTCCAGCAGGCTCCACAGCTGGGAAGAGAGGCAGGGAAAGTTTGTGGTGGACTGCTGCATCTTCTGGACAACAGTTTGTTGGGGGGAGGGGGTCGTAAGGTCATAAGGAGACCAGCCCACTATAAGGCTGTAGACACTGTGGGCATGCCAGTGACGTTAAGGGGTGCTGTCTTTGTGATATCTGTGTGCATCCCACTCCAAATATCCATCTTTTCTCCTGCAGCATGCCCACCTCCCAGCACTACAAACAGAACTAGGCATGAGCCTTACCCCACACCATGGGCTAGGCTCTGGTGCCCAACTCCTGGGCATTTCATCCTGGTCTTTGGGCTATTTCCAAGCCAGGACTTTCTGAAGCTCCTGCCAGGCTGCAAGGGCAACATAGGATGTGTTTTCATGGAGAATGGGACAGGAATCTTCGCAGCCCACTGTCCTTGAGGTTGGCCGCTATACACGTTGCATAGTCTAGCCTGTACCATGCATATTTCATGGTGCATAGTGTTCGTGCCACGTGGTGGGTAGCACACACATGCGAGGGCACAGTCTTCACTGCTTGGTGCCTGGCAGGCTGGAGGCTGAGAGCTGTTGTGGATGTAAACATGTTTTTGTTTTAATCCCAGGTGTGGGATATGATTCAGATGATCCACAGCAGCAAACTATTTGCCTCGTGCCGGCTTTGAGAGGAGCTGTTTGCCAGCTGCAGACCATTTAAATCTGAGGACTCTGGAGAGAGAATAAATGCCAGAGCCCAGAGAATGTGGAGTAACTCCGAGAAAGAACAATGCTGCTCCTGCTTCCCTCCCCCCTCCTCCGAGGCTACTCTTGCTGTTGATGCAGTGAGACAAGAAGTTGGGGATCTCCTGACATGAGGACTGGACTGGCTCCAAGGAACCCAATGACCCTAACCAGCAGGAAGCAGCTAAGAGAAGTGTGCGCCCTCTCCCACTAACGTTTACTCTCTCCTACCTGTTGTTGGAAGGGATTGGGGTGGAGTAGGGAGAAAGAGCCATAAAAGAAATGTAAATGAAAGAGGTTTTTAAAAGTATGCCAAGAGAAAGCTGCTTAAGTTCTGGAAGGCAGACCCTCCCCTAATTGGAGCTCACCTCACCTATGTTATCCATTGACACAGAGTCCTCTGCCTTCCTGAATATGAGTTCCCTATTCTCATCCTGATTTCTGTGCCCATGCCCTGAGGGGTCCTGACAAGCTTGGAAGGCTTAGGGGAATGAGGAGCCATGCCAGAGTATGGAGTCAGAAGGCAGGGCCTGCAGGAGAGAAAGAGCTAAAGAAAACATGCTATCCAGGCACATTCTGTGTGAGGAACATGGATAGACGGGACGGAACCAGAATTCTAGATACATGCATCTCAGGAGAGCAAACCTCAAATGAATTTGATGAAAATTCTGTAAGATGCAAAGAAAGGGGCTGGAGAGATGGCTCAGAGGTTAAGAGCGCTGACTGCTCTTCCAGAGGTCCTGAGTTCAGTTCACAGCAACCACAACCATCTATCATGAGATCTGGTGTCCTCTTCTGGCCTGAAGGTGGACATGGAGACAGAACATTGTATACATAATAAATAAATGTTAAAAAAAATAAGTCAATCTCTTCCCTTTAAGCCAGGTGGGTGCTGCACGCCTGTAATCCCAGCCCTCGGGGAGGCAGAGGCAGGCAGATCTCTGTGAGTCCGAGGCCAGCCTGGTCCACAAAGCCAGTCCAGGACCACTAAGGTTACACAGAGAAACCTCAAAGACATCCCTGCTACCTACTCCCAAAGTTCTCATTCAAGCGGAGCCCAGACATCCAATAGCCTCCTCCTGAAGGGAGGTCCAGGGCAGGTCCCACCTCCTCTCCCAGAGTCTTGACCGAAGGGACTGAGATTGGAAGATGCTAAGAGAGATGCGGGGAAGCCAGGAAGCAGCACTCCTCCCTGGTGCCTGCGTCAGCTCCTGCCTTCAGGTTCCTGCCCTGTTTCAGTTCCTGTCCTGACCATCTTGGATGATGAACAACTATATGGAAGCGTACACAAAATAAGCCCTTCCCTCCCCAATTTACTTTTGCTCATGGTGTTTCATCACAGCAAGAGAAACCCTAACAAAACAGACCATAATATTTCCCAGCATGCAATTTCCCTGTTTCAGTTTTACCTCCTGTGGGTTATCTCCCCATACCCCTGAGCTGCAAGGCTTGGCCAAGTGCATTTGGCTTAGCCCTCTACTCTGTCCGGCACCGAAATGTCCAACAGTTCCAGCGGAGGAACTTCCTTCAGATAGCAATCTCTCCCCTGCCTCAGCTTCTGACAAGGCGTGTCTAGGTGACTGTGGGCACAATGATAGCAATTCCTGGCCTCGGCCTCTATCTGCCTCCACCTAAGCAGAGGGTCCAGGATACTGCTGCCGTGGTCCAGAGAGACCAGTCCACGGTCCTAAGTGGATACTCCTCCCTGACCCCTCTCTGGTCCCCTGGCCAGGTAGGTGTGTGAAAACTTCTCTCGAGAAAGGATACAAGGCCTGGGGGTGCAACTCATCCAACTCAGTTGGTGGAATGCCTTCCTGGATGCATGATGTCCTGAGTTTCTCCTAGCATTGCCTGGGGAGGGGAGAGACAGAGACAGATACAGAGAGACTGATAGAGATAGATTGTAAATATCCACACTGCTAACATTGGTATTAGGTTTATAACGACCTAAAGGAACAGGTCAATCCAGACAGCATACCAGCACGAGAGCCCCACCTTCTTGTCACTACAGCTGCATAACCCAGATAGAAATCTAACGAGGAACTTTGGAGTCGACTGCACCACAGATCAGTACTCAAGAGACAGCAGCAGAATTATTTCACCCGATATCTGTGGTATGTGAATTCTCCTCAGCAGTCCATGGAACTTTTCTTCAAATCAGATCGGATTTTAGGCCACAAAGCAAGTCTTAATAAATAGAGGGGAAAAAGGAAATAATTTTACAATCTTTTCAGATCAATATGGAAAAAAAAAAAATCCTGGAAACCAACAGGGAAAGTCTGCAAAGTCATGAACACTGACAGTACACTTTCCAGTGGGTCACTGAAGAAGTCTGGGAGGAAATACGAAATTCCTAGAATCAAATGCAAATGAGAGCACTACTGGCCAGAACTTCCAGTAAAGGGCATTGGCTCTGCGAGGGCAGTGCAAGAGCTGTGAGTGCCTGTACACTCAGTCTGTGAGTGAGCAGCTGAGAGAGCTCAAGCTCTTAGCCCAACACACACAGCTGGAACCCCAAATCAGCAGGGTGACAGGAATAACAGCAGTCAGAGCCGAGAATAATGAAATGGAGAGAAAAACACAAATCAACGAAACAAACAAAAGGTGAACAAGATTGACAAGCCCTTCGCCAAACTAAAAGACAGAGAAAGAAGGCCTCAGATAATAAAATTAAAGGGAAGGGGAGTATGTTACAGCAGATAAAATATGAGATAGAGGTCATTGGGACACATTTTGAAAATCTATATTCTAATAAATCAGAAAGTTACAAGAAATAGAGATGTTTTCAACATAAATGACCTACAAATACTGAACCTAAAATCTTAGAGCCGTGGTAACCATCTATGCCCAAGGCCATACAGACTCACTCGTGAACTCTACCAGGCCTTTCACAAAAGCTAATCAGTTTAGCATAGTAGCACACACCTTTCATCTCAGCACCCCGGAGGCAGAGGTCAGAGGATCTCTGTGAGTTTAAGACCAGCCTGGTCTATGTAGCAAGTTCAGTGCAGCCAGAGCTACATACGGACCCCTGTCTTAAAAACAAACAAACCAAAAGCCTGACAAATAGGGGCTGCAGAAGCGAAAGACCTGAGTTTGAATCCAGCACCCATGTTGGGTGGCTTACAAACACCTATAACTGCTTTCCAAGGTACCTGACCGACACATTTGACTTCATGGGCACACACACACACACACACACACACATGCACATGCTCTCACACACACAAACACACAAGTTAAAATAAATCTTAAAAAAATTAACAAATGGACTGTATCAAATAAATGTCTCCATATAACAAAAACAACAGCACCAAGAACCATCCTATAGAAAAGGAGATTGGTTTTCGCCAGCTGCTCATCAAAAAAGAGCAATATCCAGAATACACAAAGAACTCAGCATAAACACTGAAAGAGTGAAGACTACATTCAGTAAATGGGCAAATTAACGAAAAAGACACTTTCTAAAAGAAAAAAGTAAGAACGGGCAATTAACAAATGAAAACCCACTCATCTTCTTGGCCATTAGGAAAATGTCAATCAAAACTACATTGACATTCTGTCTAACCCCAGTTATGATGGCTCTCACCAGGAGAAAAAAAGATTAATGGTGCTGATGTGCAGTGGGGGAAGGATCCTTACCCACTGTGGGTGGAGATGTACTTTAGTGTGGCCATGTTGAAATCAATATAGAATTTCTAAAATACTAAAGCTACAGCTGCCATATCATCTTGCTATATTACTTCTGGGCATATATTGAAAGGATTCAAGGTCAGCACACCATGTTTAGTGTGTCACTATTTACAACAATGAGGTTACAGAGTCAACCTGTGGGATAATGGATAGAGAAGAGGTGATATGCAATCGCAATGTAGTTCTATTCAGCCACAGAGAAGAATGAAATGATCCCATTTGCAGGGATGTGGAATGAGTTCGTGCTAAGCAAAATAAATCAGACTCAGAAGACAAATAGTGCGTGTTTGCTCTCATTTACAGACTCCTGGAAGGGAAAAGACATGAAAGTAGAATGGGGCTATTAAAGAAGAGGAAAGGAGTTGAGGGGAAGAAAGGATGATGGTCTCTGTCCTTCTCATTGTTCTGTTGTGAGGATACATCATGATGAAGGCAGTTATTATAAGAGAAAGCATTTAACTGGGACCTTGCTCACACTTTTGGAGGGTTGGTCCATTATCATCACGGGAGGGAATATGGTGGCTCTCAGGGAGATGCTGGAGCAGCAGTAAGAACTACAATCTGATCCCTAAGTAAAGAGGCTCTGGGCTTGGCATGGACTTTTGAAACCTCAAAACCCACCCACAGGGACACACTTCTTCCAACAAGGCTACACCTCCTAATCCTCTTAATCCTTTCAAATGGTGCCGCTCTCTGGTGACTAAGCATTCAAATATATGAGCCTCTAGGAGGCATTCTTATTCACAGCACCACAATGTCTTAGTTTGCTTTCTCTAGTACTGTGATAAACACCATGATCAAAAGAGAGGAAAGGGTTTGTTTCACCTTTTCAGCTTATCCATCATGAAGTTAAGTCAGGGCAGACACTTGAGGCAGAAATCTGGATGTAGGAACGGAAGCAGAGAGCATGGAGGATCACTGTTTACTGGCTTGTTCTCTAACTCACATTCTTAAACCTCCCAGGATCACTTGCACAGGAGACTGGGCCATCCCACAACAACCATTAATCAAGAAAATAAACCTCAAAGACTTGCCCATAGGCCAATCTGATGGAGGTGTTTTCTCTAGTGGAGTTCCCTCTTCCCAGAGGACCCTAGTTTGTGTCAAGAAACCAACCAGCACAGAGGCAATGGCGGGGAAAATATGATCAAAAGACATTGCATGCATACTTACAATGTCACCATGCCAACCCATTGCTTTGTATAATTAATAAATGCTCATTGAAAGAAATATAACATTTACCATCTTGACCACTTTTAAGTGTACAGTCGAATGGTATTAGTACATTCATAAGTTTACACAAACACCAAGGCTTCCTGACTCCTTTTCCATGTAAAATGAAAAAATTCTCACCAAACAGCAAACAGTTTTCTAGTAATCACCACTCTACCGTTTCTCTTTATAACTTTTACTAGAATTAGTAAACCAATCAAACATAGTGAAGTGTAGGAGGACAAAGGGTAAAAAAGTAAAATGAGAATAGAAAAATTAAGCAGTAGGGTGGTAATGTAAGGTTATAATCTCAGTGGGTGAGAGGCAGAGGCTGAAGGTCATGGAAGCCAGCCTCAGCGGCATAGCGAGTTCCAGACCAGCCAGGACTACAGTGTGAGACCCTGTCTCAAACAAACAGTCAGAAACTGGAGAAAGAAAAAAAAAATTGTACTTTACTGAAACATAGAGGAAGAGAAGGAGCCAGGAGGAGAAGGAGGAAAGGATGGGGAGGAGAAGGGGGAGAAGGGATGAGAGGGAACAGAGGTGGGGGAGGGGGAGAGGGAAGGAGGAAACACTGAAAAGCTTTGAAGCGCCCACACTTCTTTCCAAGGCTCCCCTTTGTGCATCTCACTGTGCATATGTCTTCGGACCTGCACTCTGCTTCATGGATTTCCTCTTTGCCTGGGTCTAAACTCTTGGTAAGGCCATTCAGTGAGCTCTGAATTTGAGTTTTTAATTTCTAGAACTTCCACGTTGGTTCTTAAAAAAAAAAAATCTTAAATGGCCAGGTAGTGATGGCTCATGCCTTTAATTCTAGCATTTGGGAGGCAGAGGCAGGCAGAGTTCATGAGTATGAGGCCAGCCTGGTCTACAGAGTGAGTTCCAGGACAGCCAAGTCTACACAGAGAAACCCTGTCTCGAAAAACCAATCATCATCGTCATCATCATCTTAAATGTATACTGTCCAGTTGTTGAGAAAATAGACACCTAGTGGCCTAGATTTTCCTCCCTGACTTTAGCACAGCAAGCCATGTGCTTTATGTCTCTGGCTGATAATTCAAGTATCTGGATTTCTTCCCATTTGTTTTGGGCTGTTTTTCCGCTCATCATATCCCCTCTCCTGTTTCCAGGACTGCAGAAGTATCTAAATGTTATTTGCAGAAATAAGCAACAGCTAGGGTAACATCGTCACTGTCCTGCAAAGCTTGTGTTTGCATTTGCTGGAAACCCCAGCAGTTACACTGAGCTGAGGGTGTGAGAACTCGAGCATTCCTGAGTGCAGAGCCTGAGCCACTCAGATGATTCTAAGTTGGGCTGTTGTCCAGCAGAGTGCTGACTTGCCTCTGCCTGTCCCCTCACCCTTTGGGTGCACTCCTCTTTGTGTTCAGTCAAAAGCAGGTGTGGTTGAGTATGGTCCACACCCTTGATGGGTCCTGGACTCCTATTTGTTTCCTTAACCAAGAAAGATGCCAAAAATGACAGAGTCCCTTCCTGGCCCATCTTGAAAGGGCGGGGTAGCCTGGGTGCCAGGATCTCCTTGCTAGCTTAGCTTACTCTGGGGAGTCATCACCATGCTTTAGATATTTTCTGCTTCTATGGAGATGGCATTTGTGTTCTGCGGTGAGTTTTTCCTTGTGTTTGTGAGGAGGGCTGGTCCTCATTGCCTTGCTCACCATCACGGGAAGTTTGACTGCATTTTAACCTAAAGTTTTACAGGCCTTTCTTGGTCACTTCAGTTCTGTGTAAAGGGTGTGGTGGAATCATGTTTTTCCTTTCCACAGATCCTGTGTCCGGTAGAGTTTCCACTGACAGTCCATGCCTCTGGAGTCCTGTGTCAAGGCTTTGTAGAAAGATCTATGCCTGGGATTCATTTCTGTTAGTACACTGACATTTGCCTCCTTCCCTCTCAGGGGTTGAAACCTCAACTCTGAGGAGAGTGATAAGGTCTAGAAGGACGGCCTTGGGGATGTTGTGGTGCTCACGAATGAGAGTGGTGTCCTTACAGAAGGACTTCACGGGTTCTCCTGTCATTGAGTTCTGTGAGGACATGGCCAGCAGACACCAGTCTCCAAACCAAGAAGGGCCTGACAGGTGCAGGGCTGGCTCTCTAACCTCAGACCCTGAACCCCAGAACTGCAAAGAATACTGTCTCTTTTCACAAGCCATCTAGCCTATGGAGGGCTATGCTGAGGGCACTGGGGTTTGTAACAGAGTTCTCAAACAGAACCTGATTTTTTTTTTTCTGTAAATTTGTGTGTGGATGTTTTTCCTGCATGTATGTGTGTGTGCACCATGTGGGTGCAGAGAGGACAGACAAGGCCACTGTATCCCCTGGAACTGGATTTGCAGATGGTTGTGAGCCACAACGTGGGTGCTGGGAACTGAACCCAGGTCCTCTGGAAGGGAGATGGCTAATTAAGAAACCATCTCTAGCACTGAAGTTTTGTTTTAACAGCCTGGGTTGATGAAGACAATTCTATTTTGTCTTTCCGGCCCCACCCCACACCCTCTGTTAATTTTTATTCTAGGCTATACCTTACTGATATCTTAATCACGGACGCCTTCTTCTTCATGTTTGGCTTCTGATTGGAACTGCTAGGAATCTAATGTGATTAGAAGCTGTATTTATGACACCAGCCTTCATATCCAAGTGCACAGGGTAGCACCATCCCTCTGCCTGATATTTCTCATGATTTTCTCATCCATTATTACATAGTCTTGTATGTAATTTTTGTTGTTTTTTTTGAGATGGTGTGTGTGTGTGTGTGTGTGTGTGTGTGTGTGTAGCCTTGGCTGTCCTGGACTCAATTTGTAGACCAGGCTGGTCTCAAACTCACAGAGATCCACCTGCCTCTGACTCCCTAAGTGCTGAGATTACAGGCATTTACCACCACACCAGCTAGAAAAAAATTTTTTTAATTGTGTGTGTCTGTGTAGGTGAATCTAAGTGCACATAAATACAGATGCTCTCTAAGGCCATGGGTGACAGATCTCTGGAGCTGGAATTACAGGTGGTTATGAACTGTCCAATGTGGGTGCTAGGAATCAAACCTGGGTCCTCTGCAAGAGCAATACACCCTTTTAGCCACTGAGCTATCTCATCAGCCCCAACTACAGTTCTTTGTTTGTTGGTCCTTTTATTTTATTTTAAGACAGGATCTCATCATGTAGCCCTGGCTTTGAGCCCACCTGCCTCTCCAGTGCTGGGATTAAAGGCCTGTGCCACTATGCTCTACCAACTGGATTCCTCCCTTGAAAGTAAAAGGATTGTACACAGTTGTCAAATATTGCAAGAAGGGGTAGATTTTACTATATATAAGCAAAGACTTAATTTTTATAAGATTTATTTATTTTATGTATATGAGTGTTCTATCTGCATTTACACCTGCCAGAAGATGAAATCAGTTCACATTATAGATGGTTGTGAGCCACCATGTGGTCGCCGAGAATTGAACTCGTGACCTTTGGAAGAGCAGTGCCATCTCTCCAGCCCCCAAAGACTTAATTTTTAAAGAAGGATTTGATAGCAGATGGTGCATGTATAAATGGTAATAATTTGACAGATCTGAGTCTGCCACAGAGCGAGCTAAGAGCTCTGGGGTTTGTAACAGAATTCTCAAACAGAACCTGTATATCCAGGTGTGACCATGGTGTGCATGTGCGTGTGTTGGGGGGTGCTTCAGGGGTGGTCAGTTGATGGGTGTCTTCATTTGCTGGGCCTGGCTACCCACTGAGGACAGGCATCCTGCCCTGCTGGCAGTGTGGTTATTTCATTGTCTGCAATGTCAGCCCCACAGGGCTCAGGCCCCACAAGGCTCAGGCTATATCCGTCTGCATCCACCTCTCACTAATTCAAAGTTGCCTGCTGCGGGCGCCACCAACGCATCCAGGACCCAGGCACGTGTCCGGCTCGAGTCCTCACCAGAGGAGGCGCTGTCACATTTCCTGGTCATGGCCGCCCCCACTTCCGGTCTGGGCCCCCTGGGATACCTGCTGCTCCTGTTCCTACTGGTTACCACGACCTGGGTCGCACCCGTCAGTCACCGGCACCCTAAAAGCCAGGCAAACTCACTGAACAATGACGTGGGTAGGGCCCCCCTCCCCCCGGCCCAGGGTCTGGGTGGTTGGTCCTTTCTCCCTGGGTAGAACCTCAGTCTTAGGCCCCGGCCTGGCCCCTCCCCACTCATCCACACATTGTCCCCTCCCCCATCTGTGGCCCGCCCCTCCCCGTGTTGGTGGCTTTCTGGCCCACTCTGCATTTGTTCCTCTCCTCAGCCTGTGGCCAGCCAGTTCTGCACGGCAAGATCTTGGGTGGAAAGCCAGCTCCCTATCAGAAATGGCCATGGCAGGTCAGCGTGCATTATGCTGGCTTACACGTCTGCGGTGGCTCCATCCTCAACGCCTATTGGGTGCTGTCAGCAGCACACTGCTTTGCCAGGTGAGAGGTGCAGGAGCTGTTAGGGGTAAGGGGGAAGGGACACAGGAAAGGAGAGGCCTCGACCATGTGCCCGTGGCTTGGACTGTTGCAACCACCGCCTAAGTTCTTTCCCCCAGCCCTAACCACCACGGCTGATACACTTCACTTATTCCCCTGACTCCAGACTCAGAAGCTGCCTCCCATGGACCAGCATGGAATTATCCACCCTGGCTGACTAGGCCAGTACCTAGGTGCGTGGCCTGTCCTCTTGCTCATAGCCCTTCTCTGCAGACCAGACTCCATTCCCACCTGAGAAGCTGGTCTCCATTTACAGGGCCCTCCCCACCCCCTGGCCTTACCCTCCTTCGGTAAGGTCCCCTACGCTGGAGACAGTTTTCCTCCACAGTGAGGAGAGAGCTTTCTCGGAGCCCACGTCAGGCCCACAGCTGTGGTGTACAGAGGCTATCTGGCTCTCATAGCCCAGTCACAGACTCTCGATGGTCCCCAAGTCTCCATCAATCCAAGTCAGGACCTCTTTGAGGTCAGACAGCCAGCTAAGTGTGCACTGGGCTGCAGGCAAGCTCAGACCCCATCATCTGTGGGCTGATGATATGGGGGGCTTCAGGCAGTCGGCCTCTATTCTGGTCGGCAGGGAGAAGAACATCCAAACCTTTGACATGTACGTGGGCATCACCAACCTCGAGGTGGCCGGCAGATACACCCAGTGGTTTGAGGTTAACCTGGTGCTCATTCATCCCACCTACAAAATGTACCACCCTATTGGAGGGGACGTGGCGCTAGTGCAGCTGAAGAGCCCGATCGTATTTTCTGACTTCGTCCTCCCAATTTGCTTGCCACCTTACAACCTGAACCTCAACAATGTGTCCTGCTGGACTACTGGATGGGGACTGGTCACAAAGGAAGGTATGAAGGGAGCAAGATCTCATGGATGTAGAGCATAGAATGGGTCTCCCTGACAGCTGCGAAGATGGCTGGGAGGACAGCATAAGCCAAAAGATGCCGACTCCAAGGAAATAATCCACTAGACATTAAAAAAACAAAACAGCAATCAGCATGGGGTTTCCCTGTGTGGGCGGGGCTCCCCTGTGGGCGGGGCTCCCATGTGGGCGGGGCTCCCCTGTGGGCGGGGCTCCCATGTGGGCGGGGCTCCCCTGGGTGGGTGGGGCTCCCCTGTGGGCGGGGCTCCCCTGGGTGGGTGGGGCTTCCCTGTGTAGGACAGGCCTCTCCTGCGTGTTGGGTGGCTTTTGGAGGTGGACAGGTCTCTGTGGGGATTCCTTCCAGATTTATCCCCCGTTGACCAAGAACTCAAGAATGGCTCTGTTTTTCCTATGCTCCAGGACTTAGATTTGGGTTGGGCACAGACAGACACCCTCACCTGGCAGTTCCTCTCCCTTCTCCTCTCACAGGCACCACCTTGAAAACGCTACAGGAAGTTAAGTTGCCACTAATCCCTTGGTTCCAGTGCCAGCTGCTCTACGGATTAACATCCTTCCTTCTGCCAGAAATGTTTTGTGCTGCGGACGTCACGAATTCGAAGACTGTGAAGAATGTGTGTGAAGTATGTTTCTTTTTTTTTTTTTTCCTGAGGTAGGCAGGGGACTGCTGGGGCGGCTGAACCCAGGTGTGTGATCACCACACACTGTGTCAGACCTCAGGACAGAGGCTCTGGGTTCTATTACAGCCTGAGAGGGCGCCATGTGGGGGACGGGGTGTGGAGCCTACCTGGACTGATGGATTACAGAAAGCCCTTCTTCCTTTACAGGGTGACTCCGGCAGCCCACTGGTCTGTAAGCTGAATGAGACCTGGTTGCAGATTGGAATAGTGAGCTGGGGCCGTGGATGTGCCCAGCCCCTGTACCCAGGGGTGTTTGCCAACATCACCTATTTTTTGAATTGGATCCATTATAATTTGGAAAATACACCCATTCCTCTTCAGCCGAGCCCCTCCCTCTCTTCATCCCTGAGAACCACCCTTAGCTTTTTTGAGACCATGCTGGCTAGCCTGTTGGCGTTGTGAGGACTGAGTCACCCACCCCGCCGGGCCGCCTCATGCCCTGTTTCTATCTTCTGTAGCTCTCCAACCCTACCCCCATGCACCTGGTGCCATGAAGTCAGGACATTTGTCCCAGACTCTTAAGTCTGTAAAAGGCTGAGCAAGAGAAGTGGAGAGGGTCAGAGATGGACCAGGAGGGAGAGTTAAGGGACAGATAGGGTGAGCCAAGAGCTTGGGCTCTCTGCTCATGCAACAGTCAAACGTTATTAAACATTTGTGAAACAAGCACCTTGTAGCGCCTAGCCTCGCCTTCTATGCTAGGCTTATTAGAGGCCCCTTCCCTGTACAATGGGTGGGAGTCCACAGAAAAAGTAGGCCACCCAGACACTCAGGCAGGTGCCCACCATGTGAAAAAAGAGGCGCAGGAGGCTTGGTGGTTAAGAACACGGGCTGCTCTTTTAGAAGACCCAGGTTCAATTCCCAGACCTGACACGGCAGCTCACAACTGTTTGTCACTCCAGTTTGAAGGATCAATGCCCACTTCTGGCACTCACAGGCACAAAGCACACATGAGGTACCCAGACATACATGGGGGTAAAACACCACACACACAAAATATAATAAAGTGTAAGGGAGGAGAGAGAGAGATAGAAAATAGCTTTCTTAAACACAGACTGGGTGGGCCCGTGAAGGGAGAGGCCACGGATTCCGTGTAAATGTTGTCAAGAACGAGTTTTGAAACATGGAAATATCCTAAGTGGGAAAGCAGAAAACAGAAGCTGAGAATAGGCAGGCACGGAGAAGAAGCCACAGGGTATGTGTAGAAATGAATTTGCAGAAAGCCCCAAAGCACCAAGTCTGATGTCTCCTGGATCTGTGCCCCCAGGTTCTGCCAGCCTCGGACAGAAAATATTCCCCCAAATTGCGTCTCTGCTGAACATGACCAGACTCCCCAAATAATGCATTGTAACAGAAATTGACACAGTTCTACTGTGTTAGGGGTCATAGGTCAGCTAGAGATTTGGTTTAAAGTGTATGGGAGGAACCAGGCATGATGGCACATTCCTATAATTCCAGCACCCGGGAGGCTGAAACAGGGGAGTCACAAGTTGGAGGGCAGCCTGGCCTACATAGAGAGAACCTGTCTAAAAAAGGCTGTGGAAAGATGTATGCAGGTTCTATGCAGAGCACATCATTTTGATGAGGCAGAGTTCCGCTACTGACCCTGCAGAGATGCTAACGGACCACTGGATTTTGAAATGTTGCCTTTTGAAAGAAAAAAAAAATGTCAAGAAGAAGGGGAGAAAGTATTAAGTTAAGACAGGAAAACAGAAGTTCACAAAAGAAAAGACAGAACTACTAAAATAGTGTGTAAGAGCTCAAGGAAGGTATATGTGTGTGTGTGCATGTGTGTGTGTATGTAATTTTATGTAATAAATGAAATAAATGAAAAGTACTTAAAAAAAAAACTAGCTCCAACAGAAAAAGGTTAAAACAGACCAGATTCTGTAAACAAATGGAGATTTTTAAGGAAGTGACCCTCACCTACTACCCCCACTTAATAGAAATCCTTGGAAACAGATTTCCTTGGGAGATGTACAAACCTCCAACTACCGAGACGCCCAGCACTGCCTGGACTTCTGGGAGCTCAGGTAGGACCGTAGCATCCCACTTGCTGCCAGGAGCAGCTTTGGATGAAGATATACTAACATAATCCAATGTGTGCGGAGGAATTCAAAACCCCAGTGAGGAAAGGTGCTTGCCACCAAGTCTAAAGACCCAAGTTCGATCCCTGGGACCTCCAGGGTGAAGAGAGCTGATACTACAAGTTATCCTTTGACTTCTACGTCTGCCATTTGGCACAGGAGCACACACACATAAGTAAATGACAGATGTAATGAAAAATAAATAGAAACCTTACTGAAGGATTAGCAAAGAGAAGAGAAGCACAGCACGAGAGGCTGTGCCGCAGCAGAAAGCACACACTGGCAGGGAGACTAGAGCTGCATGCCTGGAGCCTTAGCACAGCTTGTGGAAACAGTGAGGAATCTCTTAAACGCCGCCTGTCTTGGTCTGTTTTCTGTTGCTAAGTCCGAATACCACTGACGGTGTGTTTACAGAGAATACATGTTTCTTTGGCTCACAGTCTCCAGCACAATGCTGGTGCCTTACTAGGGTGGCACAGCAGCCTATCAGGGAGTGCTGGCCATCACTCACCACCTTCTCAGCCCTCAAATTCAGAAGTTCAAGAGTGATTAATCCACCATGAGGCCATCTCCTCTCTCTGTGTAAGCGACGTATACCTTAGGGATTAAGCATCTGACACACGGACGTGGGAGACATCGCCAAGCCCTGGCACTCTCAAACTCAGCCGAGAAACAAAGAAAAAGTAGACTTGAGGCTCGGGATGTGGCTCATACTTGCCTAACATGTATGAAGCCTAGGGTTTAGTCCCCAGCACCATATAAGCTAAGTGCAGTACAATACACTTGGAAGTTCAGCACTTAGAAGATGGAGACAGGAGACTCAGAGATTCAAGGTCAACCTTGGCCACATGAGATCCTGTCTCAAAAACAGAAAAAGTTTTAATAGATGATCAGACAGTGTATTCTCAGCCGGGGCAGCATGAAGTAAAAGTGGAATTTGCTTTGCACTTATGGCCGGCGGTGTCGCTGCAGCCCCTGCAGTCACCACGCCGCAAGAAGGTGGAGAATTTGTGTCATTCTCTGTTCAGACAGAGCGTGCGTGGATGTTGCCTGAGGCTCAGCACTTCAACACGTAACTAAAGTGAGGCACGGTGGCAGACACCTGTAATCCCAGCACTCAGCGAGGCAGAGGCAGGCGGATCTCTGTGAGTTCCAGGCAAGCCTGGTCTACAAAGGGAGACCAGGACAGCCAAGGCTACACAGAGAAACCCTGTCTCAAAAACCAAAAAAAAAAAAAAAAAAAAAATTGCGTGCAGGGCGGACACTCCCCCACCCATCCCTGACTTGACATAATCGTATGAGCCAGAACTCCTTATAGTCCGTGTACGCACCAGGGCTCTGCGGGAGACGAAGCGCCGAGGAAGCTGGGAGCTCCGAGAAATCCAGTTAGGACTCCGCGTACACAGTTTCTAGTGAAACCACACACAGAACGTGTACAGTCATCCACACCCACCAGCCGGAAATAGTAAATGTGTCAGGGATGAAGGAAGTTCTCGCACCGAGTCTGTGACCGGCGTGCAGGCTGGTGGAGTGAAGGTCTGTTTAGAATGCACATTATAAGCTGGGCGTGGTGGCGCACGCCTGGGGTCCCAGCACTCAGGGAGGCAGAGGCAGGTGGATCTCTATGAGTTCAAGGCCAGTCTGGTCTACGAAGTGAGTCCAAGACAGCCAAGGCTACACAGAGAAACCCTGTCTCAAAAAAGTGCGTATTCTAAGAAATCATTTTGGAGCATATGTGTGCATGTGTCCGTGTTTAAGAAGAGGCATGCACATCTGCAAAGGCACAAGACAGCCTCAGGTGTCGCTCCACAGGAACTGAACACTTTGTCTTTTTGTTTGTTTTTACTGGGTGTGTGTGTATTGTCTGCATGTGCGCCACAAGCATGCCTGGTGCCTGCAGAAGCCAGAAGAGGGCACTGGATCTTCTGTGACTGGATTCACAGATGGTTGAGAGTCCTGGGGACAGAACCCAGGTACTCTGAAAGGGCAGTTGGCGCTCTTAGCTTCAGAGCCACCCTTCTAGTTCCACACCTTGTTTTTGAGACAGGCTCTTCCGCTGGCCTGGAATTCACTCGGCCAGCTCCAGCCAGCTCCAGGATCCTCCTGTTCCTGCCTGCCCAGAGCTGAGATGCAAGCACATGCCATTATGCTGGTTTTCATATGATCCTGGAGATCAAACTTGGGTCCTCATGCCTACATAGCAAGCACCTTCCTGACTGAGCCATCTCCCCAGCCCTTGGGGATCATTATTTTTTAAAGTTTATTAAATTGCCTTTATAAAACAGTTTATTTACTGTTTTAGAGATCCACTTTTTAAAATACTTTTTTATTTTCCTGTTGTCATAATACTACACACTTTTGAGAATGATGAGCTGTTTCAGTGTTTGTAGACCTTGAGTAATGTTCAAAGCAAAGTGAGCATATGTCTCCTCCCCCTCAGGCATGGGGGGCGGCCCACCTTCCTCTTCCTATCCCTCAGCCTGTTGTGTTTGTACACGAAAAGCCTCACGGCACATTAAGGCTGCTGACGCATTCATTTTCCAAGCTACTGAATATGCCTCCCCATTTGTAGCTCCCAATTTGTGGGTTTCCTCCTAAGACACCAGACCCTGCCGCTTCCTGGCATCCTGGCCGCTCCTGCCACAAGGGGGCGGTTGTCTGGCATCCAGGAATGGAACTTCCCTGGCCCCGAGGCCGTGTCTTCTGCCTGCGCCCCTCCACTGTCTAGAACGTGTGGAGCGGGGAGCTTCTCAGTAGGAGGCACAGTTGCAATGCCTCACTTGGGGTGCTGAGCTTCCAGAGGGTACATGTGGAGCCTGGGCCTACTTTTGGCAGGAGCAGTTGTGATGCCTCACTTGGGCTGGATGAAGGTTCAAGAGCCAGGAGAGCCCATCTTCCCCCAACCCCCACTGCCTATTTGAAATTCTCCAGCTCCAACCCCTCGGGAATCCAAGAGTTATTCAAGAAATAAAATATAAGTACCATGAAATGCCATGTTATTAGAACGAAGGGGGAAAACACTGACATCTCAATTATTAAAACAACAGAAAGAAGCATTGGACAAGAGCCAACATCCCTTTCTGATTAAAAAGAAAAAGAAAACAGTTAATAGACTGGGAGTAAAATCGAACACACTCAACATAAAAAGGGGCACGTTTGAAAAGCCCAGCGCTGGGTCACCGCTTAATGGGAAAACAGACAGCTTTTCCCTGAGCTCAACAATACAAGGACACAGGATCTCCCCAGAGCTGCTCAGCCTCCTACTGCCAGGGCAAGCAGGCAAGAAAAAGGAATGTCAGCCCAACTGGGGCAGGGAGAAGGAACACTTTTATATGACATGGTTTTATGCAGTGGCATTTCTAACACACACACACACACACACACACACACACTCAAAAAGTTGCAGGATACAAAATCCACATGCAAAATCAGTCAAGTTATAAACATTAGCCTTCAACGGCCCAAAAAGGAAATAAAGAACACTAGATACAGGTCCAGGACAAGTGCCCAGGGCCCACCCACAGAATCAAAGCCGTGGTGTCAAGGCCACAGAGTCAAGCCCACATTTCTGGCCTCTTTCCTGGTACACATGGCTGAGCAACCATGGGCAGACTCTGGAAGGTCTGAGCAGCCGTACAGAGGGTCTGAGGTCTTGCAGGAGGCTACTGAGCCAGGCTCAGGACAATTCTGCTCTTCCAAGTATGGGTTCTGCTTCCGCTCAGCACTGGGCACTGTTGGACCTTAGCGCTCTCTGAGGATGAAGGCTCCTGGGACCTCTGGGATGGTCTTCTCACCGCACACCTTCTGTCCTGCCTGCCCTGGAAGAAAGGGGCCTCACTGCCAGGCAAGAGTGGCTCCCTGGTCTTCAGCAGGGAGTCTCATTGGCTGAGGAATTCTGATAGGAGGAGGGGAGTGGAATGGGGTAAAAGCCGGAGGATAGGGAATTAATCCCCTAGGGCAAGGTAGAAACTTGAAGGAAACTCCCAAGTAGCCTAGTCCTAATGCTGGTCTCTTGACAGGATGGGCCTCCCTCCACTCTCCCTAGCCAGAAGGGGAATCTACCTGAGTCCATGAGTCTATGAGGAGCAAGGATAGCCTATAGTCCAGGGAAGGAAATCAGAGGACTCAGGCAGGAAGTATCAGGGATGGACAGGTTCCTGTCTTTCTGTGTAACCAGTCTACACGGTCACTGCCAAGGACACGGAAGACGGGAGTGAAGGGAAGCCGGGGAGGCCATTGGCCAGGGCAGGATTGCCCCTATTTATTTACAGGAGGGAAAATAGGAAATGCCCCTGTCACTGGAACAGATTATGTAGTTCTAAGTGGGCTGAGGCTTCCTCTCCAGTCCTCCTCTTCCCCATTCCCCTCCCCTTTCCCCGTCTCCACAACCTGCCCCCATATCTTCCCTCCTCAACCCTTCCCTTTCCAGGCTTTCCTCCTCAGCATTTCCCTCCCTGGTTCTTCCCTCCCTAGCCCAACCACCCCTCAATCTCTCCCCTTCCTAGCTCTCTCCTCCCAAGCCTCAACCCCTCCTCCCTAGGCTGTGGAGCCGCCAAGCCTCTCAGCTCCTAAGTGGAGCTCTTGGTCCTTTATGAGTCTCCCACCCCATAAAAGAGATCACAGCTGAGCAATCCAGAACCTCTGGAAGCAGCTGGGCCAGCCGCAGCCTTGCAGGCTCGGCTCAGGCAGGGTATAGTGGGAGAAGGCAGCCTTAGAGTGTGGAGAGGCTCCTCGTCCCTCGGCCTACAGTGGCCTGGCCACTGAGGACCTGCTTGCCCTTATCTTGGTCCCTATTGGTCCCTGGGCCCTGAGCCTTCCTCTGCTGGGGCAGAGTGAGTAGGCAGGAGACCAGGCGCTGGACAGGCCCCAGCAGGCCTGGACCTCTCCCTGGACATCCAGAGGGATCGGACAGGAGTTGGTTTACAAAGAACGCCTCCTGATTAATAAAAGTTTGATGGAAATTTCATATGTTGACTGAGGTCCTAAACATTTTCCAGGCACGTCTGGCAGAGGCCGAGCCGTCTGTTTATGTTCACAATGAGAACATTTTTTCCAGTGAGGTCCGCAGCGATTGTCTCTTTCAGAACCAGCGTGAGGGACAGACACGCTTGGAGTGGGGCTCTGGGTTGCTGCTACTGCTCAGGCCACCCCCCTCAATGGGTAACAACACGACCCCTCCCCGGAGGCCCTTCCCTACAGCGGGAGCCTCAGGTCAGATTCTTCTCGTTCATCTGTCCTTCCTCACATGGCTCTCAAATGCCCTGTCTCGACAGAGGGGCTTCCTCGTGCAAAGCCCACAGGTGCGCAGTTTTGGAGGGGAATCCTTATGTGAGATACCAGAGAGGGCAACTCTCCTTCCCCTGGGGTGAGGATTGGGCTCTTCCTACTGTGGTTGAGTCCAACCTCCTCTTCCCAGAGCCCGGACTGAGGGGTCTCACTGGGAGAGTAAGGGTACATCATCTGTGTACAGAGCCCAGTGTGCACACAGGGAGTGTCTGGAGTGGTGTTTGGGTTGGAAGAACGGGAGCCAGGACGGGGTCCTCAGCTGTGTTAAGCACCAGGACTTCTAGAGGAAAGAGGTAGCAAATGATATCCTGCCAGAGGTATGCCAGGAGGACAAAGGCCTTGCTCAGCCCCCCAAAGCCTTCCAGACCGCTGATCCACAATGCTGCAGCCTCAGAGAGCAACCATGTACAGCACTCACAGTTGTGTCTATCTGGCCCCGGTTCCCCCCCTCCCCCGGGCTCCTGCTGCCATGGGGGTCCGGTTTGGAGGTGGCAGTGACGGTGCAGCGTGCCAGCTGGGGCTCAGCCCGCCCTGTGGCTACCCCAGGCCACCGTGTGTGGTCCTTGTGGGAGACTCTCATTTATTTTTCTTTCTTTTTTTTCCTCCCCCCTTCCTTTTTAATAAAATGCATCGGAGCGGAAGCCAGACACTGCCGCCATCCCGTGTCCTTATAAAATATGCATGCCTGTGTATGTATGTGTGCTCATGTACATGCAAGTGCATGTGTTCGAGGCTTGCTTCGGGCAATGATAGGTAGCCTACCTGTACCAGTACATTCTATACCTATCCACATACATTCACCACACGACACCGTAAATCTGCATCCATGAGAGGCCATCACTCTGAGCAAGAAGTAGGGCAAGGGTCCAGGACTTAGGGCCCAAACAAGCTAAGTCTTGGGGACAGTGGAGAGCTTTGGGTTTCAGTGTCCCCTACTCTCCTCCTTGGGCACAGGAGAGCCTGCCCTTCCCCAGGTCCCTCACTCATTGCTTGCCAGAACCCGGCACTTTTGTTCTGTGATCCTCCACATTGTTTTTTGCTTTTCACCCTCACCCACCCGCTTCACGCTGTCCACAGAGACACAACCTCGGCAAAACCCCTGTGAGAAGCCCCTGCCTGACCTCATCAGAAGCCCCTGGGAACCCTTTTCTCATTGTTCCCTGCCACCAAGGCTAGCTGGCACCAAACTAGGAAGATGTCAGCGCTAGACCTACATCTCCTAGGGTCAAGATGGGGACTGTGTAGTGTAAGCTTCCAGCTGGCTTCCCCTTCCACACGCACCCCACACCAAGATGGCTTGTTGTCAGAGGTGGGGCCTCCTCTCCTCACGCAGTCACAGATTGTGTCCCTTCCCAGGTCTGTGCTCTCTCCTGACCTAACACCCACACCCACAGCTGCCTGTCTGCGGGATAGACCCCTCCTCGGAACCCATCTCATCTATGCCCCTCCCAGAGGCCACCCCACAGCCTGTGCCCCTCAGGAATCACCCTTCTTGCTTTTTGCCTGCCTCCAGCCAGACACTGGCCTGGGACACTGGGGAACCGTCCCCCACCCCAGACCCTTCCTCCTTATCCTCCTTTGTCATATCTCAAACCTCCTCCCACCCTCTGGCTATGTCTCCCTAAAGTTTCCTAGAAAGGCGGTATTTATGCTCCATGGGGGCTGTGTCTGGGAAGGTTGGCTGGAATGAGAATGGTCCCTGTAGGCTCGTGTGTTGGACACTTGGCATTCCAGAGGAAGGCTTAGGAGCTGTGGCCTTGGTGGATGTGTCTCACTGGAAGCAGGCCTTGAGAGTTTGGGTTTCCACTTTCCTCCTCGCAGCTTCTCCTCCCTGTTGCCATGCTTGCTGCTCGTTACTGTGTTTTCCTGCCGCGATGGACACTCACACCCCTGGTACCAAAAGCCAAATTAAGCGCCTTTTTCCCGTAAGTTGCCTATTTTATCACAGTACTAGAAAATTAACTGCTACAGACATCTAAGTCTCCCAGGTACCCAGCCTCTCATCCTGTTCTCTCTCTATCCAAGCCCTGGAAAGGAAGCGTCTTCACGGGAAAGCATCTGGGAACGCAGGTGTGGTGAGCTGGAATCGTGGAGGTCAGTGGCTTGGAGGTGGAGGTGAAGAGAAAGGCGAGGACAACAGAAGGAGGGTTAGTAGGATGATCTGTGCCCTACTCTACAGGACAGCTGAAAGTGTTCTCCAAGGCAGACACAGTCACTAATATGCCCCACAGCCCTTGGCCTAGGCTATCCTTATAGCCCCCAAACAGGCTTCCTGGCTACACTGGATGTTCTTGATAGGAGAAGTCCCTATCCATCTTCTCCTCCTCTCCTGTGTGTCCTGCCTGGGAGCAGGACTGTACTTAGGAGCCAAGAGGCTTTATCTTATAAGTTTTAGCTTGCCTGGAGGCAGGGGTGGCCTGTGGAATCCACAGAGTGAGACAGGATTAACACACTGCTCTTGCAATCAGCTTCATCACAGTGTATAGAGACATGCAGAGAGACTCCCAGCTGGGAGCAACCTGCCTCCATCGGTAGCCACCACACACAGTGCTCTTCCCAATATGGGTTCTCGTCCAGTCCATCCGACCCTTAGAGGTTTGCCAACTTGGTCGAACAGTAAGCTAGCCATCCCTGAACCCTAGCCCAGGAGGATGGTGGGTGGCAGCAATGGCTTGTGATTGTGGAGTAATTCAGTGTTGGGTTGGACCTCTCGGGTTCAGGGGGTCAAGCTGCAAGGGAACACAGATTTTTAAGGGGTGCTGGGGGAGGACTCTCAGCAGACCTGGAGGGGACATGACCTGCCTTCCCATAGTGAGCTGTTCTAGACCTGTGAAGGGAGATTGCACACGTGTATCTACAAAGGATGGATGGCAGCCTTGCTGCCCCTGGGTCCCCCGGTGTCATGTGCAGGGCTCCATCAGACGCTGGCTATCTACTTGCTCCTGAGCCAGGGAACATGGTCACCGTTTCCACCACGGAGAGAAGTGGGACCTGGCCCAGACCCATGTCCTGAGTCTCTGTGATCCTACAAGTGACACCATGTGCACGCTGATCAGGGACTGCCGCCAAGATCCAGAGGCCATCTGCATTGTTTCTGTAGGTAGGAGAAGTCAGGAAAGCCTGTGAGCCCTCACCCACTCCCCATAGCCTGTCCTGGGAAGGCTGCAAGCCCACGGCTGTCTACCTTCTAGACACAAGGTAACTGAAGAGGTCACTGCTCTCCTTCAACCTCCCTCTGTGACTGAGCCCTCCAAACAGAAGGGACGGCCCCTGTGTGCAGATGGGTGCAGAGAGCCAGTGACGAGAGCCTCAGCTCCACATGCTCCGTCAGTTCACAGATAGAGTAGAGGAGAGATGCTCCCTGTGCTGGTTTGAATGAGAATGGCTCCCTTAGGCTCCTGTATTTGAGTGCTTGGTCCCTAGTTGGTGGACTGTTTGGGAAGGATTAGGAGGCGTGGCCTTGTTGGAGGAGGTGTGTCCATGGGAGTGAGCTCTGAGGTTTCAAAAGCCCACTTGGGCCCCGTCTCTCTCTTCGGGCCTCCAACTTGTGGCTCATGTGTAAGCTACTGCTCCAGTGTCATGCCCACCAGCTAGCTGCCTTGTTCCTGGCCATAATGGCTATGGACTCACCCTCTGGAATGGAGAGCAAGGTCCCCAGCTAAATGCTTTTTAAAATAAATTTCCCAGGGCATGTTGTCTCTTCACAGCCATAGGAAAGTAACTAGGACACTCCTGGAATTTTGAATGACGCCACCTACTTGTCTGACCAGGGAGAAAGACCTCCATAAACAGGAGGACAAAAGGCCAGGGACAGGCGAGGAGGCCGAGGAAAAGTCCTGACCCAGCAGGCACCAGGCAGGAAGAATGCACCACACAGGACAGTGCATCCATGAACACACTCACCTACGCAAGCATGTTGAGAACACAAGCGCACATTCAGACACTTAAACAGCACACACGTGAACACACATAAGCACATACCTACACCCAGAATCCTCTTTGATAACACATATGAGCATACTTTATGCGCACAAACGATCATATTCAAGCACATACAGTTAAGCACCTATCTGCACACACAAGCAAACACATATGCACACAAATGAACATACCTGCACATAGGAGTCCCCTCAAACTTACAAATGAAACACTCATGCTTATACCCACAAGCGCGCGTGTGCACACACACACACACACACACACTCCTGCTTGTATACACACAAGCATACGCACACAGCACAATGGCACATACCTAGACAAGGAGTCTGCCTGGCCACACACGTGTAAGCGCACACTTACACACAAGAGTGCACTCACTCATATACAAACATGTACCGGGGTTTGCTCACTCCAAAATGCCTTTTGCCGGAGCGTTTCTGGCCCAAGCCTTCCCACTTTGGCCTGCCTCCCTCCCTCCCTTTCCCTGGCTCAGGGAAGCTCTGTGGGAGGCGAGGGGCAGCAGCCAGCAGCTGGACCTCAGAGCAGCCCGAAGCTCGGCTCCCAGGAGGACAGCCGCTGGGGCCGCGTACACGTGTGAGGGGCCGGGCGACCCCCTGCGTGGACACACGGGTGGACCCCAGCTTGATTTATGACAGGCTCCTGCACATGTGTCAAACATGCTGTGTTAAGCACCGGCATAAAAATAATATATAGGTTACCACAACGTTTTTATGACCTTCCCCAGCCCTGCCCTGGAATGCCGGGATCTAGCAGGTGAAATAACACACGTTTCAGTGGTTCCAGCGGCACCCAGTGCAGGCATGGAGCCTGGGCAGCCGAGAGGACTTCATCCGGGCCGTTCTGGTGGAAGCCCCGCGGGCTGGAGGCGGCAGCACGGTGGGGGAGCAGACTCCCGGATGGTGTCACGGTGTGAAGGGAGCTTCTGAAGCCTAGAGGGGAAGCTGCCCCGGAAGAGGGATGCCCGGTGCCTTCCCTGCATATCCCTTCCTCCTCACTGTGCACCTGCTTGCTCTCCGTGCCAGGACAGGTTGCGGGACATGGAGTCTCTCCCGGGTGTTAGGTCCCAGAAGAGCACGGAGGAGGAGCAGCGACAGCCCGGGACTGCAGTGTGGAAGGCAGGTGTGGGTGGTCATGGGAAAGCCTCAGAGGTCCCCTGCATGCGGTACCAGTATCGTCACTGGCTGACATCTGCCCTCACGCTCAGCTGCATCCAGCAGGGTGGCTTCTTGCTTCTCTCTTCACACTGGATTTCTTCTTTCCACAAGAAAGCGGAAACTGAAGCTTCTCCACGAGGTATACATCTGTATGAGTGTATGACTTTGAGGCCAGTCTGGTCTACATAGCAAGTTCCAGGTTAGCCAAGGCTACCTATTGAGACCCTGTCTCTAAAGCAAAACAAACAACAAAAAAACAAAAGCAAAGAACCCAGGCACCACCTTTCGGAACTTTGGGAAATAGGTGGGGTGGGGCTTTCCCAGAGCCATACAGACTGGGTGGGTCTCTGCAGCCAGAGGACAGCGGACCGTAGCTAGAGTCTGCTGTGGCTGGAGACTCGAAGAGGCATCTCAGGCTCATTTGCTGGACAAGAGGATATTTTAACCCTCGGTTCAGGTGGGACCTGGGGACTGATGGCCAGGCATAGGTCTTGGTCCCCTGTGGTCCCCTGTCTATTAAGCCTACTGTGGAGCACCCCAAGGCATCTGAATTACTGAATGAGACTGTACCTTCCACATCCTTGCCACGAGCTCCTCTTTACGTCCCTGCTAGGCCCCTTCATAGGGACCTCTCCTGGTGGGTTTCCTATTCCACGAAGGAGTATGATGTTGGTCCTATTACCAGGGCTATCCCTGCAGTACCTGGACTAATCCTGCAGTAAGAGGCGGTCACTCTCTGCCTCAGGCAGATGCCTTTGGTGGAAGCTGCCTTTTCAGCCCAACAAGAGAGGAGAGGAGGCAGGCACCCCTCCACTGGGTGCAGCTGGTCATCCTCACGGGGTGGAGCTAGGGGAGCATGGATGGGGCAGGGATGGAGTCGGCCTGGGTTCCTCCTCGGGCTGGGCTCTGCAGGGTGGTGACCTCCCATCCAGGCAGGACCTTGTAACAGTCCAATGAGACACCAAGCCCTGCCCAGAAACTACCCCTTTCCTGCGCCATCTAACAGGTGCTATGTCTCCAGCTTTGGTTTCTCAGTGTGACAGGCAGGGAAGGATGTCACATGCTGAAGCCTGTGCCCTGCCCCCCAACACCTGAGGCTCAGAGTCATTCAGCTGGGCAAGATACAGAAGAAGCAACCTTGACCTCTGGTCTTCAGAAACCCCAAGGGAAGAAGCAGGAAGCAGAAAGCCGGTCCCCTTAGGCAGCAGACTCAACAGCCGGCTGTTCGATCAGGGGATGTTGGCCACATGGTCCCCTGATGGGCAGCATAGAGGCAGGCTAGAAAGACAGGGAAAACTAAGGGGATATGGAAAGGGGAAAGGAGTCTGGCTGAAACTTTCAACAGCTGAGAATCAAGAATCGGAGCAATCATTTGCTATGAAGGTTGGTGACACAGAACAATGATCCTTTTATATAGAGACATTTTGTGTTAAAATAGCAATGACTCCATGCTAAGGCCTAAGCCTACAATATGACTTTCAAGTATGACCTTACTCTTTCCCACATGTTTCCTGGGGAATCTTCTTTATTTTTGTTTGTGTTGAGACAGGGTTTCACTATGTAGCTCTGGCTGTCCTGGAAATCACTATGTGGACCAGGCTGGCTTCGAACTCACGGAGATCCACCTGCCGCTGTCTCCAGAGATCTGGAATTAAAGACGTGCACCACTACACTCAGCTTGAAAATGTACTATTTGCTTATTTATTTATATTTTTAATCTTTAATTATTTTTATTGTGTGTGTTTTGTCTACATGTATATGTGTACCTCAGACCCCTGGATCTGGGATTAGAGACAACTGTGAGCTGACATGTAGGTTCTGGGAATTGAACCCTAGTCTTCTGCAAGAGCAGGCTGAGCCACCTCTCCAGCCCTCTGGGGAGCCTTAAAAACAATATTAAACTGTTTTTGTTTGTTTTATTTTGTTTACAATAGAAATCTCTCACACACTCTTCTTTGTTTGTTTGTTTCTTGAGACAGGGTTTCTCTGTGTAATCTTGACTGTCCTGGACTCGCTTTGTAGGCTAGCCTCAAACTCACAGAGATCCACCTGCCTCACCTCCTCGCCCTGAGTGCTGGGATTACAGGCATGTGTTACACTGTGCCTGGCAACAACATAAATCTCTTAACCTCCCAGAAACTCTTCTGACCTAGCAGGGTTTACCTTCTTGGCTACAGTCCTACTCAATGCATAGAAACCACCCTGTAATCTCACTTATGCTCCTTAGCAACCCTTGAAATATGGCTTCGGATGCCACCCAAACTGACATACATGGCTATTTGGAGAACAATTAAAGTTCTCTCTGAGGAGTCCATCCCCATGCTCCTGAGTATGCCTTCCCGTTCCTGAGTGCCTCTCTTTTTATCAGTCCCTGTGCTAAGATCCTTCTCAATAAACCCCATCTCTATTTCATATTGGCTCATCCTGACGTTATTTTCTGTGGCGAGGTCAGTGATCCAGCCCTGTCATTCACTCCAGGGCTTAGGGAACATCATGGAAGAGGAGATGGAAAGAATGTAAGAGCCAAAGAAAGGGTGGGGTGGTTTGGAGCTGTGGGGCTGGGTTTTCTGAACCCGCTGTGGCTGTTGCTCTCTTACACTTGCAGCATCTACAATTACTCACACAACACTGGGCCCATTAACACTGTCACAGGAAAAGGAGAGGCTCACGAGGCCTAAACCACTTCTAGTGGATGAGAAGACAGATTTTTTTTTCAGTGCTGTGGCCATTGGTAAGTTACCCATGCTTTTGTCAACGATACCATGCCAGTGATCATGGAAGCGATTCTCGTTAAATTAAGTGGGTTACAAAATAAAAAGATGGGAAAGTAGAACGGAAGAGGAAAGAGATCAGTGGGAATGGAAGGGGACCACAGAGGGTGTCCTAGTTATGGTGACTATTGCCATGATGAAACACCATGACCAAAGCAACTTGGGAGGAAAAGGTTTAATTGGCTTATACTTCCATATCACTGGTCATCATCAAAGGAAGTCAGGACAGGAACTCAAGCAGGGCAGGAAGCTGGAGGCAGGAGCTGCTGCAGAGGCCATGGAGGGTGCTGCTTACTGGCTTGCTCAGCCTGCTTTCTTATAGAACCCAGGACCATGAGCCCAGGATGGCCCCGCCCATGGTGGGCTGGGCCCTCCTACAATCAATCACTAATTAGGAAAATGCCCTACAGCTTGCCTACAGCCTAATTTTTCTTTCTTTGGCTTTTCAAAACAGGGTTTCTCTGCATGTAGCCTTGGCTGTCCTAGACTCACTTTGTGGACTAGGATGACCTCAGACTCACAGAGATCTGCCTGCCTCTGCTTCCTGAGTGCTGGGATTACAGATGTGCACCACTGCTCAGCCTACAGCCCAATGTGGAAGCATTTTCTTAACGAAAGCTCCCTCCTATCCAATAACTTCAGCTTGTGTCAAGTTGACATAAAACTAGCCAATACACAGGGTGAGCGTGAGCCAAGATACTTTATATTCATGTGTGAAAATGTCATAATGGAACCTATTATTCTGTATAATTAATATATGCAAATACAAAACTTAAAATAATACAAGTAATTTGCCTTTCTAGTGGAGTTCCCTGAAGGATATGAGAATTCCTCAGGTTGCTGGCAGCAGTTCTGGGCTGTGACCTGGCCAACCCCCACCCCTCCCATTCCCACCCCCACACATCACAAAGGCATCTGCAAGGATGAAGTCTTGGCCTAGATTCCACAGGCCAGGATGGGGCTGGAGAGTGTGGGCTGATGAGAGTGAGCCTGAGGTGCCATTGAGGCTGAATACGCAACCGATGGATGAAGGGCCAGGAAGTGAGTGGGAAGAAATTCTTGGAGAAGGGACTCGAGGGACATTTTTAGGAAACCCATGCACAGCCTCAAGCCTCCATTCCATTTGGTAGTCCAATAATGTATACCTTACCCGGGAGTGCAGGAAGAGAAACTGAGGCTCAGGCTAAACCAGCTTCAGAAACAATATGTTTCTTCTGAGGGGCTCTAGCAGAACCAAAAGACCTAGGGAGGTACCATGAACCTACCACCGCCCTGGCTGGTAGCAATATACCACCCCTTTGGTTTTACACACATACCACCCTTGGTATTCTGACCCTGCTAGGCCCCCGTCAGACAGCTGAGGGGCCACATATGATCTGGGGGTGGGAAATGGTTTGGGCGAGCCCTGTGGAGTCAGCAGCGCATGACAAGACAGGCTTGGAGTCACGCAGAATCTGCCATCACAGTCACTGTTCCAGAACAGTGTCACCAGCTGTTCCAGAACAACTCACAACCGCTCAATATGTCTTGGTCCCACAGTAGGCACAGGGCTCTGCTCGCTCCAGCTTTCAACCTCCTGGTGCACCTCTGTCTCTAGCTTTGTTTCTGTCTTTATCTGTCTCCTTTTCGTCACATCTCTTATGTGCTCTTGTTCTCTCTCTCTCTCTCTCTCTCTCCTTTTTTTTTTTCAGTTTGTCTCGGGGTCTGTCCTTACTTGTCTTCTCCTCTGTCTGTTTCTCTGTCTTCTCTAGTTTCTCTTCTCTGTTTCTCTCTCTCTCATTTGGTCTGTCTCCCTGCTTCTGTTTCTGTGGATCTCTCTTAGTTAATTTCTTCCATCTCTCCCTCTATCTCTCCCTAGCATTATATTTTTGTCCCCTATCCTGTTCCTCTCTATCTTTTTATCTGTTTCTGTCTCTGTGTCTGTATCTTTGTCTTCCTTATTTCTGTGTCTGTAGCTCTGTATCTCCCCTTGTCTTTCTCTCCAGCCACTCTTGGACCTAGGGCAGGTTCTCAGGGACCCCAGTACTCAGGACTACTCACTGGGAAGTTTGGCCAGCCTAGTGAGTTTCCAGTGTGCCTTCCAAATCAGTCTTCTGTCAACTCCTTTCCCATCCTGGGCTGGGATCTTAGGAGTGTGGCTGGGAACCTATAGCACGGGTGGAGTTCTGAGGGCTAGTACTGAGAGGCCTGAATCCAACCTGGAGCCCTAGCCCAACTGATGCTGAGAGAAGTGAAGCCGCCCACCAGCCCAGCTAGGGGATTGGGAAAGAATTCCGGGAATTTGCTAGGAGGGAGAGGGAGAGTTGCCAAGGCAGGCAGCAGATGCCTGTAGGAGGGGCCCAATATTTCTCTCTTACTCCAGCTTTCTATGGCTGACAGAACTGTTACTTAGGACCAGCAGAGACCATAATGGCTAATGGTCCCCAAAAGGCCATTTTCTAGATGCTAGAACGTCACAGTTGCAGCCTCCTCAGGCTGGCTTCAGGTCCTGTCCTCTGCTTCTCTGGGTCACAGCCCCAGCCTGGGGTCACAGGCACATCTCCAGCTCTGCCTCTGGTCCTAGAGTATCAAAGGTAAATGGGAAGTTCCCTTCCTGGGGGAGAGGTATGGAGCTCAGATAGCAAATGGACCAGATGCCAAAAGGAGCTAAGACCCCCATCCCAGAGACCAAGGGGGATCCTGGAAGTTACTAGAGCTAAGCCCGGACCTGGGCAAGTTCCACAAGATTCATGGGAGTAATCTTCAGGGAGCTGGCCAGGGTACGCTGTATCTGAGTCCAGTGGGGAAGGGTGGAGTAGCCAGAGCACTCTGGATGTTTCAGTCCTATCGAGGAAGAATCTGCCAAGACTGCTTCCCTAGTATTCCTTTCAGGAGCTCAGGAGAAAGGAGTGCCATCTCAGAGTGGTGGCTGTCTTCAGAGCCAGCGTGGCTGTAGAACACTTGACAATGCCTTCCCTCTGAGTGGAGAGTCCCAGTCCCTGTCCAAGTTTGAGCTTAATCCTACTGCAGAAGAGGAACGTACCTGCATGCTCTTTTAAAGAGGATAGAGAAGGCAGAGCTGACCCTTAACCCCGAACCTGGCTCAGGGTTTGCCCACGAAGATGTCTCGAACCAGTCTTTACCATCAGGCAGTGTTGAGCTCCAGTGTTCTGGGTCCTGAGCAGATGCAGCCAGATGGAAGCAGCTATCAAGAAGGCTGGGTGATACCACCCCACTGCACCCCTTAACTACCAGCAGACTCTGACCCTGAGATGGGGTCTTATCTCCTTTTGGCACCTGGTCCATTTGCTCTCTGAGCCCCATACACCATCCCCCTGGGAAGGGAACCTCCCATTTACCTTTGATACTCTAGGACTAGAGGCAGAGCTGGGGATGTGTTCATGAGCCCAGGCTGGGGCTGTGACCCAGACAGGCAGAGGACAGGGCTTGAAGCCAGCCTGACCAGGCTGCAACTGTCAGGGTCTGGAGTGTGCCCAGCATGTAGAAAATGGACTTTTGGGGACCATTATGGTCTGAGGCCAAGGCCGCTGTGACCAATGTGTGTTCCTCAGCCTCAGCAGAATAAAAGAAATCCCCAGAAGAAGCAAAGGGCCCCAGCTGCTTTATCAGAAAAAAACCTTAAAAGGGCGCGGAAGGTGGAGGGCCTGAGTCTGTGGGTTCTTGTCTGATCCCTGGAGCTCCTCAAGCCTTTCTCTCCCCTATATTGACCTCTTCAAACCCAAAGGACTCTCATCTTGGCTCTCCTCCTGCAGGCCATGGCCTAGCCCTCATCTTAGGTGCCACCTAGGTGGGGTTCCCCGAACCTTCTAAGCGGTACTCAGAGGGAAGTAAGCTGCAAGAGTTCCCCAATGGCTGCCCTTTCTGATGGCCTGGGGCCCTTCAGTGCGAGGGCTGAGGTGGATCTGCTCCAGCCACCCTTCCTCATCCCTCTCAACAGTTTCTGAAACAGCAAGGCCACAACAGAAATGAGGAGGAAGGTCGCCTCTTCTCCAGCTTCTCATTGCCCTCAGACCCTTAGAAAGCTGAATTTGCCTCTTTGAGACGTCACCTAAGGGGTGACATTTCTTGGATCGTAACAGATTTTTCCACTGGAGAAGGAGAATAAGCCAGGCAGTGATGCCACAGGCCTGAGGTGTGGCACAGGGTGAGCACAAACAGGCGCACACATGCATGTAGACGGGGCATCCAGGGCTCGTGGTTCTTCACACAGAGTAAGTGTCCATCCCATACGGAAACACACAAGACCCCCAAGCCTGCATGCACCCAGGGCACACGGCATCCCAGGGTCTAGTTTTTACATGATACATGTAAATACTTTCAGCACCTTCTTGAGTTGCCGGGAGAGTCCAAAGCTGTGTGGATGAGGTAGGCAAACACAGGAAATAGCTGAGTAGCTCCAGACCCTGTTTGGTCTGGGTTATTCTCACTTCCCTTCTAATAGTGCACCTGACAGCCCAGTTCCTTTACCTATGTGTACTATATACACACATCTCTCTCTCTCTCTCTCTGAACAGTGCACCGAGCAACCTCAAAGCCTCATCAGACCCTGACTTCCACCAGGCTACATGCATGTCCTTCTCTGAATAGTAGTGTTTCTTGGCCCCACTAACGATCAAATTTAGAGTTTCTGTCCAAATGTATTCCCAGTGTATCCAGGTACTTGGAATGGAAAAGCGGATCTGACCTGAACTGATTTGGGGCACATGTACAGTAAGGCAAACTGTGTTTTCAAAAGTGGATTTTTAGGACTGGTAAGATGCCCCAGCAGTTAAGGTACTGAGTTCAATCCCCAGGACCCACAGGGTGGAAAGAGAAGCAATGCCATGAGCTGTCCTCTGGCATCTGTGTGCATGTGTGATTATGCCTGTACACTTGTGTGCAAACATGTACACATGCACACACATGTAATATAAACAAAGACCCTTTAAAAGGCCCCTGGGTCTAGTGAAGCAGGCACACAGAACAGGCATAAGCGGGGAGGGGAACGTTGAGGGGTCCCAGGATGCAGAGACATCTGGGGGATGAGGTTAGGAGGTGTTCTAAAGTGAAGAGGTCTTGGAGATGGTCATTACAGCGAGAGCTGACAAACCACGCTCAGTACTCGGGCGAGGAAGCCAGGGGCAGGAGGTATGAGGAGGGAGGCTCTCCGTGGCCTCTAGCCCTGGGAACTCAGGGCTGAGGCAGGTTCACCAGCAGATTCTAGGAAATGGGAGGAGTCTCTGGCTCTCCTGGACTGTCCCTTGCGACTATGTATAGAAGCAGTGACCACTGGAGAGCAGAAGTGGACACGCCCACCCAAGCTTCCTTGAGCATGCTGCAGGCTAGGGAGCGTGTACCCCTCTGGGCCTAGCCCCGGTGGATCAGCCTGTCTCTGACTGAGGGCAGGGAGCTGGAGCTACTTTCTGCAGCCTTCATGGGACACATGTGGAAGGCCCCGGTGCTGCCACCTGCCCTCGCTGGACCACTGATCTCAAATTCTTCACCCCAGAGCTCAGGACTTCAATCTGAGCCCTTTGAACTCCTCACCCAACGACCAAGGTGCTCACCCCAAGACCCCCAAGAGTTGTGACATATGGCGTTTGTCACCTTACTACAGCCTTGCTGCCTCCACCCAGCAAACCCCAAGGTCAGCTCGCACCACCTATATATATGCCAGGTGGTGTGGCCTAAGCTGGGGAAAGAGAGGATGACCCAGGTCCCTGGCACTGACCCAGGACAGCAAGGAGCCTGCCCTGTGCACGGGTTTGGAGCAAGCAGTACCTAAGAGGCAAGGGAAGTCCTTTAGCCACCACAAGCAGCAGCCCTGTCCCTCACCACCCTCTGTGCAGTAAGACTCTCCCTGTCACCTCCCTGGCCCCAGGCTGCTGCTGTCTCAAAGCGAAGATCTCTCACTGTCCTGCCTGTTTCAGTCCCCCCGCCCCCATCCTGCTTCTCCTCTAGTCCTCACAGCCTGCCTCTTCTGTGACTCTCTTACGGGTCTGACTCCTCTACTCTTGCTGCTCTCTGTCTGTCTCCACCTGCGTCTTCCTCTGTCTCTCTGTTATTGCTGTCTAGAGATAAAGTAAGATAACGGGGGTAGCCCAGCCTGTCCTGGACCTCATGACCATCCTCCTCCTCAGGCTCTCCAGTGCTGGGATCGCAGGTGTGAGCCATCCCTGTTTTCCTGCCTCCTTCACAGTCTCTCTGTGCTCCCAACTATAACTCCCTGACACTCTTTTAGTGTTTCTCTGTGTCTTTGCAGCCATCTCCCAGCCTCTCTGTCTCTCTGTCTCCCCCTCTCCCGGCTCTTCTTTGTCAACCATCTCTATCTGGATCTTTCTGGGTCTCCTTCCTGTTTCTTGGTATTTCCACCTCCCCTTTTGTCCCCACTTTCCATCTCTGTCTTTCTGCCTGTCTCCTGTATCCGTCACCCCACAATCCCTCCCTGCTGGTCCCCAGATGTTCTCCTCTGGGCTGAGAGTGGTGCGGGGGAGGACAGCTCATAAGCAGCCCTCTTGTTGCAAAGCTGCTTTCATCTCTCGCCAGGAATCTGAGATTGCAGGGCAGAGGGGAGGTCACATCTGTGCTGCCTGCAAGGGGCACTCCCAGGAGATGGCCTTCAGGTAGGTGGCAAGAGGTACCCAACCCCACAGTACCTGTGAGAGAGAATATGGCCCCTGTTTAGGGTACAGCCTTAGCGACCACATACCCTCCACTTACTGCCGGCAGGCCATCTCTGTCCTGAGAGAGAAAGAGAGCAAGAACCAGGGCTGGAGCACAGCCATGAAGAGTGGTGTGCCGTTGATTCGCCAGTTTTTCACAGACACAGCCAGCCAGCCCAACAGACCACCCAGTACCACCTGATGCAGAATGGCTAGCCTCAATGTTCACCAGAAACTCGGCCCAGTTTCCTGTCCTAGGTGTTCAACCTTGTTCTAAGAGGTGACCCCATATGCCCTCTCAGTGTCCTGTGCCTCACACTCTGAGGTGACCCTGCATGTCCTTTGGCATCCCAACCTCACTGAGGTGACTCAATGTCCTGTCTCTTGGTAGTGGTTTGAATTTGTCCCTCGCAGCCTCGGCTGTTGTAACATTTGGTCTCCAGTTGGTGGTGCTGCGTCGGGGAGGTAAAGGAGGTGCAGCCATTTTGGAGGAGGTGTGTCACTGAAGGCAGGCATGGGAACCTGACGGCTTCATGCAATTTCCAGTTCACTTTCTCTGCTTCCTGCTTATGATTCAAGACATGAGTTCTCTGCCCCTCCATGAGGGACTCATATCCCTCTGGAACCATGAATGAAAATAAAATCTTCCCCCTATGAATTGCCTTGGTCATGGATTTCATCCAAAAACAACGATAAAAGTAACCAATACACTCATTCTCTGAGGTGACCCAATGTGTCTTCTTAGTGTCCTGTCCCTCAGGCTCTGAGGTGATTCTACATATCTCCTCAGTGGCCATGCTTCTGTAGCACATTCATGCAAGCTAAACCTTCAAGGCTGGGCAAGCCTGGGCCTGCGCCCAGCCCCCAGTGAGCAGAGTGGACAATGTGCGTGTCTTTGCCGGCTTCAAGGCCTCTCACTGGCTCGCTGCCTTCCAGGAGTTGACATTCTGGAAGATAAGTCATCCATAGAGCTGCCCTCGGTCCTGGCACAGTCGAGGCATCCTGCCTCTTCCACATCTCAGTCCACTGGAGTGAACCCAAATCTCCCAGGAGCCTGGCTGGTTCAGGATGGTCCCTGGGCAGCGGGACCCCAACTCCTCTCTCTACAGGCCCCAGAGCAAGAGGTCTAAACGTACCCTAAGCTCTCTGACACCTAGCAGGAAATCCCCAGCTGTCCGGTCTGCAGCTCAAAAGATGCATCCTCGCATTCCCTGCAGCTGTGCGGCTCCCGTGCCTCTCCTTGCTGGGTTCACCCATTGAGGGCCTAGTGCAGCCTCAGGCCAACTCAGCCCTCCTGGCCAGCTCCCCAGACCCTGAGCCAAGCAGAGTGATTTCATCTTGGGAGAATCCAACAGCGTACGGCATTTACATAAATAGTCCTCCTATACCCTGCCCCCATAACCAGGCAAGAAGAAAGGCCTGAGCCTTGTGAGGCCAGGCCTCCTCCTGCCAGCTCCTGGGTTCCTCTTTGGCTCTTGGCAGCCAGCCCTTTCCATTGTCTCTCAGCCTGCGAAAAGGGTGTACGAAGCCTCCCTCTGTGTCCGGGGACCCTCTCCCTGTAAGCAGCATCCTCAAGGGCACCAAGGAAGGCAGAACCCCAGCTCTCAGTCCTGACACATAATCCCTGAGGCTCCTGCAGGTGGCACACTGGAGTCTGGGGGCGTGGTTAACAGGAGGAAGAGAAGGCTTGGAGGTCCAGGACATGGCTCTTGGACCTCAGGAGGGTCCATTTGCTGTCAGAGAAACAGGGCATAGGCGGATTCACTGAGAGGCCAAGCCTGGGTTTCTTGATTGGGGCCTTGGGAAGAAGGTTTGTTAGGGGTAGGAAGATGGGGCGAGGCTCCGGGCACAAATGCTTTGAGTGGTGACAGAAAGTGGGGCCACAGAGAGGCACAGTTTCACCCCGTCCTCTAAGCTGAGCAGGCTGCTCCAGGGTACCCTAGAAGTGGAAGGAGAGGCTATGGGGGGAAGAGAAGCCACTGCATGGGGCAGGCTAGGTTCACTTCTCAGTCTCCATCTCCAGAATGTGCCTCCATCTCTCCCTCCCCCTCTCTCTGTCTCTCTGCTTACCTCCATCTCTCTGTCTCTCTCTTCCTCAATTTCTCTCTTTGTTTCTCTGCTTATCTCCATCTGTCTCTGTCCTTCTCTATGTCTCTTTCTCTCTTCCCCTCTTCTCTCTCCCCTTCCCCTCCTCTGCTTATCTCCATCTTTCTGTCCATCTCTGTCTCTTTCTGACTGTCCCTGTTCTCCATCTGTTTTTTTCTCAATCTCTCCCAAACTCTCTCCTCATCCCTCTGTCTCTTTCTGACTCTTACATTCTGTCTCTCCCTGTCTCTGTCTCTCTATCTCCTCTCTCTGAATCTCACTATCTGTCTCTGTCTCTTCATCTCTCCATCTCTCTTTGTCTCTATCACTATGTTTCTGTGTGTCTCTCCATCCCTGTCTCTTACTGTCTGTCTCTATCTCAATATTTCTCCATCTCTAGCTCTCCTGTCTCTGTCTATCCCTGACTCTTACTATCTGTCTCTCCATCTTTCTATATCTCTGGATCAGCCTACTAGGCTTCTCATTTAAAGAAGCCAAGAAGTGCCTGGAGAGGTGAGTGGGAGGGTGATGGGAGGCTGGCCAGGCTAGGTAGGAAGAGGTTGGAGTGACAGGGCTCTCATGGCTCTAGCCTTAGGCCTCACTCCCACTCCCAATCAATGAATTAAGTGCTGTCTGGAGGCAGTGCTCCCAGACAGTGCTCCACTCTCCCCTTATGACCTGAGATGGGTACAGCCCCAGCCCAAGGCCCTTGAGTATAGGTCAGGTAGGAATGAGGGAAGGAGAGTGCCCCTGCAGAGAGACCCTGTGACCTCAGACTCACCCGGAAAGGCAATGTAGCAGCAGCTAAGTTGGGCCCCAGGCAGGAAGGGGTCTGTCTTGTCCTTCATGGACTGTGCTGCGCTGCTGGGCTGAGACAAGGCTGTGGCAATCAGAAAGCAGCAAGCATGACCCTCCAGCTGAGGTGGTGGCTTAAATCCCCATCCCTACTGCATCGAAAGATTCCAGCGTTGGGCTCCGAGACCTCCTCGGAAAGGCAGCTCATAATCTGGACTCTTGGACTCGAGGCCTCCAGAACCAAGACCTGTCATGGTCCCATCCCGCCTGGATGTGGCTCTACCCAGCAGCAAGATGCTCATCTTGTCAGACCCTATCAATGTGCCCAAGTGGCCCTGGAGCAGGAAGAACAGCCCTTCTGTCCTCTGGTCATCTTGGCTGATGACAGAGGTCACACTGGGAGGAGGCATGTCTCTTTTTGCCTGGCCCTTAGGTGTCACACTGGCTGACCTCCGGGTCACCTAGCTGATTCTCTGGCTGGCTCTCTAACTTGAAAGTCTGGTTGATCCCTGGGTCTCTTGGCTGATGCCTACTGAAACTCTTAACTGGTCCCACCTGACCTTGGCTACCTGATCTGACCTTCTCCCACACCTCAGAGGTAGCTTGGGTGGAGTAGGGAAACCCCGGCCTTGTTTTTATTCTGGATACCTCCTACATGGAGGGATAGGCCCAAGGAAAAATGTCTGTCAGGGGGAGTAAGGATTCTCATTCTTAGAGGAGAGGATGAGGTGGCCGGACCTGCAGGGTCTAGGGTCACAGGTCCAGGGCATTTGGCAAGGCAGTGTCTACCCAGACCCCAAGGTGGACCACATTTCACAGGTCTCAGAGTGGGTCAGTTTTCATAGCTGTTGCCAATAGGAGGTACAGGGCCTCCTGTCTTCTTTGTGTCTATTTGACATAAGGGCATGTACAAATAGCGCTATATACTGGTAGGCAAACACAAGGAAGATGCCAAGTCTGCCTCACTGCCCGTAGCACAGCAAACTGGGAGTTACATACTTAGCTGCAGTGGGTGGGTAACTGATGGGGAGGCCTGAGAAGCCCCCTGTCCCATGGACCATGTGGTCAGGCGCCCCACAATAAACCTTTACAACCCCCTCTGCCTTCCTGGATTTCACACATTCATTCTCCATGTGTGAGCCCTGCGGAGTTATTTGCCATAGAAAATGTCCCCAAGGGCACCATAAATGTCATCAGCAGGAGATGCTATCAATGACAGTTACCAACATCCAGAGCTGGCCACCCAGACCATAGCCCCCGTACCGGGGGGCCAACTCGGGGCTGAGTGGGGACAGCTCATCACCCCTTTCCTCCTGCTATGAACCTTCATGAAGCTCTAACCGTCTCTGGGTTGATCTCGCCAACCCCCTTTACCCCTGAGTGGGGTTTTGGCCACCTTGGCCTGAGCCAGACACCACAGAGGAACACAGATCTGTATGGATGCTGAATCACTGGGGACCTCAGCTCTGTGGAAATGAGTCCCAGACAACCACAAAGCCTTAGTTCCTCCCCAGAACCACCGTTCCTTCCCCATAGAGCAAGGTCTCCTTCTGGCCACAGACCAACCCTCATAGTCCTGTCCCTGGGGCACCTAGGGCAGGGTAGATAGGACAGAAGGAAGTTCTTAGTCCAAGTTCCAGAAGCTTCTGGGCCTTGCTCCAGGCAGCAGCACACCCCAGGAAGCCTCTGGCTAAACTTGAAGCACTCTGCCCACAGCCCTTACCAGCTTTCACTTCCTCATGGGAGCCAAAGCCCTGGCCTGCCTGGGCACCCCATCTCTCTGTTCCCCAGCTTGCCTCTTAGATGCAGAAATTTGCCTCTGGGGGGTGAGCTTGTCTCCAGATAAGGACTCTACCAGTGGGAGGAACAGGAGCCTCTGGGAGTCCTCCCTGGTTTTGCCCTGAAATGAACCCCTCTTAACAGGAGGCTCTGGCTTCCAAAGGCCAGCCAACGCCACCTCCTCCTTCTCTACCGCCAGCCGCTGGCTCCTCCACTATCTTATACACCTGGCCACAACCTTAAATGCTCTGGCTGAAGCCCCCAGGCCAAACTTCACCACAATAGGGTTTTCAGGTAGAAATCCTGGCACTGGGTCAGCAGGCCACAACAGATTCTTGTCTGCTGCTAGCCTCTCCCCCATCTTTCAGTCATGTCTCTCAACCCCGCTGCTTCCATACCGGGAACCCTCTGCAGCCAGGGTGGCCTCCTTATCTCTGCACTTGTGCCCGGAGATGGCTCTTCTCCAGGTATGACCTCTCACTTAGGCCATCAGTTGTCCCTTACTCTTCTTATTTACCTTTGGATATGGTTTGGTTTTTGTTTCATTTTGTTTTTCAAGACAGGGCTTTTCTGTGTAGCTGTGGCTGTCCTGGAACTCATTCTATAGACCAAACTCACAGAGATCTTCCTGTCTCTGCTTCCCCAGTACTGGGATTAAAGGTGTGTGCCACTGCCACCCAGCTGGCTCTGGTTTATAAGTGGTGAGGACATCCTACCATCGCTTTCTTGTTGCCTCCTGGGGGACTCTGCAAGTAGATAGCATCTTGGCTTTGGTTATGACTTGTCTACCAAGGAGCCTATTTCTCGGGACCCTGAATTGGAATCTTGGGCTGGAGAGATGGCTCAGAGATTAAGAGCACTGGCTGCTTTTCCAGAGGTCCTGAGTTCAATTCCCAGCAACCACATGGTGCCTCACAATCATCTAGAATGAGATTTGGTGCCCTCTTCTGGTGGGTATGTGTATGTGCAGGTAGAATACTGTATACATAATAAATAAATAAAATATTCTAAAGAAAAAATGGGGTGGAAAGCAATGGAGAAAGACACTTGACATTGACTTCCGGCCTCTGCACACTATGCATAGCCAACCACATCTGTACACATACATGCAACACACACATACACAACATACACTTTGGGAGGGGGCTATCACTCAAGTGAAAGAGGGAGAAGGGGGTGGAGAGATGGCTTAATGTTTAAGAGCACTCGTTGCTCTTGCAGAACATCCAGGATTGAGTCCCAGCACTCACATGGCAGCTCACAACCAGCTGTGATTGATTACAGTTCTAGGGAGTCCGGTTCCCTCTTCTGATCCTCCAGGCACCAGGCACACACAAAGTGCACACACACATTGGTGTACATAAAATAAACATATATATATATATATATATATTTTAAAATAAGGGGGATGGAGAGATTGCTGAATAGTTAAGAGCACCCTCTACTATTGCAGAGGACCCGGGTTCAAGTCCCAACATTCACAAGTAGCCCACAACTGTCTGTAACTCCAGATACCCTCACCTGCCCTTCATAGGCACACACTCGGTACAAGTACATATAGACAGGCAAAACACTCATGCATATAAAATAAAAATAAACCTTAAAAAAGGAAAAAGAGAAAGAGGGGAAATGGAACGGGGGGGGGGGGGGAGGAGACAAGGGAAAGTGAGATAGGGAAATGAGAATGGGGTAGGGGCGTTTACTGGGCCCAGGGGAGTCAGCTGCTAGGAAGTGGGTCTGAAAAGACAAACCCACTATCTGTCCCAGCTCCCCACCCTCAGACGGGTCGGTTCTGTACTTAAATGTCCTCAGGTTCTTCTGTTCGAAACTCAGATCTATTTTTTCCCATTGTGTGTATGTGGCATGAGTGAGTTCTCTCATATAGGAGTACACAGCTATGACAGTGCTCGTGCGCGCGTGCGTGACCATGTGGAAGCCAGAGAGTGACACTGGAGGAAACAGCTTTCTTCACCCCCGGCTTGAGCATTGTGCGATTCCTTCAAGGAAAGAACACCTCACAGGACCCTGTGAATATGCATACTCTGTACCCACCAATATAAAACTTAACGTTTTCGGTTTTATAAAGAAACTATCTTGGTAGGTGTGGACAAGTGGCTGTTCCTTGAGTTATCTAGGTTTGGGAGTGTTTTGGTATGGGGGTGTGAGCTGAGCCCACAGCCTCACACACGCCAGATAAACCCCGTACAGCTGAGCTACATTTCAGCTCTCCTTTTATTTTTATTTTTTCATTTTGAGACAAGGTCTCATGAAATCGCCCGGGTCAGCCTCGAACCCTTGATCTTTCTGCCACAGCGTCTGCAGCAGCTGGGATCTTAGGTCTGGTCCACCAGCTGGCTTTCAAACTTTAGCTGCAGCTTTGATTTAATTCGGGCAACGTGCCTGCTGCTCCGAGCTTCATGTGGCCGTCACAGAAAAATGTTTTTCTTAACTTGACCTGCTCAGACTGATAATCTTGTAAGATTTAAAAAAATGTGTCTATTTATGGGGGGAGGAGGGTTGGAGATAGTGCCTTGCACATGCTAAACACACGTCACATCACCGAGCCACACCCCCAGCCACTGAACGGAAACAGAGGGTAGCGCAGGAGCCGGAGCTTTCTCTGCATCAGCGCGGCTTCCCTCCTCGTGAGCTCAAGATAGCTGCTGTGACTTTGCAACCAGGTCTCGTGTTCCCGACAGAAAGTGGGTGAAGGGTGAAGCGCTGAGTCGAGGAGATCTCTCAGCATCTGGTCTTTGTCTGCACATTAGAGGAGGGGTTTTCACGCTTGTCAGCCTGAGGTCAGAGAGATGTCAGGTGGCCACTGACGTTGGCAGGTAGCCAGGAGAAGCTGACCTAGTTGCTTTCCAGTTGAGTTCTTAGGATTTTAAGGCGTGCGTGCGTGCGTGCCATGACGCATGTATACTTGTCAAAGGACAACTTGGGGAAATTGGGTCTCCCCATTCACCTTGTAGGTTCTGGGGATAAAACTCAGATCATGAGGCTTGGTGACACTCACTACCTGCCCAACTATTCTCAGCTCCCACAGGGCTCCACCGAGCTCTTCTTACATCCCCTAGCATGTCTTCTCTGGGTCCTCCTTGGCCCCACAGGCTGAATGACTCTCCACAGCCCTGCCCTGACCTCCCAGCCGCCTCCCTGAAATGCCCTCCTCTCCTCCTGCTTCCCTTCCTTTCTCCCCTCTCCTCTCCTCTCTTTTCTCTGCCCTCTCATTTTCTTTCCCTCTACTCGTCCTTATTCCTGCCACCTACTGACAGACTGCAGGAGGAACAGCCCTGCACCGGAGCCCCAGCCGTTTCCATGGATCTGGGCCCAATACAAACAGCCCAGGCCCCCCACCTTCATCCTGGCCTTGGGAGTAGGGTTGGGTGGGCAGATGAGGTCATTGCCACAGGCCCCCCAGCAGGCCAGCGGGCCTGTGAGGGGAGGAAGTGTTTGTTTGCTCTTGTTTCCCTGGCAACTTGCTGGACCCTTCCCCCACTCCCATCCCTGAGCAGGCCAGCAAAGCTGCAGATAGGACCACTGCCCCTTTCAGGCCCTACCTTGCTGTGCTGAGACCCCAGGCCACAGTCCTAGGCTGCCAGGAAGGAGTTGTAAGCCTTAATCCCACTTCCAGAGGTGGAGTTTGGAAAATGGAAGCTAGACTGTCTCTTCCTGGGGGGCTGAGGATCAGCCTGAAGCTCCTCCTGCTATCCTGGGTGACAGCACCGCCCTGGGGGTCCCTTTACGGAGGCACCAGGTTGGGGTCAGCTCCAACCTTCCAGGAACGGAGCCCAGCCATCCCTGGCAGGCAGTGGATGGAAGGACAGGACAGAACAGTGCCCCAGTGTGGCCAGTCTCCAAGCAGCTCCAGGGTCTAAGGCACCAGTAGGTCCCTGTATGTGTACCTCGGCCCGGCCCCAGCCCAGGCCCCAGCCCCAGGGCCCACAAGGTCAGTGGCAAGTCCCTTCCAGGTTCTCTTACGTGATGAGGGGTCATGGAGAGACCACAAATAAGGGGCCCTCCCAAGTCATGCCAGGTCAACTCAGTCTCCAGAAAACTCGGAGGGGGTAGCAAGCACATGGGGCTTGTGTGTGTGCATGGGCAGGCAGGTTAGACCCCAGGAACGGCCCCAGCCTATCCTGCTCACAACCTCCTGCTGTTACCACTCCCCACTCTAACCTCCCCACGCTGAACACCGCTCCGGTGGGAGCTTACCCTGAGCAACCTGGCCCAGGTGTTCCCAGGGCCGACAGCATACATCCACTGTAACCAAAGGCCTGCTGCAGCCTCTGCTGGCTCCATAGCCCAGCCCACTCCTCTCCTTTCTCCCTGTCTGTCCTTCCTCTACCTCCTCGTGTTCCTTCCCTTCCCCTCCGTTCCTTCACCCTCCTCCCCTCCTCTCCTCCTCTTCACATCTTCTCCCCTGTCTCTCTCTCCTCCTCCTCCTCTGTCCCTTCCCCTCCGTCCCTCCCTCCTCTCTACCTTCACCCTTGGTGTCTGAAGTCAGCCTTACAGGCAAGGCGGGATCCAACCCAATACCTTCCCACCACTGCACACGCGAGCCTTTCTGAGACATTACCTAAGTGCCTTCTTACCTAATCCCCCAGCCATCTCCCACGCCAGCCAGCCCCGCTGGGAGGAGAGCCAGATGCCTGCCCAGGCCCTGGGCTCAGCTCAGGGAGTTGCCTGGCTGGTCTCTGGCTGGTCCCTAGCACCTGCATGTCCTGAGCCTGTACCCCCACCTTTGAGAGACCCTCAGGCCATCCCATTGAAGAACCCCATCTCATGGGACCACCCCTTGTCTATGCTCGTTTGCTGGTGCTCATGGAGAGACACTCTGTCCTCTAAGAATTGCTGGGGAAACATCATCTTCAACTGAGAGTAGGAAGTACCTTTCAGGATTGAAGGATTGGTCCACTTAAGGAAGTAACGCAATGGGAGAGGCCCTTCTTGCTGCCTCGGGCATCAACGAGAGCCCATCACCAAGAAGCTCACTCAGATGGAGGTAGGTCTAGACCTTCACCATGGTGGACAGCTGCTCAAGGCTAGCTGTGTAGGGCCTAGGAGGTAAGCTACAGCCAGCACTCTGTCCCTACTACAGCTACGAGCACACAAACATACATGCATGTAGACACATCACATGTGCAGATACGAGGCACCGTACATATCTCTGAAGGGACAAACCTATGGATGCAGCCATGTACGTGCAATCACAAGATACAGAGATGTACGGACACAGACACCGGACATGGCTCACATACATGTCTTCATGTACAAAGACATATAGACACATAACCATGGACACAGCCCCTCTGGGCATGTACAAACACCTGTGGGCACACAGATCTAGGCATATACACACAGGCATACTCACACTGTCATATTCACAGATCCTGACAGAACAGCTGGATGCCAGAGGCATCATGCATAAGGATTACGGCCTATATAGCTAGCAGCCAAGATCCCAGGAGAATGACCAGGACACCCCCCCCTAAATTGGGGGCACTCCACATGCCCAGGTGGAAACAGATCAGGCTGATACAATGGCTGATCCTGCCTGTCCAGCAACTGTGTACAGACTCAGCCAGAACTGTGACCCAGAAGCACGGCCCCACAAAGCCCCTCAAAACCCCAGGAAGGAGCCATGACCTCCACCCCCGCTGTCTGTCAGTCACAGAATCCTGAACATGGAGCGGGAGGGGGACATAGTTTCCTGGTGGGTGTCTGTCTGTACCCAGAGGCTTCGTGAAAGTCCAGCATGGGCATGGTCTTCATCTTCTCAGAGGTATGGCTATATACATGGACATCTTGATGAAGCAGGTATTCCATGGTCCGCAGCAGATAGCCCCCACCCTGAAGCTTTTGGATGCAGACCCTGGGCCAGGGTTGGGAGAACACAGAGATATGTGCTAGAGGAGCCACTAGCGATCCAAGCAAGGCAGGTCATGGTGTCTGGGGAGAGGTGGAGGGGAGGGGAGAGAGCTGGGGCTACTCTGAGGGCACCAGTGACCGGGCAGGAGGTGCCCTGCCACAGAAAAAGCTACAGGAGCCAAGCCAGGCATGGAGCGGTAGAAAGTCTGATTTTTGACAAAAGGTCCCTTCCCAGGCCACAGGACTAGAGAGGGTTTCCTTAAAGTGCCTCAACTCCCTCTAGGCCTCGACACCTGAGGCAGGGAGGGGCCAGGGGTCTGGGATGGCCACTCCACTGGGGTGATCAGTCCTTCTGGAGTTAGCAAACATATCTTTGCCCTGGGCCCTCAGAAGGGAGCATCCTTGTCCTCCCCATTCTCCCTGGATATTTTTCCCTCCTCCTTTTCCTCCTCCTCCTCTTTTAGCCTGAACCCTCTTCGCCACCTCCAGGTCCTCCTTTCCCTCTCCCACCCCAGGCCTTTCCCACACCTTCCTCCTCCCTGTTCTTGCCGGTTCCCCAGAGCCTCTGTGAAAGCAGCAGACTTGGGTTGTCTATAATTTAAAATACATTTATTTAGTGTTTCCATTTGTTTCTGGTTTTGTTACACAAAGCTGTTAAATAAATACATTCTCTGCAGTCACTCAGGTTCACACCTATTCGCCACACAGATGAGGTAGAGAAATCACAGGCTGTACAGGACTCCACACAAAGACAGCTCCCTTGTGTGTCCACTGGCCTGCCGGGCGGGCCGGCAGTGAGCCTCAGAGCCGGCATGCCCTGGGTGGCCGCTGGGAGCAGGGCAGCTGCTCACTCTACTGCCCGTAGAAGAGAGGATCAAAGAGGCTCTGGCCTTCGGGAGCTGCTTCATCCAGAACGACATTCTAGTATATATTTATACAGAAACAAACCAGCTGGCAGACATTTTCATTCTGCCTTGTTTTAAAAAATACTTTTCTGAATATTGAGGACGTAGAGCTAAATGTGGTATTCGATAAAAATACTCTTCCTCTGAACTGGAAGGCTCCTTTCCCCCAGATCTGACGGAGAGGAAGCTCCAGTCTGTGGTAATAGTGTGACTGGGCACGGACATCTGAGAAGGATGGGGCACGCACCCCCAACCACCAGCCATTGCATACTGCGACCCACACTCTCATCCTGGGGGCGGGGCATCCATCAGCGGGCTATCATGAACCACAGGAGAATAGACTTTGCTATTTACACATCCAATAAGGACCAGAGGCCCTCATCCACATAAATAGGCTTCCTTCTAACACACAGTCCCACCACCGCCCCACGCGTGGGTCTTCTGGACACCTGGTGCTCCGAGGGAGCCACTCCTTCCTCAGTAGTTCCTGCTTCCACACCTGCCGCCTGCCCACACTCTAGCTTCCACAGCCATGGGATTCCCACACAAACCTAAGGCTGGGCTTTCTGGGAGCCAAAGAGTCACCATATTGCAGAGGGGCACAGGCCAACTGGATGCTGACCAGGCCAGCTCAGAGTACACACACTCACACACTCACATAACCCATGCACACACACACACTCAACACCCGCTCAGTGTAGCCACCTTTCCCCAGCAGAGACATCAGCAAGACATGATGACAGCAAGTGTGTCTGTCCCTCCAGACCTCCCCTGGTGACACAGAGCAAGAATGGCTTCCTGAGATGGACAGTCAGAAAGCCATCATGGCCTCTGTCACCATGCCCGTGCCTCCAGCACCCCAGACCCCACAATTTATATCCAGCAACCTGATCATGGCGCCTACAGGGTACAGAGCAAGAAGGGCCTCTGACCCCAGGTAAGGTAGAATTGGGGAGTGGGCTTCCAGAAGCCCTGAGGGCCATGGCAGGGTTTCATTGCTTCATTTCTTTCCAAACATGACCTTGATGTAGTGGTTTCAAACTAGAGCAAGCAGAGGAAGAGGGAGCATAAAGGAACGGGAAGGCAAGGCCTCCCAGATTGGCTTAGCTGGGCCTGGGGCAGGTCAGAGGAAAAAGCCACAGATTAGGAGGTAAGGGGATAGAGAAAATAATAATTACTATATTAGTTAAATAATAATAATAATAATTTAAAAGTCACTGATACTCCAAGGAAGTACTCAGGGTCAGAGGGCCAGAGGCTGGGCCCTGGAGATGGAGTGGCTGCTCTCTCCTAGTGGTTTGGCTCTCTGAAGACAGTGCTGGCGTCAGGCTGCCGGGCCAGAGGGCAGCCGCGTGATTGTAAAGGTGCACCTGCCCTCCAAGCCCCAGAGGAAGCCAAGAGGCAGGGAGGACTAGTCAACACACTGGTACCCCCACAAGGACCACACTCCAGGGACAAAGGCGACTGAGAAAGCATTACTGCAACGCTCTCGGGTCAGGGGGATGAAGCTCAAGCCCAAGGCATAAGCAAAAGGGTTGAGGAGGCCAGACCGGGGCCAGCCCCGCCCTCTGGGCCTCTGAGAGGGGAGACAGCCAACCAGCTGTCTGCATACCAGGGCCCCCGAGTGTGCTGGGGGCACCTTTCCTTCCTTGCAGACCTTTTGTGTCGTTGGTGTCACCTGTGCCCCACACAGCAGGATAGGCTGGGCCTGCACGGCCCACTCTACGCAGGTTCAAACCTCGTGCACTATGTGCAGTGCCTACGCTCCCTGAAGAAGGGCTGGCAGGGCCCGGGAGACAGCTCCTGCGGGTGTAGAATTCTTCTGATGCTGTGTGCAAAGCCCCACACCCCTTGTGGCGGGGTGGCAGGGCCTCGGGTCAACCCTTGCAGGTGTAGACCTCCTCCCGCTGCGTGCACTGCCTGCATTCCACGTAGCAGCACCAGCGTACCTGGCACTGGCAGGGCCTCGTCACCACGCGGCTCTGCGTGTTGTGGCCTCGGCCACAGCAAATACTCTCGCAGTTCTTCTCCCGGTGGCACCGGCGGCCTGCCGTGCCAGGGGAAAAGCGGCCAGCCAGGCAGAAGCTGGGGGAGTCGTCCAGGTGGACGAGCTCTGGCGTCCGGGGCAGCGGGTCACTGCCCCCTGACCCGGAGGCCCGGCCCCGTGGTGGGGAGATGGCACCCGCCTCGCCGGTGGCTTCATTGGTCGTGCTGCCCACCTTGAGCGCTGTCTCATATTTGTGTTTCAGGTGCTTCCCCACCTCGTGGAAGGGTGCCAGCTGCCGCCAGCAGGTCCGCACGGTGCAGGACCCTGACACACCGTGGCATTTGCAGGTGGTCTCCACCCCAGCCTTTATCACCTGCAAGGGAGGGCAAAGGGACCATGAGGAGCATGCCAGGAAGACCCAGCAACCTCAGCCCACCCTGCAGCCCTCACACAGACCTAGACCGGAGCCTGGCCAGCAGGGGGCAGCACCGCGCAGCACCCAGGAAGCCCGGCAGCCAGGAGCATTGACTGGTTCTTCCCTCTCTAAGTCAGGACTGCCAGGGGACAGGGACCCTAAGGCCAGCACCTAGACCTCCAGGATGCACCTCTGCACCTCTGTGAACACAGGCTGGTCCACACCCTCTCTGAGACACTTTCTGCCTAACCTCATAACCATCTTTGCCCCACCATCAACAATTTCAGCCTTGCCAATCTCCTACTTGTGATCTCAGCACAATGCTCCTTTGGTAGATGAAGACAAGAATGCCCCCAGTGCCCTCTGTCTAGGCTGATCACACCCCTCCTGATTGCTGGGCTCTAGCAGACAAGGCTCAAGCCCTTCCACTTAAGTGTGAGCCTGTGAGGGGCATGGATGCAGAGGCACAAAAAGGTGGAAAAGTACACTTCAATAAGCGTTTGTTTTTTTTTTTTTTTTGAGACATGGTTTCTCTGTGTAGCCTTGGCTGTCCTGGACTTGCTTTGTACACCGGGCTGGCCTCAAACTCACAGAGATCCGCCTTCCTCTGCCTCCCTGAGTGCTGGGATCACAGGCGAGCACCACGGTGCCTGGCTTGAGGGTGCCTTCTTTACATAATGCTGCACTTTACAGGGCTTCCAGGGGCCAACTCCCCAGGAGAGGAGGTTGCACTCCTCACCCTTTACCCGATGGCCACAAGTAGGAGCGGGCATGGCTGAGCACCAGAATTCCTGGTCTGGTAAGCTGCCGGGGAGCCCCGGGCTAGGCCTTCCCCTTCTTAGGACTTTAGGCCTCCGTTTAAGGGATCTCCTGCCTGGCCTCTCAAGCTCAGGGTCTCTCCAAATGTTTCAAATCTTAGGAGAGTTGAGGGGCAGAAGAATGTGGGGGGGGGAACCTCTTCCCAGGTGGGCCCTAAGCCACTGCTGAGCTCCCAAGCTGGTCCACTGGAGAGGGATTAAGCAGGGTAGCTACCTCCTCGCTCTCCTGCCAGGCAACCGGAGAGTCCCACTTCACCACGCTTTCCTGAGAAAGCAGGACAGATTTAATTAAAGTGAGGCTGCCTGGGAGCAGCAGGCTGACGGAGCACGTTCACACATTCTGACTTTTCATTAATAGCTCAAAAGGGGAAGGTGGGGAGGGAGGGTCCAGCAGGGAAGAAAGCACGGCCTGGCCTTGGAGATTGAATCTGCCCTCCCCGGCTTCCCTCCCCACTTGGCCTAGGCCTGGGAAGGCACCGGTTGGGAAGGAGGCAGACCAATCCTTTAATAAGTGGGGGATTCAGAACTCCGATTACTCAATAACAAGGAGCTCAGGGCAGCACTGGCTCTAATTACCTTGCTGTCCTCCCCAGACTGGAGATGCAGAGCCAGGGAAGGGGAGGAGGATCACCCCCCTCTCCCCGGCTCCTGAGGTACGGACCCTGCTTTCCCAAGCCCAGGCGAGAGTTTGGAATTTGGGCCATGCAAAGATGAGGTGAGGGGTGCAAGGGGTTCTGTCTCATTCCCTTTCAGCCATAGGTAGCCAGGAGCATCAAAGATGCAAGTCGCATTGAACCAGAGCTTGGCCATGCCTGCAGCCCACAGCTCCCCAAAGGCCTACTGGAAAGCTAAGAAATATGCACCACCACCCCTTTTTTATTGCTTGTTTTTAAAGTTGGGTCTCTGTCTTCCAGGACAGAGCCTTGGCCTCGGACAACATTGAGCTCAGGAAAATGGGTCCTGTACCCTCGGCTCTTCCTTGGGACCTCCCATCTACGATTCTGTGGCTGCTCCCTACCTCCGTGGTAACTCTGTGGATCACTGTGACAGGTAGGCTACAAACCACCAGCCTCTGGGGCAGGCCGATTGTCCAGAGAGACTAGCCCCGGTCCTTGATCTGCCAGATACAGATGCAGAGGCGAAGGCTCTTCCCTACGCTACCACAGGGTACCTCCATGACTAGTGACCCCGTCTGACCCCTATCTAAGCAGGATTCCGGGACCCTAGTTGGCACTGCACGGCTAGAACAGGCGACTCCTCTCTCCTCCTGGCCCCTTTTCTCTTTTGGTCCCCACAACACATACCCATTCACCCTTACTCCCTCCCCTGTGTGCCCAGCCCCAGCGTCCCTGTATCCACCCCGTCAAACCTGCCCTATACACGTCTCCTTAGTGCCCAACCCTGAAATACTCACTGGGGCCCCGGCTCCTCTCAGACACAGCCATCCCCGCCATCCTGCCCTGTGCCCCACCCGGCTTGCCTTCACACCCACGAGGTTGTTGTGGAAGTCCACCCGGGCTCGCAGATCCTTGCTGGACCGCCGGCCCAGGAACTCCTTGACAAACTTGCTGCTGTACTTGAGGTTGTCTCCGCAGCCGCCCCATTGCCAGGCCTCGCGGTTTTCCAGGTCGGGGGCCTCGTCACAGGTGCAGCGCTCCATGCGGCCCGCACTGCACGCTTTGGCCAGGGCGTGCGTCAGGCCCGCCGAAGAGATGGCGTAGAGGAAAGCCGTCTCCTTGAAGCCTGGGGACAGCAGGAGAGTCAGCGAGGCCCAGTGGACAGGTGGGCACTGTAACCTCACATAGGGCTAGCCAGGGAGGAGTCTGGGGTAGTGCGTCTCTGAGGGCCTATGGCAGGCATCCGGAGAGAGGTGCTGAGGTTACAGTTGTGTGGGACAGCCTGATGAGTGGGCAAGGCTCCAGAGCCTTCTGGGGTACCTCTAGCGTGGTGGTCAGAGATCTCATCCAGGTCCCCAGTGTCTTGGCCCATGCCTGGGGTCCTTGGCAAATCCAGGTTTAGACGTCAGGTTCCCTACTATAACCTCTCATCTGCCATTTATCCTATCTATTCATCTATCTATCTATCTATCATCTACCTATCGATCTATCCATCGTTTATCATCTGTCTCTATTTCCCACTATCCACGTCTATCATCTGTCTATTTATTATCAGTCATCTATGCACATAGATTGGCAAGTACTCCACCTGTTCCCTCAGGTCCCCAGTTTTTAAAGTTAGGAAGGGATTCCCATGAGTCTCCATGCCCAGAAGGTACAGGGAGGCTGTGTCCTGGGCTGGAGGCCTTCTGTCAAAGGGGACGGTATGACGGGGTGAGACGGGAGGGCCCGGCTGCGGGGAGGCAGGCTTACCTCGCTTGAGCAGGCTGGCTCGGTAGCGGCCCTCCAGGGTGCAGTTCCAGCGCTCGAAGCGGAACTGGTACTGGCACTCCAGCGCGCTCATGCTCACGGCCTCCACCAGGGTCTCGGCCACCCCCGGGTCCCTTCGGCACATGCGCCGCTGCTTGCGCTCCAGCTTCAGCCTGTCACAGGCCTTGTAGTGTGCTTGCGCGGCAGCCTCAGTCTCCAGGGTCAGAGGGAGGATAGTCAGGGGTTCGCTTCCTGTTAGCCTGAGGACAGAGAGGAGAGAGTGAGCCCCTGCCATAGGGCGGGGAGAACTGTGTGGGCTGAGGTGTCTGAGGGTCTCCCTGGGAACAGAGGCACCAGCAAGCGCACGGAGCCACGTCAGAGAAGGACAGGAGTGGTAAGATGGGAGCATCCGGCCCTTCGCAACCCAGAAAGAATCAGGCAGTGCATGGACACCTTCTCTGGACCTGCTTGCCCTCACCTCTACCATCACTGCCCCATTCCCGACAAAATTCCAGGGACCCCCATGTAACCCAAGGCCCTCACAGATGCTCAGACATGGCCTCTAACAGCTATGTAGTTGTCCAGACAGTTCCTGTTGATACCCGCATTGATAGATAAAGCCCAGTCCCCGGTTACTGCCTCAGCAGGATAGCAGTGTAGGACTACAGTGGGAGGTGCAGGATTACAGGGTGGGAAAGGGCCAGGCCCAGGACCCCGGGCTCTGTCCTCACTGTCCTCCTCCCTAGCTTGGGGACCCGACACTGTGCTCTCACCATCCAGGAGTGTCCTGGGCCCCCTTCTCTTCCCTGACCCCATGAAGCCTGTCCGGAAGCCCTGTGGTATGGCTTGAAGGTCTCTCAGGACCTCGGACACATTAGCCCCCGGAGAAGCAGGCTCCACCTTTAGCAGCACCTGTAAGAACTATGCGGCGTGTGAGCTTTTGAGAGTTCTTTACCACAGCCCCGTCTAGATGCTGGGATAGCATCTACGCTATGGGGTAGGCTCTACTCTAGGAGTGCGGAGTGGGGACAGAGCCTCGGGGGTACAGAAAGGAGGGCTGGAGCCTCAGAGGTACAGAAGGGAGGGGCAGGGCCTTAGAGAGAAGGAAGTTGTCAACTGGGCACTCTAACGGTTAGGAGAAAGCTGCAAGAAGGGCCCAGGACCCAGGCACAGAAGCCTTGAACCTTCAAGGGCTAGTAGTTAAGCTCAAAGCCTTGGGAGTCCTCCAAAGGAGCTGGGTCGAGCATCCCTCAGGCCTTGTCCACCAACTCTGCTTACACAGATAGCTCCAAGCTTCAGCCTCTCAGACACCAGGGGCCTCAGGTCAGCTCCCACCAAGGTAGAATCAGGGAAAGGCTGGGGAGCCAGACCCACAGAGCAATGGCCAGCACTGTGAAAACCAAGGCACCTTATAGACGGGAGTGCTCTGTCCTCAGACAGGAACCTCATTATTATGGTCAAAACAGAACGCAGAAAGGCTCAGCTGCCCATCTCTACATCACCAGGACTCTCCTTCAGAGACAAGCCATGCTCAAGGACCTTCGGAGGAGACTGGGGACTAGGAGGAAACATGCAACTGGAGTTTTGGACAGGTAGAGGGGAACGGTTGGACAAACTGGAAAAAAAGAAAAAAAAAAAAAGGTAGTGACAGGAATGCTGAAAGAGACTGCGTAGCTTACCCTGACGCCTGGACAGCCTGGACGTGTCCAGACAGCATCAGCTCACGCTCTGCCTGTGGGACCAAACACAGGGTGCCCCCGAATTCTTGGGTAAACATGTCTCACCTTGTAAACAGGGACTTGCGGAGACCAGGGTCCCCGCCTGGGCCAGCCTGTCTCTGTACTGCCCTGCTGAGGCTGACTTGTCTCAAAGCTCTTTTCTCCCTCTGGGTGGACTCAGCACAGGTATCTGGGAAGGCGTGCCACCAGAATGACACAGCATACAGGGGCAAAGAGACAGAGCTGGGATTTGGGAGTTTCCAGCACTTGATTGAGAGGGCTTGGAAGGAAGTGGGGACCGTAATGGGAAGGTTTCCCAGGAGACCAGCGTCAAATGCAAAAATAGCCCACGGAAGTGCTGGCAGAAAAGATGAAGGGTCTTAAGAGAGCACTAGGATGAAGCGTTTCCTTCCTTGTGACTGAGGGCTGGTGGCAGGGAATAGGTGTATCGGAACACCTAGAAGACTAAAAGCCTTCGGGTGTTGCAAAGAGCACAGAGACAGGAAGGAAACAGACAATCCAGGAAGCTGTTTGCAACCTACTTCCCAGAATAAAGCCAACTCCATGAGCGTGCGAGTGGGTGGTGAGTGCGCACGTGTGACTGTGGACATATATATCTTCTTCTAAATGGATAACCACAAGAAGAGAACAGGAGTAACCCTCAAAGCAGATAGGGAAAAAAGGCGACTGTCTATGTGCTTGGAATTCGAAATGTCCTCCCCGGGCTCAGGCTTTGAACACTTGGTTTCCAGCCAGTGGGCATTATTGGGGTGGATCTTCAGAAGCTTCAGGGAGTGTGGCATGGCTGGTGGAGGTAGGCCATAGGGGTGGGCCTCAGCCCTTGGTTCTGGTTACACTCTTGGCTCCCCGGCCTGGAGTGATGTAAGGAGCCTCTGCCACACTGCATCTCCGCGCCTCAGCCATCCATGATGGAAGAAAAACTCTCTGAAGCAGTGAGCCTGAGCATGCCCCCCCTTCTTTGTCATTGCGATGCAGAAGTCACTAACATAATAGATGACATCCATGTACTACGTGTCCCAAAAAGCTGGAGAGACTTTGAACATCGAAGACTAGAGGTGTTTTAGAAGACAGTGCTTACATAACTTCAAAACCAGACCACACAGGCCCATGAGAAAGCATCACCGGTTTCCCCTTAGTATGCAGGGGTCTGTGCTGGCTAGTTTCAAGTCAACTTTTTGTTGTTGTTTGTTTTATTTGAGACAGGGTTTCTCCGTGTAGCCCTGTCTGTCCTTACTCATTTGGTAGACCAGGCTGGTCTCAAACTCACAAAAATCTGTTTGCCTCAGCCTCCCAAAGTGCTGGGATTACAGGCGTGCACCACCGCGCCCAGCTGTTTTAGGTCAACTTAAGACAAGCCAGGATTACTGGATAGGAGAGAACCCGGACTGAGAAAATATCTCTATAAGATCAGCTACAGGCAATCTGTAGGACATTTTCTTTCTTGTTTTTTGCTTTTAAGGATTCCTTTTTTAAAGTATTCCAAATGCATATATGCCTACACTCTAGAGGAGGGCACCAGATCTCATTATAGATGGTTGTGAGCCACCATGTGGTTGCTGGGAACTGAACTCAGGACCTCTGGAAGAGTAGACAGTGCTCTTAACCTCTGAGCCATCTCTCCAGCCCAAGGATTCTTGTTTTTAGTGATTTTTTTTTTTAATGTGCATTGGTGTTTTGCCTGCATGTACATCTGTGGGAGGATGTCAGATCCCCCTGGAACTGGAGTTACACAGTTGTGAGCTGCCGCATGGGGGCTAGGAATTGAACACAGGCCCTCTGGGAGAGCAGCCAGTGCTCTTAACCTCTGAGCCATCTCTCCAGCCCCATGTAATGCATTTTCTTAATTAATGATTGAGATGGGAGGGCCCAGCCTGCTGCGGGTAAGGTCACCCCTGGGCTGGTGGCCCTGGGTTCTCTAAGAAAGCAGGCTCAGCAAGCAGCACTCCTCATTGGCCACTGCATCTGCTCCTGCCTGCAGGCTCCTGCCCTGCTTGAGTCCCTGCCCTGACTTCCTCCAGCGATGAGGAGGCATCAGCCTAATAAGCCCTCTTCTTCCTTCCAAGTTGCTTTGGTTATGGTATCCATCAGAGCAACAGGAGCCCTAAGACAAGGTCCCCACTTACAAGAGTTTGGCCTTACAGTGGTGCAAGAGTGTGAGGGATCCAGGAGAGAAGAGCGTACTGCTTTCTGCCCCTTCCTGTTCTGGCACTGTGGAACACGAAGTCCCCTGCAGCTGGTCTCAGAATCCTAAGAGGAACAGCAATGCTCAGAAGCGCCATAAGCAGCAAACTCATGATGAAACAGGACTGGCATCGACTCTGCCCCAGCGTAAGGTGGGCTCCGTGTTCTGCGTGTGCGGTGGGCTGGCCTGAGCTGGGGTCTTGGAAGCCTGGGTATAGTCTGTGCATTTTCTTGACTTATGACATGTGATAGGTCTCTCAGGACACAGCCCATCTTAAGTCGGGGAGCACAGTGCCACAGGGTCCCCACACGTGGGAGAACTCGGTGCTGGTGAATGTGTGAGGGGGAAGTAGGAAAGGGTTGGGTCTGTGTGAGCCCTGTGCCAATACCCCACAGATGGCATGCCCGTCAGCCTGCAGACAGGCTTGGGGACAGAGGGGAACACTCAGAACAGGCCACCTGGGGAGGGGAACGCATTCTTTTCCACACAGCTGTGTGCGTCCCGGGGCACAGATGGCTTCTCCACAAACACGCGGCGAGTGCCTGCTTAGATGATTCTCCACCCAGAGGTTGTGGCCCTGTAGCCCAGACAGCATCTCCTGTATTCTGCGTTGCCGTGGCACAGGCCCTGCCTACCAGACCAGCTGCCTGCCACACAGAGAGCACCTGCTGCCAGGCTCAACGCAGCAGCTGCCGCGCAGCCCTGGTGCTGTCTGGCCTAACATGGCAGACAGAGCCAGCTGCACGCTCAGCCACCCAGCTGGGCACAAACGTTCCAGGCAGGGTGTGGGTTTCTCTTGAGGCCAGAGGCCTCATGCACTCTACATGGTCTTCTGGGCAAACACAGTCCATAACGCAATCACACACCACGTCTGTTTCTCTATGATTCAATTTCTATCTATCTACACATAGGCCCCTCATCTTCACACACACACACACACACACACACACAGACACACACACACACACACACACACACACAATTACAATGGGTTAAACTGGGGCTGTTGCAGTTCAGTTGGGGAAGAGTGCTTGCTTGTCTTGAGAAAAACCTTGGGTTCTCTAAAACCAGAGATGATAGCACACACCTGTAATTCCAGCACTTGGGCAGTAGAGGCAGGAGGATTCAGAACTCAAGGCCACCCTTGGCTCCATAGATTGGGGCAGTCTGAGCAACACAAGATCCTGTCTTAAAAGAGATAGCTCACAGGTTTAGAGCACTCATTGCTCTTGCGGAGGACCAGAAGGGAGAGAAATTAGTACAGCCACCATGAAAGAAAATAGGGAGTTTCCTAAAAACAGAAACCTAGAACTCTCGTGACCCACTGTCTTAGTTACTTTGCTATTGCTATGATAAAACACCATGACCAAGGCAATTTACAGAAGACTTTATTAAGGGCCCACAGTTCCAGGCTATCACCACAGACTCCATGACCATCATGGCAGGGAGCATAGCAGCAGGCAAGCTGCTGGGGGGGGGGAGTAGCTGAGAGTTTACATCTTCAGATACAACCATAAGATAAGGCAGAGCGCTAACAGGAAGTAGCATGGGGTTGTGAAACCTAGCCCACAGTGGCACACCTACTTCTAACAAGGCCATGACTCCTAATCCTTCTCAAACAGTTCCACCAACCTGGGGATTGGGTATTCAAACATATGCGGCTAAGCGGCCCATTCTCATTTGAACCGCCACTCCAGCTACCCTACTTCTGGGCAGGTATCTAAAAGAAATGAAGTCACTATGTCAGAGCCACCTGCGTCTCTGTGTTCACTGCACTGTAACAGGAGCATTCTTGGCATCCATCAACTTACACATAGACAATGAAAGCAAGGCACACCCACACCATGGAGGAGATCATGTCATTTATGGTAGTTCATGAGGAACTGAAGAGCATTGTTAGGTGTAGTCAGTCAGGCCTAGAAAGACAAGAACACTCATAAGAGCAAGGCTGCAAGGCTCAGCTCAGAAGCAGTGGACAGAGATTAGCAGGTGTGCCGGGGAGGCAGCTGATAAAAAAGATAAGAAAATCTCCAAGGCACAGGAGAAGGAAGCTCAAGGGGCCTGTCTGTAACGGCACTGGGAGCAGGCTGTGCACAGCCAGGGAGGTCAGCAGAGAACAGAGAGCTTGACGGCGCCCACTCTCACAGAGCATGTGGGAATGCAGGCTCCTGAACGCACTGAGTTCACTTCCTTTGATAGACCCAGAAGGGGGATGTCTGGTTCTTTTTCATTTCCTGAGGATTGACCTATTTTATGTTCCCACTAACTGTGCAAGAGTACCTTTTCCACCCCAAGGCCATTTTCCCCCCCTTTGCTTCCATATAGCAGCGAGAGCCCTCAGCCTAGCGTTGTGGCACCAGCCGATTGTATCCCATACTCCGCCTCCCCAGTCCACATCACTGTGGTCTTCTAGCGGCAGGCGTGAACACACAGCCAAGCCCTCTAATAGCTGACAGCAAGACAGGCAAATCAGTGTTAGAAATTTGTCATCCAGATGCAGCCAGCCTAGCACAAGGATGGCCCCCAAAGACAATAGAGAACACACGGCCAAGAGCTGGGACCAGTGCTCACACAGGTGCCCAGACTTAGCTAGCACCTTCCCAGTGTTTACCAGGCTGAGCCAGGCATCTTTGTCACTCTAGAACATTTTACATCACACCATCTCGGCGGGACTCGGACACATTGAACAGTGTGGAACAGCTCTCTCTGGGTTCCCTTCAGACTCATGAGTGGAAGCCACACATCATCAAATGTGACTTCCATTTGGGGGGAAAGTGAACATCCCTCTTTACCAGCGGGGGGGGGGGGGAGGCACAGAAACATACAGCTTTGACGAAACCTCTATTCCGGAGCAAAGCTCAGAGAACATGCTTTGGTCAAGACGGCTCTGCCAGAAGCACGTCTGGATTCTGCCTGGGGTTTCCACCTGCGTGCCTTTTCTTCCACACTTGTCCTGTTGAGTCTGAGTTCTTAGAGAACCGTCTGCTGATCGTCCCTGGAAGGGCTAACATCAGACGGAAGAACTGAAGATCCTCCTGAACCAATCCTTTTGTTCTTGTAACGCCCTCTGGAAGATAAATCACCTACCATAAAATCTAGCATTGAAACACTGTTGATGTATTATTCAGATACCTGTTTCAATCAATAGCACCGAATTTAGGACTTCCTCCATAGCACACATTTTATCCCAGCACTTGGGAGGCAGAGGCAGGTGGATCTCTGTGAGTTCGAGGCCAGCCTGGTGTACAGAGCAAGTTCCAGGACAGCCAGGGCTAAACAGAGAAACCCTGGCTATATCTAACTAACTAACTAACTAACTAACTAACCAACTAACTAACTAACTAAAGGAACTTTACCTTACCCCTGACAGCTTACAGCAATAAAACAACCTACTTTCTGTCTAGATGGGTTTATGGAATTATCAGCTCAGGGTGTTATTTTATATACAAATACATGTGTGCACATAGGTGGCAGGTTCACATATACAGTAAAGGCCATAGATGTAAAGGCCAGTGGTCAACACTGCATATCTTCTTTAACTGTTCTCCACCTTATTTTTGAAAGGAAAAAACAAAGCAGTATGTATTTAGGGGCTGGAGAGATGGCTCAGTCGTTAAAAGCACTTACTGATATATTCCCAGGGTTCTGATATATTCCCAGGGTCAGTTCCCAGCACCTGCATGAGGTTCACAACCGTCTGTAACTCAGGTTCCAGGGGACCTGACACTCTCTTCCACTCTCTTCTGGCCTCCACGGGCACTTTATGCATACGGTACACACATGTACATGCAAAAATAAACATACAATTTTAAAGTGGGGGAGGGGGTATTTGTGTGCCATGGTGCCTATCTGTGACTTGCAGAAATTAATTTTTTCCTTTCCACGATGTGGGTCTTGGGGATCAAACTCAGCCCCCCTGAGTTTGGCAGCAAGCACCCTTACCTGATGAGCCATCTTGCCAGTCCTCCACCTTGTTTTAGTTTTTAGACAGGGCCTCTCAGTGAGTCTAGAGCTTGCCAATGAGGCCCTGGCCAGGAAGCCCTAGGGACCTTCTAGGCTCTGCTTCCCCAACCCTGGGCTTACGTAGACATCACACCTGTATTTTTATATGGGTCCTAGGGGGATCCAGCCCTGTGTGTGTATAGTAAACCCTTTGCCAACTGAGCCACCTCTGAGTATTTCATTTGAATGGAGCCAGGCGACAGCTGTCCTTTGTGGCTGGTTCAGTAAGTCACCCTCCCTTGGCTCCTCCACAGCCAAGAACTATTAAGAGTCTTTTTCTTTAGTTGGAAACATTCCCTTGTGTACAAGGACATTTTGCTTGTTTATTCATTGATGGATAGGCACTTGGATTGTTTCTGCTTTTCAGAGATCATGTGGACCTGTTTTGGTTCTCGTGGGTGTGTCCCTGGGATAGAACTGCTGGGTCACGGGCCTTCCAGGAACTGTCATCATGCGCTCCAAGGCAGCTGCCCCACCTTACATGCTCAGGCAGGACTTCTGAGTTTTCCTGGACCTTCCTCAAGGGGAGCCGGCACCTCTGCAGCACACTGACTTTAGGAAAATGGCCCTGCCACTGTCCACTGCCTTTGTATTTGGTGGGAAAGGCCTTCATTCCCTCTGATGGAATTCTATTCAGTGCTTCCAAGCCTCGATTCACCTCAAAATGAAGCACTGAAAGGCGTCAACTAGCATCATCCCAGTCGCTGCTAAGCTGCAGCTTCAGCCCCAGAAAACCAGACAGAGCCTAAATCACAGCACTGCGGAATCATACAGGGCCTGAATCGCAGGCTCACGAAATCACACAGAGCCCAAGGCTTAGCCTCAGAAAGCCACACAGAACAAGTCACAGCACCATGGTCCAGCACAGTGCCCAAGCCATGGCCTCAAGTCATCACCTACAGTCTGAGGCACAGACCGACACAGAACCAGAATCTCGACCTCAGAAAATTGTACAGAGCCAGGTCACAGCCTTAGATCACCATACAGAGTCCCAGTGAGAAGCATAGATCCAAACAGATCCCAAGGCATAACCTGAGTTTATCCATAGAGCCCGTCACTACGGAGAAAACTATACCAGAGCCTGAGTCGGTCTCGGCTTTCTTACAGAAGCTGGTTCCCAACATTGTCACCAGGCTTACAGTTTAGCAGCTAATACCCCCTTTACTTCCAGCTCTCCTCCACAGGAGGCTGTCACTCACCCAAGCCCGATGCTAGCATAGGTCACCTGGTCACACTCTTGTCACCAATGATAGGCTGTTATGCACTTCGGGTCCAGCTCAGGGCCAAAGAAACATCATGTTACAGTCAGCATTGTCTGACCTGTCACTTCACAGAGACCATTCCCTCTGTACTTCTAGGGGTGGGGTGGGCCAGCTGCCAAAGTGAGTGTCAGCCCCTTGGCTCCCCACAAACATGATGCCATCTGGGTCCTGTTCTCTCTGGCTCCTCTCACAACTGCCTTCCGTATTCACAGATGTACCATGCTTGAATAAATTCCTGTGTAATTCACTCTTACTCTGTGTCTGGGTTTTACCCATCCGCTGTTTTTCGAATCTTCTGCACAGCTTTATTTTGGAAAGTACTTGATCTTTCCCTTGGAGCATCATCCGTGTCCAGTTCAGCTCCCTCCCCTGCTCTAGACCTTCCCAGCGGGGAGGTTGCTCCCCTGTCCCACATCTGTCTGCCTCTCTACCAGCTCTGGGTAATTTCTTCTGACCAGCTCCCAGCGCGCTAATTCACTTCAGCTGTTTTGAATCTGCTTCTCCATCCATCTGTCACTGGCACTTTTCCCCCCTGGTTGTTTGGTGTTTCCAAACTGCTGGGTCAGTTTTTTTGTGGGTTCTCTCTGAATAGAGATTCCTAGCCTATCTGCTTTCATTGTAAAAAACCCCCCACCCACCCTCTACTTCAAATGTAGCAAACTGGAGTGTGGTGCTCTAGAGCCTGGTATGTCTGTGTCTGCTTTTCCATGCATGCCTGGTTACCCTTGACCGTGTGCTGGTTGCTGTCTTTGACACGAACAAGTTGAAATAAAGCATAAAGCATGGAGGTAGGGTAAACGGTGACCCCGAGAGTTGGGCATCTACCCAGAGCCTCAAGAAGGAGTCATCTGGAATCTCTGTGCGTATCAGGAACATCAGAGCCCAGGAGTCTAGGCCCTGAAGCCAACAGAGGGTATCCTTGTAAGGAAAAAAAGAAAAGTGAGAAAGGGCTGGAGAGATGGCTCAGTGGGTTAAAGGCTTACAGTACAAGCATGAGGACCTAAGCTCAGATACCCAGCACCCGTGTAAAGGCCTGGCATGGTGGTGCACATCTGCAATGGTAGTGCCGAGCGGGTAAGGCTGAGACAGGGGATCCCTGTGTCTTGATGGGCAGCCAGTCTAGCTGAACTGGGGAGCTTCGGGTTCAGCGAGAGACCCTGCCTCAAAACCTGGTGTGGAGAGCAATCGAGGAAGACCTCTGTGTGGACATCTGGCTTCTCCCTGCACATTCACATGTATACACATACCCATGTGTGTAGCTGCACACAGGTACCCCTACACAAGAAAACAGTGAGGGTCCCGGGAGTTGGAGGAGACAGGAAGGGCCCGCACGGGAACCTTCAGCAAGAACCATCACCTTGAATTCAGACTTCTAGTCTCCAGAATTGACAAACACCAGTGTGGTGTGTAGTCACTCATACAGACCAGGATCCAGAAGCACCCCCCCCCATCCAGCCCAGAGAAAATGTTTCCATGTGGGGGTGGTCAGGCTGCTATGGCCACAATAGTCCCAAACTCGGAATAAGTTAAGGCCAAGCAAGGCTGGACCCTGGACTGTGCCAGAGACCCAGGCCATCACTGGGTATCCTGCAAGCTCTTGGGCCCTGATGGTTGTGGGGAATTCTCCTCAGACCGTTCCCTGCTGTAGCAGGCACTAGCCTCTGCTGTCCTTCTTCCTGGGACAGGCTCCAAGTCAACGCATCTCCTTGTTATCTCTATGGGTCTATCTGTATGGGCTTCACCTTACTGGCCTTTGACAGTTTCAAAGTTCACCATCCACATTCACACGCACACACACACATATACGCAGACAACCCTTTCAGAAAGAAACATGCACACAGGTGCATTCACACACATACCAAGACTCATGCAGCACAAATGCATTCACATAGGCACACACGCTTTCACGCATGCCCACAGACATACATGCAGCACACACACACACACAAATCCAGCTTCAACTGTTCTCAACAAGAGGACGTGGGTCCCCATTACTGCAAGCGGGAAACTTATACTGACAGGTGGTCTGATTTTGATGGGTTGGAAGGGGCTTTCTCTCCATACACAGGCAGGACTCTAGGGGAGGGAGGCTACAGTGATGTGGCCAAGAGTATACGGTCTAGAAGGAGAAGCCAGAAAAGAGCAGGATCCAACAGCAGCCACCAAACCAGCACAAAAGCAGATCTGACTTAATATTGCTTCTTTGGTGAGATGCCCAACATGGTCGCCAGGGGATGCCCACACACATCCAGGAACCCAAGCCATCCCACGCTGGCTCTCAGACCTTCTCCACCATTCAGGCTGCAACCACTCCAGAAGATGTAAGACCAGCTGGAAAGAAGGAAGAAGTGTGTACCACATGGGGCAGAATGGCCATCACAACTGGCAAAGTCCCACAGAGTAGAAAGGGGCTCGTGCAGGGGCAGGGGGGCGGTCACAAGGCTGCTTTTCTGAGCAGTCAGCGCTGACCCCCTAGGATGCTGAGAGATGGTCTACCAAGAACCCCATCCCTCACTCATCTGCAGGAACCTAGCAGACAGCCTTTAGCCCTTTGGAGGAATCAGTGCTGGTGATTGCTTCTGAGTCCTGGACAGGCCTGAAGCTGTGACTGCTTAGGGACCCAGGTGCCTCCTTGGAGCACCAGTTATGTGACCAAGAACTGGGGATGGCTCAAGATGGAAGTGTATCCCAATCCTCTAGCCCAAGCTGCTCCCACACACAGGGCAGGCAGACAGGGCAGCCCTCATGACAGCAAGCCCCCAGAGCTGCTCCCACAGTCCTCCATCCCACCAACAAGCTAGGCCACCCCCTGGGCCACCCTGCCAGGGAACCAGCTCTCCCCTGAACCAGGGTGGAGAGAGCCAAGGGTGCAGTTCCAGAAGCCACAGCGCCCAGCCGAGGAAACCTCAGCTCCGCCAGACAGCATTTAATTTCTGTGTGAAACAAAATCAAAACAAATTCCAGCACCAAGAGACGGAACTGAGATTAACCCTCCGTCCTCCCGCAGTCCAGCTTCCAACCCGAGTACCTCCATGTCCCTGGGGGTGGCAAAGCGCCCAGGACAAGGCCAGGAATGTTTTCCACAGAGACACTGGTCAGAGGCTGCAAATGGGCAGCCATCCAGTCTTCTTCTCTCACTGCTCACTGCCCTGGAGGAGCCAGGCTCCTGGAGACTGCTGGAGAGACAATGATTACCCGGCTACCACCCCAGGATCCAAGGTGCTGTCCAGCAGACCCCATCCATCACAGGCGAGCTAGCAGTGGTGCCACAGTGCTGCACTGGACCTCTGGGAAGAAGATGGGAACAGAGCTTCCTAGAACAGCCAGCACCAGGCTTTACACTGGAAGCAGACAGGGCTGTGGGACCCTCCACAGCCACCAGCATGGCCCCACACAGTGGTCCTCCCTAGAGGACTATACCTTTAGCTGCTCTGTCCCGTGTTGGGGGCTTTGAAAGGAGATTGTGACTGGGGGGGGGTAGGTGGGGGGGAGTCCCATCTCCATATCCCCATCTGCCAGGATGCAGCTGGTCCCAATGTCCTCAGGCTCTGGGAGCTTCCAGCAAGCATCTTGTCCTGGGCCAGACCTCAAGCCCACTTCCCCTGGCTGCTCCGACCTCAGGTATTGCGATGAAAAACAAACGCAGCTTGCGGCTTGCCTTTTCCATCGCCTCGTCCGGCTGCCTGGCCCAAGGTGCTCAGGCTGCCAGCTGGGCAGCTGGGTTTCCTCCTGTGGGTAGGGGCGTAGGGCCAACAGGGACCTTGCCAGAGGGGCCAGGCCTGTGGGTCACGGGGGCAGGGCAGTCTGGAACCACCCAGATCGGCGGGTATGGTGAGTCTGTCCCCAGACACCTGCCATCAGGGCGGTCAGCCATAGGTGTCCTCGCAGATTTACCCTGTCACACACGGCAGGGCCGCCCATGAGTGTTGATTCGCACGCACGGGCCCCTTCCTCTTTATGATCTCAGGCATGCCAGAAGGAAGATAGTGGTGTGTGTGAGCTGGGGAGCCAGGAGCTTGGAGAAGGCAGCCACGCCCCTTCTGAGCCACAAACTGTAGGTGAAGTCAGGACTCTAGTCAGGGTTGTGGACCAGGCTAGACTGTGAGACCAATAAGCAATGCAGACACCCCCGGGGGAACAGAGGGACCTCCACTAGCCAGAGGCTGGTAGCGGCTTTTAACTAGACAGCACAGTGTGTAATAGTAGACGCTCCTGTAATGCCCCGAAGCTGAGTCGTTAGGGAAAGATTGACACAACTGGGCTCTTATGGAGCTTCCCGGAGGGGGCAGCAAGCCAGGCAGATGCTGATTTCACCCCAACTTCCCCCCAAACAATCCACTCATGTGCTTCAGGGGGCCTGGCTTCATCCACAGGCATCCAGCGCTCATGCCAGAGGCTTCCCCGACTACACAGACAACTGTGCCTTGTCCAGAGCCTGCTGCAGCCAGCCGGGCACCAGCGGGGCACCCGCCACACGGCACAATACACAAAGGCAGCGGGTGCCCGGCAGGCTGGACTCAGAGGGCAAGTGCAGGAGGCCTGTCAACAGGTGTCGTCTTTCCAGCAAGGAGCCAGGCGGGCCTGCCTGGCCCCCTCCAACCAGCCCTTATCAGCTCATCATCCTCCAGGGTTCAGGGCCTCCCCGGGAGGAATCTATTCTTGCGCATTCTTTCCTAGGATACAAATTACCTGCACACCCATGACGGCCAAACCTGGAGAGTTGGCAGGGAGGCAAAGGCACAGGTAGAAGGAGCCTGGTGCCTTAGGCCACCTAGATGCTGCCTAGCACCTACCAGGTCCTGCCTAGGACAGGCACCAGAGCCACAGAGGCAGGAGGCAGAGCGTAAGGCGAGGACAGGAGAAAGATTAGGCCAGCTGTCTTCCCGTCCAGACGGCTGTCTGTCGGCTCTGAGCAGGACATCTGCTCACACAGCTGAGAGGGGCCAGGTGGCTCTAGGCTTGCCTCACCTTAAATTCATTCCCTCAAGGCGGCGTGGAGAACATTGTGCACCCTAGTCTGGGGGGGAGGGGGGAAGTGTCTGGGCTTGGCCTGTGCTGGGATCCATGGCAAAGCTCCCCCTCTCCCCAATTCTAGGAACTTGCAGATGGAGACTCAGGAGCAGCTGGAGTGGAGGGTGTAGGGGGCTGCTCTGCAGACTCCACAGGGCAACAGCTCCTACCTGGGACTCCCGCCACACCTGCCACACGCCTAGGTGGAAAGCCAGGCAGCTCCAGCCTCAGCTGGCTACCTCAGGGAAGCTGTTCAGGGAGCTGCAGAGGAATGCTGGCTCTACCTCCACCTTGGTAGGCCCCGGGGAGCACTCCTTTCCTCACCCACCTCTTGGCTTCCCCTAATCCTCTGCCAAAAGGTCTCACCCACAGAGTCCCTTGGCAGAGGCCTCCAAGGCCAGCCTATCAGCTCCCATTGCTGCCCCACAGAGCCTCACTGCCTGGGCGCCGTACTCTGCTGCCCTTCCAAAGGCCTGTGAGCATCCTGGGGTTCTAAGTTTATCACCTGACCCCAACTACAGTCCTGACTCCTAACCTAGACCTGACCTTCCAGTCAAGACTCCCCACCTCCTGCCTACTCCACTCATGGCTGGACCCAGACTCCTGCCTTCTTGGTAACTTCTCCCCGGCCCAACCTATACGGTGAAGGCTCCACAGAGCTAGGGAGGCTGTGCTCTCTGGACCCGGCATCCTGCCTGGAACCCTGCCCAGCTTTCTCTGACACCTCTAGGAGCTACCTGGATGCCCCTTGTCCAAACAGCTATCAGACCTGGACCAATGACCACAGGCTATCCCCATCTAGGCTCCAGGATAAGAATGAAGGATGGGACAGCCTTCTATCCTTTTGACTTGAGGGGCTCTTCCTCTTCTAGTTTTTTGAATACCCAGAATTGAACCCCTACAGGGTTCTTATAAATAAGGGGTGCCCCCTCTACCCTTACAGTGAGGCTGGGGCAGGCACAAGAAAGTCACCACCTCTGTGTGTAGGGATGAAAGAGCCCATTTGTTCTCCAGTCAAGAAATAAAACTTCTCTATCTGGGAGAGGTCCAGAATATGTAAAGAATTCTCATACACAACAACAAAACAAATAACCCAACTTTAAAAAGAGCTAAAGAACTGAATAGGTGGTTCTCCAAAGGAGGTATACAGATGGCCAAGAAGCCTGCAAGAGCCAGAGCCTTTAATCCCATTCCTCTCAGCACTCCCGAGACAGAGTCAGGCAGATCTCTGTGTTGAAAGCCATCCTGCTTTACACAGTGAGTTCTAGGACAGCCAGAGCTACAAAATGAAGAGACACTGTCAAAAAAAAAAAAAAATCAAACCCAACCAAAACAACCAACCAACAAGACCATAAAAGACAATGTCACCAGCCATCAAACCTACAATGAGACGGGTTTCACACCCACTAGGATGGCTAGAATTAAAAACAACAATGACAAAAACCAGAATGTGTTTGGTGATGACATGGAGAAACTGGACCCCTATACATTTATGGGAGGATATAAAATATTGTAACTACTTGGGAAAACCTTTTGGCAGTTCCTCAAGAAGTGTAACGTAGAATTGCCTGAGGACCTGGCAATTCCACTTCTAGATAGGTACCCCTCCCCGTACCCCAAGAACGGAAAACACAGATACGTGGAAGGAGAAAAACAAAACAAAACACCAACATCCGCAGCAAGATTACTAGAAATAACCAAATGGTGGAAACGACCCAAATAGCCAGCAACTGACAAACGGGATTTTTTTTTAAGACTGTTGTATAATCAGTTCAGTCATAAAAAGGAGTGAAACACCGAAGCGTGCTACAACATAGATGAGCCTCCAAAAACATGACACCGAATGAAAGAAGCCAGACACAAAAGGCCACAGAGCGCATGGTCCCACTTCTACAAGGAGTCCAGAATAGGAAAATCCATGGAGACAGGAAGATTAGTGGTTGCCAGGGGCTGGAGGGAGGGGAGCAGGGAGTGACTGCTGAGCGGGTATGAGGTTTCTGGGGTGAGGAAAATGTTCTGGAATTAGACAGTGGTGATGGCTGACAGTTTTGTGAATATACCCAAACCACGGAGCTGGGGGAGTTTCTTGGGATGTGAGTTATATTCAATAACAAAGAGAGAGAGAGAGAGAGAGAGAGAGAGAGAGAGAGAGAGAGAGTGCTTTGGTAGGCTCTGATACCACTCAGACCCAAACAGTCCACAGTAGTCCCAAGTGTCTACAGTACCTCTCAGAAAGGGACCTATGGGCACTCCCTGGGAGAAATAGGATGTATATGGCCAAAACTGAGGAATGAAAGCCAGTCTTAAGGTTTACAATGCACCTTCCTAGTTTTTTGTTTGTTTGTTTGTTTTTAAATGAAAACAAGGTGAAAGTCTCCAAGCTCCCTAAGGCCTCTGCTGGAGAGCTAGCTCACTGTAGTCTTGATCCCTACTTCCGAGTAGTCTGGGGCCTCGTCTCTAAATGCCCCTGGCACCTATCAGGGGCACAGAGGCATAGGTCCGTTCCAGAGTCCGCCGCTGCTCACACAAATCCTCTCACCTGTCAGTTCCCAGAGAGGGGCAGGGGCGAGGGAAGAAATGCCTCTAGAGGGTCTGTGTCCCCAACCCACATGTGACCTCCGGCTGGCCCCAGGAACACAGGCCTGCAGCAGGCGGGGCGGCTCTAGGAGAAACTGATGGAATTGCCACCTGCTGATCTGCTGAACGGACTGGGATGAAAAGCTGAGCCAAGGGGAGAAGAGAGGGGATCCCCTTCCCCATGGCTGGTGGCCAGCCTGGAGGGGTCCTGCAGCAGGGTGGCCAGAGGCCTCTAGAAGGGAAGGGCAGCCAGAGCTGTAGGGTTGGGTTGCAGCTCTGGGAGGGGGTGGAGAGGGCTCCTGTAGCCACGTGACCCTCCCCCGGGCCAGCCTCTCCTCTCTGGGTTCCTGGGCTGTAACTGGAGCCGTGTTCCTGCCTGGGAGCCTCCGTGCCAGGCAGAGCTTTGGAGAGGGGGAAGGGAGAGGAGAGCCCCAGATTCCAGCTCCTTCTCCCTACTCCCTCTCCAGTTGGGCTGGGTAGGGACACTTGAGCACACCACATTCTCACAGGCGCACCCTTAGGCTCCCCTTCCAGCAACAGGCCTGCCAGGCCTTTCAGGGTTTCCAAACTCATCTCCTTCCTTGGTTGAGGCAGGGCTGGGACCTCCGGACGCTGAACAGCCTAGGATACATCGCTGAACAGCCTAGGATACATCTTGTGCCTCCAACATACATACCTACTCCTCAGAAAGCAACTGTAGAGAGACCCAAGTCAGCTAGCCTGTCCTCCTAGGCTCTCCCTGGTTCTTGATTCAACAGGTACCCACTCTGCCCATCTTTGAAATCCTTCCTCCAAGCCCAGACAGTGGGTCTCCAGGGCAGCTGCAGGAAAGGCGCACTGATAGGCATGCTCCACTTTCCTCGAGACAGAGAGCTGGATAGAGGTCACCCAAGCCATAGCCACACTGATGTCCTCGGTATCTGCTTGGGAATGCCAGCCATCCTGTACTTAAACCCTGCCGTGGAACCAAGGGGTGCCAACACCCCTCCAGTAGCCAAGCCAGAGGGCTTTCCCAAGACGCAAAGTATAGTGTCAGCTAAGAGAGGGTGAGAAAGACAGACAGACAGGGGCCAGTGCAGCCAGGACTCTAGCCCCATGATCTGTAGGTTTTGAATCCTAGAGCCACAGCCCAGCAAGCAGAGATCCCAGAAGGGACAGAGTGGCCGCCCATGCAAGCCCAGGGCGTGTCAGAAGCCTGGCTGGGCCCGAGGAGAGGAAGGCACAGCTGGCTGATGGGCTGCTGTGACTCACTACGGACCTGTGGCCAGACGGCCATCCTCAGCCCTCCCTCTTGCCCACGGGTGAGGCTTAGGGCCGCACAGATGGCGTGCAGGGGCGTGCCTTGGCTGGACCCACAGCGCAAGCCAGGGGAGCCAGGGTGGAGGAGACCCTGGGAAACCGAGACATGGAACTGACCCTGGAGGACAACCCAGAAGAAACGGACAGACAGCGGAGAAAGGAGGAGAAAGAAAAACACAAAGGGAAATTTTCCCATGAAAATATTTTATTTTCTTTGAGAACAGGATACACCTGCAGGGCTCCTCGGCCCAACCGCCTCGCCCTGCCCCGGCGGGTGCCAGATTCCTGGACCAACGGGGCCCTCTGCCGGCCACACCGCTGAGCGCGGGCACCGCAGGCAGGGGCGAGGGGAACAGGTGACCGGCGAAGGGCGGCGGCCCAAGGAACAGTCTAGGGCACCCAGGACTAGGGTTGCGACCCGAGGGGCTAACCAGAGCTCCCAGTGGGGGGAATGCGGAGGCGAGAAGCAGGAGGGCAGAGAAAGCTGGGGTGCTGCCTCGCTTGGTGCCACCCAGGACCTTGGCGAACTCAAAGTGCAAAGGGTATCCCTCTTAAAGATCGCTGGGTTCAGGCATCGCAGACCTGGGAAAGGGAGTAAAGAGGAAGGGACGAAAGGAACTAAAGGCGAAGAGACGCGCCCAACAACGCGGCAAAACTGCAAGCGCAGAGACAGGCGAGCGCGGGCGGCGACCCCGCGGGACAGAGGCGGCGTTTAACCCCCGGGCCAGGTCTCGCAGACGTGTTCCCAAGGGCCGAGGTCGGGGCCAGGCTCGGGCGGGCGCCAGAAGAAAGCGCAAGAAAAATAAATTTCTCCAGCTTGGAGGGTTTTTTTTTTTCTTTCTCCCCTTTGGGGCTCAGTGCAAGGAACATCTGGATTTTGTACGTGTTTTTTTGTTGTTGTTAAATTAACTTTTCCAGGAGAGAAGGGGGGTAGTGGGCAGGGGCCATGGAGGCTCCAGCCTTTTGGCAGGAACACCGCGGCCTAAGGCGGCGGCGACTCGGGAGTCACCGTGGACCGCGGCCCCGCGCAAGCCCGTCGGGGACACCGGCCCCTCTCCTTCTAGGGCGCACGGCGGGCAACGACCTGTGGACCCAGAGACGCGCTCACTGCCAACTAACGACTCCAAGCCACCCGTGAACCCCGCCGAGCACCTGGCGGGTGCTGCCCCGGGCTGGATGCCCCCGTCCGGCCCCGCCGCCCTAGCCCGCCCTCGCGCGGCCGCCCGCCGCGGGCACCTACCCGAAGTAGGCGGCCGAAGGGCGCAGCGCGGCGAGCAGCAGCGTCAGCCCGAAGGCCGCGGCCAGCCAGCGCGCCAGAAGGGACCCATCCAGCATCTTGCCGCGCCGCGGCGGCTGACCATCGCGCTCCGGGCTCCGCGCAGGGCGCGCCGCGACCGCCGCCCTCTTATAGCGTCCGCGGCCGCGGCCGCGGGGCGGGGCGCCGGCCAGCTGGGCCCGGCCCGCCCGCGCCCCGGAGGAGGGGTCACGCCGGCGCCGGGGGCGGGCCGAAACCCGAGCCGCGCGCCCGCCGCCGCCGCTGTGAGCCGCTCTGAGCCGCTCGGCTCGCGGGGCGGGCCTGGGGCGCGCCGCGGGGAGGGCTGGGCACGTGGCGCGGTGGGAACCTGGACCGAGTAACGGGGCCGGAATGAGCGGCGGGGCGGAACCGGGAGACTGAGCCCGGCTAGACCCGGGGGCGAGGTGTCTGCTTTCGAACCCAAGTGCGAGCTCCGGGATAGTTGGGGCCCGGTGTTGGCCGCCGGGAACGACATCCGAGAGCCGGGAAACTTGGACGCCTGTGCTTGAGGGGTGGTGGTGACTGGGTGGCGTGGGGGGGCGACGTTAGCCACCGGAGTACAGCGCGGGGGAGCGAATCCGCTCTCCGCAGATGTTGCCAGGACAGAGCCGCCGCTGAAAGCTGGGTTCTGGGTCTAGAGGAATGGAAAGGCGACCCTTGAAGGGAGACCAAAACGGCATTTCTGCAGAGCGGGTGCTGTGGCTAACGTGGACCTGAGAATAGAGCGAACGAGCAAGCGAGCGAGCGATAAGGTTCTTAGGGGCCTTCTGACTACCAGCTGCAGATATCACTGACACCCCGGGACCTCATCCCCCCAAAAGAGCGGAAGAAGAAGGGGACTGCTGGTCAGGAAGGTGACTGATGGGCGTGAAAACTCAGAGCTGTGACTCATCTTTGTGGACTGAATTGTTTATAAGTCAAACCTGGACTAAGACGAAGAGAGACACAAGTGCCCGGGACACCCAGGAGAGTGCTTGTAAGTCCCCTGAAATGGGGGTTAGGGGCAGCTTATTGTAGGGACCATACAAAGTGCTGGAGAGCAGGACTCAGGAGTTGGGTCCTGACACATGGCCCCCCATGTTTCAACTTTCCACAATGGAGACAGCTTCTCTCCAAGACAGTGACCACACACACACCAGAGCCAGGCTGACAAAACCCAGGGGCCGCCAACACTAGTGAACCTCCCTGGCCTGGGCTTGCAGGGAGCCACTGCCCCGAAGCAAACCCCCTTACCAGCCAGCACCTTCGTGACTTAAAGGGACTGAGTCTGCATCAGAGACCGTCAAGTCTGAGGGCTGGAGCTCCTGTGGGAAGCTGAGTCGTCTAGCTGTGCACAACTGCTCAGCCACCTGTCACAGGAAGGATGCTCCAAAGTGAGGAAGGAAATGAGAGCAAGAATCACGTCAGCCTCCACAGTGGTCAGAGCCAAGCAGGCTGCGCCTGTGGGCTTGGGCCACCCAAGTGAATATGCCCCGTTCTGACAGAAAAGCTTCCAGGTGTGGTGGGTGTGTGGCTGGGTGAGGGGTCGGGAGAGCCCACCGCTTCCTCTCTGAGCCTTGGTTTCCCCTTCGGAGGCCCATTTCACCTCAGTGAGTAATGTCTTTAACTTGCGAGATCATGTTATAAGCCTTGTGATATGCCTTCCTCGTGGAGCCGATGGACTCACATCACTCCCCATTGCTGGGAACCCTTCTACAACCCCCTCTGCCATCCAGCGGTGCTTCTGCAGAAAGATGAACCCAGAAGGCAGCCCCAGCCACCCCAGCCTTGGTGGAGGAGGCGGGGAGCGGAGTGGTGTGCTCAGCATCAGGGAGACTTCCACCTGGAGGCCTGGCTCCCACTCCTGGGAAGAGGCAGGAGACGGAGACCCTGAGCGATGACATATTTAAAGGCATGAGGTTGCTTCCAAGAAAAATGATGTGTGAGACTGTAAACGAGTGTCGCCAGGCACGGCAGGCGATGCCGAGTCAGGGAGAGTGGGGCTGGCACCGCGGCCACCCAGCAAGTGCGGAAGGAGGAGGCAGCAGCCGGGCAGCCCGGGCTCGGAGAGGCCTGGATCCAGCCCTGGCCATCTGTAGGGATAGGGTGCTAATGAGGATGGCTTACCCTTTAGATGCGGGGGAGGGTTCTGCTTCCTTTAGTTTTGGGTGGGTCTGAGCACAACGATGGGAGGTCGGGGTAGCCTATCTCTGAGTCACCTGTCAAACGCAGAGCCCTGGAAACTTCTAGGGGACCCGGGGGCATGTGGGTAGCCGGACTCGTGCCCGGCACACGGTAGTGTCTGATCTAAGTCTGGGGGGCTACCCCAGCCTACCATTCCCATCGAATGGCAGTAGATGGCGTAGATGCCTCCCCTGTTCCACGTTCAGCGGAACTTCGGGACACAGAGAACACTGTTACGTGAATGCCGCCTCGCCCAGGACTATGGCAGCCTTGCTCCATAGCATAAGGAAGCCGAGGTGGCTCCTCGCTCTCCCTCATGGGCCTCTGAGGTGCTTCTTGATATGGGGTTTTGCTCTGGCACGCTCTCCCAAAGGAGCACCCCAGCCTGCCAGTACATCTGCCCAAACTGCCACCAGTTGGCCCAGCATTGGGGTGGAGAGGGCAATCGTCCTATGGAGGTTCTGCCACACGCGTCTGTGTCTCTCCTGAAAATGGGTAGAAAGGAGAGAAAAGCTCAGCGGAGGGGCCTCTGAGAAATGGAGGGAAAAGGTCCAGGAAACCGGATTCTGGGGCTCTTCCGGTGCTGGTCAAAATGCAATGCCTGAAGGAGCCACTAAGTAGGTAGGAAGCAAACGCTTATAGAAGAGCTACTGATGAGCACTGGGTGGCACCCTGAGCCCACTGAGTTTGGCACAACTCACCTGCCCAAGAGCATGCAGCAGGTGAGGATGGAAACCCCCTCCCTCCTCTTCCTCTTCCCTCTCACCCCACATTCTTTCCCCTCACTTCCTCTTCGCCCAGTGTAGATAATCTTCTGGCTTGGCAGAGTGTGGGCAGGCTGGTCTCCTCCCATGCGCTCTGGCTGATAGCCAAGTGGACCCCTGGTTTCATTTTGGACTACGGGGCTGGAAAGCTCATTTGCCATCTCCTGCAGTGACCCCCTAGGCCTGTGCAGCCATCCAAATACAGGGTAGGGGCCAGGGGCCACTGTATTCCCAATCAAGAGCTCAAGAAGTCTAACTGAAATTCTAAGCCGAGCTACAGTCCTTTGAAGGGTCCTTAGGCTTGAGCCCACTTACAAGGCCAGAAGCCCCTAGTTAAGGGAAGGCCATGTCCCCTTGAGAAAGGACCCTGTACCTCGCCCAGGTTTTATGCTGATATTCTCCCAGCCTGCCTCTAGGACTTTTACCGAAGTGACCATCCATGAGGGGAAAGGAAATGACCAGATCTTTTTGAGATGACTGGACCCAGGTTCTGGACTCAGTGGATTCCCGGGGGAATTGAAGTGTCACTGCCCTCCCCTGGGAAGGCAGGGTTGAGAGAGACAGGTGACAATCATTGCTGTCCTAGCTCCACCCCATTTCACAAAGCGTCCTGTGGATCCCAAGGCCATCCGGCTGCCATTTCCCCCAGACCAGGGCTGCAGCGGGACCCACAGCAGGCAGGAAGAGGTTATGGTGGTAGCGTTTGTCCCTGTCTCATACGCTCACTCACTAAGCATTTGGGACCCGGGGGGCCAATCTCGGGTGGTCTGGGAGGAGTGGGGCAAGGGGCCACTTATCAGGAAACACTGCCTAATTGAGAAGGTTGGGCAGGGGTCTCCCTGGGGAAGAAGGCAAAAAACCACGAATGAGTCATTTGAAATGAAGCTGGACAGAGTGTGAGGAGACATGAACCCACCCAGATTGCCAGACGTGGACAAAATGAGCTCATGGCTGTGATAATATGCTGTGTGTGTGTGTGTGTGTGTGTGTGTGTGTGTGTGTGTGTGTGTGTGTGTGTGGAGAGAGAGAGAGAACACACATACACACACACAACTCTTATGCCAAGCCTGGAAACTGAACTGCAAAGCCAGGCTGCCCCCTGCCGGTCAATGAGAGAATGGCCAGTGCCCCAGCCAGCGTCTTGGCTATCATTCCAGCCATCATACCTGCTGTCTGGGCCCGCACCCAGCCCGAGACCTGGCTTGGCACAGGCGCCAGGCAGAAGGCAGACTTCATCCATACCAGTATATCGTTTGGGAGGCGAGTGCGAGAAATCGGTTGCTCTTTTTCCTTTGTGTGCAACACTTTTATTAAATTGTCTTTGCAAAACAATATTCAGACTCTAGACACTACTCCCAGGCCCTGTTTTGCTGTGGGTACTGGCTAAGGCACGGAAAGTGGCTTTCAGCTCCGCGGTTGTGAAGGTGGGGATCTCGTTGCTGGGTTGCAATGCCAGGCAGGAACTTCTTAATCTTACCTTGTGCATCCCAGGGAAGGATGATCTTTGCTTTGATGCCCAGCACACCTGACTGAGCACACGGTGATAGCAGTCTTGACAAGATCTCCACCTCGGATCACCAGCCCATCCACAAACATCATGGCCTCTATCCTTGGTGTCCCCTAAAACAACCTCAAAGCCTGTGGCTCAGCCCTCTTTGGAGAACCATAGACTACCATAACCCGGAAAGGCTTTTTCTTTCTTTTCTTCTTTTTTTCCTTTTCCTTTTCTTCCTTCTGTCTCTCCTTCCTTTTCTTCTCTCTGTCTCTCTCCTCCTGTTGCTGTTATTGTTTTGCTGCCCTTGAACTAAGACTAAGGATCTACCTGTCCCTGTCTCTAGTGTCTCCCCAGCCCCGGGACTATCATTTTGCGGCACCTGGGTTTTTGTGTAGATGCTAGCGTTTGGTCCTTCCTGCACAGCAGATGCTTTGCTGACTGAGCTTTCTCCCCAAGGCCTCTCTGTGGTTATTTTGTCTTCTCTGAAGATGTCCAGAAGGAACACATGAGGAGGGGGAAAGCCCCTGGAGAGAAGTGCTGAACTGGATTTGGGTGAGTGTGTCCCCCAGGTTTTTGTGTTGGGAGCGTGGCCTTCCATGTTACAGCACTGGAGACTGTTAAGAAACGATGCCTCGGAGTTGAAGAGATGGCTCGGGGCTTGAGAAGACGCGTTGTTCTCGCAGAAAACCCAGTTTGTGCTCCCTGCATGGCAGCTCACTACTGTCTTTAACTCCAGTTCCAGGAGGGCCAATGCCCTCTTCTGGCCTCTTGAGACACTGCACAAGTGCAGTGCAAAGACATAAACATAAATAAATCTACAAGAAAAAGAAAGAAGGGGTGTCCAAGGCAGGCTTAGGGGTTAACTCCGCAATCCCAGCATATAGCATGGGTCTTTTCTGACAGCAGTGGCATAAAATGAGAAGTCAAAGTGTCATCTGGGTATGGTGGAACATTCTTATAATTACAGTACTCGGGAGATTGGACTAGGTTGCAAATTTGAGGCCAGCCTGGGCTACAGAATGAGATCCTTTCCCAAAAAAAATTTTTTTTCTTTTTGTTTTGCCAGTTATGATGGCACAGTGTTTAATCTAGCACTCAGGAGGCAAACTCAGCCTGCTCTACATAGTGAGTACCAGGCCAGCAGGGTTGAATAGTGAGACCCTGCCCAGAGAGACAGACAGACAGAGAGACAGACAGATAGAAAGGTGACTGGGTCACCTGTACTTGAAAGTGGTAGAGATGCTCCTGGTCCTAGGTGGTTCCCAAGAGCGCTGTCTTAAAATCCCTCAGTCCCTCTGGCCTCCTGCTTTGCAGCAAGATCTCTTCTGCCTATATGTGCTCCTGTCACAGTTTCATCTTCCCTCTCCACAAGACAGATTGGCTGCCCGAAGCTAGACTTTCAGCCTCCCAAACTGTTTCTAAATAAACCTCTTTCCTTTGGTATTCTTCACAGAAAGATAAGGCTTAATTCAAGAGGGAAGGGAAAGCGAAGGAGGCCTAACCTACCCTAAAGAGAAGCAGAGGGGCAGAGGAATGAGACAGGTCTCGGAGATGGAGTGAAGGGTCTGGAGGTGCCCCACACTGTGGGGGAGGGGGGATACACTGGTAGACAAGAATGGAGCCTTTCTGCAAGACAGCGTGCAAACAGCACGCGCTAAGGGTGAGTGAGGTCTTTAGGAAGTCTCTACCACATGGCTCCTCTGTGTGCCTCGAGGCAGGTCTGGCCTGTTAATGGTGGGGCTAGGAGAAAACCAGAGTGGAAGAGAACCTCCCCAGTGCAGTTTCCCTGCTCTTTAAGAGAAACACTTTTAGCTTCCCAATATGGAGTAGAGCACACGACACTTGTCTTTCTGGGCCTGGCTTAACTCCTCTACAGATATCCTCTAATCCAATTCATGTCACCAAAGACATCCAATTTTTGTGGCTGATAGATATAGTGTACCACAATTTCCTTTACCCATTTATCGGTCAATGGCCACTTGGGTTGCTTCTGTTTCTTGGCCACTGTAAATGGTGCTGGGGTGAGCACAAGCTTGCTGGTGCTTCTTTGGCAGATTGACTCCATTTTGTTGTCACGTTCCTAGTTAGGCTAGGACAGGAATGTGCGCTGACTTATGCTTCAAGGATGGGGACACTTTGGTCCACACAGAGCCTGGCATACAGGAGGGAGGAGTTATGGTTGCCGCTGTCGTGAGATGTGTCATCCACACAATGCAAAACCCGGCTTGGACCACAGCAATGCTGAGAGTATTGAGAGGAGACACCACAGAGGCCATCCATAAGCCCACTTCACGTGCAAACGAATGTCGGAGCACTTTCCAAGCTCCTTGGCCCTGAGCATCTCCACGTGGTGGCGGTATTGACTGAAAAGCAGAACCCAGTCACTAAGAAAGGCCAAGCAGTCTAATGCCTTCAACTTCCTGCTAAAGCCTGGGATCCAGAAAGGCAAGCATGAAGCTGTAGGTTCTGACCTCCTGTGCTGGCAGGCTAGGATTCTAGAGAGCCTCGTCGTCGTTGTGATATATATATTTTTAATTCCAAATTCCGTTTTCTTATGTGATGCTCTAGCGATGGCCCTTTGTTTTGAGAATCACAGAATTCCAGGATTCAGGGGTTCTGTCTAAGCGGCTGCTTGAGCCCTGGGATCTCAGTCGGGTGCTGCTGGCTTGTGCACTCATCCCTCCCACCGCAAGGGATTTGCCGCCAGCTGGAGGCGGTGTCCTGTGCCCATAACTCTGAGATTCTGTCTGGTTTAATCTTCTGTGTAGAGATCCATGGTGCCACACGCCTGCACAGAGGGTCCCTGCAAAGACAACTCCCAGTGACGACAGTACTGGGCTTGCTCTCAGGAGACTCTGCCCTAAATGAAGAGGGGAGGGCTGGAAAAGCATCCAGACGTCCAGGCTGGGCTGTCAAGCAGACGGAAAGAAGAGGGTGTAGAGCACAGAAGGGTGCCTGGGGAAGGGACCCCTAGATTAGGATCTCGACTGGTTCTCCTCACTCTGCCTCGTCACCGGGAGCCCAATTTTTCTGTATGGGGAGTGCTAGCCCAAGCTTCTGGTTACTTCCATAGTATCTGAGATAGCTTCGGTATAATCTGAGTGTGTTTTCCCAGGCTTCATAGACTGAAATTTAATCCTCCTTGTGGGCTCTAAAGAGGGTAGAAATCTAACTGACGTTTCAGTTAGATAATGTAATGTTTAGAGGTGGAGTCTTAGGGGGATGGTTAGGCTAGATACAGTCCAGAGAGGGCCCGGTGAATGAATAGCAGTGAATTTATAGGAATAGGGAGAGGACCTTGAACAGACACATACATACATACATACACACATACATACATACACACGAATTTTTAAAAATTATTGAGGCACCCCTCAGCTGCGAACCTCCAGGTCCATGATCCCTTATAAGCTTTTTTTCCTTCAAAGTTGCCCAGCCTCTGATACCACATTGTAGCAACAAAAACCAGACTAAGATACAGTTAACACTGATAAGACTAAAATAGTATTCCGGAAGGGCCATTTGGAGATGTGAGTATGAGAGGAGGAAAGCCCAGAAACTGAGAAAGAGAAGCTTCCTTTTCTCCTGTATGATCTCTCCAGGAGCAGCAATGGGAAAGCCAGACATCGCATCTACCGTCTTCATTTGGAAATGGGTGTCTCAGAGGTCAACTCAGAAAAACAGCCGTGCATGGGGGAGTGGGATGGGCTCACATCAGCTCACCAGCTTTCTCACCGTTGGGCTCACAGTGTGAGGTTTCCGTCCAGCACGGCAGGAGCCTGAGGCAGGTGCTCACTGTGTAGAAGCAGCCAGGAAGCAGAAGGCGATGAGTGATGGTGCTCAGCCCAGGACCCTGGGATCGCGCAGCCTCGAGAGAGGACAGGGAGCACAGCGGTGTGGTTGTGTTCTCATCCTGCTAGGGCATTAAGAATTATTCTCACTGGAAACCCATATTACGCCAGGAATTTTCCCAAGAACCGAGAGAACATGGAAATCTAACAAGGGGGGGGGGTCAGAATTAGAGGAGATACGGTAGCTCCCTGTAACTTTGGGAAACACTTTTGGAGGAAAAAGAAAAAAAAAAAAGAGGAATGTATAAAACCACCACCAACAACAACCGAGTCCTGCATAGGGTAATTTCCCCTCACGTACCTGTAATGAAGTTGTATTTCTAAACCGGGCATACTAGGACCTTAAACAACCAGACTCAGAATAAACGGAACAGTCTCCTTCCTCTCAGCTCTGAAGACAGACCACTCAGTCTTATTTGGTTTGTTTGTGTGGCTAGTTGGTTGGGTTTTTTGAGACAGGGTTTCCCTGTGTAGCCTTGGCTGTCCTGGACTCACTTTGTAGACCAGGCTGGCCTTGAACTCACAGAGATCCACCTGCCTCTGTCTCCCCGAGTGCTGGAATTATAGACGTGCGCCCCTACGAGCGGCTAATTTTCTCTCCTAATTGAAAACGTTTACCATTTTAATAAAAGGAAACACTTTCTAGCTTCTCTTTGACACATTTGAATGCCAGCCTCACTACTCTTTTGGGTCTGGAGTAAAGAAAGGGTCACTCAAATGGGAGCGCAGTGGTAGGGATACTGCGCTCTCGTTACAGAGACTTGAGACGAGGGTAGAGTTCACAGTGTGGTATTTTGGGCAGTGAGGGAATGAGCTGAGAGACATTCCACAGGGGAGAGGGTCAGATTTCATCACACTGCACATCACGGAGGGAAATTTGTTTATTTCTGGAATTCTCCCCACAGTGTTTCTGGACTGTGTGACTGAAACCATCGAAAGTAAAACTTTGAATAAAGGCTGGGGAGAAGGGGTGAGAGCACATTAATTACCATAAGCTAAGACAATAAGGCACCCAGAAGCAAAGACATCACAGTCAGGTCGTCCACAGCCTTGTCAAGATCAGCCTTGGCTACAGGAGCTCCCAATGTCACAACAAACAAGAAAACGTGGAAGGAAAGAAGGAAGGAAGGAAGGAAGGAAGGAAGGAAGGAAGGGAAGGAAGGGAAGGAAGGGAAGGAAGGATGGGTGGGGTGGGTGGGCCTAATCTGACAGGAGAAACACACTGAGCCAAATCAGCAGGACAAGATGCTGAATCAAGGGACGTGGCTGAGGAAGCAGAACACCCAGACAGCTGGTGGGCACAACACCATAAGCGGAACAGCTGCTAGGGCTGCACCTGCCTGGCACAAGGCCAGACAGCAAGCAAGAGTACAGTGTAATAACTCACTGCAGGAGCTGGGAGCAAGCTGGGAGACGGGGTATAGAGCACACACAGACCGTACAAGCATCCTCTCGCAGAAGGCAAAGTAAGGTGGACCTCAAAGACAGGCTACCGAAGCTGTAAACCTTGCTTGCAGAGGCCCTGCAGAGACAGACCCATGTCAGTGATTGCCACAGACACAGCGGTGGGAGTGGCAGTACTGCTGGTTCCTGAAAAAAGATGCAGGGGATGGAGGGGCAGAGACATCATAGTGGAGAGAAGGTGCAAGAAGGAAAAGCAATCCTAGATGAAAAGGAAGCTCACCGGCTAGGAAGAAAGGAAGGGCAGGGCAGAACAAACCACTTAGACGGGTGTGTGTAACACAGATGGCTGCTACGTGCCTTAACAGGAGGCTAGACGTGAGTAGAGGGAAACCGGAGTTCAAGGTCAAGAGAGTTCACTCTTCAAGGACAGCTCCAGGAGCAGAGGTGGCTGAATCGTTTCTTTTCCTCCTCTCAGCTCTGCACAGCCACGTGCTGGGGCACGGTCCCACCTGCTTGCTTTAGCGCTATCTTTCTAAAAGTGAATGCCAAGACAGGCCGGGGTGCCCCAGAAAGCTCCAAGTGTGGTGCAGAATGCTGCCCACGGATCCCTGTCAGGGACAGGCATGCTTCATTTTAGTGCAGGGGGTTCTAAAGTCCTCTCTAGCATCTTGTCTCTGTGAGACTGGGCTCGGAGGCTGTTCCTACCGTTTAAAGAAAAGGTGGTGCACACATAAGCCTACAGATGGAGTTTTTGGTCTGTGGGGACTGCAGTTGTTGAAGAATGAAAGTGGCCGGGTGCAGTGCTACCTGCCTTTAATCCTCCAGCTCCGGAGGCAGAGATTGGCAGATATCTCTGAATGAGAGTAAAGACCCTAGTCTACACAGCGAGTTCCAGATTTACAGAGACCTTGCCTCAAACAGCTACAATAAGTGAAGTTCAAGTAGCAGGTGTGGCTGGCATGATGGCTAAGTGGTTAAGGGCACAGCGCTTCCTGAGGACCCAGGTTCTAGTCTCAGCACTAAATGGTGGCTCACAACCATTTGTAATTCCACTTCAGGAAATTTGATACCTTCTCCTGGCTTCCTTCCCCACGGTGCACAGACATACATGTAAACAAAATACCCGTACACAAAAAGCAATTAAAAAAGGGGGCGTGGAACCAGAGCAATAGCTTGATGACTAAAAGCTCCGGGTGCTCTTCCAAAGGACCTGGGTTCAGTTCCCATCGCCGACATGGTGGCTCACAACTGTTTGTAACTCCATCTTCAGAGGATCTGATACTCTTTCTGGCTCCTATAGACACTACACATACATGGTACAAACACACACACACACACAGACAAAATTCTCATACACATAAAATTTAAAAAAACAAAAATAAGGAGGCTCAAAAGAGGACCCCGTGATCGAAAGCAGTTGCTGCTTTTACTTATTATCTGGGTTCTATTCATAGTACGCTCACCTCACGGTGGTTTACCAACACCTATAACTCCAGCTCCAGGGAATCTGATACCCACTTGTAAACTCCTTGGGTACCAGGCACAAATATATGCATACATTCAGGGAAATACTCATATACATAAAAACTTAAATAAAATAAAAATATTAAAATAGCATGTATTGGCTGTGGCTGTGGCTAGATGTCAGAGGGCATGTGTGCAAATCCCTGAGGATGGGTAACTTCTGAATATTGCTTGGATCTAGGAGGTTTCTGTTGTTTGCTTGGTTGGTTGGTTGGTTGGTTTTGTTTTTCAAGACAGGGTTTCTTTGTGTAGCCCTAGCTGTCCTGGACTCGATTTGTAGACCAGGCTGGCCTTGAACTTACAGAGATCCACCTGCCTCTGCTGGAATTAAAGGTGTATTCCCCCACACCTGGCTAGGTATTTCTTCTAGGCTAGGTTCAGAGAAAACTTTGAAACTCTCTACCTTTGAGGTCAGAGGACCCAGTCCTTCGAAAAGGTCACAGGAAGGACACCACAGGGTCGGTCAAGGGAAGTTCCTGGAAGGAAGGAAGTATCTGAGAGGCTGCAGGGTAGAAATGAAGGCGCTGCCTCTTCTGTCCTTGGGATCCCATCCTGCCTGCTCACTAATCTCTTTGTCTGGACAAAAATGATTTCCCTCCAGGACCACGCATAATGGTGTCTTTTCTCATCAAAACCACGGTCCCTTGAGGCTCGGCTCCAAAGTGGTTTCCACAGGGAAACCTCAAACACCCTCCCTTGGTCACCACAAACCATGTGCAATACTGGCTCGGCGGCCTCCCCCATGCCCCTGTCCTGTCCTAGTTCAGCTCTCTCCATTGTGCTGGGACAAGGCCTGTGGTTAAAGGGACTAGGTCTCACTATTCAGCATCTACCATGTATTCACCAAGTGACCACTCTGTGACCAGGGTACAGATGCTGTCCTACTCCCTCACATACTTGGTTTGAGGGCACACTGCCTGGTAAAAAACAGTTCCTTGGGAGACAGCAGAGGGCGCTCCCAGGAACACCCTGATCTCCAGACAAGGAGGAATCCACTGGCAATGCAAGTGCACCCAGGAAGAGACAAAATGTAGGTGTGTCATGGACTGCACAGCCCCCCGCCCCCCCCCCCCAAGCCAGGCTGTTAGTCAGAGGGCACAAAGAAACACTGGGAGTGATGGCACACAGCTGCTGCAAAACAGGGGCTGAGGCAAATGGAGAGCAAGCCTAAGGCCAGACTAATTCAAGTAGTGAGTTCCAGGCCAAACAAGAAAGGTAGGCAGGCAGGAATGAAAGGGCAAACGTAAGTGGCAAGCAAGGAAAGGAGGAATGACAAAATGGAAGGATGAAAAGAGAGAACCCCAGCAGTTCCAGTGTAGTAGAAAAGCTCTCTAACTCCAATGGTCCACACTAAGGGAGGACTCATCCTCCAGGCTCGTGGAGGCTGCTTTTCTGCTGCCCAGAGATGATGAGATCCAGACGAAGGCACGGCCTCTCACGTCTTGGTGGTTGCCTACAAATTCTGAGCAAGCCTGGTGCAGGGTCCTCAGGAGGGCTAGTGATCCCTCAAGTGTGTCCTCCTACCTGGCGGGGGGGGGGGGAATTCAAGGTGCTCTGGCTCTCCTCCTCTCTCTCCTCCCTCTAGCTGGCTGTGCAGGGCCCAGTACAAATGCGGGGAGCCAAGGAAGAGCCTCTCTCTGCACTGCCCTGGATGCTCCCAGCCCAGCAGCAGCCCCCGCTGGCCCTGGCTCCGTTAGCTCCACTGTCCTGAGGGGATGGTGTGATGACGATCCAGTGAAAGCTCAGCGAGACAGAGCCCCACCTACAAGCCCTGGTGGGGACAGAGCTTAGATCTCAACTCCTCCGCTTCCTCTGTCCTAATAGCAGGGTGGGGTCCTGGGCTTTTGGTGCCCACCACCCACAGGTGGACTACAGGTGGCCTCTCAGAGAAGATGGGAGAAGCTGAGGGCCCAGAGAAAGGCTTTGCAGACAGGAAGGGTGGGTGGGGCGGCCTGAGAGAGCAGAACCTAAGCCTCATTTGGTGGCACCTGTAAAAATTCTCCGGAGAACAAGGATGCCTCCAGCTGGCTGGTACTTGCTGTCCCCTCCTTTGTGTCTGGAGAGGCAGCAGCCTCCGGAGTGCTCCTCACCATCGCTCTAATCCCCAGACCGCATCACTTGGAAGGTGGAGGTGCTGGAAGCCTGCCTGCTGGGCTCAGCTAACCCCCCCATCCTTAGCCCAGGTTCCCCCAGTAATTCGATAATTGGGTGGGATTTTCACTAAGAGAGAGGGAAAGTCCAAAGTACTGATGAGCCAGCTCTCCTCCCTCCGTGCCTCATTCCACAGCTCTCCCCTCCTTCCCTCTGAGAGTAGGGGTCTAAGTCGCGACTGCTCAGACTAGGGAGGGTGGACAAAGGCCAGATTTACTTAGACTGTGCAGCCTTACAATGGTGGCACATAACAAAAAAGAAAAAGAAAGAAAGAAAAAAAAGAATGGTTCTCTCTCTAAACTTGGGTCTTGTGATGGCATATCCAGGTGCCTCCTGGAGCCAGGGTCTATAAAACCACGAGTGACAACCTCAACATCAGCTCCCTTGACAGATGGTAAACCCAGTGTGGACATTGGGAGGAAGGGGGCAGGCTTTAGGAAGCAGCCTGCCTCTCTTTCTCCAGTCCACACTGAGCTTACCGAAACAGCTGGGCATCTTCTGCTCTGAGAAGCAATCTTGCACAGCTACACACACACACACCGGAGACCACTTTATGTTCTCACCCCAAGCCACAGGCTGAGTCAGGCTGAGTCGACTCAAGACCAAGGGCTCTAGAAACGGGCAGGTCACCGGGTACCAAGCCCAAAACTCGCATTTGTAGCTCTGTCACGGTGGCTCTTTCCTCACTTCAAAACGCCACAAAAAAAAAAAAAAAAAAAAAAAAAAGCCTGCTGAGTTTCCTTTACAGCCTCGAGTGCTGAGGACCAATCCCCGGTGGGACGTGCCTCTTACCTGTTACGCCTTTGGGTGCCCCGGGGAGAGGCTGGAGCGCATCCAAACTTGTACCTTGTCTTCAAATTACAAAACTCCCTAGGGTCTTTTGCTGGGCTACAGCATTCTACGAATGGCCTCAGTCAGGAGGAGTCAGCGTGTATGACTTTGGAAAATTCACTTTGCCTTCCCAATCAGCCAAAAAAATAAGGTCTGCCGAAATTGCCAGGGTTGTTATTATTATTTTCCTTTTCCCTGAGCAGGCTGCTACTGCCTTGAACTAGAAGTGATGGTTCCGGAGCCTGAGCCCTTCCCGTGGATTTCTGTGTTCCCTTCCCTGGCAGGATAGGAGGGAGAGAGCAGAGGTGTCCGTACTGTCCTTGGACTCTGTAGCGGCTACCTGCCCTCGGGGGTAGGGCAGTGGTCCCTGCGCAGGGCGGGGGTGTGGCTGCAGACTGGCGGCTAGGACAAGGTGAAGGGTACGGGAGCGTCAACGCTTCAGGAGCAAGACACAGGATGTGGCAGAACCGGGGGAGAAAGCGCCAGAGGCGGGCTGTGTGCCTTGCCCTTAGCTGAGGGAGCGCGGAGCTGGAACCGGGGGCCTGGCAGAACGACCCCAGAGGCTGAGACCGGGAAGAACCGAGCCCAAGCCCGAGGACCACGCATTGCAGTTCCCAGCTGGCACAGGGGGGCCCTGCCAGGCCGCTAACCCCGCGCCCGAGGCGCACCTGGGCACCTCTAACCCCCGGCGCTCCTCGCACTCCGGCGCGTACCCGCAGCGCCCCAAGCACCCCGCGAGCATCCCGGCGCCCCCCGCACCCCCACCCCCGGGCACGCCGACCCACCCCGGGCCCCGCACGCACCTTCCACACCGGGTCACCCGAGCGCCCCGCGCCCCGTCGGCCGCGGGAGGGGCCGGCCCCCGCGAGGCTCCGGAGCCCCCGGGGCCCCGCCCGCCCCCCGGCCGCCCCGCCCCGCCCCGGCCCCGGCCCCGGCGGGCGCCCCCCGCGGCGCTGCCCCGCCCCCGCCGCCCCGCGCCGCCCAGGGCCTCGGCCCGGCCGCCGGCCCACCTGGCGCAGCGCCGCCCTCGGAGCCCGCGTCCCGGTGCACACCCGGGAACCCCGCGCGCCCCGCCGCCGCAGAGGTTCCCCGCGCCGCCGCAGCCGCGCCACCTCCGAGGGCCGGGCCAGCCCCGGCGCCCCGCCAAGCCCGCGATGGCTCCTCTCGGATACCTCTTGGTGCTCTGCAGCCTGAAGCAGGCGCTGGGCAGCTACCCGATCTGGTGGTGAGTGAGTCTCCGCGCGTTCGCCCCGGCCCCCCGGGGCCACCCCTGGGGCAGCCGCCCCCCACCCCCCGGGGCAGCCGGGCCCCCACCGTCGCTCAGCGCCCGGGCTGCGGGCGGCTTGGGTTTTCCTTGGCCGCCGCTTGGTGCTGTTCGGGCCGCAGCTGGGACGCCGCTGGCGGAGCTTCCGGGGACACCGACTCCCCTGGCAGGCGGGGAGGGGGGGGACAGTGAAAGTCTGTGCCGTCCCTGGCGTCGAACAAGAGTGGCGGAAAACGGGTTAGCACATGACACCGACGCCGAGGCGATGGTCGAGGAAAGAGTACAGAGGGGCAGCAGCGCGAGGCAGAGGGACGCTCTTCTTGGGGACCCTGTCTTACACACACACACACACACACACACACACACACACACACACACACACACACAGATGCACGCACGCTTTAACACCCAAAAAATCGGCAAGACAAGACCGAACAGCTCGGGGCAGCGCGGTTACGTAAAGCCAGCCGGAGCCCGAGCCGGGAGTGGCGCGGAGCCTGCGGCGAGCGGGGCGCACCGGAGCCAGCCCGGGGCCCCGCGCGCGTCCCCCCGAAGCTGCTGCTGTCGCTTCTTCGAGGCGGTCGGGTGGCAGGGGTCGCTCGGCCGTCCGCGGCCCAGCTCGATCCGCCTGGCGGGGGGGCGCAGCTGCCTGGAGGGGTGAGCGGGAGGGAAAGCGAGGCTCTGCGTCTCCCGGGGCCGAGAGGCCGAGGGGACCCGGCCCTGGTGAGGCTGGCCGGCGTCCTCCACTCCAGAAAAGGAGGCTGCCAGGCCGAGGAGACCCTTCCCGGCCTGGGGAGGGGAGGAAATGGAGCGGAAGGAAAAGTGCCGGCCCCCGGGGGGCCCTGTGTCCTCCGCGAATACCCCGAGGGGAGGGGAAGCTGGGGTGACCCTTCCTCGGGGCGTTTGGTGGACACCCTCCTCCCGGCGTGGGGCGCGAGGCTTAAGGCCGCGATCAGACGCGCAGAGCTCCCTCGCGAGGAACGCGAGCGCCCAGGGGCCCGGGCGCGCCGGCGGCGAGGCTCGGCTGGACAGAAGCCTCCCCACCAACGTGCGCACACGCCCCCCCCTCCGACGGCTTGCCTGGAATTATAATAATTACGCCGAGGGGAAGGGGGGACCCAGCGAGCCGACGTACATCTAATCCGATAATCATTTTTCTCTTGGAGATGCTTCAGGGGAGAGAGGCGCGGAGAAGCCCGGGGAGGGGGCGCCGGGCCGAGCCGCGCAGGGATGCAGGGTAGGGGCCGGGGAGGCCGCCGGGCGGCGGCGATCCGGCCGAGCCTCCGGTGGGGTTCTTGAGAGCCGGAGCGGCACCTGTGGAGCCCCGTGGCCTCCGGGAGCCAGGGCCGCGACGGACGCGTCTGGGAACGCGGACGCCCCGGGCGCGCCCCGCCGTCCGCGGGGAGCCGGGGGCCGCGCGTCCGGGGGAGCCCCGCGGGCCGCCCGCTCCTGCGCCAGGCTTCTAATTAGACCCCGCCGCCGCTCAGCTCCCGGGCTCAGGAGGAAGCGCCTTCGCCCCCGCTCCACTCCCATAAAGAAGGGCCTTGTCGCCGGCCTCCTGGGCTAGCTACCCTGCGTCCTGAGATTTCTGTCCCTAGGGTCGTGGAGGGGGGAGGGGTGGGCGACGTCTCTAGTCGGGTCCACCCAGGCCAAGAGGGAGTCTAGTTTCCTTTTCTCCTTTTCACCTGGGCTGTTAGACCCCCTCGGGTGCATGCGGCGTTCTCCAGGTGAGAGGGGAGGGGTGTGAGAGGAGCGAGGCCCTTCGCTTTCCCACACCTCCCCTCAAAGGACCAGGGCAGCCCTTTGGCCCCAGAAAGCGATACGGAAGTCCACCTGGTATTCATAGGGGTGGGTGACAAGGGCCACCTCTCCGCCCACCCCCTACTCCCACTTTGTTCTCTGTAGGATTCTCACACTTAGCAATTCTGCTTCCTGAGACGCAGCCTCCCCGCCACCACCACCACCGCCACCACCACCACACACACACTCTGGGATGCTAGCTTCCTAGGGACAAGACCGAGCTCTATTCCCTCTCAGCCCCCGGCAAGCTCCGAGTGTCAGTTGGAACGGGCATGCTGGCAGAACGGAGAGGAAGGGTCCCTAAAAGGCAGCAGCGGCTGCAGCCACTTTACACAGCGTGTGGAGGCTGGCTTTTTAATAAAGGTCGCTTGGCGCTTTCCCTATCCAAGCCTCAAGTGTCTCCTCTTTTCTCCTGCCTACACTCCGGGTCCTTGATGAGGCATAGCCCCCCAAATGGAGGGACATCATGGTCACTGCCGGGTGGGCTCCCGGTGAGCTTCACACAGAGGCCAAGGGGGGGGGCTTGTGAACTTTTTCTCCTGATTTGTTACATTTACCTTCAGCCTACCCACGGATGGTTTCACCTCACCTCCCACCTAGCCAGAGCCTGCCTCAGGTCCCCAGCTCCCCTTACCTGTGAAAGTGAAAGTGAGCGGCACCGAACTTCCTCACCTGGAGGAACAAAACCAGGAAATTTCAAATCAGGGGTAATTAGTCTTTTGACGTTGGTGTGGCTCTGGGGGGTGGGAAGGAGGGGAAGGAGAGAGGAGAAAGTTGGTACTCCTCTGCTCCCTGTGGGACGGAGAAGGTCCACCACCTCCTCAGGACCTGCTCTGAGGGATGGTGTGTTCAACCCCAACGCCAGCCCTGATACCGCAGAGAGACAGGCCTATCCAAAGTCAGACCCCCTCCCAGAGTCTCTGTGTTGGCATCTTCAGGTGGTCCGGTAAGAGGCAGGCAAGCGGACCAGACCAAGTCCCACAGGAAGGTTCTCTTTGCCTTTTCCCTCCCCGCCTTTGACAGACTGTCTTCTCTCGGTGTTAGAACTGATTGGAAGGAGCTCACGGGAAGAGGAGCAGAACCACCAGGCTGAAAGAGTGTGGACCCGGACAGAGGACAGTCCTCACAGACACTGGAAGAAATTTAAGATGCCCAGGAGTTGCAATACTGATAGTAATGGTGATTTGCCTAGCGTCTTGCTTTCTCCTGCTTTGTGGCTGGGGAATTGACTTTATTCAAACTTAGAGATTCCTCTGGGCCCTCCTTGGGCTACCCTGCCGCATTGCCACCCTCGCTGGCCACTTCTTGCCTCAGTTCTTCGTTCTCACCCCAACACTTACCCCATACTGTCACTGCCACCTGGGCTTCCTGTGTGTGGCTGCTTCCCTGCTCCTGGCTCCCTTACTTGCGGGAGAGCCTGCATGCCAGCTCCCCTTTCTCCGTCCTTCCTCAGGGCTCCTCTCCTATGGACAAGTTCCTGTTGGACCATGGGTCCCTGGGTATGGAAAGCACACTGCAGATCAGGTGGGGCACAGTGCCCAGCTTTCAGTAGCTCCTAACAGTGTCCTCTCTGGGGTTCTCCCTGGTGTCCCCAAAGCTGCGTGCTGTGTGCCAGGGGCACCTTAACGAGCCCCATTTCTTTAGAACCAACTCTAGCTCCTCTTCTCAGCACCTAGGTTCCTCTGGCTTGTCACTGTTCTCTGCAACCTTGACCACTATGCACTGCTGGGCACAGACAGCCTCCTAGGAGGCTGTCTTCTTAGCCTTCTTTCCACCCCCCTGTGGCCCAGTGACGGCTGACAGCAAACTGCCCCACAGTGGAGACAAAGCCTCCTGGTGGAGCACGCAGGGTAGATGAGAGAGTCGAGAGGGCTGTGTGACGAGGAGGTGGATGATCCAGCGAGGCTCACCAGGTTGCCAAGGTGAACAGGTGCATAGCTGTTGTGTGGAGCAGACAAGGAGACGAGAGAGAGAGGCCAGCTTGGCAAAGACAGGTAGACTGAGGAAGAGTCAGCTAAATTTCTTGGTTTCTTGCAGGCAGGGCTGCGGAGCGTATCCAGAGCTGTCATTTATGAGCCTTCATCCCAGTCCAGCCATTAAAGCCCGCTCTCTCCCTCATCTTCTTGCTCTTTCCCATCTGCCCACCTGTCTCTCACTTTTCTATTTTGCTGTTCCCTCCCTCGCTCACTACCTCCATCCTTCCCTCTCTCCCTTCTTCTTCCCTTCTCTCACCTCTCTTGATCAGTAACTAATATAAAACCCACAAAGCAAAAGAAATCAAGACTGATTTCTAAGCAAATCAACACTGCTATTAGCATTGCAATTCATAAGGCACTGGGCTAGGGGATGCTTCCCCAGAACTTCCAATCATCATTAACAAGAGGAATATTCAAAGCCAGCCCTTTCCAGAGCCCAGGTTGCCCAACTCTTCCAGACTTTGATGCTCAAACCCTGCAAGTGTTATGGAGGATGTCTCCAAGGCTGGGTGTCTTCCTTCCACCCAGCTTCATGTCCCCTTAAAATGATTTTCTGTCTCATTTGCATACAGCTTCCCAGACTCCTTTGTAGCCAGAGCAGAGAGTGAGTCAATACAGTACCAGTGAGTTTACTCCCAGGCGATCTTCTAATGGCCTGGTAACATCTACATACACAGATGTTTGGTCCATTGTACAAATGTTTGGCCTGGCTGGGCAGTGGTGGCACACACACCTTTGACCTCAGTACTTGTGGAGGCAGAGGCAGACCAACCTGCTCTACAGAGTGAGTTCCAGGACAGCCAGGGCTACACAGAGAAACCCTGTCTCAGAAACAAACAAACAAAACCAACAACAATTTAGCCTGGAGACTCAACATTTTCTAGTCCCTTGGCAGCTCATCTATCCTTTTTCGGTATGGTCCAGGATTCAGGAAACAGGACTTAAATTTGTCAGCTTGGTCCTCAGAATATGATCAGTGGTTTTTGATGTGTGACCAGAGCCCACCTGTGAATGATCAGTCAATTGCCCGTGAAGAAACGTGTGTGTGTGTGTGTGTGTGTGTGTGTGTGTGTGTGGTGGGAGGAGGTGATATCATGGCAGCTTAATGTCATTGCACCAACAAGTCAGGTTCTTCTCTGGTTGGTCTTGGAAGCGTCTAAGCCTGTGTGCCAGCCTGAAATCGCTCAGCAGAAGCGTTCTTCCCCATCCTATACCTGGGTCCTAGGTGTGAGTACTACTGGGCCAGCCTTTGAGATTTCTGCATTTGCTTCTATTCTGGGAAGCTGAAGAATCAGGCTCTTAGGATGAGAGGCTTCGGGGAGGACCATTTGGGTCTCTAATGGGCCTCTGGAAGGAGGCCCTGGCTTCTGCTTGGCCTCAGAAGCTGTGGCCAAGGGTGTGGAAGCTGACATGGGTTCAGGGTGTGAAAAGGTACCAGAGTTTGACCTGGTACCAATCTTGCTATCTGGGACATGGTGAGCTTCAGAATCCAAGGCTTCAGAATCCAGAAAGGGAGCTGGCCACTTCCCTCCCGAGGGCTGAAAGTTCTAGGAGACTGTTAACGATGCCAGGGCCACATAGCCCAGTCCTCCTTAGAGTCCAGAAAGCCCTAAACTCCACATGTGCACTTGAAGGAAAATGTGTCCCTGTGGTGAGCTGTTGGACACATGCTGTATTTGTAGATAGTTGTGGAACTAAATTTCAGAGAAAAGACACAGGCCCATGACCAGAAAGGCTTTAGCCATGTGGGCCTGCCACCTGTCCTCAGGACCATTTCTCTCCCTTTGGAAATAGCACACTCCCTGTATCTGTCATCAAGGTTGTGACACCATCAAGCAGACTCAGTCAGGATAGCTTCCTTTGTCCTTCCTGGCCTTGCTTTTTGCCCTCTGCAGCCAATCAGTAAGGTTTTATTGAGTGGATGAATGGACAGGGCCTTTCCTGTGACAGACGGACACTGTACCTGAGGAGGACACAGCGACACATTTTACTATTTCCAATACCTTCCCCCATCCCACCACGTGACAACTTTTCAGCCCGGAGACCCAGGGGAACCTGGCCTCTGCCTCAGCCTAGGTCTCCCTCCAGGGCTCCCCAGGTGACACCCTGGAGGTGTCTGATACATTGGTGCTTCCACATTCCTTCACCAGCAGAACGTGCCGCTGCCGCCCAGGGAGGCTGGCAAACACATGGCCGCCGGCGCGGGAGCCTCCCGCCTGCCAGGACTCGCTCAAAGTATGTGTCAGTAATCCTGCTGGCCCGGCGGGGCAGGACAGGCGTTGGCTGGGAAGGCTTCAGGCAGGGCCCTGTGCAGCCTGGAGTGAGGACCTGGGACCCCCTCCCCAACTCAGAAAGTGCTGAATCTCGAGGGCTTCCACGGTCTGGAGATGCTGTCAATTTGTGGGAAGGCAGGCGATCGTTGGGGATCTCAGGAACACAGGTACCCCTGGGGATCTGGGTGTTTCCTGGGCAGCCTCATTCAAGAGCGGGGTGTGTGCATTGGTTGTCCATGAGCAGAGCGAACCTCCATACTCTGGGTCTCAGGTATGAGAACGGGAGCCTGGTGATGCCACCGAGAGGCCCAGTACTCCAAAGAGAAAGGCCCAAATGACTCCGTCAACCCACAATACGCTGGCCCTTATCTGTAGAGACCTCTCTACCCATGATCCTTCTTGTTTCCTCTGGGCCTGGGCAGAGCCTTGAGAATCCCACCTGCCAGGATCCAACTCCATGCTTACTGTGCCTGACTCCATGCCAGCAGGGGACAAGAGAAGTCAGGGAAGAAAGACACTTTCTGTACCAGATACAGATGCAGGGAGAGGTGGACAGGAGACAGCCCCAGACAGGCAGGTAGCAGGGCTAGCTTCCAGGAGTGGGGGGTGGGGGGGGTGGGCAGGGGTGAGCAGAGGCCCTGTCCATAGGTTGTGGCTCTCAGACTCTATAAAGTCAGAAAAGCAATGGAGTCTTGTATGTCTGACTCCTATCATGAAGCCTCAGCTGGAATACAGTCTCTCCACCTCATTGGATAGATAGGGAAACTGAGGCCCAGGACATGAAAGGGTGTCACAGTACTCAAGTGGTTAATAGCACTGCAGCCTGGGCCCCTCACCTATGCCTGTCCAAATGCAACTGGCCCCAGCACTGCTGCCAGCTTGCTTCCTCACAGCCCCTCTCTGCCATAAGCTTCCACCTTAAATGAGCGTGGGTCCCCTGCTGGCCCCAGGAGGCTGGACACCAGCTAACGTGGAACCCGTGCCATGACACAAGGATGGGAAAATTCGCTCGAGACCAAATAGAAGCTGGGGACCCTTGGCCCAGGGAGGCCAGTACTGGCCCAGGCTAGGCTGGCCTGCTGCCCATCTCCCAGTCCTGGGCCAGCCTCCTTCCTCCCCTGCATGTCACAGCCAGCATCTCTGCTCTATCCCTGGCCAGGTGCCCGGCCTTTCAACAGGAGCTAGGGAAGGAGGAGGGAGAAAAACCATTAGTGTTTGCAGGCTGGCAGGCGTGGCTCACGTGGCTGCAGCCACAGGATGAAACCCCAAGCCTACGGATGGGGCTGTGTTCCAAAACGGCATTCTGCATGCTCCAAGTTGAAGGCGATACCAACCCTTTTAAAAACAAACTATGACTAAGTAATAATAATAAAAAAAAAAATTAACAGCATTAGTGAAAATGAAGAGGAGATCTGATTGGTATAACACGCATTTTTTTTTTCCATTGGTATGGGTTGTTCTTGTTTGACCCACAGATACATGCCTTTGTGAGGATCCAGAGTTTCAGCCCTGCTTTCTGAGGCTTAGTCTAAACATCTGCACTTTGGGAACTTTCTGATGGTGGCCTTAGCGGTTACGTGGTGTTTGCAGTGCTGAGTCCACTACCTAACTTTGGCTGCCAATCCTGATGGGATCCAGGAAAAGGCTTCCTGGCTGGGGTGGGGGTGGGGGGATGTTCAGACCTCTCAGGGGAGTGACAGGGGAACACTCTGATTTGGGGGTGAAGGAGGTGTAATCTAGGGAACCTTGCAATGTGACATCCAGTTGGACAGTTAAAGTTCTAGCTGAAAGTAGAGGTTGTAGGCTTCTCCCGAGAGGCTGTCCTCCACCCTGGTTGGCAGAGAGAGGGGAAATGGAATGAATTCCTGCTGCAGTGAATCACAAAGGCCAGGTGCAGAGAAATGGGTGCAGTGAGGGTGTGCCGGCCTCCCAACTTCTCCCCAGGCCCAGGCAGGGCCCTCCTGCCCTAGCTGTTTCCATCACCCCAAGGCAGGGTTCAGACCTTCCAGTGACCTCCCAACTGGAGGAGCTGGGTATGGATTGGGAGTGGCTGGTTACAGGGTCTCCTAGTCTGAATACTGTCCTTGGTAAGAGACAGGGACACAGCTTAAGCCAGGGCACAGGGTCCTCTGAATTACCTTCAATGAGGGATCCCTTTGTTTGGACACTGGTTTACACCTGTGACAGGGTGAGGCCAGAGAGTTCATCAGACACTTCTGGGAGCTCAGGGTGGGCACTTGGGGCTTAATAAAGACTAGGCTCATGCTGGACAGAATGAAGGCCACCAGTTTGTCTGTCTGTCTGCCATCTCTCACGGCTTGTCATCAGGCAAGGGTGACTGACTGGCTAACTACCAGGGCTCAGGTTCCACTGGTTCTGGTCCTTTCTCCAACCCCTGATATCTCTTGAGGGTGTGGATCTGATAAGTCTTGGCCTTTGAGGAGGAGCAACGGCTCTAGAGAGGCCGGTGGAAGTCCAGGTGTCCACGGATGAGGTGGAGAAAGCATAAAAGGCAAGAGGTAAAGGCCCTTCAGGTCCCATGGAGGCTCTCAGGAGCTTTGCATTTGGACTCAAGCCTTGGGAAATTCCTTGCCTGTGGAGTATCTTTTGAGTCGTGGAACATCTGGCTGGAAGAGGCCTCAGATCAGTGGTTGGAAAGCCATGTTTCTGACACTGGGTCCAGTATGCTCTAAACAAGTCACCTCCTGTTCAGCTAGGGAAACTGAGGCTCCAAGAGTCTCAGAGGGCAGAACAGCATGGTGGGTAAGATGAGGGTTGGGGCTGCCACCCTCAGCTCCTCTGATGACTTACCATTGGCGGAAGCAAGCCACCTCTGTAATGCTGTGTCATTTTGATGTGGTGGCCGAACATGGACCCTGCTTGATGCATCTCTTTATATTGGACTCGTTCATAAATGCTCTTTTGCTAATACATTTTAAGAATGTCATAGTGTATTGGGGCCAAGATGATGGCTCAGTCAGTAAAATAAGTCCCTGATACAAAAGTACAGTGGCTTGTGTTTGAACCCCAGGACACACATAAAAAGTGGAATACAGTGGCATAGTTTCCAAATGCCAGTGTTGAGGAGGTAGGGACAGGCAGGCTCCTAGGGGTCACTGACCAGCTGACCTAACCTAACTAGTGAGCTATAGGTTCCAACGAGAGGCCCTAGAACAGAGCACAGGGTACATTTTCCCTAAGAAACGACACACAAGATTGACCCTGGCATCCAACGCATGTGTACACACCTGGACAGGAATGCATGAAGGGGTACCCTTGGGAGCCAGTGTGCTGGAACCACTGTTTTTGCCATGTTAACATGAGATCATGGCCCAGGCCCCACCCACCAAGCCTTGGTTTCTTGTCCCAGGTGGCCTTGGCTTGCACCTGTCCTAGTTTAGCTGGCTGGAGGGAGTCCCATCCAGGGTCTATGAAAGCGTCACCCGGGAGCTCCACCCAGGGGCACTGGATCAGAGGGCAGGCAGATGCAGGGCTGGGGTAACGATGAGAGGTTTGAAGGCTTGAACACAACATGAGATGATCTCTGGAAAGAGAGGTCCCAGGAAGAAAGCAGCAGGAAGGGGCTGCTGTCCACAGGCTAAGCCAACGAGGTGGTAGCCGGAGGTGCCCTAGAAGGTGGCATCTCTTAGAGATGATTTTTTTTTTAAATTTTTTTTCTGGGTGGGTTTTAGGATTCAGGGAAGGGTAGGAGAATCTGGTGCAAATGAGGACAGTGGGGTGCCCCCTGGTTCTTGTCAAAGCAGAACAGATGCACACAGATTTGAGAAACTTTCGCAGCTCACAGGCGTCAGCCAGCCTGGGGAAGCCACTTCTAGCCTCATTCACGTTGTCGGGCGTCATTTCATATGTTTGTAGGACAGAGTTCTCCAGCACTGGCTGGCCGTGGCTTGGAGCAGCTCCTGAAAGTTCTCTGGTCTTGGTTCCAGACACTTGGAGGTAAACTCCATGCTTTAGGCCCAACTTCTGAAAGCATACATAAATAGGTAACCTTAGACCTCCAGGCCTCAATGTATGCCCCTAAAGTCCTGGTAAGAGTGTCTGCGCATAGGTCTGGACCTCAGCACTATGGACACCTCAGAATTTGGGGTGTTACAAGGTTCTGGTCTTGGAGAGGCTCTGGGGGGTCCTAGGGAGCAGCCAATTCCTTCTGAGAGCCTGCGGTGGACATCCGAGCCCTTGAGTCATAATCCTGTGCAGCCTCTGGGTGCTAGTCGCATGCCCATGCTCCAGATGGGATGAGGAATGGGGTTCTCCTTCTGAGCTCTGCAGATGGCAGGGGAACCTCACCTTCAGTCATGAAAGGAGGCGACACACTGCTGTCACAGCCATGGTCTCTAACACCATTGAGGGAAGACAGATACTGTCATGGTGGGTGAGAGCCGGAGAAGAAATTACAGATGCTGTTGCTGTTTAGAGTTATGCCGAAGTCCAGCATGCACAATAGCATGAGCCCTACAAAATTCAAACTTGCTCTTCTTCCTAGAACTCCTGTTTCGGTTCGTCATAGCTGTATTGTCTCCACGTTCCTCCTGGACTATTTCTTTTCCTTTTTAATTTTAATTGCGTTTTATTTATTTATTGTGTGTGTCACTTGTGCACATACCACGGCGTGCTTCGGGTAGGGGTTGTCAGAAGACAATTTCAGGAATCTTTTCTCTCCTCCCATGGTGTGGATTCTAGGGATCAACCTGAAGTCTCTCAGGCTTGGCAACAGGCACCTAGACTCACTGAACTATCTCCCTACCCTGGAATGTGTCTTGATGACAGAGCCCTTGGCACTTAGGTTGTAGTCAGTTTCCCTTTGTTCCGGTGTTAAGAAAGAGTAAACCAGGTATGGCAATACTCACTTGTGATCCCAATTTAAGGAGGCTGACCCTAGAGAATCGTGTGTTTGAGGCTAGCCTGGACTACCCAGCAAGAGCTTGTTGCTTAGTAGTTGCTGCCTGACAACAACTCTCGTTAGCTGAGAAGGGGAAGGAGGAGAGAGACACTCAGGAAATGGGAAGCAAATGTCTGGGGGAACATGTGAAATAGTCCTGGGGAGGATCAGAAGTTCAAAGTCACCCTTGGCTACGTACGGAATTAGAGACCAGGACACAAGAGACTCTGTCTCAAAGGCATACATAAAAATAAATAGATAAATAAATAAATAAATATGTGTTTAACTCTGAACAGCCATCCCTCTGTATTTAAGGGCTCTGAAGGCATAGGCTTAGCCAGCTGAGAACTGAAAATTTTTGGAAAACTGGACATGGTGGCACGGGCCTTTAATCCCAGTACTTGGAAAGCAGAGGCAAGCAGATCTCTGTGAATGTGAGGCTAGCCTGGTCTACAGAATGAATTTCCAGGTGTAGTTTAATCAGTAGTGTGCTTGCCTAGCACACACAGCCCACACCTGCAATCTCAGGAGGCAGAGGCAGGAGGATGAACATTTCAAGGTCATCTTTAGCAACTTAACAAATTGGAAGTTAGTGTGGGTTATATGAGGCCCTGTCTCAAGAAACAAATACAGGCAGACAGGCAGATTGAAAGAAGTAAACAAACTAAAAACTAGATTGACCATCACAGCCCAGCTGAAATCCAGAAGTTTATGAACCTCCTTGACCCTACTCTTCCTTTCTCCATCATACAACAGGCACCTCTTTCTCAGCCCTCTCTATTTCTTTCCACAAAGCCTCTGTGCCTGGACTTTCCTGATGGTCCAACTCTCAGGGAACTGAGAAATGATCCAGGCTGTGATTCAAGGCGCTTACGTGCTCTTGGGTCCAGATAATGCTCTCTTCCACCTCCCTAAATCTATGAGAAGGAGCAGGAGAGAGCTTGCTGGAGCTGCCCACACCCTGGCCTCCTAGCTAGGAGATGTGGCGAGCAGGGACCTGCCCAGAAGAGGGGAGGCAGAGCAGGCTGACTCAGCATTCCTAGAGGAAGAGGGGCTGGGAAGCAGCCATGGACCTGGGAAGTCCCATCTCTGCCTTCCCTGGGGGCCACTCCCATCAAGGTGGGAAGGGAGCTGAGGTCTGACTACTCTATGCCAGCAGCAGCAGCTTCAGGGCTCTGTGTCTCCTTCTTCTCCTTCTCCTCCTTCTCCTTCTCCTTCTTCTCCTCCTCCTCCTTCTCCTTCTTCTTCTCCTCTTCCTCCTCCTCCTCCTCCTCCTCCCTTCTTCTTCTTCTCCTCCTCCTCCTCCTCCTCCTCCTCCTCCTCCTCCTCCTCCTCCTCCTCCTCCTCCTCCTGTAGCCCTGGCTGTTCTGATCTCACCCTGTAGACCAAGCTGACCTCAAACTCTCAGAGCTCCACCTGCCTCTGCCTCCCAAGTGCTGGGATTAAAGGCAGCACCACCATCTCCTGTCCCAATATCCTCTTCTTTAGCCCATCTTCCAACCCTGCATCATCAGAATCCAGGATGAGTGCTGTGTTCTCTTCTGGAATCTAATAAAGGAGACCACCCATTCCTAAGGACTGGCCACTGGCCCTGGGCAGTTCCTACTGTGAGGACAGAAATGGCCAGGTTCTCTTTTTTCTGCTATTTGAGAATGACTGTGCTTTCCATTTGCTCTATGTTTCCCAGTTAACTGCAGTCACGAAGTTTTTTATTTTTATTTTTTTTAATGGATATACAGATGCTGCTTCTCCGGAAGCTGTGAATGCAGCTCAGTGGGTAGAATGATTGCCTAGCATCTATGAAACCCTACATTTGATCCCCAGCACTGCAGAAACAAGTGTGGTAGTGCACAGCATGCAGGCAAAACACCCATACCATAAAAACAAACTAAAGATAAGTGTGTGTGTGTGTGTGTATGTGTTTAAAGAAAGAAATTGTACTTGGGAGGCAGAGGCAGGCAGATCTCTGTGAATCTGAGGCCAGCTTGGCCTACATAGTGAGTTCTAAGACAGACAGGGGTATGTAGAGATCCTGTCTCAAATTTCCACAGTTGGGAGAATCTTGGGGTGAGTGAGGGTGAGTGTGGGTGCAGTAGGGTCAGTGGGAGGGCTGAGGAATGGTGGAAGGAGAGCCAAAGTCCTTCTGGATCCACTATAAGAGGAGGAAAGCAAGTGGCCTTGATAAGACATGTTGGGACCTCTGGTTTTAAGGTGGTCACCTCAAAGTGTCATGATGGCAAGGCACAGCAGTGGCTTTCCTCCATGGTCTAGTCTCTTTATCTCTGCTCTGGGTACCTGGCCAGGCCCATCCTCTCTGCCATCCTTAAGGGCAAGGAGCATAGAACCCAATCCACTCCATATGCCCACATCTCCGGCCTCAAGCCAGGACCTTGGACAGTGGTTTCTTCATCTTGCCAACTGTCTGCTCACCCCATACTCAGAGGTGCCCATGTGGTCCATCTAGTGTCATCAGGGACACACAGGCCATGGTAGTCTGCACCTAGAGAGGAGAATGCAAGCTGATTCTTACTGAAGGCAGGGAAGGGGTCATCTTTGAGCCAGACTAAGCATGGAGGTCAGGGGCCTGGAGAAGAAAAACTCACAGCTACCTAGAGCAGAAGCAGGCAAGTCTGCACAGGGCTGGCCTTCCCACGAACATGGGGCCAATCATGGGTGGGTGTGCATGGAAGAAACCTGCCCACCCACTCCACAGGCCTTATTCATACCAAAGAGAGAAAGCATGAAGGAGAAAAGAGCAGCCCCTCCCTGTCATGGTGTAAGCACAGGCTACACCAAGGGCAGGCATGTGGCAGTGTGTGTGTGACACAGCTCTCGTGAGTGTTTCAGGAGACAGGAGAGCCCAGCTCTATGGGAGAAGACTCCAAGGATGGGTGTTCCAGGGATCCAAAAACTGTGGGTTGCGAGTGGTGGTACTTAATGGGATAATAGTATCATTTGGGGCGGCCATAGCCATGAAAAAACTCTGTTCTTCCCTCCTGACCAGTCCCCAAAGGGACCTAGCCACACCAGGTGGTGGGGACACACCTCTTTAATCCCATCACTTGGGAGGCAGAAGCAAGCAAATCTCTGTAATTTTCAGGCCATCCTGGACTACAGAGCTAGTTCTAGCATAGCCAATGCTACACAAAGAAGCCCTGTCGAAAACAAAACAAAAACAAACGCAAAAGGACCTAGCCAGTTGTGATATAGAAAAGCTGGCTGTGGTGATGCCTAAAATCCCAGCAGTAGGAGTCTAAGGATCATTAAGTTCCAGCCTTGACTACATAAACAGTCCCAGGCTAGCCTCGGCTACACAATGAGTCCTAATAGTACTTCTAAAAACAATGATGATAACCAGGTTTGGTGGCACTTGCCTTTAATCCCAGCACTCAGGAGGAAGAGGCAGGTGGATCTCTGAGTTTGAGGCCAATGTGGTGTACAAAGAGAGTTCCATTTCTGTGTAGCCATAGCTACACAGAAAAACCCTGTCAAAAAAAACAAAAACAAAAACCAAAACCATGATGATGAGTGCTTTTCTTATATTTTTGGTTGTGAGCCTAGCCTTTCATGGCTGAGCCATCTCTCCAGCCTGATGAGTGCTTTTCTAGTGTGAACGAAAACCCTAGGTTTGACACCCCCCTACCCCAGGATAGCATAAATTGTGGCGCTGCGTGCCTATGACCCCAGTGCCAGAGATGTGGAAGCAAAATGATCAACAATTCAAGGTCATCCTCAGCTACATAGTGAGTTCCAGACTTGCTTGAGCTACATATAACCTCGTCTCAATAGATAAACAAATTGATGTTGAATTTTGTACAGTCAGCTCCCTGTGTGTGAGGGTCCTGTGGGCACAGGTTTAGCTGACTGAAAATCGAAAGTGTTTGGAAAGAGCTGTGTGGCGGCAGAGACCTGACATCCCAGCACTTCAGAGGGTGATCCGAGAGGACCCCGAGGCTACATAGCAAGTACTATGTCAACTGGGGCTACAGAGCGAGCCCTTGAGAAAGAAGACAATCGATAGATATTGGGAGCCAGGCATGGTGGTTCATGCCTGTGATTCCAGCCAGAGGATCAGAGGTTCAAGGTCATCCTTGGCCACAGAGCAAGTTTGAGGGCAGTCTATGCTACATGAGACCCTGTCTTAAAAAACAACAAAAACACAAAAACCAACAGGAAAAAAAAAATAGAAAATACTTGGAAAAGTCACTGCATATGTACTGAATGTGTGTGGGCTTCCGGCATGAGCATTCCTTGCAGTATAGTGTGACGCTCTTCTGTGTTAATATCATCTAGGTTTGGTGTGTACAGACAGCATGCTGGCTATGTACAAAGACCACGCCATTTTATACGAAAGATCTGAATATCTGCTCTGTGTGTGTGTAAGCCAAACGTTGATGTCCTCTTCTGTAACTCTCCACTTTGATTCTGGAGACACCCAGGGTCTGTCACTGGCTACACTGGCTGTCTCTGTGCCCCACCTCACCCTCAGCGCTATGGTTACAGACATGGCAACCTGGCTTTCACATGGGTGCTAAGGATCCTATCTCAGGCCCCCACGCTTGCCTGGCATGCACTTTACCAACAGCCTTCTCTTTCCCATCCCCTCCTCACCCTTTTATGAGGACATTTGCTTTCATATCTTGGGGGTGAATAGCCCAAAGTAGGCAGGAATGAATTTAGCACAGGTGCCTTGGAAGTTGGTGTTTCCCCCTCCCCCCAACCCGACCACGCTCCTCCTCCTGAGCTGACCAGGGCCGCCTGCTCTGGGATCCACTGAGACCCTTCAGCAGTCATCTTCATCCTGGCTCCACATCAGTGCCTATATTCTCCAGGGCCAGCGGAAGCCTGAGCCATAGGCTGAGGGTCCCCAGACTGCTGGGATGCCGGTCTGGTTCTTGCACACAGCAGATCATGACAGCTTGACATCTGATGTACATCCTGGGACCATAACAACGTCCTGTCTGTGGATGTCCTTCACGGCAGAAGATCAGGCCAAGCATGTGAACACGGCAGAGTCTGTCTGTTTGCAGAGAGGGTCTCACTCACCTTCTTGTCTCCCCCCCCCAGGTCCTTGGCCGTGGGACCCCAGTACTCCTCCCTGAGCACTCAGCCCATCCTCTGCGCCAGCATCCCAGGCCTGGTACCCAAGCAGCTGCGCTTCTGCAGGAACTACGTGGAGATCATGCCCAGCGTGGCCGAGGGTGTCAAGGCTGGCATCCAGGAGTGCCAGCACCAGTTCCGAGGCCGGCGTTGGAACTGCACCACTGTCAGCAACAGCCTGGCAATCTTTGGCCCTGTTCTGGACAAAGGTACCCTGGGAGGTTGGGGTCATCTCTGTATGTACATCGGAAGGCCTTCCAAACTACCAGGCTGATCTTCCTTCTTCCTCCTCCTAATCAGTGTTTCAGGAGGGCCTTGGAGGAACCACGGGGTAGGAGAGGCTTGGAGGGTATTGGGGAGGTGGTTTGCCAGCCAGGAGGGCCTGTGGCTCCTGGGCTGGTTTGGAAAGAAGAGAAAGGCAGGAGGGCTGGGTGTCGGTTAGCTGCTGGCAAGGAGCAAATTATCCTAAAGTGTAGTGGTTAAGGCAGTAATTACCAGGTGTTGACCTCCTGCTGCCAGGGGTCAGGCGCTGGGCTGGCTCTGTTCCTCCCTGTATCCCATCCACGTGGAGTGAGGCTGGCTCAGCACCAGTTCCAAGAGAGGGCAAAGACCTCTTTCTGTGGTTCCTGGGACCCAGGACAGAGACAGAGAGGGAGACAGAGGCAGGGGAGGCAGAATCAGAGAGACCGAGAAATAAGAAGAGAGACAAAGAGGCGGAGGAGAAACAGGGGACAGGAAGGGAGAGAACACACACCAAATGAAAGCTTTCATGCTTTGAAAGAGAAGGGAAAAATCATATAATTTGAATCACTTTAGAACGTACAACCTCAGCACACTTAGTACACCCACAGAATTGCGATACCACCACTCCTAATTCCAAAATATTTCCATCATCTCAAAGGAAACCCCAAGCCCATTACGCGGTGCCCCTGGAAACCACTGGTTTGCCTCCTACCCCTGTGGTTTTCTTATTCTGGACATTTCCTCTCCATGTAATTATGCACTCTGTGGCCCTTTGTAGCTGGCTCCTTTCACTGAGTGTGAGTTTTGCACAGTCCTTCTGTGTTGCCACACACATCATTGCTTCATTCCTTTTGATGGCTGAACACTATTCCATTACGTGGTGTGTGTGCATGCGTGTGTGTGTGTGTGTGTGTGTGCGAGTGTGCACCTTTGAATTTTATATGTAAAGGATGATGCCACGTGTGAATTTCATTTCCTTTTCTTTTCTTGGCATATATTCATTGTGCTGGATTTTGTGAGGACGCCTTCACATGCATGTAGAATGTATTTCGACCTGACCAGGACATCCGTTCCCTGTGGAACCAAAGTGGAGAGGGTAGGCCAAAACTGTGCGCAATGGACGTCTGTGGTTCCTGAGCCACCCAGCCTCGGGTGTTTGCTGCAGAGGCCAAAATACTCTCTTGACGAGCCCCCCTGGTCCTGTGTGCCTGCTAGATGCTTCCACACTTGATGGAACAGTAAATGGGACTTTGTGAGTCTGGCTTGGAAGCATGGGCCCTGGACACTGTCCTCGAGGAGAGGGAGCTGGAGCTGGGCACCTGTAGTGGCCTCCCTGTGATCTTGAAGGTGTTTAAATTCTTTTTTCCAGGCAAGTCAAAGGAGGCGATAGCATGGGGCTTTGGGGTGCACAGTCTGCCTTGCCTTTTACTTCCGGCCCTCAGCCATCCACCTGGCTCCACCCAGTCCCATCAGCCTCCATTCTTAAGCCAGCTTGTTCTTCTCACATCATGCCACCAGCCCTGACCCTGTAGTTCCTCTGACCCCCTTTCACCCAACATCATGACCCGCCATTGATTTTCTTTCCTGGTGACATCTCTCAGTTCACTTCCAGGAGTGTCGGCGTCCCTGTCTATAAAATGGGAAAGTAATTGCAGCTTGCAACCTCAGAGCTGTGAGTCAGGCTAATTACACAGTTACTCCCCACAGGAACAGCCACTACTGTATATAGGGAAAGTTAGGGTCCCCGGGGTGGTACGACTTACCAAGCACGGCTTATAGTGTGTGTGAATGTGGTCCATCCTGTGGATTCACGGGACCGTGATGTATGCACATGCAGCAATGCAAATGCTAGTGTGTGCGCAGCTTTCTCTGAGACTATGTACAAGCAGCACATAAGGGTTTTTTGTTTTTGTTTTTGCTATGATGAGTGTACCTGATACAAACCACTTAAAAGGGGAAGCTTTATTTATTTCGGCTCACGGTTTCAGAGAGCTTAGCCCATGCTTGTTTGGCTCCATTGCCTCAGGAAAGGCAGTCTTGAGGTGACTGGAATGTGGTATAAAAAGTTTCTTACCTCACTGTATAACCAGAAAGCAGAGAAAGCAGCAGGAAGGAGCTAAAGATGAAAGATATCTTTCCAGGGCGTGCCTCTATCATGCTTCTGCCCTCTTCCCCCAACTAGGCCCCTGTCTCTCAACAACACCATGATATTATGACTCTGTCAAGTCTGCTAATTAGCTCCCAGCCCAGGACCCAGTCACCTCAACAGCCCTCCAGCAGGCCACGCTTCGCTTCATCTCAAAGCAAGACAGTGTGTGTGGCTGCTGTGTACATGCGTGTGCCCAGGTGGCTTCAGTGGGGGGCTGCACTCACATGTGAACCCGTGTGCATGCGTGTGGCTGCACACAGTGGCATCCGGGTTTGGTGCACGTGTGCATATATATGGAATGCGCACATGTGATTGCTCAGTGTGTGTGCAGAACTGCTGTTTCTTATGCGGGTCTCCTGTGCCTCGTCATGGCCATGGTGCCCAGGCAGGAGACATGTGTATTCATACAGGCCACTCCAAGCCCAGCCTGGGGTCCTCAGGACCTTGCCTCTCCAGATAAGAAGGAAATAGAAGGGAATCTGGATAGAAGGTGGAAGGCTGTCCCACTTGAGGCCACCTCATGTCACAAAGGATGTGTTGAGTGGGTGAGGAGAAATGACCACTGTTTCCTAAACCCTTGTGCTTGGAAACTGGAGTGTCCTCCACAGGCTCATGCTTGAAACACTCAGTCCCCAGCTTGGGACCTTATGTTGAAGGCTGTGGAGCCCTTCGAAGCTGCGCTCTCGAGGGGATGGCCTTTGAAGGTCCCTGCCTGCGGCCTGTGCTGCAAGGAACAAACCTGGCTACTTTCACCGCAGAGAGAGCCTCTCCACCCTCCTGCCCTCTGTGATGGCCTCAAACTACTGGCATCCTGAGCCACGCAAGGTTTCGGTTGGGTCTTTTATCTCAGCAACAGTTACTCGTACGTCCACCCCCTACTGGTGGGAGTCTGGGAACAAGCTGGCTGACTCCCCCCATCATGCTAAGGCCCGTCTTTGACAGGAACCAGGAGGGGACCCGCACGACCCATCAACTGTGTTTTAGCACTCACAAACTTCTATATTCCCGTTGCTGTCAGATAATTTCTCCTCTTCTCCAGCACTTGTCATTGCTGTTTTCTCATAGCTGCCTTGGTGGGTATGAGCATCTTTTCTTGAATTTGTTGATTATATTCCTTTTTGAAAAATAGCTAGTCAGTTCTTCTATTCCTGTTTTAATATGGTTATTTGGTTTCTCCCTCTCTTTCCCTCTCTCTCTCTCTGTGGTGTGTGTGTGTGTGTGTGTGTGTGTGTGTGTGAATGTTTATGCCTCAGTGCATATGTGAAAGTCAGACAGTAAGAATCTTTTCTCTCTTCCTACCATGTGGGTCCCAGGGATTGAACTCAGATCATCAGGCTTGGTGACAAGTTCCTTTACCCATGGAACCATCTTGCCGATCCTGGTAGTTTGATTTTAAAAGTCTTTAAGAGAGCCGGCCACAGTGGTGCACGCCTGTACTCCCAGCACTCAGGGAGGCAGAGGCTGGTGGATCTCTGTGAGTTCGAGACCAGTCTGGTCTACAAACCAAGTCTGAGGCAGTAACAGATACATAGAGGAACCCTGTGTAGAAAACAAAACAACCCGCCTCTGAGAAAAAGGTATCGGACGGGTCTGATGCTCTTTGGGATGACACCTAAATGAAGATGGGTACAAAGTCCCAATTTATTTCTAATATCAGAGATCAGACCTCTACTCTTGCCTGATGGGTCTAAAACAAAAAGGGGGAACTGTAGAGCGCTGCGGAATGCTATGCCTTAAAGATGGAGCTGGTTTCCGCCTTCCACCTTCCCGATGGTGAGTGCTCTCTGTCACAAACAACTCCACATTTGGCTAAGGCTGAGGATCTGGCTTGCTTCCGTGTATGTGGACCTATCTGCATTGCCCACGTGGCACGCTGGGGTTGGCTACCCAGAGGCTATTTAAGCTGTGGGCTGGCTTTCCCCAGGGTCCAAGGATTGTTCAAGGTTCCTGAATAAACTGCATTGGAAATAAATAAATAAATGAATGAATGAATAGGCATGCATCACACGTCCATGACACATAACTTTTAATAACTATATGGGTAAATACAGAGTATATGCACACTTTATATGAACATTGGTATCATTAATATTTTGTTTCTTTTGGGGGATTACAATCTTAAATGACTTACCCATTAATAAACTCTAATTAAATATAAAAAAAAGAAAACAAAACAAAACACACAGAGAGAGAGAGGGAGGGAGAGACTTAAAGAAGGGCCAGAGAGTTGGCTCAGCAGTTAAGAGCATTGGCTGCTCTTCCAGAGGTCTAGGATTCGATTCCCAGCACCCACATGGCAGTTCACAACTGTCCGTAACTCTAATTCCAGATCTGACACACTCACACACACATACAAGCAAGCATTACACCAATGTATATAAAATAAAAATATATAAATAATTTTAAAAAGTCTTTAAGAGTATTACATAGGATTGTATTAGCTTATATAATATAAATGATACAGTATAAATATACAACATAAATAACATAATATAAAAAGCATGTGTGTATATGTATGTACATACATACATGTGTGTGGTCTGCATACAAATCCTTCAGCCATTATATAACTTGCAAATGTTTTGTCATTCTTAGACTCTTTTTCTCTTTTTGGCACCAGGTTTTGTGTAGCCTGGGCTGGCCTTAAACTCCTGATCTTCTTGCCTCCGTCTCTTGAGAGCTGACATTAATAAGCATATGGTCCCAGGTTTGACATTCTTTTCAACTCTCTCTAAGGTTGAAGTATAATATTTTTTAAGATTAATTTTGAAGGGTCTGGAGATATGGCCCAGTAGTTGAGAGCACTGGCTGCTTTTCCAGAGGACCTGGGTTCACTTCCCAGCCCCCGCACGGAGGTTCACAGCCTTCAGTAACTCCAGTCTCATGGAATCCTACACTCTCATCTAGCCTCCATAACATGAAGACAAAACACACATACATATGAAGTTATTTTTTAGTGTGTAGCACTGTGTCTGTTTATGTATGGGTTTGTGCACTTGTGTGAGGGTGCCCTTGGGGGTTAGAAGAGGGTTAAGATCTCCCCTGAGCTGGAGTTGCAGGCAGTTGTGAAATGTCCAATATGCGTGCTGGGAACTGGACTTGAGCAGAACATACTGTCAACTGCTGAACTGTCTCTCTGAGCTCCTCCTAGAGCCTTTAACTTTGATGGCAATCTCCCAACTCTTTCTTTGGCTTTTGATCTCTAAGAAAACTTTTGCTGAACCTGAGGTCACCAATGTTTCTAGACCAAGTTGACCTAAAACTCACAGAGATCACCTGCCTCTGCCTCTGCCTCTGCCTCTGCCTCTGCCTCTGCCTCTGCCTCTGCCTCTGCCTCTGCCTCTGCCTCTGCCTCACACTGGCTACAAAAGCTTGCTTTTACTACATTTTCCTGAAGGAGTCTTGCAGTTTCAAGCTAGATGTGATGGTATGTGGTATGGCTTCATTCTTACTCAGGAGGCAGAAGCCTGATCACTGTAAATGCAAGAACAGCCTGGTCTCTATAGTAAGTTCAGGCCAGTCAGGGCTCACAGTGAGAATAGGTATAGATAGATACAGCTATAGAGAGATATAGAGATAGATAGATAGATAGATAGATAGATAGATAGATGATAGATAGATATAAAATAGAGAAAATATATATATATTCTATATTTTTTTTAAAAGTAAAGATTCTTATAGCTGCTGGGCACCATAGTGCATGCCTGTAATCCTAGCATTCAGGCAGGCAGAGGCAGGCAGATCTTTGTGAGTTTGAGGCCAGCCTGGTCTACAAAAGCAAAAACAAACAAAACAAAAGATTCTTACAGCTTTCACTCTGACATTTAGGTCTGTGGTTTTGTTTTATTTTTTTTAAATATTTATTTTATGTGTCTGGGTGTTTGCATACATGTATGCTTATGTACCATGTGCCTGGTGCTCACAGAGGCCAGAAGAATCCTCTGAGACTGTAATTACAGATGGTTGTTGCCATGTGGGTGCTGGAAATTAAACCAAGGTCCTCTGGGAGAGTAATCAGTGTTCTCAAATACTGCATCACCTCTCTAGCTCTTTTTTTTTTTTCTTTTCCAAGATAGGGTTTCTCTGTGTAGTCCTAGCTGTCCTGGAACTCATTCTGTAGATGAGACTGGTCTTGAACTCACAGAGATCCACCTGCCTCTGCCTCCTAAGTGCTGGAATTTAAGGCATGTGTCACCACAGCTGGGCTCTAAGTTCATTCTTTACTGTGTGGAAAAGAGTATTGTTCCCCCATTGAATGTTCTTGGTTCACTCACGAAAAATCAACTGGCCCTATATGTGTGCATTTATGTATAAGTTGCCTGTTCTATTCCACTGGTCTTTATGATCATCTTTATGGCAGTGCCATGCTGTTTTCATGTCTATAGCTTTGCAGTGTGTTCCTTTTTTTAACTCCTGCTCCCAGCTCATTATTGTTTTATTAACCTGTTTGGTATTGTGTTTGGATTGTTCGTTGCTAGGAAGCAGAAATCTGTGGGGCTGGTGTGAAGTAAAAGCTTTCGGCCCTTTACCATAGGCAGTGATAGTTGTGGGCCCATCCAAATTTTTAGCTTTGTAGATTCCAGAGTAAGAAACTATTCACGTACCAGTAGATAAAGGATATATATCTTTTAAAGATTTCATTTATTAGCTGGGCGTGGTGACACACACCTGTAATCCCAGCACTCTGGGAGGCAGAGGCAGGCAGATCGCTGCCTGTTTGAGGCCAGCCTGGTCTACAAAGTGAATCCAGGATAGCCAAGGCTACACGGAGAAACCCTGTCTCAGGAAACCAAAATTAAAACGATTTCATTTATTTTTATCTTATGGGTATGGCTGCATGTATGGCTATGCACCACATTCATGCAGTGCCTACAGTGGCCAGAAGAGGGCGGTGTGTCCCTGGAGCTGGCTTTCCAGATGGTTGTGAGCCACCGTGAAGGTGCTGGGAATACAACTTGGGGCCTCTGGAAGATCAGCCAGTGCTCTTTTTTTTTCTTTTATTATTATAATTATTGTAGCCCTTCCCTCATCTCCCAGTCCCAACCTCCCTCCCTCTTCCTCCCTTATCCCTCTTTCCTAATCCACTGATAGGGGAAGTCCTCCCCTGCTGTCTGACCCTATCCTATCAGGTCTCATCAGGACTGCCTAGATCAGATCCTCTTCCTCTGTGGACTGGCTAGGTGGCCCCACCAGGTAGAAGTGATCGAGGAGCAGACAACCGAGTTCATGTCAGAGACTGTCTCTTCTCCCTTTACTAGGGCACCCACGTAGAGACTGAGCTGTCTATGGGCTACATCCGAGCAGGGGGTCTAGGTCCTCTCTATGCATGGTCTTCGGTGGATGCATCAGTCTCTGCAGTTCCCCCTGGACCCTGCTTTTTTGGCCTTGGTGATCTCCTTGTGTGGCTCCTGTTCCCTCCAGGTCTTTCTATCTCCCCCTTCTTCAATAAGACTTCAGCTGTGAGTCTCTGCATCTGCTTGTATCCTCAGCCAGTGCTCGTAACAACCGAGCCATCTCTCTAGCCTCTAAAGGGTCTCTTAAAATATGTTTGTTTGATTTTATTATTTTATTTGTGAGTCTGTTCGTGTGAGTGCACATGCACAGATCTGTGCATGCTTCCGTGCAAGGCCAAAAGGGGTCATTCATCCCCTGGGGCTGGAGTTACAGATGGTTGTGAAGTGCCATGCAGGTGGTGAGTCCTCTGCAAGAGCTGTGCACACTCTTACCTTTTGAGCCATCTTTCCAGCCCTGAGAGATGTTTGTTTTAAATAATCCATTCTTGTGATCTTTTGGAATTATGCCAAAAGTTTGATGACAATCTATTATCAAAAGATGGCACATGCCTGTAATTCCAGCACTTGAGAGGCAGAGGCAGGCAGATCTCTGTGAGTTTGAGGCCAGCCTGGTCTACAGAGTGAGCCTAGGACAGCCAAGGCTACACAGAGAAACCCTGTCTCAAAACAAACAAACAAAAGAATGAAAACAAAAAGGGGAGGTTAGAGGGGACATGGTGGCATACATCTTTAATCCCAGTACTTGGGAGGCAGAAACAGGTGGAATTTCATGAGTTTGAGGCCAGCCCGGCCTGCATAGCAAGTTTCAGGCTAGCCAAGGGAGACCTTGTCTCAGGGGGGAAAAAGTTTTCTAAATTCAATCTCATTTATTTATTTATTTGCTTGCTTGCTTGTTTGTTTGTTTAGAGGTGTCCCCTTACTGTGTTGCCCAGGCTCTTCTTGAATGCTCCAATTCAGGCAATCCTACTGCCTCCACCTTCCAAGTCGCTGAGACTACCGGCATGGGCCACCCACTCATCTTCCGTCCTTAAGTTTTGCAGAAAACAGAAGTGGAGGCAACCAGAGTTCCACAAGGCCCTGTAGCTAGTGGCAGTGCCCCTTTCTTGAGGCTGAGCACATTCTAGAAAGATCCAGAGATCTTCCAGAACCAGAGCTGGGCCACGAGAGGTTCTCCAGCAGGTGTAGTAACCCCTCACTGCACACTGAGTGTGCACACTGCCTTGTGCACGAGATGAACACTCTATGGGCAGCCCAGGACAAGGTGCAGATGCCCAGGGGTATCTTGGAGGGCTTCTTGGGGGAGAGACTCGGAGGCTGGATCATGAGGGACTTTTTCCTTTCCTCTCTTCAAGTATGCACAGGCAATGATTCCCAGGAGCTGTCTGAGAATTCAGCAGACAGTAGCCGCTTGAATCCTAAGACTTATCCGAGGCTGATATTGTGGTGCATATTGTTTTACAAGTCAGGAAACTGAGGCAAAAATTGGTGCTCATCAGCCTGGCTCCAAACTCTCCAGGTAGACAGTGGTATGGTCTTGGGGAGACCCCGGGGGTGGGGGAGGGAGGGAAAAAAAGGAACAGGGGAAGGCAGCAGGGCTCACGGGTATGATTAAACTGTTCCTGGCGTGGCAGGAGCCTGTGAGGAGAGGAGGTGCAAGGGTGGAGGAAAAAGACCGGATGTCCCTGAGGCTGGCGCCCCCTCACATTCACATTTTGGGGTGAGGTTGGGTGAGCTGCAGAGTGTTGAGGGTCCCCCGCAGAAGGCTCTTGGACAAGCACACCAGGCTGTCTAGGGGTAAGCAGCTGCCGCAGGTCCTGCCCTAGAAAGCAGAGAGTCACGTCAGCCTTGGCTGCGCCTAACCCTGTCTCCACCCTCGCCTCCCAGAAGCCACCTGCAGCAGAGAGCCTAGGATGTCAGGCCTCAGGATCCCATCCACTCTCCCCTGGTGGTACAGGAGGATTTCCTGCCAGACAGCAGCCTGCAAGCACGCACGGTCCTCCCTGCAAACGCGTCTCAGCCCCTCTGGGTTTGCCAGCTCCTCTTTCACTAGTCCCTCCGCTCCCTGAAAGCGTCCTCCCCCTCCCCCCACCCCGTCCTCTCTCTCCCCGGGTGAGCCTCCCGGGTTCTCGGTTCTTGTTCTCCTTCTCTTCTGGTGGCCAGGGGAGGAAGGAGCTCTCCATGTGCCCCCAGAAGGGCTGGCTCCAGAAGCCCTTGTGCCCCCCACCCCCTGCCTGCCCGCTGGCCTCGAAGTAATCAATCTGATTGGATTAGGGTCAGGGCAACCCTAATCATGTCAAAGGTTACCCTAGGCTTTGTGGAAGGGACCACAGGGGTGCCCGGCCACCCCTGCTGAGGTGGCCTCTGTTGAGCAGTTTAACATCTACCAGCCAGCTGTGAGGAAGGGAGCCAGCCTCTCCCGTGCATGTACGCATGTGAGCTTGTGCAGCCACGGGCTGTACACAAGTGTGTGTGTTTTCTGTGCGCATGCGTGCACACAGAGTGTCTTAGGTGGGTGTGTGCGCTTGTGAATGTGCACGTTAGTGAATATGTCTGCCCACGTATCTGCGCATGTGCGTGGATGTGCCTTACGTGGGAATGTGTGTGAATGTCAGGATGTGTTTAAGTATGCTCGTGCCGGTGTGCACGCACATTTTCGCACCTGTGTATCGCATGTGTGTGGTGTGCGTAGATGTGTTAATGCGGTTACACACAAATGTATGCATGAGTGTGCTCAGATGCACACACAAGTGGGTACCCAAGTGGCTTTGTGGATGTGGACATGGATGTGCCGTGAGCATGCGTGTGTGAATGGGCACCTGTGAGCATACACGGCAAGTGTGTGCTCACATCTGATGCCAGTACCGTCCCTCCTGTGTCTGCCTGGCCTGAGACCCAGGATGCGGCACTGAGCCTGAGGAAGCTCCAGCCTCTGGATGCTGAGCTGGGCTCCAGAGGCCTCGGCTCTTGCACCCAAAGGTGGCAGGGAGCGACCTACCTGCCTTGGCTCAGGAAGCACTTGAAGAATCTTAAGTATGGGATGATTATGAGCAGTTTCTACATCCTTTGGGGTGGGCCCTGGACATTTGGAGGCAGGCGCTCCCCGTCTTGACCTTTGGCAAGGTGAAATGGGTGGGGTGGCTGCAGGGCCAGCCTGTCCAGAGGCAGGGCTTGGGATGAAGGTCACTGAAACAGCTGGTCAGGCTAGAAGGAGACCAGTGGGAGACACATAGGACATGGGGGCCCAGAGTCCTATGTGTCTGTGGCCTTGTGTGGGGACAGCTTTCTTTGGGCTGAGTGGGACAGACACATTCAGGACATAAAGGAGCATGGCTGGAGCCTGGAGCCCACAGCAGTGGAAACTGGGGTCTCTGCCAGCCTGATGCTGGGATGGCTAGCCCAGGGGTCCTCGGAAGCTCAAGGTTCCTGGGCCCTAATGGCTTCCATGAGAGGGAAGGGCGTCACCTACCCGTTCTTGCAACTCTTCAGCCCTAGTTCGGGTGGTCTCCACAAGCCCCTAAGGGCTCCTGGGCTCGCTGCTGGTCCAGGCAACCCTTCCTCACTGTGAGTTCTTTATTTGGACCTTGCTGACCTGAAGTGTCTCGCCAGCCTGACCCTCTTTCCTTGTGTTGGGTGTGATCCCTCGCGTGACGTACCTCCAGGCCAGCCATACTTGCAGCATATTGGGCTTCTGTTGGGTCCCTAGGACCTCTGGAGTCACAACAGGTGGCGTTTAAGGACACCAGAGCCTCCAGGTCTGCTGAGTATAGACCCTTCGGCCTTGGTTAACCCAGGGAAGAGCTCACTCCCTCCTCTACGTGGGGTCTGAGCAGGGAAGAACAGCCTGGCCTCCTCCCCTCCCCCAGGCAAAACCCCTTCCTGATGCCTGGCCTCAGTACCGAGGCTCCTCAGAGGGTGGTCCTCCACCTCTGTGTGCTCAGCTTAGGGAAGGACCAGCTCCGATGGGGCGAGCCTGTGAGACAGCCGGAGCCTAGGGCTCGGAGGGACAGAAAGGGCAGCTTTTTAGGGAAGCAGAGTCCCCAAATCCAGGTTGCGACCCCTGACCCCCCCATCCGAAAGTGTTACCATTTTACGATGCGTTGGGGGTGGGGGCTCCTCTGGCTCGGGGGGCCTCTCCGGTATATCATTAACTCTCCGCTGTGGGAGGGGGGACCCCGGCCGACGTCCCACTGCGCTCGGCTCGGAGCACAATGTCCCTGCGAGGACGACAAGATTAAGCACAAGGGAAAAGTGAAAATGCTGTTGGCGATTCACACGCCCTTCGGGGTGTTGAATTAAAGCGTCTGAAAGAGGATTTCCCCTCGCGCCCGACGGCGCGGCGGGCAGCGCATACTTCCAGGTTGCTATGACTGGCCGGCGATCGCCTAATCACCGGCCAGGGGGAAATTCATATAAAATATCGCTGGCCATTGTGGGGCTAACGCGGCGTGACAGTGTCGCACAAAGCCGGATTCATCAGCCCCAGCAGGTCAGCCAGGCGCCCGGCCGCGCGGGCCCGGGCGGTGTCAGGGGCCGCGGCCACGGTGGGGCACCGGCGCATTCCGCTCTCAGGTGGCTCCGGGGCCTTTTGTGCCGCCGTGTGATTACCAAATGCCACTGCGACACCCCCTCCGGGCCGCCCGGCTCCTCGAGGCCAGGAAAAGGGCCTGGGGAAGGAGGGACGGTGGGCAGCCTCGGAGGGGAGGCGCCAGGGCGGGGCCTGGGCCGCGAGCTACCAGCTGGGGCTGCACCGATCCTCCTGTCTGCCCTCCGCCTGCTGTGCTTAGCTCTGGAGGGGGAAGGGTGCCCACCCACTGAAGGCTCTGGAAGGACTTTCAGACATCAGTTTGGGAATGGGAGAGATGGTTCGCCTTTCCTCAGCGTGACGGGCCGGTGAGGCTCCCAAGTGGGGTGGCCTCCATGGCCTGCAGGCTCTGGCCAGTCTGGGCAATTATGGCTATGCCATAGCTGGGCTCTTAGGAGAGTGGTCGCCTTCCTTCTTCCCACCAGTGGGCAGGGGAGTGATCTCCCAGCTGGACTCTGGAAATTAAGGGGACAGGGACAAACTCAGGCCAGGCTGCCAACCCTAACCCTTCTGTGGTCCCCAGAGGGTGTAGTGTGCAGTGCAGCTTAGGTAAGGGTGCCCCGTTGTCTGCTGGGATTTCCTGGTTCTAGCTCTGTGCAGGGTAGCTTCCACGGGGGTAGATGATCCTAAACAAACCTATACATAATGTACGGTCCTAAACATACACGCACCAAACTTTGGTGCACCTTAAAGGCACAGATTAACATCAACCCATTAATTGTATGCAACTTCAATACACACACACACACACACACACACGCACGCACGCACGCACGCACGCACGCACACACACACGCAAGCACGGGATGACTTCAAAATGATCTTCCTACTTCTACCTCTCAACTGTTGGGGTTAAGAATGTACCCCCTCCAGGCTCCGTGGCACACATCTGTAATCCCAGCACTCAGGGAGGCCGAGGCAGGTGGATCTCTAGTTCGAGGCCCTGGTTCCTGAGAGTAGACGCCTTGCATGTTACTGTTCGCCTCATCTCTGGTTCTGAGCCTAGTGCCTGTCTCATTATGGACGCTCATATTCTGGATAGTTGGGCGGATGGAGGGATGGATGCTAGGTAATTGTAAGAATGGAAGGTAACGGAAAGCGGAATGATAATGGACAGTGGGTGATTAATGAGTAGTCGATAGGCGGATAGTAAACAGACAGTTGAATGGATCGTACTTGGTGGAGGATGGATGGATGATAAATAATGAAATAGATGGATAGGAAGGAAGGAAGCGCAGAGAGCTAATACTTCGCTTCAACCCAGTAAGACCACAGCAAGGCTGGTCTCTTAAGATTGTGTCTGCAGGGAGAATTTGCTCTCCACCTCCCAAGATCTGGCTGAAGTGACACAGGCATCAGTTCCTAATCTTCCCACCCATCTCAGCCTTCCTGGCGCTGGAATTACAGGCCTGAGCCATGACACCTGGCCTGGCATTTGCTTCTCGTAGACGACTTCTTCAGGTAGTTCCTTTTCTTCATCTTTACCTGCACCCGGTGAATAGGCAGAGTCCCGGGTCTGATGACAGTGGGTATCTCCAGCCCCCAAAGCGTATCTCAGCTCTGCCCAGATGGCTCCCCCTAATTGGCAGCGCTTGTCTGTAAGAGTCCTGGGCCCAGTAGCCCACAGGTACCCACACTCTCCTCATCTCATGTCCAACACCCATTTGAAACAAGGCATCTGTCTAATGCCTGAACTGATTCACTTGCTGCTTTTTTTGGGGGGGAGGGAGTGAGGAGGCCTTCACCTTTAGGCTGGCCACCTCTGCCGAGTCAACAGAAAACGGAAACCTCTAACAAAAAGTGTTCCTTGTGGCAGAAAACAGTGCTGCTATGACTGTGGCTGGGCTGGCTGCTGTGTCCTCCCTCAGGGATCTCAGGAGAGCCCCATTGCCATTCATTCTCTGCAAAGAGGACAGCTCTGGGACAGTGATTCACTCACATTTACTCTAAAATCTGACGAGAGCAATGGATTTCCTCTCCAAGAAATCGTGTTTGCTCCCAGATCCCTGAAAGTATGTGAATTCTGAGTCTGGCCCCTGACTCCTGGGTGGAAACAATCTCCATGCATTAAAATCTTTGCATGGAGACATGGTCTCAATGATTATTAGATATCTTAAGCATGGAGCAGCACTGCGGGAGTGGTATGAAATCCAGGTCCTCTCACACGCAACCTTGCACACCACTGTACCCAGCAAAACTGTCATCTCTCACGAGGGTGAAAGCCAAGTCCAACCCGAGTCTTTGCGCCTCCACGTGCCTTGAGCTCCACTATCCTTCCCTTCTTCCCTGCCAAGATCATCCTCACTTTGCAGGGAAGACCTTTAATCTGGTTTAGCAGCTGCCTCCAAACCATTAAATGCAGACTCTACATTTTTAGCAAGAAAATCTTGAAGACAATACAGTCCTTCTTGGGAGGTAGGCGCTATCTATTCACTGCCAGGAATGTAAACTCCATCCCGTGCTTAGGGCGGTGTCTGCCAGATGGGTGTGGTGGTGCACACGTGAAACCCAAGTGCTCAAGAGGGAGGCGAGGAGGATCACGAGTTCCAGGCCAGCCTGGGCTACGAAGACCTGTATCCAAGAAACAAAGGTGTGTGCCAGATCTCACTAACGTGGAGTCGGCTGTTTCCCCAATTAACTGGCCAATATCTTGAGAGGAACTGCTTAAAAACCTGTGGCTGCAGCTTGTATGCAACCTTCTTTGGCCATAATGCTCCATTCCACATTCATTTGGCCTGCGAGCTTGCAGCCTGCAGCTTCTCCGCTGGCCTGTCGGATGGAGTTTCTGAACCCAGTTGTAGAGGCTTCTGGTCTTCCCTTTCTTTCCCAGCCAGTTGAAAGCCAGCTCCCAGAGCCTGCCATGCCCTGACTTGATCAAGAGCCCCACCTCCTCATTTGACACTAGGGGAAACTGAGGACTTTTCAGCTTGCTGGTGACAATGCTGAGCAAGAATGAGCTCTTGTTCACTTCAAGGCCTGCTTTGCCTTCTCCTTCTGAGCGCCCTTCCCCTCAAGTGTGTCTACCAGCTCCAGGCTGTTTGCTTGAGTCCTGATAAGCCGAGAGCCTGAAGCCCTTGTTCTGGGCAGGGCAAGGGCAAGGCCTAGAGTGCTGGCCCCCTTATCTTTTAGAGCCAAGAAAGGTGGGGGAGGGGCGTTTGGGTGACCCAGGGCTGCCCTGAGTCTTGGAATGTGAGGGTGCAGGCAGAGAAGTAGACTTCTGAGTGCCAGGCACCCAGGAGGTAGGTAGCTCACCCATGGCCCAGGCTTGGGTTCTATGCAGAAAGACAGGAGGCTAGAGCCTTAGAGGCACAAACAAGAGTGGCTTGGCCCCTTCAAAGATGAAATAGGGGCTGGGGATGTAGCTCGGATGGTAGAGTCGTTGCCTAGCCTGGACAAACCCCCAGGTTCTATTTCCAGCACTATATAAAACGAGGTGTGTGGCACTCAGTTGTAATTTTAACACCTGCTGGAGTTCAAGGTCATCCAGGCTACACAGTAAGCTCCAGGCAAGCTTCTGCTAAAGTTCCTGCCTAAACAAAAGAAGTAGAAAAAATAGGGACAGGGGCTTTGCTAGGTGGTGGGCAGGATGGTACGTGCGTGTCGTGGTGATGGTTAAGTCACTGTTGCCTCTGCAAAAGCTGCCCAGTCCTATCCCTGTATTAGGAGACAAAAACAGACTGGAGGGCTTTTCGAGGATGCTGGGAGCCGGGCGCCGTGGCACACGCCTGTATCCCAGCACTCTGGGAGGCAGAGGCAGGCTGGTTTCTTAGTTTGAGGCCAGCCTGGTCTACAAAGTGAGTCCAAGACAGCCAAGCCAAGGGTATGCAAAGAAACCTTGTCTCAGAAAACAAACACAAAGGATGCTGGGAAAGAACAGAGTGCCTCTTCTGGCTCCATTCAAGAACACAAAATATGGTAGAGTGTCACCCAGGGCCTGCCTCGCCAAGGTGGACTAAATGCTTCAGCCCTGGACTCCTGCCCTTACCTCTGACACCACATTACAGATAGCCTGTGCCCCGGAATGGAAATAAACAGTGGACAAGATACAGACCCTTGGACTCCGCCGAACCCCTCTTGAGGGATAGCCACAGCTGGCATTTCGGGGAGCCGGAGGACACATGTTGGGTAGACAATGACCAGGACCTCAGCCGCCATGCTGCAGAGCGGAACTGGTAGCTCCAAGGTAGGAGCAGCTTGGGCCCAGGGAAGAATAAAGGTTGAGTGTGGCCAGAGGCCAGCGAGAGACTGAGAAGAGGCAATCAAGGCTGGCAGTGAGAAATCTTAAATAACTTTTGGAGGGCCGTATATCACACTGGCGCCGGTGGGCACAGAGCTGGGCCTGCAGTGGGCAGCTGTGTGCACCGCCAGTGGAGGCAGCTGAATGCTGGGTGGCCGTCCAAGTGAGAGCTTCTCCGTAGTTCTGGTAGGAGATGGACTCTGTGTCCATCTTCTGGCATCCAGAGTGGGCGGTTTCTAGACAGCCAACTTCCTGTGGGAAGACGCTGGGCTCCTAGGTGGCTGGAGAAGGTGTCTCTGACAGTGCTCCCAGGGTAGGGACAGAGCAGCTGGATTCTGCAGAGGGCCATCCAGGGAGAGGTGCAACTCCACAGCCTGGGCTAAGGGCTCTGTTGGGGCCACAGCTCATGCTGTGTTCTAAGTACGAGAATAAATGTGCATTCTTTGATCCTGTGCGAGGATGCACTGGGTTTTGTGGGCAAGTCTGAGCATGTGTAGTCGGTCGCAGTTTCTCTGTCCTTGCCTATTCGGGCTTTGGGACACACAGACTCCCAAGAGTTGAACCTCTTAGATAGGGCTTGTGGAAGCACGGAAAGCAGTCACCTGCTTGTCTCCCAGGATGACAGCTCCTTGAGTGTGCAGGCGGGGTTGAAGAGACCACGGCAGAGAACACCACTTTCTGTGAGAGTCTTATAATCCCAAGAGGTGATTAAGAGTCTCTATACTGGATTCAGTGACACCACCCCACCTGTAGTAGAGGGCCCCAGACCCAGGAGACCCTCTGCAGGCCTGCGAGGCTGTCAGTCTGGGAGGGCCTCTCTCTGGCTGGGTTTGTAAACTGCTAGTCAACGTGTCAAGCTCATATCCATCGTGCTCAGTACACCTGCATCTGGTGTCAAGCAGAGGAGGGAGTGCCTTCCCGGGGTAAGAAACTCCTGTCCTCCAGGCCAGCCTGGGTTACAGAGCGAGCTCCAGGGCAGCCAGGGCCACAAAGAAATCTTGTATGGGAAAAAGAAAAAAAAAAAAAGCTACTCCTACTCATCATTGGTGGGGGTGCAGATTAATACAGACTTGCATTGCACCCTGACTGGTGGTGCTCAGCACCAGGCTGTGAACTTTTGGAACTCTAGTGTATTGTGCAGGATTCTCCAGGAAAACAAAAGTGATAAGAGTGAATCTCTACATAGAGAGATTTGTTAGTGTAGCTCATAGGCTGCGATCGATCCGGCTAGTACAACAACGGCTGTCTTCCAACAGAAGGTCCAAGAATTCAGGAGTTGTCTGGTGCACGAGGCTGGATGTCTCAGCTGGCCTTCAGTATACATTGGCATTCCAAAGAAATGCGAATCGAATACCAGTGCAGGAAGGAACTTACCGGAGAGAGTGACGGGAGCAGGCAAAAAGCCAAAGCTTTCTTCCATGTCCTTGCCATAGGCTTAAAGGCTGCCACCAGACAGTATAGCCTGGATTCAGGGTGGGTTTTCTGACCTCTAACGATCCAACCAAGAAAAATTCCTCCCAGAGTGTGGTGGCACACACCTGGAATCCCAGCATGAAGGAAGCAGCGGTAGGCAGATCTCTGTGTGTGCTAGGCCAGCCTGGTTTTTATAAAAAGTGAGTTCCAGGACAGCCGGGATTACATAGAGAAACTCTGACTCAAAACAAAACAAAACAAAACACAAAACAAGCACCTCCACAGATATACTCAGCAGCTTCAGCTTTAGTTAGTTCCAGATATAGTCAATTTGACAACCAAGAATAGCTTTCCTAGCTGGTCCGGTGGCACACGCCTGTAATCCTGGCACTCTGGGAGGCAGAGCGAGGCAGATCTCTGTGAGTTCGAAGTCAGCCTAGTCTACAAAGTGAGTCTTGAACACCCAAGGCTACACAGTTTACGTGGCGTTAGGGCTAAGAACCCAGGGCTCCACTCATGCTTAGCAAACACCCTGCCACCTGAGCTACAGTCTCAGCCCCTACTCGCTTCTACCAACATAATTGTATGTATTTTCAAGGTACTATGTAATAGTTCAGTTTAGGATTATATTTTAAAAAATGATCAGGATTCTTAGCCTGTCCGCTGAGAACATTAAAAATCTTTTCAAAGCTATTTTTATTAGTTTGTTTGTTTTTTATTTTTCAAGACAGGGTTTCTTTGTGTAGCCTTGGCTGTCCTGGACTCACTTTGTAGACCAGGCCAGCCTTGAACTCACAGAGATCTGCCTGCTTCTGCCTCCCTGCATGCTGGGATTACAGGCATGAACCACCACGCCCTGGCTTAAAGCTCTTTTTAAAAATACAATCAAAATTTCACAATCCTCACACTACTGCTTAGTAGCACACCAGAACCTTTTCCTCCTCTTTAACTGAAATTTGGACCCACTGATCAACCTCTCTCCACTGTCTCTCCAGCCCTGGCCTCTGCTCACTAACCCATTCTACTTCCTGCTATGAAACGAAGGCTTTTAGAGTGCACACCTGAGTTAATGGGTTGAAGTCCTCGTCTTTCTGTGCCTGGGTTATTCCCTTAGTATAATGTCCTCTGGGCTCGTCAGTCTTGCTGCAAGTGACGGGGTCTCATATGTATTTATGACTAAATAATATTTCATTGTGTACACTACAGAGCTCTCCTAACAAAAACCATACCATGCTGGCTTCAAACAACACACGCAAGCCGATGGCTCGGAACAGCAATTCCGGACTGGGCTGCTCTGCTTACCTTCTACCAGGGGATGTTGCGACACTGCCCAGCTGTACCTCAGGTGTCCAGTGCATTCCCAGAGGATGCCAAGCTCACCTGTGGACTTAGGGTACCTGGGAAGTTAACGAGTGGAGGCAGGCAGCTGCAGAGCATGGAGTGTCTGAGGATTCTGCTATTGAGACGAGGTGGGGGGAGGGATGACAGAGCGTTGTTGAGGGTTCGTTCCCCTGGCTGGGGTATGCCTGCACTTCCGGGAGCTGATGCTGAGATTTCAGGAGAAGGTCTGAACTTTTCACACACAGACAAGGTTCTGCCGCAGCAGCCCATCCTCAGATATGCTTAAATCCACATAGTTACACCCAATTGGTTTTCAGCAAAAGGTATGAAGAACACACATTTGAGAAAAAATGAAAAAGTCTCTTTGATAAGTGGTACTGGGAAATTGGATATTTTTATCCACACGGAGAAGAACGACTTGAGTCTCCCTATTTCCTACACACAAAAAACCAACTCAGTGTTAGACCTGAAACTACTGGAAAAATCACAGGGCTTGGGCACAGTGGTGATGCCTTTAATCCCTGCACTCAGGAGGCAGAGGCAGGAGTATCTCTGAGTTTGAGGCCAGCCAGAGCTCTGTAGTGATTTCCTACCTCAACAACAACAACACACACACACACAGGGAAAACAGTTGGGACATAGGTAATTAGGGCCAGTGTTCTACACAAAAGCTCCTCGGAGGCCCAGGGGTGAGGCATGGATCCTGTTTGTGCTGAGTTGTCCTTCCTGGGCCCTGCTTTTTGGACTGCTGCCTTTTGGACTGCAGCCCTCCTCACCTGGCTTCCACCCCCACCCCCACCCCCATCTCCTTCCTCTGCAGCCACCCGAGAGTCGGCCTTCGTCCACGCCATCGCCTCTGCTGGAGTGGCCTTTGCAGTGACACGCTCCTGTGCTGAAGGCTCAGCTGCCATCTGTGGGTGCAGCAGCCGCCTCCAGGGCTCCCCGGGCGAGGGCTGGAAGTGGGGCGGCTGTAGCGAAGACATTGAATTTGGCGGGATGGTGTCTCGGGAGTTTGCTGATGCCAGGGAGAATCGGCCAGATGCCCGCTCTGCCATGAACCGTCACAACAACGAGGCTGGGCGCCAGGTATGTACACAGAACCCCAGGCTTGTAAAGCGAGAGCTGCTTTTTCATTGGGGTCTCCAGTGGGGCAGGGCAGGGGTGGAGGAGGGCTGCCCTTCCGGACTGGGCTGCTCTGCTTACCTTCTACCAGGGGATGTTGCGACACTGCCCAGCTGTACCTCAGGTGTCCAGTGCATTCCCAGAGGATGCCAAGCTCACCTGTGGACTTAGGGTACCTGGGAAGTTAACGAGTGGAGGCAGGCAGCTGCAGAGCATGGAGTGTCTGAGGATTCTGCTATTGAGACGAGGTGGGGGGAGGGATGACAGAGCGTTGTTGAGGGTTCGTTCCCCTGGCTGGGGTATGCCTGCACTTCCGGGAGCTGATGCTGAGATTTCAGGAGAAGGTCTGAACTTTTCACACACAGACAAGGTTCTGCCGCAGCAGCCCATCCTCAGATATGCTTAGCGTCCTCACCCAGAGACCCTGTTTCCCTTCTCAGAGAACAGGTTGAATGTCCAGATAGGTAGTGCCCATCGACATATAAGAGGTAAGAACTGAGTCATCAAATCGAGGGGGACCTCGCACCACCCAGGCATGTCCGTCACCTTTCCTAACTGTTGGCTCCTCTGCCCAGCTCCTGTAGCCAGGCATCTGCCTGTCCTTCGCTGTTAGCAGATATGCTCAGATGTCAAACGTCACAGTGAAACTTAACATCCATACATAAGGAACTTCAGACATTCCACCTCTTTCTAAAGCCCAACACTGGCTCAAAGTGCCTCCTTATCCTTCAAAGCATAGGATGTTGCCCTCTGGAAAACCCAGCTCTCTCAGAATGAATGGAGGGGGTTCCTAGAACAGGGCACTTAGATCACTTTACAGTGCCTGTGTTGAAGGTGATAATTGCCTCCCACCTGCAGGAATTTCCAGAAAGCAGTGTGGAGGAGGGCGGAGTGGGGCAGGTCTTTAATCTGAAGCAGAGGCAAGTGGTTCTCTATGTTCAAGGCCAGCCTGCCCTACCTAGAGAGTTCCAGGACGGACAGCCAGGGCTACAAATAGAAACCCTGCTCCCGCCTCAGCCTAGAACAAAAAAAAAAAAAAAAAAAAAAAAAAAAACAGAATTTCCAGAAAGCACACAATAAAACAAACAACAAACAAGTGTTTAGCTAGGTGTGATGGTTCAGGCCAGCAATCCCAGCACTTGGGGGCCCGAGGAAGGAGGATTATGAGTTTGAGCCTGGGCTACATTGTGACTTTGAGGCTGGCTTGGGGTACACAGTGAGACCTTGTTTAAAAACAAAACAAAACAATAACAACAACAAAGAAAAAACCCAAAACACCCAACTTGGTTTAAAAACAAACAGAATTTGTGTAGAAAAGTCACAAAAAATATCAGAATCCCCAGAGAGATCAAACATTGTACCCGTGACACTGGAACAGTATATATATATATATATATATATATATATATATATATATATATAATTTATTTATTTATTTATTTTAAAGGAGTGAGAAAGAAGAGCTCTTAGGAATTAAAAATGTTTGGCCTGCAAGATGGCACGGCAGATAAACACACTTGCCTCCAAGGCTGACAACTTGAGGTCAATTTCCATAATCCACAGAGTGGAAGAAGAAACCCCTCCTCGTGCTAGTGACATTCTCTGATGTCACATTGTGACACGTCCATGTGTGCATTTATATACACACACAGTAAATGAATGAAAGGTGGTGGGGTTGTTTGTTCTTGCTTTCTCTATGTAGCGCTGGCTGTCTTGAAACTCACTATGTAATCAGGCTGGTCTTGAACTCAGAGATCTGCCGGAGTCTGCTCTGGGGTGCTGGGATTTAAGGTATGTGCCACCATGTCTGCCCTTCAGTGCATATATATAGATATATATGCCAGGCGTGGTGGTGCACACCTATAATCCCAGCACTCAGGGAGGCAGAGGCAGTCAGATCTCTGTGAGTTTGGGGCCAGCCTCGTCTACAAAGCAAGTCTAGGACAGTCAGAGCTACACATAGAAACTCTGTCTCAAAACAAATCAAAAATTGATAATGTGCCAGGTAGTGGTGGCACACACCTTTCACCCCAGTGCTCAGGGGGCAGAGGCAGGCAGATATATGAGTTCAAGGCCAGCCTCGTCTACACACCCAGGGCTACAAACCCTGTTTTAAACAAAACAACTTGTTTGTTTTTTTTCTGAGACAGGATTACTCAGTGTAGCCTTGGCTGTCCTCCTGGAACTCACTCTGTAGGCCAGGCTGGCCTCAAAGTCAGCAATCCACCTCCCTCTGCCTCCCAAGTGCCGAGATTAAAGGCGTGTGCCACCACCACCTGGCCAACAAAACAAATAATGTACAGATATAATAACAAGAACATTTCACCGGGAGTTTCGAAGGGTATATTCACAAGACAAGGGAGAACATGAGAAGGATGTAAGGCAGGACACTTCCCTAGACCCCCAGACCTGGCTGCAAGGATGGGGAAAGAGGGATAGAGAGACGGCCCGGGGGTAAGAGCTCTTGATGCACTGTTTAAGAGAAACAGCGTTTGGTTATCAGCACCGACACAGAGTGGCTCCTAACTGGCTGCAACTCCAGCTCAAGACACTTCCTACCCCCTTCTGGCACATGCACACACATGGACACACACACATACACACACACACACACACACACACACACGTGTGCGCGCCATGTACATAAAAAATTCTTAGTCTACAAAAAATGGGGGAAATGGCCTTCCCCAAGATACATTATGAAATTCAGAGCATATGCTAGAGAAACCCTCCAAGCTTCAAAGAATATTCAGTGTCCCTGCAAAGGACGGGGGCGTCAAAAAGTCGTCGTCGGAAGCTAGAAGAAAATAGAGTGATACTTCAGGTATTCTGAGTGACAAAATGATTTTAAACCAAGAATTTCATTCCCAGCTACACAATGAAAGAGGGTAGTATAGTGAGAAGATTTGCCCTCACACAGTAGCATTTTCCAAAGCTTACCAGATGGCAAAATGATGGCTTGAAGGTGAAAGGAGTAAATATTTTTTGTTTTGTTTTAATATTTATATTACATTTTGTGTGTATGCGTAGGTGTGTGTAATGTGTGTTCCATCTGTGTAGAAATTAGGGAACAACTTTCAGGGGTTTTTATTTATTTATTTTTTTCAGGACAGGGTTTCTCTGTATAGCCTTGCCTTTCCTGGAACTCAGTCTGTAGACGAGGCTGTCCTGGAACTCACAGAGATCCACCTAGCTCTGCCTCCCTGAGTGCTGGGATTAAGCGCATGTGCCACCACAGCCTACGGAACTTGGTTTTCTTATGCCACCATGTGGTTCCTGGGATGAAAATGGGTAACTAGCTTAGTGGCCAGACCTCCACCCACTGAGCTACCTTTCCAGCCCTTTTCATTTGTGTTTTGAGACAAGGTTTTCTGTATTCCAAGCTGGTTTGAATTTTCTAGGTAGCCATCTTTCAGCCCCCTTCCACCTCCCAAGTGCTGGGACTTGTGGCACCACTTTCAGTTCATGAGATGAGATCAAATCCAGGCCTTCATGTCCAGCAGGCTGGGCAGGCACCCCAGCAACTGAGCTTCATCCCCAGCCCTGACGGTGTTTAGAAATGAGAAAACCATGCCTGGCCCATGACGGGTGTGTTGATCACATAGCAAAAGGTTGTGTGGGAAAGGCAATGTCACCTTAGAGTACGGTAAGAGAGCAACAGATTGATTACCACTCAAAATTCAAGCAGCAGCAAGACAAATGCTGTGACAGCCCACCTGTGCACTGCCCTGCATGGTCAGGGGACACGCTACACAGGTGAGCACTGGTCGGGATCCCTGTTTTAACCAGCAGGCTCAGCAGCCATCGAGCTCTTTGACCAAGTAGAACAGAAACAAGAGAGACTGAAAAAGGACAGTTGGAAAGAGTCTTGTCTCCCAAAGCCTGGCTGCTAAAGAGAGGGATGTGGGTGTTAGACAAGCTGGACAAGCCAGGCATAGGGCCATTCCCGTGGGCCACTTCGTAGAAGGGTGAAGAAGCAGCTCAGAGTTAGATGAGGTGCAGGCAGGTCTGAACCCAGAATGATTGAAGCCTTCAGCCTTGCAAACCACAGCCAGAGCTCCTTGGATAGTGATTAGCTTTCGGGTAGTAATATTGAAAGAATACCCAGAGCCGGGCAGTGGTGGCACATGCCTTTAATTCCAGCACTCCGAGACAGAGGCAGGTGAGTCTCTTTGAGTTCAAGGCCAGCCTGGTCTACAAAGAGTTCCAGGACATCTAGGACTACACGGAGAAACTGTGTTGAAAACAGAACAAAACCAATTAAAAAAACAACAAAAAATGCAGAGTTAAAATTCACTAGGAGTCTTTTGAAAGACAGAGTCTTATGGTGTTTGCTCAGACTCCCCCAGCGCTCAGTCCCCCAGGCTTAGCATCCACGGTGCCACTGAGATTGTGGTCTTGAGCCATCAGGACGGGCTGGTCTTGCTCTTTTATCATACTCTCTCTTCTCCTTCCTTTCAGTTCCAGACTCGATACAGAATGAACAAAGGGAAATGATGGAGAGAGAGCCTCACAGACTCTTGGCTCCTGGAGTCTGACAAGTGAACTATTACCATAGGGAAGGTCACAGGGGCACATGCGGATGGCCCGTGTCTCAGACTCCTGGTAGTTTTATAGAGCAGTTGGGCAGCAGGCAAGGTCCTTGAGAGGGTACTTCCTAGCCACCTAACAGCTTCCTGCCTCTGCTTAAAATGCTTGAACTGACCATGCTTCCTAGATGCATGAGAACTTACCCTATGTGACCATAGCACACCGTGACCCCAACTGGTTGGGAAGAGCCCCATCCCGTGAAGAGCCACTTCGACCAGGCCTGGTGGTGTATATCTGCAATCCCAGCACCTGGAGGCACAGGCAGGAGAATTGCCACAAGTTTGAGGCTAGCCTGGGTTTTCACTGAGTTCCAGACCATCCAGGGCTACAGAGTGAGAACCTGTTTCAAAATGATTTTTTCTTTTTTCCTTTTGAACATTCGAAACCTCACACTCCTCATTTTGAAGCAGTTTTTTTGTTTGTTTGTTTGTTTGTCTGTCTGTCTACTGTGGTGGTCATTTTGCGCTATAGACTATCAACAGGTATAGATTCCTCCCTTCCAACCATGACTCCTTCGGACTCCTATTGCTTCTTAGCGAGCATCCAGCATGAGAAGCTTAGCTACAGCCAGAGCTAAATGGTGGTAACCCCAAGGCCAGCTCAATATTTCAATAATGCAGTGGATGTTGAAATTATAAATGCAGTTGGGCACCCTGGGATTACACACCCGTAATCCCAGCATTCAGAAGGCAGGGGCAGGTGGATTCCTGTGAGTTCAAGTTCAGCCTGGTCTACAAAATGAGTCTAGGACAGCCAAGGCCTGTCTTGAAAAAAACAAACGGGAAGGAAGGAAGGAAGGAAGGAAGGAAGGAAGGAAGGAAGGAAGGAAGGAAGGGGAAATTGTAATCATAAATGCAGTGTCTCCAGTGTTCTGAATGCTTTTCTTACACTGAGGCTGAAGGGCTCCGGGCAGGTTCCACACATGGAGTGCTTCTTGGAATGTAAGAGGAGAGACACCAGGAACTGGCCAGAGCAGGTGTTTGTGGGCTGGGTGGGGAGGCTAGAGGTCCAGAGCAGAGGAATGGGGAGTGGTCCCTGGGGTAGGGAAGGCTTGGAATCTGAGGACAATGGACAGGGCCACTGTAGAAAGTTCTGGTGATTGTATGGCCCTTTACCCCTACTCCTTTGAAAGGGCGGCAGGTTTCCCTACTTCTCGAAGCACCTCCGTGTCTTCCCTTGAAGAAGGGGCAAGGTCTCCATTGTCCACAGGGAAAGCTGCTGCTCACCCTGGCCCTGGGAGTAGAGGGCCCCCTGCTCTGAACTAGTCTTCACACCCTGGCATCTGCTCTGGACAGCCCCCCACATCTTCCCCAAACTGTCCACCTGAAGCTCCCTGCTTTCTTTACTCTACCCTACACACTCCTGGAAAGGGAATTAGCTGCGCCTACAAGGAGAAAGACACTCCCAGGCCCCTGAGGCCTTGGATCTGGCAGGGAAAGCCCAGGTTCCACAGGGAAGGTAGTGGCCCTGCGTGCCCACAGAGAGCAGTCTCGGAGGCTTGCACAGGTGGGCTGCAAGCGAAGAGCAGGCCGCCTGCTTGAGCCGCACCAGGGACGGGTAGAGACGCGGGCTTGTGTGCTTGCCTCCTCAGGCGATCGCCAGTCACATGCACCTCAAGTGTAAGTGCCACGGACTCTCCGGCAGCTGCGAAGTGAAGACCTGCTGGTGGTCGCAGCCGGACTTCCGCACCATCGGGGACTTCCTCAAGGACAAATACGACAGCGCCTCGGAGATGGTGGTGGAGAAACACCGGGAGTCCCGTGGCTGGGTGGAGACCCTGAGGCCTCGTTACACGTACTTCAAGGTGCCAACAGAGCGCGACCTGGTCTACTACGAGGCCTCACCCAACTTCTGCGAGCCGAACCCGGAGACCGGCTCCTTCGGGACGCGTGACCGCACGTGCAACGTGAGCTCGCACGGCATCGACGGCTGCGACCTGCTGTGCTGCGGGCGCGGCCACAACGCGCGCACCGAGCGAAGGCGGGAGAAGTGTCACTGTGTTTTCCACTGGTGCTGCTATGTCAGCTGCCAGGAGTGCACGCGCGTCTATGACGTGCACACCTGCAAGTAGGAGATTTCCTACTCCTTGGAGCAGGGTTCACGCCTAGGGGCAGGGTTCCTACCTGGGAGTGGGCGTGCCTACTTGGAGGGGTCTCCTGCCTGGGGACCCCGTTCTTACTTGAGGGCGGGGCTCCCACCTGTGAGGGTCTCCTACCTAGGGACTCGGTTTCTGGCTTCGGCTGGGGTTCCTACTTGGGGTCTGGGTTCATTTTTAGGGAGAAGCTCCTTCCTGGGATACGGGATTTCTACCTGAGGGTGGGGCTCCATCTGGGGATGGAATTCCAATTTGGGACGGGGGTCCTACCTCATATGGGTTGGGCTCTTCTCTTGACCCAACGGGGCGACGGGGCTCAGACCAGGACAGGTGAGCAAATTCCCTCAACTAGGTGGAGTTCGTTGATGAGCGGGAGGGGAGGGAATGGGGTCCCTCCTCCCAGAGGCGCTGCTCTAGATAGATAGGAGGCTGATTCAGAGTGGGCCCTACCAGGCTTGGGGGTGCAGAGGGGGCGGGACTTCATTCTGAGTGAGTGGAACTTCTGGGCCTGAGGAAAAGAAGGAGACCGACCGACCGCTGGGGTGAGGCAAGGCTTCTCTGAAGACTTCTGGTTGAAGCCTAGGCTCTGGAGCAGGCAATTCAGCTCCCATCTGGCTTTTTCCCAGTCCCCATGTAAGGTTCCACCTGCCAGCATCATATGTGCATAGCAGGTTCTCCTGACAGAATAGCCATGGAGAACTCAGGGGTGAGCCCAGGTCCTACCCGCATTCCTGGGGACCTCTTTCTAAGCCCTGTACCCCTTCTGCCTGGCCTTCTCTACCCACCTTGAGTAGAGAGGGTTCTTAATGGGTGGGGGCTGCTAAGAAGGGTCCTGGGGGCATGGTGCCTTCCCACCAGAGCTTGCCTCTGCCCTGACACCCAACACTCAGCTCTCCCAGGAAACCCAGCTCCTCCGCTCAGTGATGCTCAGGCTCCAAAGGTGCTTACAGATGTTGGCTTCACTTTGCGTTGTTTGAACTTCAGGGACATCAGGGCATGGTCAAGCTGCAGGGTGTCTCCTGGAGCCCCCATGTTCAGGACCGATCTGATCCCCAGGACATGACATTGAGACAATGGTAACCAGATCTCTTGGCCACCAGCCTGTCCCCAAGCTTCTCCAGTGTCTCTCTGGCCTGGAAGTGAGATGCTGCAGTCCATCTGCCACAAGAGCTTCCTGATCTCTGCCACTGTGAATTGTCCCCACCTCCAGGCAGGGGAGGGCATGTGGCCACATAGGAGTGTGCCCCAAGAGGACTGAAGAGAGGCTGCGCTCGCACGGCGACTGTCTTCTGCCTGGAACTTTGTGTTTGGGGTTGTAATTTTATTTCCAATGCTGCTATATCCACCATCCACTGGATTTAGACGAACGTGATTTTTTTTCTTTTTTCTTTTCTTTCTATGAAAGAAATTATTTTAGTTTATAGTATGTTTGTTTCAAATAATGGGGAAAGTAAAAATAAGAGAGAGAAAACCAAGTTTGTGGTTTGTACTAGATTTCTTTTTTATTAACATGTATTAGTTGCAAATATGGATGGGGTTTGGTATGGAATTCTGTGCTGATCCCCTGAGGGTGATTCACATTTCCCCTGTCCCTATCACTTGTGGGTCTGCACAGAGTTGGGGATCTGAAGATGCCAACTCAGACTCTGGGTCTCAGAACCAAGTAGAGACTGTCAACAAGCCTCTAAGAAGGGCTGTGGGGTTAGAATTCCAAGAAGAGATCATAGAAATCGCTAAGTCAGGCAAAGAGCCATTCAGCTGTAGCAAAATCTGGAGCAGGGTAGATCTGAGAGCTCGAATAGAGGGTGCAGATGGGGTTTTAGGTTTGAACAAGTATGGGAGCTGGGGAGTCATGTAGTAATTAGGGTATTGGTGGTTCCAGTGAACAGATAAGGGCCACAGGAGAAGAGGCTTAAGCAAGACCCCTCACGCACTGGTGATGCAGAAGAAACGTGTTGCAAATCACCTCCCAGTGAATCCAAATTCACATAGCAGATCCCCCAGGAACACCGTATTTAGGCTATGTCAGCCCTTGGCATTAGAGGGCAGTTGCCTGAGACCAGGAATGTCTCAGGTTTCCACCCAAGGGAAGCTCTGGGTGGGGGTGGTTTTTGCTCAGGAGCTGCCATCCTCCCACTTGTCTTCACAAGGGTCCAGGCCCTTAGCCAAGCCAGGTAGCAGTAATCATCCTGTCGGAGGTAAACCAGCTGATTAGGAGTGGGTATCAGGGGTACCATGGAAGAAAGGGAGGAGGCCTCTCTGAAAGCCATACTTCTCTCAAGGTCACAACTCTCCCTTTTCTGTTCCCCCTATGTCCATCTCTAGATTAACCCCACCTCTGGGTCCTGTCTTGATGTCCAGACAACAGGGTAATGAATGTCCTGAAGAAGCTGAGAGCAGCAAGCCCAGTCCTACTTCTCAAAAGCCCAAGTTGAAGTTAAGCAGGGTGGCACATGCCTTTAATCGTAGCACTTGAGAGACAGTGGCAGGTAGATCTATGAATTCAAGGCCAGCCTGGTCTACAGAGTGGGTTCTAGGACCACCAGGGCTACAGAGAAACCCTGTCCCCCCCCCAAAAAAAAAAGAGAAGGCCCAAGTTGAGCATAGTCGTTGTCCCTGTGTCTCCTTATCCCCCTACATCTATTACTGCCAACCCCACCCCAACTGAAGTGATTTGAGAGCCAGCTGGAAGATGGCCACAAGCTGGGCAGTGGTGGCACACACCTTTAATCCCACACTAGCGAGGCAGAGGCAGGTGGATCTCTGGGAATTCAAGGGCAGCCTGGCCTATAACTCGAGTCCAGGACAGCCAGGGCTCTGTTACACAGAGAAACCCTGTCTTGGGGAAAAGAGGAAGAAGAAGAGGAGGAGGAGGAAGGCTACAAGAGGAAGTCTAGTGTTCCATAGCGGTAGCGATTCACCGTGAACCTTGCAACTAGGAAACCCATGCTGGCCCCCAGAGGACCAAGGGAAAGAGATGAACTATAGGCACTGTAGGCTTAAGGCAAGGAGGGCTAGGACAACCAGGAAGATCATCAAGCGTCCCCCCTACCCTCCCAGAGGACAGGAGAGGGACCTGGGAAGAGAGGCAGTGAGGTGAGGGGAAACAATTGACTCAACACTAGCTGCATCTGTGTGGTTGGTCTATACCGGCAGCTGAAAGCCAAGGCTGCTGTCCATATGCTGCATGAACTTGTCCACAGCCTGGTAGCAGAACACCACGTCACTCTGGTGGAAACTACAGTCTGAACGCCATTTGTCAGAGCAGCCTGCCACTGGTTTTGTGGCAGGGCCACTCAAGGAGGTCCTTAAACCTTTAAAGCAGTCACAAGCAGGCCGAAGACCCTACTAGACTCCCCTGTGGGGAGCCCAGGTCTTGGGGCATAAAGATGAGAGAGGACATGTTTCTCATTGCATGGTCCAGCTAACCTGCTGGCCAGGCCCTGTGCTGTTCTGTGCACTCACCCCTTTCAGGGCATAGATTCAGCCTGTAGGCTGCTGGTCCATGGTCTGAGCCAGAGCAGCCTCAGTCCACTGCACTGAGTACACAGCCCCTCCTTGGTCACATCATTACAACTAAACACCAAGGTGCCCAGGGTTCCAGTAGAGTACAAAAAGAACAGCCAGCCTGGCCTGAAGGTGTAGACCTATGATCCCAGCTGTCACAGAAGCTAAAGCAGGAGGGTCACAAATTCAGGGCTGCCCAGGATGCAGAACAAGGTCAAGATCAGCTAGAGTAATGTAGCAAGACCCTGTCACCAAATGAAAAGCACCTCACTTTCAGAGTACTTTGCTAACAGGTGTGAGTTCCTTTGCTAACAGTTCACAGGACTGAAAAAAAAAAAAAAAACACAGACTATGAGGGATGTTGACAGTTGAGTGGTCTTGGGGAAGGGCTACTGTGCTGGAGCTCTCTGGCCTCTGGACAGCTGGCTAGGTCTGTTCAGGGCTTGTGGTGGAACAGGCCCAGGTTTCAGACTCTGGGTGTCCCTTCTTTAGCCTTCTGATTCCCCAAATCTTGGCAGGCAGGCACTCCAGCGACATTTATGCCTATACATAGCTCCCTCTCCTCAGCCCTCAGGGCTTGCTGTACCCCTGCTGGTGCATTCCAGGCAGGCCACCCACTCTCGGGACTGCAGGTGTACAACAGGCCCTGACCTACTATTGGCAGGGCTACGTAGGAATTCCCAGTAAGGGCAAGGGTCAGTGGGGGCCAGCCAGCTGCAGGTGAACACTCTATAAAGAGGATGCCATGTTCAGGGCCAGCCAGGGCAGAATGACAGGCGCCCATTCACCCCTCAGGGGAGTGAGTCACCAGTGGGCAAGGGGGCAGGTTCAGGAAGAGTCCACTTAGCCCGCTGGGCCATCTTGGGTGCTAACAATAATAAAGCCATCAGTCCCCAGGGCAGTTATGAGAGCCCTCGGTTAAGCCTGTCTGACGGATGAGTAGCTCCTCTGAGCTGGCACCCTGGGCAGGAGCCACCCTAATTGGTACCTGCTGCCCTAGTGCCCAGATGAAAGGGACAGACTCGACTGGGAGGCGGCAGGGCAGTGGCACAACCCACAGGTCATGGGGACCTGAGAACTCAGAGTTCAATGGGTGTGGGGGATCCAGGTTGTCTCAAGACCATAGCAGGGTCCAGATGCCACATAGCTTTTGGGGATGCAGAGCCCATATGTCCAGGGAGAAGATAGACCACTTTAGAAGGTTAAAGAACCCATATACCTCTGAATAAGGCTGGAGGCTTGGTGCACCTAGGCCTAGAGAGAAAGCAACATTGGCCCAAGGGCACACTCAGGTGGGCTCTGGTATCTGGGTTCTGTACAGCAGTCCCCACAGGCCCAGTATGAGAGACCGCCATGGAGAAGAAGGTATTGGAGACACATTAGGCTCTGGTCCTCATAGCTATGGTGTAAGAAGAAAGCAAATTCCCCAGGGAGAAGGTCCATGAGTACAGAGCATCCATGTCCCATGGGAACACAAGCCAGACTCCTGATAATGGCCTGGCCATGGGGAGCTAGGAGATGAAGCCCTGAACTCATTGCCTAGCAAGAACAAGCTCCACTCTTCTCTGGGCCTCAGTTTCCCTTGCAGGAGGAAGTGAGATGAGCTGCAACCCCCGGTCCTAGGGGTGGGAAGTCCTAGGCCCCACTCAGATCCAAGCTTGCAGCTGTGGGCCTCAGAAGCTACCCCTCTGGTGAGTTTACAGCCCCTCCCGCTGCCCTGGAGAAGGAGGAAATGAGCTGGGGGCCTGTTCACAGGTAGTTGAGACAGCCCCCGAATAACCATATAAAAGGGCCGGAGGCTGGGGGCCCCACCCAGCCAGGACAAGCTTGGCTATCCCCTTGCAAATCTCACACTCAGTAGCTTTGAAGTACTGGAAAGGGTGTGGCCAACCCCCACCTTGTGGCCCCACTGACCCTCCCTTTTTCTGTCACCCCCTCCCCTGGATGCCCACTTTCTGGGTCCTGGGGCTCAGTTTCCTCTCTTCAGAGACAGACTGGAGGCTGTCACCATGGCCTGACCTCCAAGAAAACCTACTCTCTCCAACAGCTGGGGTGCAGCCAGCTGTAGTTCCCACACCTGGCTTGGGACTCAGAAAATGGAACTGAAGACTAGCTTTCCATGAATAATTGGTGATGGTGTTGGCAAATGTATGGCAAGAAGCCGGAGTCCCCAATCCAAGCAGTCTTGGCCACACAGGGTCTGGCATACCCTCCTCCAGGGAACACCTGGGGACAAACAAGGAGCCAGGAGGAAATTCTGGGGAGTCCCTAGGACTTTCCTGAAAGCTGACCACCCACTGTTGGGCACCCCAGCCTTAGGAAGGAAATGAGCCCCAGGTCCTGTGAGATCTGGCTTGTTGCACAGAGGATACCAAGCTTGGTTTGCTAGATGGGTCCCAGCTAACCTGCTGCTGCTGAAGCTCTGCTGCTGTGTAGCTGAGGTGATGGATCCTTATAGATGGGCCAACTGAGTCCCAGCAAGCCTGGCCCAGCCATAAGAATCTACCCAGAAGGAACTTTGGAACACAGTACTGCCCTGGAGTCCAGCTAGTGGCCTGGCACAGATTCTTGTCCCTCTTGCTCTATGCCACAGCATGCCACAGGCCCCGGGTCCCACCTTACCCCACCAATTGCTCACCTTCTCTCACAGCCTAGTCCCTTCAGGGGTTTCCTATTTCCCTTTCAGAAACTCTCTCCAGGGAGTACCCAAGAACAACACATACTGAGATTATAGGCTTTTATGATCATCATCTTCCTCTCTAAGGGCCTCTGATTTCCAGAGCCAGAGTAGAAACCAGGTATAGCTACTTCCTGCCCCTGCATCCCTGAGGGGTCAGCATGCCATCCTTTGTAGCCCAGTATTAAAGAGAGATATGGGTCCTCCATATGAGTCTCTCATTAGAGTTGAACTGAACTATACTCTTGGTGTTACTCTGAGGCCATGTGGGAAGGCTTCCAGGAGGAGGCCAGCAAGGTGCTGTTTCTGCCCTCTGATATTCTTTTTAATTCTGAGATGTGGTACAGATGCCAAGACAAGGAGTAGTGGCCAGGACAGTAAGGAAACCCTGGAAAGGGCCCCAACTCCCTCCAGGAGCCTGGGCAATGCCTCCCGTTCCTGCCCTGCCCTGCTCTGCCTGGTCAGGCAGCTGGGACAGAGCTGCAAGCTGTCAGAAGGTGCTAATTGTTGTTTAGCTCTAAGCCGGCTCCTTGCTCTGGTCTTTTTTCCACCCTCTCTCTCTTTTTTATTTGAGCGTCTAGAACTCATGGTAAATAGTCATTTGGCTCTCAGAGCCCTGCAAATTGGTGTTTATGGTGTGAAGATGAGGAGGACCCAGGGATAGTCCACCCAAGCACAGGCCAGTTAGGAGGGAGGACAGAGTGAAGGAGGCCTAGGTCCAGCAGGGACTGGGTACCCTCTATGCCCCATCCAGGTCCAGCTCTGCTGGCTCATCCAGGAGAGCTTCCAGGAAGAGGCTCCTTCTTAATCCCTAGCAGTGGAGAGACTGGAAAGTGCAGGAACTGGAGCAGAACCCATTATTTAGCATGTAGGAGGCACTAAAGGATACAAGGAGAGGGATGGAGGGAGGGATGAAGGAAGAGAGGGAGAGTAGGAAGGAGGGAGACAGAAAAATCCATGCACATAGGCCCTTCTTACCCAGTGGCCTCACAGATCTAAGACAGGAATGTAAGGCTTCTGTATGATACTTGTGGGGTGCAGGGTGTGGAAAGCAGGTGCCAGAGGAATTCCAAGCCCGAGCAGATGGCTGGGAGGGCTTCTTGGGAGAAGGGGACTTCCCCAGTTGTTCGCCTCTCACTGTGGAGAGAAGGCAGGCCTGTGCAGAGCCCTCAGGCTCCTTGGCAGCGGTGGTTCAGCAGGCTCCCTTCACCCCAAGCTCCTCAGCTCCCTCTGCTGCAGAAAGCCCAGGATGCTCCTACAGCTTCACTCTGTCCCTTCTCCACTCCTGGCACAGACTTGAGACACTCTGCCACCCCACAGTGCCAGTCTTTATGAATCAAGCTGACTCTTAACCAGCCCACCAGATGCAGCACCGGAGGGGTGAGTCCCAAAGCCCAAAAGCCATTTGATGTCTGTAGTTTAGAGGAGACCCTGGGGACCACACATGCTTCTTACCCGACTGTTTTTATTGTCCAGGTCTGGGTTGGGGCAATAAAGTGAAGTGCCAGCTTGCACCTCGGGGACCAGGGGCTAATCTTGTGGGAGTCATGACCCATATGCTGTGGGCCTGATCCTATGTCTCCTCTGCTCAAAGATGTTTCGTGGCTTCCTAGAGTCCACCAGATGATGTTTAATGCCTCAAGCCCTAGTCAGAATCTAGTCCTTAAAAAGAGTCATTGATCTATGGCGTGAGACTGTCCTACACAGGAACTGTACCTATACATTACTCTTCTAACTGCAGTTGGCCCCCACTGGCATCCTTCAATCCTGACCTCTGTACCAGCCTTCTCACCAGTTCTAAAAGATGTCCCTGGTCTCTAATCTTTTCTTTCCTGGATCCTAAACTTTCAGTGGCTCCTGCTGACTCTGGAACTGGTTCCAACTCCTTAATCTCCCCTGCCCACATTCAGGAGCACATCACTGTCCCTGGGAACACTCAAAGTATCAGCTTGACCTCAGAGATCTGTGTGGCAATAAACAGGAGGGGAGATTCTGATGTTGCTGTAACCTTGCTCATTTCTGGGGGCTTCGAAGAATACACAGATGAACCAAGGGCATGAACTTCCAAGCGACCCATCTGGCAGAGAAACCCACATCTGTGAGGTCAGGAGGGAGCTGCCTGAAAACCAAGGCCCTGCCAGGCCCTTGCTGTCACATAGTGGAAGGTTGTTTGACAGATGCAATGGGTGCACAATGCACGTGACAAGCATGGAAGGGAGGAGACCACAAATGAGGACAGTGAAGGTAAGGCTAGTACACAGGGGGAGAAGGGCAGGTGTGGACACAGGTGGAGAAGGGGCAGGTGTGGACACACGTGGAGAAGGGGCTGGTGTGGACAGCACAGGTGGAGATGGGGCAGGTGTGGACAGCACAGGTGGTAAAGGGGCATACGAGAATTGTGAAGGTGAAGAAAGTGCAAGAGAAGACTTTGCAGGTGAGTATGATGCAAGGAAAAGTGGTGTAAGAGTGGAGCCTGCAGGTGGAGAAAGTGCAGATGAAGAAATGTAAATAAAGAAAGCGCAAGTGACAAAGGTGCAGGAGATGATGATATAATCCAAGGCACAGGTGGGAAAGGTGCAGGTTAGGATGTTCAAGGAGAGGAAGAGCAGGTTGGGATGGTGCAGGTAGAGACGTTGCAGATGAGGATGCTGCAAATGGGACCCTACCTATGCCACCAGGTGGGACAGAACAGTGGGCCTGGCCATGGTCTATGTGAGACATGCACACCGGGAATGGTACAGATGCTGAAAGCACAGGCTTTGGTCTCTTTGCCCTTCCTGTCCTGCAGCCATTAATGTAAAGAAAGGAGTTTCTTCCCCTTCACCAGTTCTCCTGTGCTTTAACTACAGGAGAGTCTTGTCCACCCTGCCTAACCCTGCACCCTGCTGAACCTCTGAGGCAAGAGAAGAAAGGCCACTATATATTCTGACCTGTTCCCCGAGCTAGACAGTTCAAAACCAAAGGTCTCTGATACCTGAGTAGCCCTGGTTGGAGGGGCCTCTGGAACCCACAGTCCTGGGGCAGGCTACCACTGCCTGCAGTTAGGTGTCCTCCGTGGCACCACTGCAGTCCCTGTCAGCTTGAGCTTGACACCCAGCACTCAAACCGCAACACAGCAACTCCAGCCAGCAAACATACCCTTCCCAGCCATAGTGTGGCCCATCCTTTAGCTTTTGTCACTTGAGGGTCTTTTCCAGCCTTTGCCTTCTGTTTAGGAGACTCATTTTCTTCAGGAATGGAAGTAACCCCGAGGGGGGTGTTGGTATCACCAGGCCTCCTTACAGCCCACCCTTCTGCTCTGGCTACCTTTACCCCTAACCCACAACCCAGCTCAGCCAGGGAGTCCAGCCTTGGCTGACAGCCCACAGACTACGCAGACCAATGTGCTGGCTCCTGAAGAGTCTTTCAGGGTCCTCTGCCATGCCCTCTGTCAACTAGAGTCTCTGCTGTCCTGTGCCTCTCCCTCTGCCTCCTTTTCCTCCTATCTTTTCTCCCTCCTTCCCTCCACTTTCCATGCTTGCCTCCCTCACATGTGCATTTATCCATCCCTGCCTCTGTAATACCCTCCGGGAGGCTCTGACTACTGCCTCTGACAGTCCTAACTAGTATGGGTTGGGACACAGTGGCCAACACAAGTACATGCTGGGAACTCCTCAAATAATAGAGACAACAGGTGTGGAGGCTCAGTTAAGCCTGAAGGTGGAGGGCAGAGTACTGATGACCCAAAAGCCACATCCAGCATCTGGACCCTAATGGTGGGGGTCAGTACCTGAAGGTGTTCCCAGAGCCAGACCTGCAAGCCAGTGTGGGGATACTGAGATAATTAGAACATCAGAGTATCTTAGGATATAATCTTCCTTAAGACTTCCAATCCGTGAGCATGATGTTGCTTTCAGGCTACTGGACAGCTCCAGGCTCTAGAGACCACCTGAGGAGACATGGCAGGGACAGCCCCTGGGCAAAGCCCAGACTTTACCATAGACCCAGCCTGGGGCACAGGTGTTAGGGGTGGGGCTCATGTTGGCGGGAGTGCTGGCTGCAGATGCCTCAGCTGGGATTTTTAATTAACCTCTGCTGGCTGCTCAGAAGGGCCCCAATTAAGTGCAGAATGCAATGGCAGAGTGGGGTCAAAGAGAGGAGCTGGTTTTAATTAAAGTGCAGTGGCCTGGGCAGGAGCGCCCCCGCCTGACTGCCTCCTCAACAGGTCTTGCTCATCTCAAAGGCAGTGACGTGAAGGGTAGATGACAGAGAACTCTGCAGCCCTGTCTGTCTGAGATCCGACTAGATAACAGCAGGACCAAGGGCTGCCTTGTCTAGCCTGTGTGGCCACTGCCAGGCAGCCCCTCTCTGAACCACCTTGTCCCCTCTGACCTCTTCTCATTCGTCACCTGACCTGGAATAACCATCTGCTACCCATTCAATAAGCAGGTCCTTGGTATAATAAGCATCTGTGGTATGTCTACTTCAGAAGCAGCAAAAAGAATAAAACAAATAATTACATCAAATGTGAATGGGCCATGGAATTAAGTAAGATGGGGGATGGCAGGGAGTGAAGGACAGCTGAGAGCTGTTCAAGCCCTGTAAAGAACCAGAAAGCAGCAGGAAGGGGAGGGGGTTCACCTGGAGAGGAAACAACAGCCTGCAGCCAGAGCAGTCTCTGGGTAGGGTTGAGTTGCTGAGGTACCAGCAAGGCCAAAGCCTGAAAGCAAAAGTAAGAGGGAAAGCCAGACTTTTCTCCAAATGGCCAGAAGCCTACTGAGGACTCTCAGCATGATTAGCTTTCCAGGAAATGTAAGGGAAAACCAAGGGAGAGGGCTGGTGAGATGCCACCAAGCCTGGAACCCATATAGTGAAAAAAGAGAGCTGACTTCTGCAAGTTGTCCTCTGACTTCTACACACAAATGTTTGCACATGCTCATACCCACATGCACAAGTGCACATGCCCGCATGTACATGGGAGCACACACACAATGAATCAACCAATGGAATAAAAGTAATAAATTAAAAGACCCTATCTCTTTCTCCTAGGGGGCCTGATGATACAAGGCAGCAGGGGATGGTTGCGCATGCCTGCAATCCTAGCACTTGGAAGCAGAGGCAGGAACATTAGAAGCTCAAGGTTATCCTCAGCTAAATAGGAATTTCAGGTCAGCCTGAGCTACATGAGATATCCTGTTCTGAAACAGTAGCAGCAACAAAATTGGATACTGAGGTGAAAGTAGAGTCCCAGCCTTCCTCTTGTTGCAAACCCCAGGCAGGTGTTCCCTCACCTGCAATGGTCCTAAGTAAAACAAAACAGAAGAAAACAAAACAAAAATTATGGGGATTTTACTACACACACACACACACACACACTCACACACACACAGAGAGAGAGAGAGAGAGAGAATATCAGGGGAATGAGGGCCTTTGGGCTTCATTTTGAAGAACAGGCGTTTCTTGCAAGGAGAAACATTTTGGTAGGCATCCTACCCTCTACAAATCTCACTGGCTAGGAAGACAAGATCCTCCAGGATCTTGGCCCAAGCACAGGTCCTGAGCATCACTATGTCCTCATGTAATTGACCCCAACCATGGCTCTGAGAGCACTCTCAGGCTGGGGGCTACCAGGCAAGTATGCATGTCCCGCTCCACAGCCTCCCATATTTCTTCCAACAGCTTTGAATAACTACAGCTGCGGGCCAACATTCTCCACGCCTGGCTTCCTCCAGACATGGGACTTTGGGGAGTGATGAATGAGGGATGAGGAATGTGGGGGGTTCTCCAGGGCCACTCTGAGTCCCTCTCACCTGCCTGACTCAGGCTCCCCCAGCCCAGCCCTGACAAACCTGAGTGTCCAAGTACCAGTCACCAAAAAGCCAGGAGATGTTCCTTTGGTTCTGCTGGGGTTCCAGGTAGGATTTCCCCAAAAGAACTCAGCTTTGGACCCCCGCACTAGTCACCAACACAACAGCTCCCATTCAGAGTGGAACTCTCAGCTGCTCCACTAATGACTAATGCCCAGATGAGCAGGCCAGATGGCTGTCTGTGAGTGATCGGCTATTTTGTGGCTAATGTGGGTAGGGGACTCATGGAAGAGCAAAAAGTGTGCTACTGAGACATCCCAAAACCTTGACTCCAAAGACGGGGTGTTGGGGAACAAGCATGATTGTCATTTTAAGCCCCGAGGTTTGCAGGTACCTGAAAGTAAGCAGTGAGAATCAGAAAAGACCAGCTGTGGTGTGGAAGTGTCCCCAGAATTCATGTGCTGGAAACTTACACCCTGAAATCCTATATTGACGGTGTTTGAAGACAGTGCATTGGGAAGGTAATTCGGGTCCAGAGAGGTCATGAGGTTGGGGACCCATAGCAGCATGAGTTGCTTTCTCAGGAGAGGAAGATAGAGGCCTGAGTTTACTTGCTCTGTATCTCTTGGGTGTCCTGCAGATGGCTGAGAATCTCCAGCCCCTGTATTAAGTTGGCGTCTTTATGGGATCTTACAGAGTATTCTTTTGACTTCTGAAGGATACCTGACCTAGAAACAGACTAAAGGTCCTTTCTCACCCCAGGCTCCTGAAATCCCAGAAGCCTACGTTGGCTAGCCCTGGTCCACCCAGAAGGAAAATCAAATATGCAGAGCTGGAGGTGGTGTCACATGCCCGTAATCCCCCACACTTAGGAGGTAGAGAGAGGACGACCAGAAGTTCAAAGTCATCCTTCTACATAGTGAGTTCTGAGCTAGCGTGGTTACATGAGCCCATCTGTTTTGCTTTTGTTTTTTGAGACAGGGTTTTTCTGTGTTGGATTTCTCCATGTGGCCCTGGCTGTCCTGAACCAGGCTGGCCTCAAACCCCAAGATTCGACTTCTGCCTAAGTGATGGGACTAAAGGTGTGTGCCACTACAGCCCTGTACTTGAGACCTTCTTAAACAAATTGGATCACTGCAGGTAAAAGGAAAGTTGGGTATCATGGGAAAGAACAAGGATCAGCTGTCCCTGACAAGTAATTCAAGGACAGGAAAGGTACCCATATGGACAGCAGAACCAGACTGAGGCTTGAAGGACAAGGCCCTGAGATGCAGAGAGGTTAAGAGATGTTTAACTCTTTCTTGGGTGTGGTTACATCAATATATACATATCCCAAAGTTCACTGGATCACACATTTTATATAATGTGTGTGTTATGTGTGCATGCATACATTTTCTTATGAGGAAACGGGGTACATTATACCCCCCTTTATAAAGGAAACCCCTATGGGGACTCTGGTTACAGAGCCTTCTCTGTAATCACCTGGACAGTTTCAGGGGTTAGTTGCCTCTAGGACTCTAAGAAGATTGAATGTCCCCAACTGGACAGGAATTAGGAAGAATGACTCCTGTTCTTTGAGGAACAGTGAGGCTATAACCATGTAGCTTTCCAGAGGCTGCATCCCTAAGGGGATTGGGATCCCCAAAGGCCTGGGGCAGAGGGCAGTGACTGAGCTACAGGTGATGGCTATTCTCTTTGGACAGAGCTGGCTATCCAATGTGGAGCCTATATTGCCTCCTATGGATGGAGAAATTTTTCCAGATCTGAGTTGGGTACAGTGAGCCCAGGCTCAGATGGCATCTACCCTGCTCCTCTGAAGCCTGTGTGTAGACTCCTCAGGTCCACAGTTCCACTCTCTCTAGCTCTTATTTCTGGCCAGACATTGGAGTCATGGAATGCTAGGTCTCAGATCTGGAAGATGGCCATTCTTAGGCTGTCCACTAAGAATGTTCCCTGGAGTAGGTAATATCCTGATCACCTCAGAACAGCCCAAAATGAAGGTTCCTGGACTTGATGGACAGGAAGCTCTAGGCGTGAGGCCCAAGGTTTCAGTATCCTTCAGGTTACCGGATACAGATCAGCTCCAGACTCTTATCCCACACACCACATGAAGATCAGAACCACACAACACAATGGGCAGGCTGCCCATTGTTGGCCACTGTCTATAATTCACAGCAGGGCCGAGGCTTGTCTGCACACAGCAGGAGCTTCCCCCATTCAGCTGATGAGGTCTTGCTAAGGTCCTAAGATACATATACATGATGACGAAATAAACAGAGGCCATTGTCCAACACCTGCACGTAAGCTGCACATTGCTTGTGGGGTGATATGCATTTTATCATTCCCAAAGAAGACCACGAAGTTGTGAGTTTTCTTACGGGTTAAAATTTCTTTCGTCCTTAGCCCCTCAAATGAAAAACAAAACAAAACTGAGTGGTCCCCCAACTTCAATTAAAGTAGGCAACATAAATGATTTTCAGGTTCCTACAATGGCTTTGATGTGACAAAAAAAGGTCTGAGATTTCTTGTCCCGCTACCTTTTTTTTCTGTGTGTGTGTGTGTGTGTGTGTGTGATGCATGTATATGTGTGTTTGTATATATGTGAATGCATGTATGTGTGCATGCAGAGCCCAAGACAGATGCAATAAATCTACCTTGATTGTTCTTTCACTTTATTCTTTAAAAAAATATTTTTATGTGTGTGTTTTGCCTGCATGTATGTATATGTACCACATGTGTGCCTAGTGTTCTTGGAGGTCAGAGGAGGGCATTGGATCCTTTAGAACTGGGGTTACAGGCAGCTGTGATTTGACATAGGGGTGCTGGAAATCAAACCTGGGTCCGTGGCAAAAGCAAGTGCTCTTAATCAATGAGCCATCTCTCTAGCCCCTTTATCTTATGAAGATAGGGATCCCCCTACTTCTGTCTTCTGAGGCTGTACTTAAGGCAGGTTTATGTACTATCTGCCATTTACATGGGATTCTGTGGATCTGGACTCCATCTTCTTGCTTGTGAATCAAGTATACTCTGATCATTAAGGCAACTCCCCAGCCTCAGATCTGAGACAGAGATAAAAAATTTTAGGACTCTGCCATTAAAAATAAGATGGCATCCTGTCATCTGCTGCAGTGTGGATAGAACTAATAGACACTATGCTAAGGGAAAGACGTCAGATACAGAGATACAAGTATTGTATGTTCTTACTCATATGAAAGTGAAAGACTGACTTTCCAGAAGACAGCAGAATACTGGATGCTTGGTGCTCAGGAAAGGAGGGACAGTGGGAGGCTGGGTAATGGAAACCAAGACACAGGCAGGTAGAAGTAAACTTGAGGAGCTGGAGAAACTGAATCTGATCTGATTACCACATGAGGCAGCATGCATGTGGTTATTACACTGTGCCCTGTCAATATGTGTAATTATAGTGTATCAAAATTAAACATTGATCCTGCACACACTGCTGTTTGGAAATGCAGCCTGCTACATTCAGAACAGAAGGAAACTATAGCCACCTGTCAGGGGGTGATAAAGCTAAGGAGTACTGTGAGGGCCTCCACCTCACCATCTCTGCACCTATCCACTCAGGTGTGGTGTAAAGCGAAGAGCAGAAAGAAAACAGTCCTTACCTGCAGAAATGGCCTACCAGGGAAGCCACTATGTGCCAGGAGAGAGCTGAACTGAGGGAGTATCCACATACATCATCCCAGCAGCAGAAACCTGGGCCTAAATGAGGGGCTATGTACAAGATGAGGAAACTGAGCCTGGACTAGGCATAAGAAGCAAGATGCTCAAGGGGACTAGAGCTGCGAAAGGCCCTGGAGCCAGCCCTTTCCATTTCTGGGCCTGGCCTGTGATTCTCTGGACTGCTGAGTGGCCCAGGTTGAGCTCACCCCCTGCTGGCCACACATTCCCTACAGTCCAAGCCTGGGACTCAGGACAGGGCTACCCATACAGGGAAGGGGACTGAGCAGAAAGCTGTTCCCCACCTATTACAACTGTCTTGGAAGGCAAAAGGTCATGAGCAGAAAAAACTAGACTCTGTTTCTCCTGTAGCCTCATATCACAGGTAGCACAGGAGATTTCTCTGATCCTAAAACTGCTGTATGGACTGCTGCTCACCAGAAAGCAGCTTGTTCCTCAGGCGAGGACAGCAGGGAGTGGCTTGTGATTTAGTTCAGCCCTGAGGCTGTCTGCCTGGAACATCAGATTCCAGGGTTGGGGGATTAGTCTCTAAGGTGTCCCCACTTCAGTACTGAAGTAGGCCCCAGGTTGATTCATCTTTCCTTTTGCTAATCAGTATAAATCCTGGATTTTTCTGGGCGGTGGTGGATTAAAGGGAACACCTTTAGTCCCAGTACTCAGGAGACAGATCTCTGAGTTTGAAGCCAGTCTGGTCTACAGAATGAGTTCCAGGATAGCCAGGGCTAGATAGAGAAACCCTGTCTTGAAAAAAACAAAAATTCATAAATAAGCAGGGGTTCCTAGACCCTTCCTTGTGTTGTAGTGATCTGCTTAAACAGCTTGATGAACTGTGTTGACTGGTTAATCATGAGAATATTTACCAAGGATGAAGAGATGTTAAGAGGCTGGGTGTGTGGAAGAGGCTTCCATGCCCTCCCTGGGCTTGGACTCTCCACATTCAGCTCTGGGAAGCCCTGACCCTGTCTCTAGAGGTTTTATGATACCTGACTACAGGGGGTGATTGATTAACCCACTGGCCATCGGGGATCCACTCAACCTCCAGCCCTTCTTCCTCTTCTGGGGGCTGAGATGAGGCTGAGGGTCCCCACCCTCTGATCCAGCCCTAGTCTTGCAGCGACAAGCCTCACCTGGTTGCTCCCCAGGGACTGCTGCCCAGCAGAGGGCTGATCAGCATCTAAAACACACTTCCAGATTCCTATGATTCTAGGAGATGTGTTCTAGGAAACAATATATATTTCCGAGTCTTCAAGGCCTGGAGAAGGGAGTGGGAGAGGAATTTGGAAGGGCAGGGCTCTCCCTGTATCCCTCCCTCTGGGAAAGTCATTAAGGGGGTATAAAGTTCTGCCTGCAACCAGGTATTAGAGATCCAGAGTTTTGATTGGATGAGCACATTGAATAAATAAGACAAAATACCAAATGGAGTTCAGATGAGATTCAGTGCAGTGGTGAGCTCTGTTGGCATAAGAACCCCAGAGAACAGGTAGTCTATAAAAGCACCAGAGTACCTGAGTCCTTAGGAAAAGAGCCACAGTGCCGGAAAAAGTCAGGTGTGGAGGTCAAACTTCAGTGGGGTCCACCTCAGATGTGTGGTGTGTGTGTGTGTGAGAGAGAGAGATAGAGATGGTTAAGTATTCATGTGTGTGCTTATGTATGTATATGTGTGGTATGGATATGGAGTAAGCATCAGTAGCCTAGCATGAATGCCATCCATTTTACAAACTGTACAAACTGTACAAACTGTCTGGGGGACAGGATGGGGTCTTCAAGGCACACAGTTCCTTTTACCTCCCACCAGGTCTTGCCTCCTTTCTCTGGTCTTATTACTCTAGGTGTCCATCTGTCTTCCTAGCAACCTAGAGAACCAGGAGGTCAGCCCCCTTAGCATCCATGCCTCCGACTAGGTGGTTAGGAGTAGGATGGTCAAAAGAGAAGGCTTGGACTTTGCCCTGTTTGGTGCCTTAGGTACTCCTAGCTTCCTCGTTCAGGTAGCTGAGGAACCTGGACTGCCACAGGAAAGCCTTCTTTCAGTCAGCTCACCCTGCCCCCTCCTGGCCAGAGCTGGTCCATCCAGGGACCTCAGATAGGAAGAGGCTCTCCCGATCTCTAAGCAACCTTCTGGAGCAGTTAGCCTCGGTTTACCCAAGCAATTGATATTTCTTGGAAGGGTCTGTCCCCAGACATGCCCACTCAGGGCTCCCACACATGTCTGCACCTCACCCACCCACCCACCTAGACAGGGCCCAAGGCAGAAGCACAGATGAAGGCAGGAAGTATGTTTCTTAACTTGGGAGTGGGCATACAGCAATCTGTTTTTATCATTTTCAAAACTATTTCTTACATAAACCCCATCCTGTCTCTCCATATTTTTTCATTTTGCTAAACTCCTCCCCAACAACAAAGTTCCATTGGCTTTCTATTTCTTTTAAAAATTTTAAAGATTTTATTTTTAAAAAATCAGATTCTTTTTAAGTGTGTGTGTGCATATGTGTGCTGGTGCAGGCCAGAGGCTGCAGATCCCCTGGAACTGGAGTTACAGCCAGTTGGGAGCTGGGAACAGAACTTGAGTCCTCTGTGAGAGGACTATGTACTGAACAGGTGAGCCAACTCTTCAGCTCAGATGTCTAATTTCATTTTTAATAAACAATTGGGGCTGGAGAGATGGTTCTGTGGTTAAGTCTGCTTACTGCTCTTGTACAAGCCTTGGGTTTGGTTTCCAAGGCCTGCATAGCAACTCATAAAGACACGTAACTTCAATTCCAATGGATCTGACCCCCTCTTCTAGCATCTTTGGGCACCAGGCACCCATTTGGTATACATGCGTATTTATAGGCACTCATTCACATACATAAATCTTAATATATACATATATATATATATACTTAAGTGAATATACAATTTAAAACTCAAAATTCATGTGCAATATGAAATTCTCACTGGAGGTTTAACCTGACCTAGGAAGTGGGCGGAGCCTGTCTAGGTTTTAGTAGTAGGGTCCATTTCAAATTTATCAGCCATTACACATTATTTTCAATGTCTGTTTAAATTTCAAACTGACACACACAATTATTTATAGGGTTCAGAGTGCCTTTTGGGGGCATGAGTACAATGTGCAGTAACTACCACCCTGACTATTTTGCCATTTTAGGAACAGAACGTTCAGCTCTTCTTTTTAAATTAATTTTTATTTTCTGTACATTAGTGTTTTGCCTGCATGTATGCCTGTGTGAGAGTGCTGTCATGTGGGTGCTGGGAATTGAACCTGGGTCTGCTGGAAGAGCAGCCAGTGCTCTTAACAGAGAGTTTGATTCCTGATTGGTAACCTAAAGTTTTCCTGGACACTCCATTTCTTTGTCTCATCATCTGTAAAGTGGCTGTGACAGGCTTCTTACATGGCTGGCATCACAGGCCTCTGGGGCTGTCCTGCCACTTCTCCAGGGCATGAAGAAGCAGTGCCACTCAAGGCTTTGCATGAACACTTGCTGTGTGCTGAGGATGGGAGAGGGCAGGCAGGCACACCCATAAATGTTTACAGAAGTGGCATTTAAAAATGAAACCCTGAGTGGTGAAAAGGGGTGTGTTTAGGGCCTAGAAAGTGACTATTGCCTAAAACCCCGGTAGGCTCAGCACCCACAACTCTAGGGAGAAAGTTCTGGAGGTTTTAGGCCACAAAACACAGTGAGGATATCCTGCACCATGTGCCTGGACATAACAGTGGCTCAAGTAGGCCCAGGTAACAGAACTGCCTCCTGCCAACTCAACAGATAGGTCTCCAGGCTCAAAAGAATCCCCCAGGTCCCTCAACATCTCTTGTCTGTGGGGGTTCTCACAAAAGCACATGGGCGGGGTGGAAGAAACGGGACAGGGTGGACAGAGCCTGGGCCGGATTCCTGCATCGATGAGGAGGCACGCAGATTGCTGCTGCTTCTGATCAAGCAGGGAAGGCTTCCTAAGGAAATGTAACGGGTTTCTCCTCACCTGCAGCCCGAAAGAGGCCGCCCTGCCAGGGGCAACCCAGAACACCCACTCAGGCAGTGCTATGCCACGTAGGTCTCTGGTCTTCTCGGTCAGCTCTGAGAGTACACACAGGTCCAAGCCCAGTATAGAGACCCGGGTGCGTGTCTGACACTTGGCCTGCGCCTTTTCCCGCTTTGGCCACCTGTCAGTCACATCATTCTCTTCAGCGGTCCGGTCCAGCCAGAATACCAGAGATCCTGGAGTCCTCTGAGAGGGGCCTCACACCTCGTCAGTGCTAACACGACCTTCCCACTCTGACCTTGGGGGCTGTAGAACGCTTACTGGCCTCAACCCCCGCATCCGCGGAATGGGCTGGAATTCCGCAGGAAGGTGCGCGTGCGCACGCGTCGACGGACACGGAAATCCACACACCACACCCCTGCGCGTTCTAGTCCCCGGAGCCGGTGTGCTAGGCCGGGCCGCGATCCGGAAGCAGAGCGACTTCGGCTCCGCCCCGTGAAGACTACTTGGTGCAGACGCGCAAGCGCCATCCATGTAGGGGCGGGGCTTCAAGTGTGCCCGCCCTCTTCCCCCGGCGTGCCCCGCGGCAGGCGCTGACGTGGCTGCCGTCAGCGCCGCCATCTTGTGGGAGCGAAACCAACGCCTGGCTGGGAGCAGCCGCCGCGGAGGTGAGGCGCGGGGCGCGCTGGGGCCGAAGCTGGGGAGGCCACGGGCTGGTTATCGTGGGCGTCGAGGAGCGCTCGGCTGCGGCTGCTAAGGGCAGAGTCTGGTCGGGCGGGTCGGGGTCTGTGTTCCGTGGGCCTGGCGGCAGGCCGGACAGAGGATCGGGGCGCCCCTAAGTCCCGCGTCGCCCACGGCCGCTTGGCCCTCCCCCACTCCGCGGCCCTTACGGCTGGCCGCCCGCCGCGGGCCGCAGCCCGGAAGTCCGGCCAGGACGCCGGCCCTTCTCCAGGAAGCCAGGTTTCCTGCTGTTCCTCTCTGCGCCTCTCCTAGGTTCTACGGCCCGGGAGTCCGGGATCGGGGAGCACGGCTTGGGGGACACAGGGTCTCCCTTCTAGAAGGGTCTCCCTTCTAGATATGCCATGGGCCTTGGGGTTGGGGAAACTGAGGCTCCGGTGGCCCTGAGACGGCGTCAAGGTCACTCGGGTGGCGAGGTCTTCCTCCTGTGCCTGAGTCCGGTTCCTGTCGGCCCGGAGAACCAGAGCTGTAGGAAGGGGAAGGGAAAGGGACAGGTGGATAGGGGCTCTGGACTATTGAACCAGGTGCTGGGATTGAACAAGAGCATTTGTGGATCTCAAGGGATCCCAGAGTGCCCACTCTGATCCCCAATGAGCTGTGGTTTGGACCCCGCATTTCCCTGGTGAGATCTTCATTGGTTCCGCGCTCAATGGCCCGGTGGCCTCTGGAGAGGTTGAGCTTTGTTTCACCTTTTGGTTGACTCCCTTGATGCCCTTTTGGGTGGATTAGAAAGGCTCTTTTGAATTGGGGAATCTTTATCCTGCCCATGGAACAACCTGCTCCCAGCCTCTGATCAATCTGCAGATATAGAGCCCAGTTCCAGTACACAGTTCTGACTGTGGTTCAGGGTGGTCATATCATGTCATATAGTATGTAGCTAGACCAAGCTACATACAGTAAATGCTAGAGAATCCGCTCGAATCAAGAAGGAATTCTCCCATCCAAACAGCAAGTGGCTGCTTTGCCAGGAGAGGAAGGGAGAGCCCAGTGGGTGATGCCACAACCCACGCTGGGGTAGTCCGTTGTAGTTCACAACTAGTGGTCAGCAGTTTTTCCTGCAGGCTGATTCTGGTGTTTTCTGCAGTGTCTGTCAGACAGAAGACTAGTGAGCTGCCATGGTGCTTTGTGTGCTGGCCCCAGGTCCCTCCTCTGTCATAACCAGTATCTCCAGTGTCTGACATGGTTGACTGCCTGTAATATCCTTACCTTTGAGCTTACTAGCAGCAGTCAGAAATAGCGTAGACTGTGAAATTGACGGACAGCGTTACTACACGGTTTCCCTGTTTCTCCAGAGTTGGGCCAATCGCAGATGTGTGAACCACATTGTTGGAGTTACATTGTCTTCTTGGCATAAAGGTTTCGCTTATTAGTATGTCTATCACTTATCCTTAGGTTTGAAAATGAGTCTGAGTCACTGGATCACATTGTTCTCTTGCTTGTGAGGCAGATGTACAGAATTGCTACTTTAAAAAGGTTTAAGAGCTAGGGGTAGAGGGCTTGCCTAGCTTGCATGAAAAGTGTTGGTTTGCATCTCACAGCACTGCACACAACAAGGTTTAAGACAGTGTGAATAACAGCTGACTCATACTGAATCTACTCATCCTGGAAGGAAAGTAACAGTAACTAGTTCTGTGCCCCTCACACACAGTTCTGATTGTAAATCATGTAGCTGAGATGCTCACTATGCCTCTTGCACAATAATACCTTGTAGAGAGGATGTCTAGAATCTTTGCTCCACTGGGCTGCTGCTTGTGCCCAGGATCAGACAGCCTTCAAAATGTAACTTTTTTTTTTTTTTTTTTTAAGGTAAAGGTAAATTAGACCAGCTGGGGTGACCCAGTGTGAGGCAGCCTAACCAAGAGAAAAAACTTGTTGTGCAGGTTCATGCAATAGCTTGTTACAATGGTTTGAGAGCAGTGGATCAGTGTTTTCCAGCTTCTTTGAATTAAATGTTACATTGATGTGCAGGGTGTTTTGTTTTGTTTTCTGAGACAAGGTTTCTCTGTGTAGCCTTGGCTGTCTGGAATTCCCTCTGTAGACCAGGCTGGCCTCAAACTCAAGTGCTGGAATTAAAGATGTAAGCCATCACCTCCGGGCTCTGATACGCAGGTTTAAAATTAATCACAAGGAGCTGTGCCATTTGCACTGAGGAGCCCATCAGACCCCAGCCTGCTCTAGGTTGCCATGTCATTCATGATCTGTTCCTGTTGGTTTTTATGTATCCTTTGACCTTTGATATTTATAAGGTTGTCAAGATGTAGAGAAGAGTAACATGAAAATTCCTTTGAGTTGAGATCTGACATTAAGCAAGAGCATCTTTTTGTGTGTGTGCTATATTACTATTGAAAAATATTTGACAGAGCCTTCTGAGACAGTAAAAATAGCTTGAGGAGTGCGTATACATTGGGATTCCTCATTAAACTCCAAGATTTGTGTCCAGTATTGATTGTGATAATGATTACAGGTAATAGGTTGGGCTTGTCAATGTTCTGAGAGGTAACTCAGCCTTCTCAGGTGGGTTAAGTGGCCTGATTAGCCAAACTTGTAAGTACAGACACATCCGAGCTCCTAAAAGGAGGACCTTTGAGGTGTTCCCCTGAGATCTGCTACAGATAGAAAGAAGTGGTGAGGCTGATTAGGGTCCAGCCTCCACAACATTCTTATCTGATCCTGTTTTCCTGATTTTTTTTACTCACAGTGGTAACAGGGCTTGGCAGCCTGTCAGCAGCCAATAGACTAGGCAGAATGGCACTCCCTGCGGGCTCTGATAATAGGGGAAGTTTTAAGTGATAAGAGGGGACTTGACAGAAAATAGGAAGACAGGCCAATATTTTATTTATTTTATTTTATGAGGAAGGGTTTTACTGTCTAGTACAGGTTTATCCTAAACTTGATATCCTCCTGCCTCAGCCTCTGGAGATTACAGCCTGCTGCAGTTACAGGTGTGTGCCCCTGTGCTAGGCAGGCATATTTTACAGACAGCAGTTGGGGTTGAGTTAAGTTCAGGTGGCCAACAGCTCCCCGTATTTCTAAAGATCTGAGAATCATTGCTGTATAGCATAAGTGAATGGGACTTAGTTAATATTCCTGCACATTTCAGGAATCCAGAAGTGTGTGATAGAATTAGAAAGCCTTCTTTCTCAGTTATCTATTAAGGTAAGTATACCTGTTAAAGGGACACTAGCAAACAAATTCTTTACAAAAGGCTCTTGTTTGTCAGTTTCAGTTATCAAAATATTTGTGCAATACTATATACTGAAACAGGAAAGTTTATGGCCTAGATTCTCTAGGTGTCCTCTAATGAGTTTTTTTGTTGTTGTTTTGTTTTTAATTCTTTTGGTATGGTTTAGGTGCATGTGACTGAAAAAGGGGTTTCTAGAGTTAGTGAGACTCATGGCTAAAGAATGAGAATGAAGGCAGATCTAGGTGGCCTGAAGTTCGATTGTTCCTCTGAAGCTTCCTGTTCTTCTGTAGATAAGAATGCGCTTCTTCCTTGTTTGAATCCAATGGCTTATATTTAACAATACCCAATCTTCTACCGAGTTTGGTGGTAAATTTTGCTTAGCATTATTTTCAGTTTTTAACATTTCTCTTCTGAGCTGTGTGTAATCCCAGCACTTGAGGAGGCAGAGGCAGTCGGATCTCTGTGAGTTCAAGGAATTTTTTTCTGTCAAAGTTGTATCAAACTTTGGACAAACTACGGTAATTTACTGAAATGTGTGCTTAGAGCTGGCAGTTCTTGGGGTAAGTTTGATGTATACTTTAACCCTTTATGTCATAGCTGCACCTTTAGTTCTCAGGTCTGTGCATCCCTGAGTCTCAGGGTGTTACACATGTAGGAATGTTCACACAGAAGCACACCTGTGCTTAATTTAAAACAGTACAACATTGCTTACTGCTCTTGAAGGTTTTTCCTGGCAGTCATTAGGATGAGCCTCTCTGCAGGTGTATGATCTTTTTATTTTTTAAATCCCAGAGGCCTTGATAAACCTCTTATTTTTTTTAAAGCACCATTGCTTTCTCCTCTGAGAAGGGGTCACCTTTGAGGGGCCTAGTGGGAGAAGATGAAGGTGGTAGCCTTGCTTAGCATTGAGCACAGAGCTACTTGTCCATACATGGCTGTTGGAGTTCTCATCTTGACTATTCTAGAGATGACTTGGTTAGGCAGTGGAGCCTATCCAGGAAGGCAAAGATATGATAGAAAAAGATTAGCAAGTTTAAGGGAGGAACCAGAGGCCTCTGAGAAGCCCAGCACAATTGACACTGAGCTGGGTAAATACTCTTAAGTTTGGAAATACCAGGAGCAGTGTGGAATGGTAGGACTACAGAGGTGGTGGCTCTGGTTCTTGGAGCAGCTTTGTAGGCCTCTGAAAGGGTATCTTGAAGTCTGTGGGAACCCTTTTGGCTCTGTCAGGTAGGGAAGCAATATGTCTGGCACTAAGCCACTTGTGTGGTTTTCATGTAGGTGGAAAATCCCTCTGTGATAGCCTAAGCTTGATCACAGAAAGATAAAGCTTTTCTTTGGCATAATGTTAACAAATGTTCCAAGTCTTCCAGGAACTTAGCTTTAACTACTTTGTAAGTCAAGGATAATGCATTTTGTTCTCTTCAGCGCCTTACAAAAAATTGACCTGTTTTCAGAGAAAAAGTTACTTCATTGAGGTGACATGTCCTTGAGATTTCTGTGGCTGGCAGTTAGTGCCTCAGTAGCTAGCCATCTCCCTTTGTCCTCTGAATGGCTGGGCCTAGCGTTAGAGCAGAGTTTCAGTAGAAGTTACTTCCCTTTGTGTCCCTGTGATGTCATTTTTGTGGTAGACTCATGAGGATCTTTAGTCTTGTGCAAATGTCAGATCGTCGGTTGGCTTCTTTTCCAGGTGGCAGACTTCGTGGGCTAAAAGATGTGGTGGATCCCAGATAGTTCTGGTAGCGACTATATGTGAGGGTCCTAACATCACGGGTACTATTTTGCACATGATTACTTTAGCTTTTGGAGTGTAGTTGGGGGTGGTGACAGCAAGTCTCCATGGTTTGAGTATGAAGAACTGGGTGGAAATTTGGGAAGGAGGGAGATTTTTAGAGTGTTTTAGAAAAAAGTTTGTGACATCGGGGCGGTGGGGATATAGGGACGTGTGTTGTGTGGCCAGCAGTGCCTGGCTCAGCAAAGACAGTGGGCTTGGGGGAATTTCAGTCTTTGTCTTTCTGTGTGTTTGCCTGGCTCCAGCAGGGTGGGGCAGGACTGACCAAAGCTGAGGGAGCCTAGTGACAGCTCAGCCTTCCTGTACAGTTTACTCTTCTGTTTCCTCCTGAGGAACAAGTTTTCAAAAGAAGGGGGCAGGGCGCTCCCTATAGTCAGAATGGAAGTTCCCAGGAGTAGAAATAAAGACTTTTGTTTTTTAATTGAAAAATATGTTATTAGGATTTTTTTTTAATTTTTAAATTGTTTCTATTGGATATGTAAGTGAGTGCAGGTGTTCAAGGAGGCAGTGGTGAGTGTCAGATCATTCTAGAGCTGTATTACAGACAGTTGTAAGCAGACTGATAGAACTTCTGAACTGAATCTGGTCCTCTGCAGAGCAGTATGTAACAGCTGAGCCAAATCTAGCCCCGTTTTTGTTGTTAGGAGACAGTCTCAAATTATAGCCCAGGCTGGCCCTGAACTCAGGGCAGTCCTTCTGCCTCAGCTTTTGGGAGTGCTAGGATTCTAACAGATGTGAGCCGTCATGACAGCAAAAGTCTAAGTACCCCGTGGCTATCTGCCACTTTGTCTAAAGGACGGCTGGGCACAGCACTAAGTTGATTTTCAGTAGATGAGCACCCTGCTCACTGTAGCCGATTTGAGGAAGGGCATAGTTTAAGAAAGCACCATGAATGAGCTGTTGGTGGTTCTAGTTCCCTTTTGCCTCAGTGAGAAAGGCCTCTGGGATGCCAGATCTAGGTCCTTTGCCCCACCACTGGTGCGCGCATGCACTTATCAGTGTCTGTGTGTTCCTTAGTGTTTTAGGTGGGAAGCTCATAAAGAGGTAAGCTGGCAAAGCTGAATTACTTTGGTTTTTCTTGCAACAGAATAATGCCCTTTCAGGTTCTTTTGAGCCCAAGGATGGTGGTGTGTAATGTGGGTGCATGATAGTTTGCTTAGCTTTGTGCCTACTCTGCTCTCTGTAAAGAACAGTGGAGCAGCATGCCATGGAGAAGCCACAGCTACTCTGAGGTTCAGCCTTATTGCTTCAGCGGGTGCCCTCAGTGGTTTGAGGACATGCATGTTAGCAAACATGGATGTAGAGCTGAAGGTGGGAGATCAGAGTATGTGTGAATTGGGCCATTTCCTCAGTTCTATTCTATGACCAAAATAAGTTGCATCTGTCTATAGTCAGCTGGTATTGTTTCCCATACCCAAGTGCACGCTCTATCCACATGCTCAAGAAAGATTGAGGAGTAAAAGGCTAGGATCTGGGGGAATACAGCCAACAAGGCCTTACAAGGAGTCAGGGTAGGGTCTTCCCTGGAAGTGCCAAACTGATGCTAGGCTGGCAGTCCTTGGTCATGTTGAGTGGGCCAAGATGTGAAGGCTGCTACTCAGAACAGTTTCTATAGGGTCACTAGGGAGGGCTGAGCTGAGTCTTGGCCTCTGACTTCAGGGTGGTTGTGTTGTCCTTTTACTGTGCTTTTCAGATTGGTGCATGTTTGTGTTTTCTTCGTTTTGTCTGTGGTTTGGGGAACCACTGCTGCTGGTTCCAATTCCAGATCTGTAGTTCTGGAGTTTTTTCCAGTGAGATAAGTAGGGGCTATCTGTATACCTCCTAAGTAAAAATAATGGTAGCAGTATGTGTTAGGGCAATGGTTCTCAACTTACCTAATGCTTTGACCCTTTATTCTGTTCCTCATAACTGCAATAAGTTGTAATGTAAATGTCTGATATGCAGGATAGCTGATACTCAGCCCCCTAAAGTGTTTAAAACCTACAGGTTGAGAACCACCATGTTTGGGTGTTGGTTCTGTTGATCCTGGGTAGGTGCTGTGGGCATACAGGGCTGCAGAAAAATCTAGAAAATGTGTATTTTATTCTGGAAACCCTGACTTCAGTTACAAGCCAGGATTCTGTTACTGAGGAGATGAGACAGAAAACAACAGGTTATCTGCTACAGGAACATTTGCAGAGATAATGTGGCAGATAACCTGTTGTCCCTGCCCTCCTCTCCCATTGGCATTTTAAAAATTGTTTTCCATGAATTCCTTATTGTAGCAGTAGTTACAGGCCATGTGATAGCCCAGTTGGTATTTGGCTAGAGCTGCTGATGTATAGAGTTAAAATGGCTATGAATGTTTGGTAACGTATTTTGAGGGTAAGAAATGTAAATGCAGGCGGGTGTGGTGGCCTTTGATCTCAGCACTCTGGAGGCAGAGGCAGGCCGATCTCTTGAGTTCAAGGCCAGCCTGCTTTCCAAAGGGAGTTCAGGACAGTCGGGACTACACAAAAACACGTTGTCTTAAGAAACAAAACAAGCATGAAAACCTTTAAAAATAAAGGGAAGAACAGCATAAAGACAGGGTTCAGCGTTCTAGTTATAGTAATTCAAGAACTGAGCTCAGAGAGTTTTACTTAGGTGTGGTATACACACTGATTTTTGGTGTGGGGGGGTTCACCTTAAGTTTGCAAAGAATAATCTAACTTCAGTTTCACTCATCAGTCCACCTACACATCAGACCTGGTGGGTTTCCCCTTTCCCCTACCCTTAAGAAGTGTCGGGGAGGCAGTGTGCAGAGCAGGCATGTGTTCTACCTCCTATCCTGGAACATGCTGATTGAGTCATGGTTTTGCCCTTACAAGAGTGCCTGCCTGTCCTAGTATCAGCACATTGTGTTTTCCTCTTGAACAGTTTTTATGAAATAATGACAAAAATGTAGAGCAGTGTTTGGATTGCATGAACAAACCAGACCTAGAAGCCTGAGATATATAACTGAGGGACATGTGAAGACCAGAGGCTTTAGGAACAACATAACTCAGTCCCTGTTGATGTAGAAAAAGCAGTTTAAGCAGAGGTCAGCATGTGGCCATGTTGCACATTACTCTAAAGAAGCCCCTTTTAAGTTCCAGGCATCCTCTATTCAGGCTTTTATGTATCTGATTGTGTCATTGTTGGAACACTGGTACTCTAAGAACTTGAGCTAGAAAATATTCTATACTGTGTTCAAGTTCTTTCAGAAAAATTTCAGACTTGGTAATTTTCTTCATTTGTGATAGCTGAGATTATACACTATTGATCTATGAGGTAGAACTTTATTTATGAGGCAGGATCTCATTGTGTAGCTCTGGCTGTCCTAGAACTCACTATGTAGACCAGGCTGGCCTTGAACTCACAGATATCTGTCTGCCTCTGATTCCCAAGTGCTGGGATTATGCCGTCATCTCTGGCTAAATATATGTAATTCATACTGCAGTGACTATGTCATAAAGTAAAAGGGCGAAATAAAGGAGTTGGCTTAGTCAGTAAAATACGTGTTGCACAAGCATGAGGACCTGAGTTAAATTCTCCCTACACACTCATATGTCCCCGCCCCGCTTCATCCCAGCACTGGGATGGGTGGTTTTCCTGCATTTATCATGTGTGTGCAGGGGGCCAGAAGAGAGCTCCACATCTGGACTGAAGTTAAGGGTAGTTGTAAGCTGCTATGTGAGTGTTAGGAATGAAGCTGGTATCCTACGAGAACGGCAAGTGCCCTTAACCCACTGGGCCATCTCTCTAGCTCTCTAAAAGAAACTCTTAAAATGTCACTAAATTTTCATTCATGTAGTAAGTATGGGTCCTATTCGAGACAGAACATTCTGTTGAGTCTGTAGCCCAGAGCAGAAAACCTCTCTTCCTACTGGGATTCTTTCAAAATTGTTGTAATAGTTGGAGAAAAATGGCAAACCTTCACAGTCTTATTTAGAGAAGTCAGGCTGGTGATTGGGTGTCCGCCAAGTCTTGTGGAAGGATGGTGGGCCTCCTGGCTTCTGGTAAGGCTCCTTTTCATCTGCCAAACCAGTCAGGTTGCATTCATTCATTATTGTGGAATAAGTGTGGACTCAGCTGTGTGGACTCAAGAGGCCAGGAAGGTCCTGCTACTGACAGGGTAATGTAGGGAGTGTGGTTGCAAGAGAGAGACTGTTTCAACCATTGTCTCCTCCCCAAAGAATAAACTTTCTAGACCCCATCCAACTTGGTAGTTCTGGGGGTCCTCCTGCCTGAGGCACTCCCTCTGGTGGTTTGGGAGGCAGAATGAACTGCCCAGAGGCTCTCTGGGAAGTCTGTTTTCACTGCCTGCTAAGGGAGAATGCAGAGGAGCCTGAAAAGCAGGTTTGGCTTGTGTGTGGGATTGTAGAAGGAAGGTGACAGCAACTTGACTGGGCATCATTGCAGTCAGGGCCTGTGCCCAGAGCGCCTGGTGGTGATTGGCCCTTGTAGCCACTTGGCTTTTTTCTCTGTTAAGGCTCTCTTGGGTTTGGGTATGTTCTAGAAGCAGTAGATGGGGCCCCACGAGGACACTGAAAATACCAATGCAGAAGTGCCTATTACGCCTGTGTGAACAGCAGGGTGGGTCTACATGCTTGTTCTTGAATGTCTTAAATCTGGAGTTCAGATTTGTATGACAGCTTCTCCCTTTGGTGATTCTTGTTAAAAAGAAAGAAAATGTTCACTGTGGTTCTCATAGCCCTTCCATAGAGAAGGCAGGTTGGGCCCAGCATGCCCAGCTGTGGGTGGTGCCAGATCACATGCAAGAAAGCAGCACTGGATCACCAGTAGTCATGGACAGTGAGGCAGCTAGACTTGGCTGGTGTCCCTGCCACTAGACACAGTTATTCAGAGTGTGTGTCTGCTGGTGTAAGGGACCTGAGGAGTGCCTATACCCTTTCCTCTCTGTGTTCCTCTGGAGTTTTGTTGTTTGGGTTTTTTGAGGGGTTGCTTTTCTCTTTGAAACAGGGTCTATGTAGTTGAGAGTGGCCTTAAATCCAGTGTTTCTAGCCAAGTATTGATTATCTTGACTCTGCCTCAGCCTTACATGTGCTGGGGTCATAGGAGAGAGCATCACCACATTTAACAGGTACTGTTGGTTTTTACACAGCACCTGAACACAAAGAGCTATTCTTTGCGCCCTCTGCCTCACCAGCTGCCTTGGCACACTGGTGGCACCCTGGTCACCACTGGTGGATCCCTTTTCTTTCTCCATTAGTATCCATTTGTAATGTGTTGATTTGGAAGGAGGGTGGAAATTTTTTCATGAACAACTGATTGCTGAGTAGATAGCCACCTGCTTTTCTGTTGGGTGTTTTGTTTACATTGTGTGCTGCCTCTTGGGGTTTTTTCTGTACTTGTTTGCTCTCCCAACTCACCAGCATCACCAGACTTCATGATAGAAACAGCTAAGTGTAGTGCTCCCTGCTCTGTGTCATCTCTCTTCTTAATTCATGCTGGATTTCCTTTTGCCTGGTTTGGATCCTCATGAGATGCCTTGCCATATTGAAATTGTTCTTTGCTCTCTGTAATTGGTAGGAATTAAAGGTTGAAAGCCATAATCTCAGAATTTTTTAAGAGCGTTGCCTGAAGAGTCTTCCTCCCACCAGCAATGCACTGTCATTGTCACAGCGTGTGTTGGCAGCAGGCCTCAGCTCCTAGAGCATGTGCTCCTCCTGCCTAGCTAAGTCTCCTCTCTGAAGTTAGTCTTGTCAATCTGTCCTGTCCATCTGTCTTCTTTCCAAACTCCTCTCCTTTTTTTTCTTTTTGTTATTGGCTTTGCTTTTTAGTTTTTCTAAGGTGAGGTCTCATACTAGTTCAGACTGGTGTCTGCCAGCTTCAGATTCCTAGGTTCCTTTCCTCTTTTTCTTTGAGTCTCACTATATATTCCAGATTAGCCTCATACTTTCTGCCATTCTCTTGTGTTTATATTTTTCTTATTCTGCTTTCTGGGAACCTTCATTTTGAGCTTTTTGTCTGCCTCATTTTCCTTTGCTCGAGTATTCTGTTCTTATGTGGTAGACATCTGTACTGCTGCTACATGCAGTCTGTGGAGTACTTTATTGTTGTTTGAGACATGGTCTCACTGTGTCCCCAGGTGACCTGGAAACTTGCTTATTTACCACATGTTGGTTGGTGGGATTAAAGGCATGGGCCATTTTTGAGATGGGGTCTCTTGTAGCTTAGGCTGGCTTCAAAATTGCTGAGTAGCTGAAGCAGAACTTCTGATCTTCCAACCTCTTAGCTCCCTAGTGCTGGGTTCACCATACCATGTATATGTGGTATTGGGGCTTCATGAATGCTAGACCAGCACTCTGCCAACTGAGCTCCATCCCTACTCTGGGTTTTGTTTTGTTTGATGGTGGTGGCTTTTAAGTAGCCTCTTTTCTCCTGTTTTGGTTTGCCACCAATCAAAAATAGTTCCTTTTTGCTTGCTGAAAGGAGGCTTTGAAGAGAGATGGAGCTAGGTTTTGAGGAGCGGCTCGTGTTCATATTTTCTGGGGCATTTTGGGAGGCCCCCACATCTCTGTCCTGCAGTTCAGCTACTCCTACACAGCCTCCACTTCATGAGGGCCTAAAGGCACTAGCAGCTGGATCCTATCCATGATGAGTGTCTCAGAGACTCCAGTGTGTTCCAGTTGGTTGGGGTTTTAGTCACCTTGGCCTCCATACTGTTCAGCCAATCCCTGGATTCTTCTGGGAGCTTCTTAAGCAAGGCGTACTTAAGAAATGAAGTGGTAGTGCACACTGAGTCCCAGCACTTGGATGCAGAGGCAGGTGGACCTTTGTGAGCTTGAGGCCAGCCTGATCTACAGAGGGAGTTCCAGGGACAGCCAGGATTACATGAAGAAACCCTGTCTCAAAAAACAAAAGAACAAAAACAAACCAACAGCAAGAAAGTAAATTTTTTTTTAAATTAAGTGGAATGTCCTGTGGTGCTTAAAGTACTACTATTTATGTCTTTGTTTCAGCTAATAAATAAGGTGAAGAGTTGTTGGGTGTGTAATCCTCAACATCTCCATTTTTCTCTCTGTCCTAGTATTTTTATTCCCCCATGGGCATTGATTTCTGGGAGTGCAAAATGTTCATCTGCTTAAACACCATACTGTATAACTTTGAACACATTGTCTAAAAAGAGACTATTGCCTAGACAGTACTAGAGATGGTGTAAAGAGGCACTGTTGGCCATAACTGGGACATGGTGGCATCACATCAGCTGGGCAGGTGGGTCTAGCCTACTGAGCAAGAAGATGGTATAATGTGCAACTTGTGTGGATACCCAAAAAAATGGAAAATTTTCTTTGTGAGGTTGCTTAACAGTGGCCAGCAGAAGTGACTGTGTTAACAAGTCAGTGCGCAACACTCTTCAGTGTAATGAGATGTCACAGTACTGAACCCAGAAGACTGGTAAATGGAGTCTTCCATGGAATGCCCCCTAAACATATCTTTGTAGGAAAAGGAAAGGCTAGGTGGTCCTAGCTGTCCATAGTTGAACTTAGTACAACTAAGCCTGTGTGTCACATACTGACTGTGGTCTGAATGTACTCCCCAAAGTTCATATATGGGAAATTGAACCCCAGTGCAATGATAATGTTGGGCAAATGTTTGGGTCTTAAAGTTTCACCTTAAGAATGAATAAGGGCCATCACAAGGAGGACTTTGAAAGTAGGTTCCCAGTCACTTTTCTTTCTGAGCTTATGAAGCTCTTGGACTTTTAAGAGGCCTATGGAATCCCACATGAGATCATGGTATTCCTCTCCTTTGGAGGATACAGCTGAAGACCACATCTTAGAGCCAGACATCCAACCTGCCATACCATTATTTGGTATGTCCACCTCGTCTGTTGTTGCCAGTTTGTCATAGCAGCACTAAGGAACAATAAATAGGGGTTTGTCATTCTTTTTTCTGTGGGTAAGCAGCTTTGGATAGTATACAGATGACTCTTTCTGAAGGCTCCATGCCTTCTATTTGCTTTTCTCTTGGGAGCCAACAATGAGCATTTGAGAAAGCAGTAAAATCAATTTGGATGAAAAGCAGGTGAAGAGTCAGAGTGGACACCAGATGGTGAGGCCAGAGCCTGGGAAGTCTAACTGTTCTTTCAAAAGGAATAGGCCCTGGGAAATTGTGCCAGCTAAAGAGTCTGTTCTGCCAGTGGGCCCTCCTGAATATGTATATACCCTTGCAGAAATACATCCTCACATGTGCCTATCCTTATAGGAGCATCCTCGTGTATAGGGCTGTGAGGAATGTGCTGCCAGCTGTTTACCTTCTTGGCTGCTAGAGATGGATAGAACAGTTTTAACAATTCTCCTCCATGACCTGGGCTGACAGAAATGCCTAGAGGCGACACCACAGTTCTTGGGAGCTCATCTTGCTGCCACCAGGGGGTGGTGGCACATTTGGCTTGTAGTATTGATCCTAGAGTGTGGCCGTCTCTCTAGTTGCAACTTGTAAGTACTTTGATGACACTTTGAAGGAAGGCTAGAACTGTAAGGTGCTTCTTTCGGAGCTTACGAAGTTCTTGGGCTTTAAGAGGCCTACTGTGTTGCTCAAAGCACTCTTTTTTTAGAGAGTAAACATGCCAGCTCCTGAGTATGTGTACATTACTCTAGTTAGATGTCCCTGCATCCTGATAGGTGAATAGACTTGGGAGACAAGGGATTGTTCTAGGAGTCCCTGCCACCTGGGATGTAGGGTTGAATTGGCTCCCCTCCCCCATGGGATTTCAGGAGGGAAATGCTTGAGGCAGGGAACTCCCTGTCACAGTGCCCACACTGGCAGCACATAACAGGACTGGAACCACTTTCTTCCCCAGGTCTCTGGCCAGTATCACTTCCACCTGACCACAAGCATGGGGAATATCTTTGCAAACCTCTTCAAGGGCCTTTTTGGCAAAAAAGAAATGCGCATTCTCATGGTGGGCCTGGATGCTGCAGGGAAGACAACAATTCTATACAAACTGAAGCTGGGCGAAATTGTGACCACCATTCCCACCATTGGTGAGAAGCTGGGCTAAGGCCAGGGTGGGGTTTGGGGTTGGGGTTTCAGAGTACAGAGGGCCCTCAGCTGCAACCCTGTCCCCAGGTTTCAACGTGGAGACTGTTGAATACAAGAATATCAGCTTCACTGTGTGGGATGTAGGCGGCCAGGACAAGATTCGGCCGCTATGGCGCCACTACTTCCAGAACACCCAAGGTAAGGAGCCAGTCCTTGTTCTGGATTTCTTGTTTGCTTCAAAGGGATACACTTGGCTCCCTGACCTTGTGGCTTTGTTAGTTTTGGGGCATGAAGCTACACTATGAATCGTGGCCAGTGGGAGGATTGGATCTAGAGCCTGTGGGTTGATTAGATGGTGAGTTTTCAGTGTGTGCAGTAACATGGCCATGTTTCAGGCTTGATCTTCGTAGTGGACAGCAATGACAGAGAGCGTGTGAATGAGGCCCGTGAAGAGCTCATGAGGATGCTAGCTGAAGATGAGCTCCGGGATGCTGTTCTCTTGGTGTTTGCCAACAAGCAGGTAGGCACCAGAAAGGTCCTTTCCTGAAGGAGAACCTGTGTCAGGGAAGAGAGATAGTGGGTGAGAGGCTGCCCAGGGTGACTGGCTGCTTGTCATCTGTGTCACTAATTCCTCCTTTCCCTCAGGACCTCCCCAATGCCATGAATGCGGCTGAAATCACAGACAAGCTGGGGCTGCACTCTCTACGCCACAGGAACTGGTACATTCAGGCCACCTGTGCCACCAGCGGGGACGGGCTCTATGAAGGACTAGACTGGCTGTCCAATCAGCTCCGGAACCAGAAGTGAACCAGACCCCTCCCTCCCCCTCACTTCCTCTTCTCCGCCCTCCGCTTTCCTCTCATGTGGCAAACGTGCGACTCTGTGGTCCTGAGTGCCAGAAGCTGTCTCCATGGGTTGGTCACAGTGTGCATCGCACCGTGCTGTACATGTGCAGACGCAGCCTGCAGCCAGGTTTTTATTTAATGTAAATAGTTTCTGTTTCCACTGAGGCAGTTTCTGGTACTCCTATGCAATATTACTTAGCTTTTTTATTGTAAAAAGAGAATCAACTCACTGTCAGTACTGAGAAGGGATTTGGGTGTAGGGGCACCTGGCTTCCGGGAGCCATTGGGCTGTAGACTGGTGTCAGTATCCATTTGGTGGTTGGTTTTTAACCCAAACTCAGTGCATTTTTTAAAATACTTAAAAATACAGGACAAGAACACTTGAACACACAGAACGGAGACTATGCCTAGTGTAGGTTTTGCAGTTATGGCCTGAATGCTAGTCCATCAGATCACCTGTTTCCCTGTGGGAACAGGAGAGAAGGTGACGAACAAACCACCATCCGCTGCATGGTCACAGTAGAGCCCCCGTGACTTGCCTGTCTTTGGGTCACCTGCATTCCATAGCATCGTGCTTGTACTTGTGCTCACATGGTCACCTAGGGTGGGCTGGGGGCCACTGTGGGATGCAGGGCCCGGCTTGTACTTGGTGTGTGGCCGGGCCAGATGGCAGCCTGCATACCCAGCTTACTCTTGGGCCCACTTGGACGCGCTGGCAGGAGGCATGGGCCTCACCAGCAGGAGCGCGTGCAAGCTGGGAGGGTCAGTCCACTTACAGACCCACGTCCTGGAGCACCCCCATCTCCATGTGTGAAGTAGCTTCCTCCCTCAGCCTGCAAGGGTCCGATTTGCCATCGAAAGACGACCTCTACTTTTTTCTTTTGTATTTTGATAAACACTGAAGAAGCTGGAGCTGTTAAATTTATCTTGGGGAAATCTCAGAACTGGTTTATTTGGTGTCGTGGAACCTCTTACTGCTTTCAATACACAATTAGTAATCAACTGTTTTGTATACTTGTTTTCAGTTTTCATTTCGACAAGCACTGTAATTATAGCTATTAGAATAAAGTCTCTTAACTATTTGATGGGCTTGTGTGTCAGTGTTACCACTGCCAGGCTGCCTTCTGAGATGAGAGCTCTTTTCATGCAGGCGGAAATAGGTGCCCTCTAAGCCCTGGGGAAGGCCCTGAGACGTGGATATCTTGCCTCTTGCCTCTCCTTGTGTCTCGGGGCTTTGTTTGTTTTTTTTTTTTTTTCTTTCTGTGACAGCTGAGCTTTGCCTCCTGTCCTTTAAGTAGGCAGCCAGCCTTGGGGTACATACCTCTGGGTAGGTGTGACCACTGGAAGATCCAAAGTCAACCATCCTTTTGAGTGGGCCCCTGCTTAAGGATGAACCTTCACCCCCTTGAGGTGCTGTAATCTGTCATGCTTAGGTGGCCACCTGCAGGTCATAGGTCATTGTACAAGCCACAGCTTGAGTCTTGGGACACTTTGGGGTCTGCCCAAAAGTACATACTCCAGTGTAATAACTTTTACAATCAGAAGAGAACTTGGTATATGGAATCAGCCTGATTTCTACTGTCTGCCCATGTGTATTACCTGGCTACTGCACCACAACTACAGATAGCAATTGCATTCAGACCCACAAGTTTGTTATTCCAACACCTTGGCCACTTGCATGGTTGTAAGGCAGCCTCAAGAATAGGACTCTGGACCCTAGACCCAGTGCCCTCAGGTATACTGGATGGAGGCCCCATGATGGGGCCATAGGCTCCCAGCCTAACCTGCCCCTCAGTGAGATGATACACTCTACTTTTAAAATACATTTACTTAAGTACAAAGTGGATTGATACAAAAAGTAGAAGTAATCAGATGTACACACACACACCCCTAAACCTCAAGGACCTGGACCCTGGCAGCAGAGACAGGAGTCTAGCTACAGTCTCCTGGGCAATTTTATCTTCCTTGGCATGGGGCAAGGCAAGGGTACTACCCTCATAAAACCAGTAGGCTCTGGTCACCCAGGACTCACTCCTGTAGGTAGGACCTAGAGTGGTTGCCACAAAAGTTGCCTCTAAATGGCAAGATAGATCCCAACATCCAGCTCAGGAGCCTACCAGAGAGCAGCCACCTGCCTTACCCCAGATGGGGATGAGATGCTTATCTGGGCAAGTAGAAGAGGTTGTTGTTAGCCACTTGTCATCCAGCCAGTGGCTACTCTATAGATTCCCCCAGAGCTTAGTGAGTGCAGGGTCCCAGCCCAAGTGCTCTGGTGTCCTTTGGTCTAGACATATTCTCAGTCATCAGAGCCTCTGTCTTGTCGTCTGCGGGATGGGCTCCTTCCACTGTCCTGGCTATGTCCCCGCTTCCTCTTATAGCAAGGGGAGAAGTCAGAGTGTCTCTGGCGTCTGGGCCTAGGAAGACAAGGACAACCAGACACTTAAAGGAACAGTCCATCAGGCCTTACTAGCTCTGCCCCCACTTCCTTAGTTTCCCAAGGTAGAGCTGGACCTAGCCTACCTGGCAGGAGAGGGAGATGATGAGCAGCTGTCAGCCTCCCTCTTGTGTTCTTTGTCTTTCTTCTTCTTGTGCTTCTTGTGTTTCTTCTTCTTTTTCTTCTTTTCTTTCTTGCTTTTCTTATGGCTCTCTGCACTGCAAGTGGAAAACAAAGGGTCTAAGCGTAAAGGAATCTGCCAGCTGAAAGCAGTGGGGTGGCCTCAACAAGGCAGGGAAAGGCAGGATAGGGCAGGGTCCATACCATAGTGTTGTGCACTGATAATGTCTGCATGTTGTGAATTTATATTAGTAAGCGAGCCTAGGCTCCACATCCACAAAGCTGAATACTGAAATGCTGCCAACATGAATGCCCCCAAGTGCTGGGATTAAAAGAAAACTGTGTGCCGCCACCAGAGCCTCACACTTTAACTGCTCCACCTCCCACCAAACTGAGTGGCACCTTCCTGTTTGCACCCATCACCCTATGGGTCACTTATGGCAGCTACTGAGATTGCATACCACTTTTAGGCTCCTGGGCATCTGCATGTCCAGGCACATCCAACTGGTGGTGGAGGCCGACCTACTTAAGTAAAACAGAGAGCTAAGGCAGTCCTTGGCTCCTTTAAAAAAGCCCTGACACTCAACCTGCCTGTTTATGAGTAGGGACACTAAGGACCTGGACACCCAGTCTCTCTTGTGAGTACTCTTGGTACACTATCTCCATGCCCACACCTGGCACAGCTCATGCATGATGCTATACCGCGCATGCACACAGTACTCAGGCACAGAGGCAGTATAGCAAGTTAGCCTCAACTTACTCCAGTTCGGCCTTGTCCTCAGCACGAGGCTTCTTCCTGGTAGCAGATGGGGCAGTGCTCGGGCCTTCGCTGTCCACGCGATGGTGCTGTATGAGAAACGGAGCTGTGGTGAGGGACACCCAGAGGGTCAGGCCCAACATCTCCCCAGACTCCCCAGACACCCCGAGGCCAGGATCCTGTGCATTGGGGTTGAAAAGGGTTTACCGTGAACACTGACAGCCCAAGCTTGGCAGCCTCCTTATCTTCTCGGGAAAGCGCCACGCGGCCCGCGGAGCCACTGCAGGGGACAGAGCATCTGAGGACCGTCCTAGACCTACACCACCCAGTCCTGCCCCCGACTCGCCAGCCTGCCTCACCTAGCGCTCCCTAGGCCCAGCAGCCGGTCCACGCCCTTCTCCTCAGGATCGCCTCCTTCCCGTTTGCAGATCTCCACGAAATCCTGCGGGACCGGGTTAGACCGGAGGTTCTAGGCTGGCACAGACAGACCCCCGCCCGCCCTCCGGACCCCGACCCCACATCTCAGACTCACCTCCTTGCTCAGGCCGGTGGGCTGTTTCCTCACGTTCTTGTAACCGCTGCGAGGGTCGGGAGAGCCCGTCAAAGGGCGTGCGCCTCGATCGCCCGCCTCCCCTGCCCCGCCCACATCCAGCCCCGCCCCGGGGCCACCCCGGTCCCGCCCCCGGTGCCTGCGGTCGCCCCGCAGCCTAGGCACTTACAGTGCAGCCAACAGCGCCTCACGCTCCGCCTCGCGCACCGCCGCCAGCTCCTCCTCGCGGCTCGGGCCGGCACACGGCGCGCGGTCCTTCGCGTACCAGGTGAGGTCGCGGCCCTTTTGCCAGCGGCCTACTGGCGCCATCAGAGAGTTGCCCAGGTAGTTCTCCCTCTGCTTGTCAGTCTTCACGTCCTCCCAATTGAACTGGTCCTGCCCGCCGCGCACGCCGCCGCGACTGGAGCCGAACATGGCGCCGGAGGCCCTGCACTGCTTTCAGTACCCGCCGGCTCTAGCATCGGACCCTCCGCTCCGCTCGGCCTCCGGACGCTTGCTGTGACGTCACTCCCGCGCGCCTGCGCCGCTCGCTAAGTACTCGCGCGCTTGCGCACTGCGAATAGCAGGCCGCCTCAGCCAAGGTCCTTCTTTCCAAAGGGCATTCCGTGGTTCGTCCATAGGCGCATCCCTCATCCCACTACCACGAGCGTCTGAGCGCTAGCTTCTCGAAGAAACAGCTGCATGTGATCCCATGTGTTACGCTGGTGTTAGGATCCTGGGTGGCCTGGGACACCACCAAACCTTGGTGACACCGGGGGGCGGGGACGGGGTCGGCTTGTGCTTGGCACCCTGCCTTCTGGAAAGCCAGGTGTGCTAACTCCAAAGGACTGGGGTCCCAGGTCACTGCTGAAACTCAGTTAGTGGCAAAACTCCCAGGGGCGCTGAGGTGCCGATAAAGTCGCCAAAGAAACCTAGTCAACTTTTCTGTGCACTGGGTGGCAGAGCGTGGCAGGAAAGTAAGATAATGACCCAAGCATCCCTAAACCAGAGCGATATGTGTTCTTGGCAGGTGAAGCTTTGCTGACGAAGTGCAAAGAATAGAGCTAATTGTGTTTTCTTCTGATGGGCCATAGCCATCAGGAGAAAGTCAAGGGCAACTGAAATGCATTAAAGATGGGTTTAACACTAGTCATGGCACTGAAAGAATCGGTGGTTATACCTGGCAGCCAGTGAAAGAATGAGCTGGTGTCTGGACTAAAGCTTAATTATAAGTGCACTTTTTCCATATTAGTGTCAGCCCTAGCGGCATGTAATAGAGTGTAACACAGAGATGGGTTCATCCCATGTGATATTTCTCAAGAAGGGAATTTGGAATGTCAACGGATGTGGAAAGGAACACAGGTGCCTGGGACCTTCCGTAGCTTCTACAGAATAGGGTAAATAATGTTCCCATACCTCGGGTGTTTTTCTGAAGACAAACATTATTGTGATACATATATATATTTGCTGGCCTGTGGAGCAGGAGCAGGCTTCTCTGTTAAACTGCAAGTTCATAACTCTTGTTATCAAAGTAGGTGAAAAATAAAAAAAAAATTAAGCTTTGTTATGCAGATGGCATTCAAGTGCTGGGCTGCCTTAAACCCCCTTGTTTTCCAGTTCTCTCAGCATTAATTAGGAGAGGCAACTTGGCCAGCCTCTCCCAGGTTTGCTTTGTTTGGGTAGACATAGTTTCTTTGTGTAGCCTTGGCTGTCTTGGAAATAAGCTCTGTAAACCAGGCTGGTCTGGAACTCACAGAGATTAACCTTGCCTCTGTCTCCCCAGTGCTGGGATTAAAAATCCATGTGTGAATACCAAACCTCACTCTAGTATTTCTTTAGGGACCTATCTTGAGAGCACTTGGCTCACTCCCTTGAGAGAACTCCTCTGTCAACTGCTTTTGGGAAGACATCACATGAAGGTTCTACAAGACAAAACGTATAAAATCTACAACTGTGAGGATAAATTACCACTTGTAAAGTACCCAGGGCTAGTGAGATGGCTCAGTGGGTTTGGGCTCTTGCCACCAACCCTGGTGAGCCAAGTTTGATACCCAGGACCGATATGGTGAAAGAATCAACTTCCACAATTTGTCCTTTGACTATAGACATGTCATGAAATGTATGCTCACCCTGCTAATTAATTAAAGTGCCCAGTCTGAGCTAGGCCTGGTGGCACAGGTCCCAGCTCCCCAGGAGGCTGAAGCAGGAATACTGAATGTTCAAGGACTGCCCAGGCTTACAAAAAAGATTTGAAAGCTACTCTGGGCAATTTAGTGAGGCCCTGTCTCAACATAAGAAACAGAAATGGAGCTACAGTGTTGGTTCCCCTCCTGTCTAGGGATGCCCACGAGGTCAGGAGGGGCAGGAGATCACATACCCCAGGGACTGTGGATGGCAAGTTCAACTTTCCCCTTGGAGAGTGGGTGGCTCCCAGAAAAGGTGTGCACAATTGGTTGGAACTAGGCACTTCAAGGATGCTTGATTTGCCTTACATAGCAAGCTCCTATCATGAGAAACTCAGTACCTAATTAACATATAGGTGTAGGAAGAGGAGAGCTAGCAGGGAGCTGTGTCAGAGGCTATGTATCAAATATGGTTATGGAGTCTGTGTCTAAAGACACTCTCAAGATGAAGTCAGGCAGAGAACAGGAGACCCCGCCAAGGGGAGGGATTTCTGCCTTTAATGCTGAGCTCATAATGGCTATCTAGTCCAGGCAAGACCTGCAACCTCAACCAGCAGGGTACCACCAACACTACAGTGTAACCATGGAGCACTTGCCTAACATGCATGAGGTCTTGGGGTCCATCCCTAATTTGATAAATCACCCAACCTGGTCCTCTCTGGCATCCCAAGTAGATCAAGACAGCCCGTTTTGTTCGTGTCTTTATTCTGAACACATGCTGAGTACTCGCCAACAGCTTGTGAGGCACCTGGTACGAGGCCTGAGCTCACATCCTGGCTTTGGAGGACACAGGTGGACCTAGATCTCTCAGAATCAAGATCATATTAGGAATGGATGATCCCAAGAGGAGATGCACAAGAAGGGAGCAGCAGACCCCGTGGGCCACAGTGAAAAGACACCAACCAGCCATCGCCCAGGGAAGGTCTCCAGAAAGCAGGACTGAAGCTTCTGGGGCCCTCACCTGTTGTACTTTTTTGAAAAAACACACTCTCTTGTTTATGTTTCTTATATCTTTTTCTCCCTACTCCACCCCAATCCCTTCCAACACTAGGCAGGAAAGAGAAAGGGTTCATGAGAGAGGGGCCGCAGTTCTCTTAGCTGCTTCCTGCTGGTTAGCGTTGTCGGGTTCCTTGGAGCCAGGCCAGTCCCCGTTTCAGAGCTCCAGCTTGTCTCACAACAGCAAGAAGGAGCAGCAAGAAGGAAGCCAGAGCAGCTTGTTCCTTGAGCGCCACACTCTCAGGCTCTGGCATTTATTCTCCCTCCAGAGTCCTCAGATTTAAATGATCGACACCTGGCAAAGAGCTCCTCTCAGAGCCCGCATAAAGCAGGTCTGCTGCTGTGGACCATCTGAATTAGTCCCACATCCCAGATCTTGGACCAAAACAAAACCATGTTTATATCTACAATACTCACCTTTGACCGGGCCAGGTATGGCTAAGAGGGGAATGTGGCTATGGGCCTAGGAGGGTATGGGACAAATGTCCACTGCAGTTCCAAAGCCTGTGCAGCCTTGAGTAACCACCTATTCCAGTGAGAACCAGAATCTCAAGCAACCAGTGGCCACAGCCATGAAAGGCTGGGTGGTCACAGGCCTGCTGCTGAGGTCAGGTACCATGTGCACTCTTGGATCTGGAGGAAGCAGGCATGTGAAGGTTCAGGCAGCCACTCATAGGCTTTGCTTTGCATAGCCACTTATTCTATAGACTATAATAATGTAGGGGCTTAAGATAACAGCCTGGCCATAATCCTGGGTCCCCAAGGGCAGAGAGGTGGTTCTCCCTGAGTAGTCTTTTGGGGAAGGGCCTATTAAGGTGTTTTTCCCTGGGTAGTCTTTTAGGGGAAAACCTATTAGGGGAACAGGTGAGAAAGGTCACTGTAGGCTCTGTGTGATCTAGGAGTTTAACCTGGGGGTTCCTAGTGGTAGACAGGTAATTGCTGGGTACTTCCTTTCCACTGTTCACATTCTTCCCAACCAACCTTGTAGCAGTGTTTAAAACTCAGAAGTTTGCCAAGCATGGTAGTATATCCCTTTAATCTCAGCACTCTGGAGTAAGAGGCAGGTGCATTTCTGTGAGTTTGAGGCCAGCTGGTCTACAAAGTGAGTTTCAGGATAGTCAGGGATATACACAGAGAAATCCAGTCTTGAAACCACCAACCAGTTTGAAGCTGCATGTGATAGCGCATACCTTTAATCCCAGCACTCAAGAAACAGAGTTATGGGGCTAGAGAGATGGCTCAGTGGTTAAGAGCACTGTCTGCTCATCCAAAGGACCCGGTTCAATTCCCAGTACCCACATGGCAGCTCACAACTGTGTAACCTCAGTTCCAAGGGATTTGATGCCTTCACATTAACGCACACAAAAGAAAAAAAAAAAAAAGGAAAGAAACAGAGTCAGGCCTAGTTTACATACTAAGTGCTAGACCAATCAGGGTGAGACTTTGTCTTTAAAAAACAAAACCTAAACAAATAATCAGAAAACCTACAGGTCAAGGGGGCGCACACCTGTGATCCCAGCACTCAGGGAGGCAGAGGCAGGCGGATCTCTGAGTTCCAGGCCACCCTGGTCTACAAACCAAGTCCAGGACAGCCAAGGCTACACAGAGAAATCCTGTCTTGAACAACCATAAACAAACAAACAAATAGGTCTGACCTAAATAGACCTTAAACCAGAGCATTTCATGAAGTTTCTGGTTTGTCACGTGATGATTTGCTGCAAGCTGGGCACCTGATGTTTTGCTGGAGGTTGGCTTTGTGAGAGGGCACGTGATGTTTTGCTGGAGGTTGGCTTTGTGAGAGGGCACGTGATGTTTTGCTGTGAGCTCTCTCATGGGAGGGGAATGCTTTGGCCAGCGGAGAACATCTGTGGGTGGACTCTGAGGAGAGGAGCACAGTGAGACCCCACTTTTTGGATCAACATCGCTGTGCTGATCTTCATGCTTTGGCACTTGACTTCACAGAGAGAAGCTTTCCAGAGAACTTCTCAGGGCAATCCAACTGAATCTAGCAGCTTTTGCTGACTTGTCATGCTGATTCTTGTTGCTGCTTGGTGTTGGCCTTTAGACTGAACTGCTGGTATCCTGAGTTTGGTAATCCCCTAAAGACTTATGACCCTAATCAGCAGGAAATATATAAAAGAGGTCTACAGCCCTTTTCCCTACTTAAGGTGGGGAGGAGGGTTGGAAGGGAGGTAAAGGTGTTTAAGAACCCTAAATAAAGTAGGATTGGTGAAAAATCTAATCCTACACTTACAATCTGGCTTTGAGCTAGCACATACTTAGAAATGATGGGTTTCAGGGCTGGGTTTACACAGGAAGACAATGACAACAGGCCATGGTTTCAAGAATGTATTGTTTAAAGACAGATCCCTCTCCATCCTTACAAAATGTCTCTGCTGTAACTCCCTGGCAGAATTACTTCTTGGTCTTGGTCCAAAACTGTTTGTACTGTTCAGCGTCAAAACTGTCAACCATCTCTGGCTCTTCTGTCCTCTGCAGGAGCTTAGCCTCACGTTTTCGAAGCCGAGCCCGGCGATCTTCTGGAGACAGGGCATCCAGGTCTAGGGGCATCTGCTTGTGGAGAGGTTTAAACACACCATTAAGGAGAGTCAGGATAGAAACCAAGAAAGATACTTGTACCTCTTTTACCTGTGCCTTCTATCCTGTCCTGGCCTACTAGTTATAGATTTGGCTGGCCTTTCTTTCCCTTTCGAAACAGAAGTTTTAAAGGTAAATGTTTTTCTGCTCCTTTTCCCTACACTTAAACACTTGTTTAAGACCAAGTTGTTTTTTTTTTTTTTTTCTGCCTGCATGCCAAAAGAGGCACTAGAGTTCATTATAGATGATTGTGAACCACCATGTAGTTGCTAGGAATTGAACTCAGGACCTCTGAGCCATCTCTCCAGCCACTAGGACCAAGATTTAATTAGGCCAAGAAAGTCTTGCACTGACAGCAGTGATCCTCAGCCTCAAGAGTGCTACCATTATAGATGGGCGCCACCATGCTTGGTTTTATGTGGCCCTGAAACCCAAGGCTTTGTGCCTATTAGGCAAGTACTCTACCAATTAGACTACAGTCCATATTTCATATTTTTATTTTCTTTTGTTTAAAAATAAATAAGTTAATTAATTAACTACTTAAAAAAACACAAACAAAAAAACAAATAGACTTGTTAAGCCTGGTGAGTTACGCCTATATGTCAACATTTAAAGAGGCAAGTGAGATGGCTCAGCAGTTAAGAGGACTGGCTGCTCTGCCAGAGGTCCTGAGTTCAATTCCCAGTACCCACATGATTGCTCACAATCATCTAAAAGGGGATCTGATGCCCTCTTCTATCATAGGTACACATGCAAACAGAACACATATGTATAAATAAATAAATCTTAAAAAAAAAGATGCAGAAAGATTAGGAGGTCAAGATCAGCCTCAGCTATGTAAGTTCAAAACCAGCCTGGTTTGCATAAGACCCTCTATTAAGAAAACAAAAACAAAACCCGAAAAAGAAATAATTAATTTGTTTGTTCCAATTTTGGTGGAGTTTTGGTGTCTAGCTGTTCCCCTGCTCCTGTACTACAGTGTATGCCGGAACTACATATGCAACTCCAATCCCAAATTCGGACCCTGGGCCCCAATACCATGGCTCAGCAAGGACCTACTGAAGGAAGCTTACCGTTAGCATACATCTTGGCTCCCGGTATCGGATATGGACCGTGGAGCCATCCGGTTTGACCAACAGCACAGGGTAGAGGCGACCATAGGCCTGGCGACGCAGTCGAGTGAATGAAGCCCTGTTGCAATCAGCTCTCCAAGAGGATGTGTGTAGGTGGCAGGGTGCAGGGGAGGCTGCCCTCGCAGCGCAGAGTCTCAGCAGGCTACAGGCAAGACAGACCAGCACTGGTTGACCGATGGTGGTGAGACAGACAGCAAGGAGTGCCAGGCCGGCCAGCCACTGTCAAGAGCATGACAGAGAACTGCCCAGCAACCAGACACTGGCCAAGATTGATGATTCACATTTAGGAACGGCCATTGAACTACTAGCATAGACAAAGCAGTCTACAGCACTGAGAATGGGGGATAACAGCCCCTTCTAGGAGAGCACAGGGTGCTTTGGGATGTGCTCGAGGGGACTGGAATTCCATGCTTACCCAAGCAGGCTGCCCAACTGCATCGTTTTCCCTTAGAGCTGTGGTGGCAGTAGGAAAGAGTCACTGGCCCTGATGTAGGACCTGCTGGACAAGGAAAAACAAACTGATTTTTCCATTTGATTATTGTCCTAGTAAGTCAGACCCAGGAGCATCTCCATTGTCCCTTGGTATTCAGGGGAACTGACTACAGGAGTCCCCTACAGGTAACAAAACTGACAAATTGCCAGCTTTCGGCTGTACAATGGCATAGTGTTTATATATGACCTGTGCACCGGTTCCCATATGCCTTAAATCGCTTATAATGCCTAAAAGGATAAAGCCAGGTATGGATGTGCATGCCTGTATTTCCAACACTCTCAGAGGCAGAGGCAGGAGGATCAGGAATTCAAGGTTATCCTGTTACAGGGGGTTAAAGGTGAGGCTGGGTTACTTGAGATTCTGTCTCAAAAAAACTGAAGCAAACAACCCAGGAGTATACAAAACCACATAACCATTTTTAAATGATTTTGTTTAGAAAACAAAACAAAAAACTTGTGTTCAATACAGACGCAATTTTTAAAAAGTTATCTTTAATCTGTGGTTTGAATCTTGGATACAGAAAACTAGGTGTGAGACCTAGGTGTGTGTCACTTGCCAGTCCATCCTACTAGCCCTCTGGTCTCAATTAGAACAGCTTGTGGAGGCTTTTTGCAAAAGCAGCTACCAGGGTCGCATCCTGCAAAGACTAGTCAGCAAGACCGAGGCCCACTTATGCCTGAAGGGGGTTCTCTAGTCAGAAATCCCCTGTGCCGTGTACGTGTGGATTTTTAACACCATTCTAGTTTTCCTAACAATACCGCGAGGAGACTACCATCAAGCCCGATTACAGACGGGAGAAGTCAGGGTTACTTCCTCTCCCAGAGTGGTCTAAGCAGGCGGAAGTCCAGGGTCCAACGCAATCAACAAGACTGGGACAGTGGAGAGCGCATGGATTAGGACGTTCCCACCTAGGGAAGGATCCGGAGGGAGGGGACCAACAGCCTCGAAGAGGGCGATCCCGCTGGGCAGTGTCTTAAGCCCGGGATCTCCTCCTCTCTAGCCACGCCGACTAGGCCTCCGGTCAACTGGGGAGAAGCCCCTCCCATCCGCCCCACCCGAGGGCGCATGTTGTCCTCCCTTTCACTCCTCCGTGATGGGGCCGGTTGGGGCCGGGGACCCAAGAGTCGCCAACCCGCGGCCGCCACCTCGTAGACCCACCGTGCAGAACTCTACTCAGTAGGTGGGAAACTGAGGCCGGGCCACGCGAGGCCACACAGGGAACCTGTCACTGCAGACGACGATCCTCCGCCGTGACCCAGGGCTCCCGGAGGCGCCGCGTCGCGCGGCGATGGCGTCACACAGCGCGGGGTGGATGCCCTCCGTTAAGGGCGGGGTAAGCCCCGGTGGGCGTGGTTGAGGCTGACCAGGGCAGGCAAGGCCCGCGCCCTACGCTGACCCCGCGGCTTTCTGTGGGGCGGCACGGCTTCGTGCAGTGCGTTGACAGAAGCCGGGCAGCCCTGCTACGGACTCCTGTGCGTCCTTGGTATCTGTTTCCACACCGGGCTGTTTTCCAGGTGATCCCATGGACACTTTCTCCCAGGAGGTACACGGATCGCCTCGGGGCTCGTGGTGGGCTCCAGGTCCGGAAGATGGACATGTAAGCGCCATGTCGGGATAGCAAAACGGCCAACGCGAAAGAGCTGGAGTAACTGCGGTACCCGTGAGGGATATCATTAGAGAACAGTCTGTTCTCCGGAGCCAAACGACACGACTTTCCAGCACCCGACTGGTGTCTCTTGAGTAGCCTGACACCAAGGGGTCCTGGAGCTTTGCCCACTGTCTTGAGCTTGTGAGCCCCTCGAGGTGTGCTGCTGTGCAGGCCGCAGGGCTCTGTCCAGAGGCTCTCAGGAGGACTGCACACCCTTGTCTATTTTACTTCTCCTGCTGCGGTGAAAGGATTTTGCTACACTGAGCCCCTGGCAACATTGTGGCAGATGTTTTTCCTTCCCCTTTCCTGTTTCTTCCTGAGTTCCTTTTTTTTTTTTTTTTTTTTTTTGCCATCCCTCTTAGGTTGCACTGGTCAGTTTGTTTTCCTAGACATTCAGACATGCAGGCTGTCCTGCATGTAGGCAGGGGTCTTCAAGAGACACAGTGAGAAGTCATGGTTTTTGTTTGTTTGTTTTTGCAGCCCGGCAGCCAGCCTCCGGAGTTCATCGTACATGCTGGCCTGCAAGGGTCTTATCAGGCTAGAAAGCAGGCACCACAAAGCTGCCTTTACTGGCAACTCATGCAACTGTAACCTAGTGCCTGTAAGATCCCCAAACAGGAAGTTGTAGCTTTACAAAGATCAGGTGATCATCCATCAGCCAGCGAGCGAGTCCTGGCAATGACCTAGGAGCAGGAGCGGCATAGCCACTCTCTGAAGAAAGCGCTGTTAAGCTTTTCTAGTTCATGTCTAGTCAGCAGTCCTCTTGTTCTGTAGTCGTGCTGTCAGAACAGCTGGCAAGGACTCTGGGCGCTGCTGAAAGAGTCTTAATTTTATAAATCAGTGCGTTCCAGCAAAAGGTAACCAGGCTAAGAGCCTGGGGGACAGGTGATGGGAGCATCATGCTCCTGCTTTGAGTTTATGAGGCTCTGAGACCTCAGATGTGTCTTACATTTTTCACTGAACCTATCACTAAGTCCTGAGCCTTATTTTTCACTGCCTCAGGTTTTTGTTGTCCCATCTAGGGAACCAGAAATGTCCTTGAATGCTGTGATAATAAAGAGAATTTGGATATATCTTAAATGTATTACAGGCCGGAGAAAAGAACAGGGTCATTTGTTTATTTGTTTATATATTTATTTACTTATTTATTTTTGTTTGGGAGACAGGGTCTCACTGTGTATCTCTGGCTGTTCTGGAACTCATTGTGTATACCAGGCTGACTTGGAATTCACAGAGATCCGCCTCCCTCTGGCTCTTGAGTGCTGGAATTAAAAGTGTGAGTCACCATGCCCACCATATAAAGCCATTTTTTTTTAACATAACTTTTTAAAGAAGAAGAGGAGGAGAGACCTCTTCTTAGGGTGGAAACTGGCTTCTCGTTATGTCTTTAAAGCAGTGGTGAGTTACGGTGATGGTTGCTTGGAGCTCAAGTGTTATGTTGAGGGGCACCCGGACTCCCGGAGCACCCGCGTTTTTGTTTCCCTGTAGGTTCAATGGGATAGTATTTCAGATGGTGTCTTGAGGCCTCCAAAGATATTGCAGGCCCAAACTTCGTCTCACACTAAGCTGCCTGAGACAAACAAAAGCAACCCCAGCATTTGGAAGCTAGAAGCAGGCAGGTCAGAATCTCAAGGTTATCTCTGGCTACACAGCAAGTTTGAGATTACCCTGAGGTATGTGAGATCCGGTCTCAAAAAAAAAAAAAAAAAGAGCCTTGAAACAAGGACTTTCTCCCATCTGGAACCCTTGGGTGAAAGGCCAAGTTTATGCCTGGACCGTCATGCCCAAAAGCTTCTCTGATATCACAGTGTGAGGGTACTGTTGGCTGCCAAGGGCCGTAAGGTTTGGTTTTGTTTCTTTTCTTTTGACACAGGATTTCTCTGTGTAGCTGTCCGTGGCTGTGCTGGACTCACTTTGTAGACCAGGCTGGCCCCAACCTCACAGAGACCCACCTGCCTCTGCCTCCCCAAGTGCTGGGATTACAGGTGAGCCTGGCTTGTTTTGTTTTCACTTGCAATGCTCACTGTGGAGGCAGGGAGGCTTGCGTCTCACCGTGTAGCTCAGGGTAGCCTCAGACTTGCGACCGTCCTGCCTTAGCATCTTTGGTGCTGGGAATATAGTCACGAATCGCCACACCTGGATTAAAAAGGGGAGCTTAGAGACGCAGGTGAAATGTAAATTGTTGCGGTCCTTATGGGACACAGAATTAAGTTCCTCAGAAAGTGTAAATAGCAGCTGGGTGTGATGGTGGCCTTTAATCCCAGCATTTGGGAGTCAGAGGCAGGAGGATCTCTTGAGTTCGAGGCCAGCCTGGTCTACAGTGTGTCCAGCTCTCTGTGAGTTTCGAGCCAGTCAGGGCTACATAAAAATATTTTATCTAAAATAAATAAATAAATAAAAGATTTAAAGTTCTGTGTGTGTGTGTTGTGTACGGGTATGAGCATGTGAGGGTAGGTGATAAGACCGCACCACGTGAGTGCTGGGAACTGAATGTGGGTCCTCAGGAAGAGCTTAGCCACTCTGACATGACGTATGACACAACAGGTAACCAGCTAAAACAGACGTGACTGAACAGATTCAATGCTGATACTTGATATGCTGTCTTCTCTGTGGGCAGGCCGGGAAAGAAAGGTGGGTGGGAAGGGGCGGAGCCTGAAGGTGACGCAACAATAGGCCACGCCTACGCAGCAAGTGTTCTCTTTCGCCACTCCCGTTGGCCTACGCAGACGGACAGGCGGTTGTGACACACCCTGGCGGCCGAGCCCATGCCGGGATAGTACAGAATAGGTGGGGCCTGCGAGGGTGGCGTACTGGCGGTGGGTGGAGGTGGGAAGCGGCTGGCGATCGCGCAGCCGTGCGGCTCTCCGGTACGCCCCCGTGTGTCGTCGCGCCGCTATGACGTAGTCCTGCGGCGGTCCACGATGCTGCGGCGCCCGCTGGCCGGGCTGGCAGTGGCCGCCTTGGAATGCGTCCGTGCGGACGGTGAGTGCGCTGTGCTGCTGGCCGCCCGTTGCCCCAGGAGCGGGACTTGAGGCGGCGTGTTCCCCTTGCGTGCCGCCTCCAGTGGCCCCTGTTCTTGTGAGGACGCCGGAGGAACGTGTCCTTCGGGTCCCCAGAACGACAGGGACGGGCACGCGGAGTCCCAGCCGCCCGCAGATCCGCGCAGCCTGATCCTAGTGGGCGCTCTTCCTCGACTCTGCCCACCCAGCGTCCTGGGCAAGCCCAAGCCCCTGGCTTTACTCTTCAGCCATTGCCAGTGCAGGCCTTCCCGGCGCCTGGGTGTGAATATTGGGATTTCACCTGTCTCGGGTTGGGGTTTCTAAAGCCGCCTTCCAGCTTAATATATTCCCGGGCATCATTTTATCCAACGTGGAAGTGGGCAAGGCTCCATCAGGTGGTGGCTGGAGGAGGAGCAGGTGACGTTAGCCACGTGGTATTTGAGGAGAGAGGGAGAAAGCAAATAAATGATCTGTCAGCTTTTGAAAGGGTCCAAAAGAGAAGGAAGAAGGCTCTTTGCTTCTGTGGGCGCTCCTCCAGTTCATCCTTCGGGAGGTTATGGGTTAGTTATGAAAGCGACCACTAAAGCGGTTTCCCGTTTTGGCCACTAAGTAGCACCGTTTCTTGCTGTTCTAGCTCCTGTCTACCCACTTTACACCTGCCTACACATATTAGGCTTTTCTATCCCAATGGACGCTACGTCCGCCACTGCTGGGGTTTGCCTGCCCTTCCTTGATCCAGCACCGGATCTTTCACGGGTATGGGGGAGACCAGTAGTTTTCTAAAGTAGTAAATTTGAGACCATGCATGTCTGTTCAGCCGCACTTAAAACAGCTTCCGTGTTGACACATGCAAAATATTCAGGAAATATGTTGGAGTGATTTGAATAGGCAGAAGGAGGTGTGGGAGGAGAGAGTTCAGGCAACGAAGAAGGAAAGGTAGCATGAGGATGAGCTCTTGGAATGCAGCTGTACGGTGGCTTCTTTTAGTAACCCTGTCTTCTGGTTGGGCCTCCGAAGTCTCTATTGCCCTACCCTGTCCCCATTCCCCTTGACCCTGAATGTGCTGGTCCACAGTCTCCCCTACCCTGTCCACCATCCTCCTTGATCCTGTATTTGCTGGTCCCCATCCTCCCTGACTCTGGTGGTACCCTGTCTCCCCTATCCTGCCTTGCCCTACCTAACCCATCCCCTGCCTACAGGTGCTGGGCCTTAGTTTCCCTTTGCACCAGCGAGCAGATGACGGACTGCAATGGCCTAGGTCTTTTCGTTTTATCCTCGTTGGGTTCTGAACCCTTTTTCTTTTATGTTCACTCTGCCTCATGATTATGGGTTGGCATCCAGGACCCTGGTCAAGATTCAGCGTGTTCTGTTTTTTGGTCCTTGATGGCAAGAGACACAAATGGAGATGGGTAGTCCCAGGAAGGTGCAGCAGCCTGTTCGTGGTTGGCTGCTACTTCTCCACCCTTACTTCCTTGGGAGGCCATGGTATGTCCATCGGACTCAGGTAGAGGAATAAGAATAAAAACGCTTTGGCTGCTCTGGGTGCTGCTGCTGGGAGAGGCTCCTAAATTCTGGGGGTCTCAGGGCCGGGATGTGTCACTGATATCTGCCTACCACTGTTTGTGTCTTAGGGGTCTAGTAACTCTTCTCATTCCTAGAAGTTGACAGGAGGGAAGTGGTGGTTCTGGCAGATTTCCAGTCCCAGGAGCCTAAGGTACAGACAGGAGGAGGCTGTATGGAACGTTGTGTCCAGGGAACGAACGGTCCAGCAGAGCATGTTTCCTCCAGTGCTCCTAAGGAAGCCACTCCCATCTTGGATTGTTTTACGCTTAGGGGCTTGGGGCTCTGTCGGGCAGTTGAAATTTGGGACTGGAGGAGCTAAAGAGATTGGGGTCCAAAGTTTCTAAAGTGGTCTCCCAAAGGAAAATACTCCTAACCAGTACACACTTCTGTAAATGCTAGGGCAAAAACTAGGTCTGTAATTTCTGACATAAGTGGTGGCCCTGTGGAGATTAGTGATGGTCTTGTTGCCTGGCTGTTGACGAGGCCCCCCACCCCTTTGGTGGGCTTGGGGCTTTCCTAGCTCTGTACTTCCCCTTTCTGGCCCCCACTGTCCTTTCTCTCTACCACTATACCACACGGCTAGCTAGCCAAGGCCATCTGGTACCTGTTAGATCTAAGCAAGTTCAGTATCCTAGGTGTCACCAAGGGCTGTCAAAGATCCATGAGCTGTATGTGCCAGATGGCACCTATTGAGACTCTTTAGAACCAAGATACCAAGAGGGTGGAACTGATGTCCTGTGTCTTCCTGTCTCTTGTGGTTCAGCCTCAGGAGGACAAATGACACTCTGTGAAGCCTGAAAGTCTGGGCTTGCGAGGTTGGGTGGCTCAGCAGGGGTGCAGTAGGGAGTGCAGAGCTGGGGTGGGATTCAGCTGTCTGAGGTGTGTCTGCATGTGTATGGCAGCGACCTTCCTCCCTCTGGCCTGGGCATGGCCTGCAGGGTGGAGGGGTAGGGGCAAGTGAGGACTTCCACAATCTCAGAAATGAGGATTTGAGGGTAGAGTCCGGGTGATACTAGCTCATTATTACCTAGAGTTGGAAGCAGGGTATAGAGTCAGGGATAAGCACAGGCTTATCCCCAACGAGATGGCAGATCATCTGTTCCAACCGTGCTTGTCCCTAATGCATGTCCTCTTACCGGCTGTCCTACCTGAGATCCTTTTCTCAGAAGCTTTTCTTACCTCACGCACTTTGAAACATCTCTCAGCTTTGGTTCTCCTCTGTTGTCATGATGCTTGTTCTTTGAGTCTCAGATCCTGTGTTCTCAGTGTCTGGAATACAGTGAGACTACTGAGCCCTACAGTGAGCACTGCCTTGAGCTCCTTTTAAGTTCAAGGGAACCAACAGCTTCAGCAATGGGTCGTGTGGAAAGTGCAGACTTAGAACCCGTATTGGCAGCTGTGGGTCACAGCCTGTGGCCATCACAGGAGATTTGGGGCAGTGCAGCATCCTGAGGAGCTCTCTGCCTGAGTGCCTGATACAGCAGGCAGAGGGGAGGACAGCTTCGTGGGAGCTGGGTTGTGTGGTTTGCAGCACACATGCTAAGACCAGGCCACGGTGGAAGCAGCAGGGCTCAGTGACAAGGGAAAAGGTGGTCATGAGTTGTGGGTTAGGAAATAGCATACAGTGGTCGGTTTGAGAGGGCTGATATGCATGTTGGGGAGAGCCAGAAAGGGAGCAGTTTTACTGAGAGCAGCACTGGTGATACCGGGTAAGTTACCCTAGGTCCCCTTTTCTGGGTCTTTGATAGGTGGTCCTATGTACTTCTCGGGGACATGTGCATGTGGGAGTGTGTGTGTTTTCAGCATGCATGTGTGATGTGCATGTGCATGCACAGGTACCATACATGCAGTACTTGTGCTCCTGCGGGTGATGGAATGCCAGCAACACTGCTTTTGTAAGATTACCTCATGGCCTACATTGGGGATTAAGAACATAAGACCTTTCTAAGCTCATGCCCTTCCTGCAGCCTGCGTCTTTGGGCCCAAAACCTGGATGGGCCTCCCCCTCATAGGTCAGAGGTGCTTAGATCCAGCTTCCGAGTGCCCTGTTGTCTCCCTCTGCCGAGATTTCAGGAGACAGCAGCAGCTCCAGTGCCAGCGCTTCCCGATCTCCCAGCGCACCCAGACGCTGCCTGATTATTTGGACAGGTGCAGGCACAGTCTGGGGAGCAGGACAAGTCCGCCTTTTCCTTCTTGCACAGTGGGAGGACAGGACTGATTTCACAGTGCAGGCAGGCCTGGGTGCCTCGGGGATTTACTGCTCAGAAGGGCGGGTCCGGGCTTGGAGATTAGTCCCCCAGACCTCAGTGCAGAGCAGCCATTGACTCTTCTCAGGCTAACCAAGGAGGCTGTGGAGACTACAAGGAGGCTGCGACACACCGGGTAGGTGGGTGCCGTTCTGGGGAGGAAGGAGGGCCTTCATAGGCAGAGTTCTTATTGTGTAAATGACCTACTCAGAGGCCTTCCTGGAGGAGGAGGAATAGGGCTGACAGTGAGGTGGGGCTGTGTGTGCTGAGACTTGAGCTTAGGAGCAGGTGGGATCAGATGGTCCTAGGGTGATGCCAGTAGAGCTTCAGGGAAGGAGGCTCAGGACCCAGATTAGACTGTGATGGGAAAGGTTTCTGCTGTGCTTTCATACCTACTGCAGCAGCCCCTCCTCCCTGGCAGCCCCTACCTGTGGCAAATGTTGAACGCTGAGCTGCATTCACTTCCCCTTGGGAGGCTAGCAGGTGCTAGTCCATCTCTCTCAGCAGCAGCTTGTCCTTCCCGGACAAGTCAGAGATGGTTGCGTGTCTAGTGGGAAGTTTCCCACAAAGGCTTGGATTGAACAGATTTGAGGATGCTGTTTCTAGGCACAGGGACATTTGCATTTCAGACAACCTCCAGCGGGCAGTGCCATTTAAGGGAGCCCAGGCAGATTCTGGAGGGCAGCCTGTATGGGGTGGGTCCAGGGAGTGCTGCATTGTCTGGTTCTGGGTCACTTGCTCTGTGGACATCCTGTTGGTATGGGTGAGGCTGGATGTTGGAATCCTGTTGGACTTCCTGCCTGTGTTTACCATCTTACCAGTTGACTGCTGTGGTGAGGAGGGTTCAGGTTTTATGGAGATGTTGCCTTTGGGAGGCCCTCATGCCACTGCCGCCTGTTGAACAGTTGCCAGGGCAACCCCCCGCTCATGTCTGTGATGCCCCTCCTCTCACAGGCATGGCAGGACCGAGACCAGTGGTGCTGAGTGGGCCATCAGGGGCAGGGAAAAGCACCCTACTCAAGAAGTTGTTCCAGGAACATGATAGCATCTTTGGCTTCAGCGTGTCCCGTGAGTGCCTCAGGACCCTGAAGGGCAAGGAGCTCAGAGGCTATTCCAGCCCAGGACTACTCCTAGAGTCCCCAGATGCACACACCTAGCCTGGGAGATGCTCTCCTTATCCTCCTTATCCCCATTACCCTCTCCTTTCCCAGCACCTCCACCTAGAGTAAGTATCTTGGTCCCAGTGACCTCTTGAGATATGGTCTGGGCTGCCCAGGCTGTGAGCACCAACTGCTGCTATACAACCAGAGGACTGAGCAGGCCTGCAAGGGAAGATCCAGGGTAGGGTGGGAGGGCTGTACATCCCTTCACTGTGTGATAGTTTTGGTGTTTTTTTTGTTTTTTTTTTTTCCCCTAGATACTACAAGGAACCCAAGACCTGGAGAGGAAAATGGCAAAGGTGAGCTGACCTGCTAATCCATGCGTCTCAGGCACCAGCTGGTGTGTGTGTGTGTGTGTGTGAGGGGGTTTGTGTGAGGAGGTAGCGGGAATGCTTTTCCTGTGCCTTGGCTGTAACAAAGCTCAGCAGGAGAGTATCTCTTGCTTTTGGGTTAGTGGCTGGATTAGGGTCCTCATCATAGCAAAGCCTGAACCTTCTGCCTGCCCGGTATATGGCAGCTCTGTCCTGTCCTGTGGAACCTGGCCATTTCCAGTTCCCCAGCGAGGACAGTGGTGGGGACAGTGGTATCTGTTCCAGCCTGGATCTGGTCATAGCAGGCCCGTGTAGAATGGTGAGGGGCCAGGCCAGGCAGGGCTGGTTTGGGGGCCCCTCTGGAAAGCCTCTTCTTCCACAGATTACTACTTTGTGACCAGGGAGGTGATGCAGCGAGATATTGCAGCAGGGGACTTCATTGAGCATGCTGAGTTCTCGGGCAACCTGTACGGGACAAGGTGGGCTGAGTTCGGTATGGGCCGGGGAGCACGGATCAGGGTAATCCCGGAACTGTGGCAGATGCAAGCTCTCCAGCCTGTCCCCTCTTACCACACAGAGCCCTTCCCTATCTCCTTCCTAGGACTGAGATGGCTTGCTTTCCCCCTAGCCTCTGCACTTAGAGGATAGGCTCCAGGGAGCAGGCAGGCCCAGCCATGCCCCAGGTTCATCTGTCCTCAAGCCATCCGGTGAGGCAAGGATCCATGAGATACCTCACACAGGAGAGGCAGGCAGTGACGGGCAATTCAGGCCTGACCAAAAGCACAAACCTTTTAGGCTTTTGCGGCTTTTGCCTGCAGGACAGGTATAAAGGGCTGTGTTTGCAGGGCCAAGGGTATGCTTGGATGTTTGGGGAGTCCAGAGGGTGCTGGGTTCCCGGGAGCCTCTGCACTGCCCAGGCCAGCTCCAGATGGGCCTTGGGAAGGCGGGGTCTTAGTTTCTCTGAAGCTCTTGAAAGCTTTAAGAGGTTACCAAGGGTCAGCAGCCATTGCTTGTATCGCTGAGGATGGCCAGCAGGCAAGAACTCGTGTGAGCTTAAGGGCCAGGTCTTCCATCGATCCCACTGAACATCTGCCCGCTGTCCTTCCCTCCTCCCAGCAAGGAGGCTGTTCGGGCTGTGCAGGCCATGAACCGCATCTGCGTGCTGGACGTCGACCTGCAAGGTGTGCGCAACATCAAGAAGACTGATCTGGATCCCATCTACATCTCTGTGCAGCCCCCCTCGCTGGACGTGCTGGTGGGTACCTGGTGTGGGAGACCGCAGGGCGGGCCCCGAGACTGCAGAATACTGACCTGACCGGGACCTGCATTTCAGGAGCAACGACTGCGGCTACGCAACACTGAGACTGAGGACAGTTTGGCAAAGCGGCTGGCAGCTGCACGGGCTGACATGGAGAGCAGTTGAGTGCAGCCAGACCAGTTACACCTGAGCATGTGGCCAGCCCATTCACCGGGAGACAGGGAGGACGGAGGGCAAAGACGGAGGAGGCCAGACCTCTCCGTTTGCGGAGCCTTCGGGGACCACACTTTGCATACTGATTTGGGAGTGTTGTAGGCCTCTTTTTGCAGCTGGGCTCCTGCTTCTGGGTCTGAGCTTGGTCCACATTCAGACACTGTCACAGAGACCGTTTGTCGCTTCCCTGTGTGCGCGTGGCCATAGGCAGTGCTAGTTCGGAGAGGCCTGGGAGGGGGCTGTGGTCCACACTCTGGTACTCAGGAATTGATGGGAGCAAGCCCCAGCTGAGGTTCTCTAGAGGAGGGCCATCCTGCCACGGTGGCAGCAAGAGTAGCCCTGGCCGGCTAGCACGCTGGTACAGTGGCACAGGCTCGGAAGGGCAAATTCCCAGTGTTCCTGACTGTCTTTTCCCATCCCCAGGCAAGGAGCCTGGCTTGTTTGACCTGGTGATCATCAATGACAACCTGGACGAAGCCTATGCTATACTGAAGCAGGCCCTCTCTGAGGTGGGCCCCTCCCCCACTGCCCTGTGGGGGCCGTCCCCTGCACAAGCCTTCCTGTGAGTCCAGCAAACCCAGCTAGGCCATGGCTCACACACGATGCTGCACCGTAAGCCACCGAGGCTCTGCCAGTTGCCAGACTGGTCAAGTGCAGGCACAAAGTCCAAGAGTCCCTGCAGGCCGGGGGAAGGATACAAGGCCCAGGCCTCCCTGGTCCCCTGCCTCTCCTGACTTTGTTTTCTTTCCTTGGCAGGAAATCAAGAAGGCTCAGGGCCCTGGCCATGCCTGAAGGCCTGCTTCATTTCATAGAGTGACGCCGGTGTTACAAGCCTGCCTGGTTATGAGGCGGGGTGCACCAAGGACTCGGAATAGGCTTCCACTGTGAAGTAGGAGGGGCTTGCCCCTTGCCTGGCCACATGGTGGCTCTGCACCCTGGGCTAACTTGCTGAGGCCGAAGGACTCCGAAGCGTACCCACATCTATTCTCCCTGGCTGTCCTTGTCCCTATCCCTGTCCCTCCTGCTGGAGCAGGACTGACATGACCTAATAAAGTAACTCTGGGTTAGAGTCTCACAGCCCCCACTCTGAGCTCATGGCTCCTGGCTGCCCACCCCTCCCTGGTCAGTCCAGAGGAAGGCTGCGTAGGTGTCTGGTGGCCTGTCCCTGCACACAGCCAGGGTCCACCAGTCAGCAGAATGCTGGCCAGGCCTGATGGTGATCACGTCTTCCTCTCTGAGCCAGTCAGCTGGGACAACCAGCACGGGCTGGAATGGGCTCAGCCCTGGGGACCCGGTGCTCCTACCTCTTCAAGCTGTTTCTGAGCCATCTGGGGACTCAGGGACAGGCTCTCCCCCCCCCCCCCCGGGAAAGTGCCCAGCTGCAGGGGAAGAGTTACAGTCATAATACTGGCCTAGGACTGTGGGTGCTGTGTGCTCTTGTCCTTGCGTGTAGCCAGCCAAACCCCAAGGAAGGGGAAGTGAATCCTGTCTGGGCTAATAGAAGGGCAGATCCGTGGGGCTTTGGCAGAGGTTCCAAATTCTGAGCTCTAGAGGTTGTAGCTGGGTGCAGCACTCCTGAGGGAGATGTTTGTAAGTTGAGGGCGGCTGTCCCTCCCCTCCTGCCCAAGGTGAGACATTCTGGGTGTCTGGGTCCTGCTGTCCTCCCCTTTTCCTCTGGGCTCTCAGCCCGGGCTGCCTGGCTCCACCCAAGAGAGCAATCCCAGGAGGGAGGGCAGTGGTTGTAGCCAGCTACTCCCACCCGGTGGTCAGCCACAGCTCTGCCTTGGGCACCTCCAGGTGAGGCCTCTCCTGGGGCAGGACTTGGGCAGGTTAGGTGGACATGGGTGTGGAGAGGGCAGGCAGGTACCCAGGCAAACGTAACCAGGGAGGCTGGGGAGTGCTGGGCTGTCTCCAAAAGTGCAGATGTTCCTCGAGGGTGAGCCAGAACTGCCTGGACCTCAAGTGGAGGCTGGGGAGGAAAAGGCCAGGACCTGCCTGGGCCCCCAGCAGGCCTGTCTAGCTCCCCACCGCTCCACCCCCAGGGACAATCATGGATTCAGACCCTGGGGGGAACAATGGAGCCCTTGAGGGCCCCTCCTCCATCCCCCATTGTGCTTGGTGGCGAGAGGTGGCCCTAGCCCGGCAGTAGAGCCAGCATCCAGCCAGCAGGTGGAGGGGCTCAGCCAGCGGCTTACATTTCCAGCCTGGAGAAGGTAGGGAGGGCACCGCTGGGGCTGCAGACTGCCAGGGCCTTGACTGGTCTGTACTCTGATGGCTAAAGTGGACTTTACTAGGCTCCTGCAACCTGGCCTTTCAGGCTCTGTTGGGGGAGGGAGGCTGTCACAAAAGGTACTGCCTGCATCTCTGGCCAGACCCTTGTCTTGCTGTGTTAAGGGACTCGCAGTGTCCAGCAGCTTCGTGGCTCTTCTTGGGTAACTAGACCCATCCATGGTAGAGGGAGTTGGGAACTCACTGCTGAGCCCGGCGTGCATTCAGTGCTTCCCCAGCAGCCGAGACCCCTCAGGCTGCGGTAAGATGGACCGGTCCACTCCAGCCAGTTGTAGTTTGTCCCCAGTATGGGCAGCAGCCCAGGCTACTCAAACCGAACAAACTTGGTTATCCGCCTGCCTGCTGCCCCAAGCAGACTGCCTCTCAGCAGCTGTACCTGCACAGCTGCTGATGGGTCAGTGTGGCCCGGTAGCTGGCGCAGAAGCCCTCGGGGTGCCACAGTTCATTCTCAGTTCTTCCTTCCCTTCCCGCCTAGCTGCTATGTCCAGGGACTGCAGAGGGAGATGTGAGGATGGGTAGCCGAAAGGGGAAGTTCCAAGTGCAGGGATGGGGGTGGGAGAGAAGACCTGCCTGAGAGGGCCTGCTGTCGAGTTGCTGCTGTATGGGGAAGCTGGCTCAGCGACGGAGGGGCTGGCAGATGTGGCAGGACGAAGGAGAGCCAAGGATCAGGTTGAGTGTGGGCATTCTACAAGGAACTGGGCACAAGTGTGCTCCCTATGCAGCTCCAAAGGAAGGCAAGGAGAGGCTGGTGGTACCTACCTAGGCCAGCAGCTCTGTGTCTGGAATGTTGTTTAGCCGAAGGCTGATCAACCTGTAGTTTTCCACACTCAGGGTTGTGACTCTTAGCATAGAGCAGGTGTGTAGCTTGTACTGGGTACCCAGGGCTTGAGATCTGGCATGTCAAGTCCTAATGCTTGTTGGCCACAGATAACTGCCACCACACCCCTCTCCTGCATCTCCTGTTAGCCTGGGGGTCGTTTGAGGACCATAAGGTCTCCCCCGAAACACACACACACACACACACACACACACACACACACACACGCCAAACTAAGTTGCTGGCTAAGTGTTTACTGATACTGGGCCACATACCCAGCACCATGCTGCCTACTTCAGGGCTCTGGTCAGTTCAGGGCCTCGGGCTGGATGTCTGAGAGGACTGGTTCCGGTAGGGGATTCCTGGAGAGGCTTTCCGAGGGAGGCAGGGGCGGAGTCGTGAGCTATGTATTGTGTGGGGCCCGACTCTCACCCTGCCCGAGAGCCTAATTCCGGACCAAGATGTAGGAGCTGCCTGGGGACAGGGTTCCTTGAATGAAGAACCCCCGCAATTAGCTGTGAAGCTGGGGGTAGAGGCACACCTCTGTGGTAGTCCTGTGTCTTCAACATGTTTAAATTTACAATGAGTGGATAACAATACAGAAAGATTCCCAGAGGACCTCATATCCCAGGCCCCATTGGCATGAAACATGTTACCATAGTAAGCGCCAGTGCTGCCTCTGTGTTAGCTGAAGGCCACAGTCCGGGTGTCTCCACATCTCCCTGGCCCCTCCTGACACCAGGACACCTCTCTGAAGACAGTCTCCTTGTTTTAGCTGCCCATGGCCACTTCAATACCACCCAGGTACTTTTCAGGGTGCCCCTCTTGGAAACTGGCCCATGTTTTCTCCTGCTTTGTTGGGGTTATGGGTTTCAGGAAGAATACCATGAGAGTGATGAGCCCATGCTTACATCAATAGGACTTACAGCCATGATGCGGAGTCCCAGGGCTCAGGTGCCACTGCGGAGGTGTTCGTCCCCATTTCACGCTGTCCTCTGATATGATAGTGCTGTCCAGATGTAGCCACTGGAGTTGGTGTGTGTTCCCTTCTCCTGGGTGGACAGTCTCTGAGAGCAGTTCCTCTGCATGGACGCAGGGATGTTTCTCCTGTCCTCGGCCTGGTTATTCATGGTGCTGTTATCTGGAGCTACCTCTAACCGAAGTCACAGTCTGTAATCCTACTTTCCTTAGTCTATTATCAGTGTTCGTGTGTGTGTGTGTGTGTGTGTGTGTGTGTGTAAATATTCTTCCCCTTTGAGCCTTCTCCACACCCAGTTCCCTTCCCTAGTCATCTGATCAGCCACTTGCCCCAAGGACTTCCAGTTTCTCTCATCAGCAGAGAAGTCAGAAACCAGAGTCCAGGACCTAGGTGTGTCTTTTGATGGCTTTGTGGCTGAGGTTTGAGAAAGGGTCTCAGTGTAGGCCAGGCTTGCATCAGACTCACCATGTAGCAGAGGATGACGATGAAACTCCGATCCTCTTACCTCTGCCTTCCCAAGTATTAGAATTATAGGCGGCGTGAACATACCCACCTCAGAAATGCTCTTCCTCCTCAAGCGCTTCTGCAGTTGGGGCCAGAGGGCACAGCTGGCACACACACACACACACACACACTACAGGTTTCCATGGTAAATTCTGTAACTATTCTCTGTGAGAGTCCGCCTCTACCATGCTAAACCCAAGTGCACCCTGGAGTCCCCAGCACATAGCTGGTGCCAGAAAACGGGCCCTTAAGGTCATCAGGAAGCCTCTGAGGGGCAGGCTAGAGTGTTGAGTGTGTACAGGTGCCGAGTTCTCTGAATTGTCTGTTCCCCCCATGTCTGTCTGTCTGTCTCTGTATAAAACTTGTGTGGCCAGGTGAAGCGTGCTTGTGTCTGTGCAGTCGGGGAAGGGCGGCAGGTCCGGGCTCCAGCACGGAAGAGGATGTCCCAGAAGCCAACTGAGGAATGGGCAGGGCACTTGGTGCAGTGGCTAGATGAGACCCTGATGTGTGCCCTAGTCAGAAGTTACTGGAGGAGCTGAGAATGGCACGGGCCTAAAAATCCCAGCACTTGGCTGGCAGAGACAGCAGGAGGAAGACGAGTTCACGGTCATCTGAACTCTTAACAGATCAATACATAAGGAGTCTGAAGTCCACCTGTGCTACATGAAACCTTGTCTTTTAAGAAGTCATGGAAGGGGGCTGGAGAGATGGCTCAGCTCAGCGGTTCAGAGCACCTGCTGCTCTTCCAGGGGTCTTGAGTTCAACACCCTGCAACTACATGGTGGCTCACAACTATTGCTAGTGAGATCTGGCGCCCTCTTCTGGCGTGAATGTGTACATGCAGGCAGAACACTGTATATGTAATAAATACATCTTGAAAAAAAAAAGGACTTGAAGAACAGCAGGGGTTCTCTAGCCCATGTACCCCAGTGGGCATGAGCCAGGTTTATAGGGAAGAGTGAAGCAGCTAGGACCTAGAGGGCTAGTGACCACCCAGTCCCAAGTTGGGCAGGAGGCAAGTGGGGGTATGTTCAGGGTTTGCTGATGGATCCAAGATGTTCAGAAGAGAGCGACCCGGGTATCGTAGTCCAAGGGTGAAGAGGTTGCTGTGGAGGGGACACTGACATGTGGGTCTGACCCTCTGTAGTCTGAGGTGCCTGCTAGCATGGCAGCGCCAAGGCTAGGCAGGAAGGAGTTGCAGACTCAAGGGTCGAGTTTGGAAGTGTCTCTGTGCATGGCGTGAGCCCAGGGTCCTGGTTCGTCCAGGTCCACTCTACAACCATAGCACCTGGTGCCACTCTTGAAAGTGAGTGGCTGTGACTTGTGCGTGCAGGCACTGAGTGACAGGTCCTTCCAGAGCAAAGCCCTGGTCCATCCAGGGACAAAGTCAGCCCCGGGCTAATCTACAACATCTCTTTTGTGGCAATGTTGTATCTCCCTGCTCAGTGCTGATCAGCTACTGTGACAGGAATAGGTGGGCCTACCAGAGAAATGCCAAGCTGCCAGGCAAGGCTTTACCAGAGACCCAGCTGTCGGATCCTACACACTGCTAGGCAGGTCTACCCGGGAACTCTTGGTCCCTGTCCTCCACCCCCCGCCCCCCCCCACCCCCCGGTCTGCACTGATAAGCCTTGGGCTCCTATGACTGAGGTCTCAGGTAGGGGTTAAGACTGAGTTGAGGTAAGAGAGTTGAGTCCGCTCCCAAGAGGGCACCAGATGACCCCACCGTATGTCCATGCTTGAGACAGAGAGTGGAAGGGGTAGACCCTGAGGGTGCATCAGGCTGGGAATGTACGCACGTGGACAGGTTTACTCTTGCTGCGGGAGTGCCCGTGTGCAAGTGATCACACGTGTGTGCCGGAGCTCGCTCTTCCTTAGGAGTGAACATTTGTGAGCATTTGGATATGTAAGTCTCATGTCTTTGCATGTGTGGCTGAGTTTGTGAATAAGTGTGAGTGTGGGTATAGATGACTGTGTATGCCAGCATGTGCACACGTGTGTGTTCATGAATCTCTGGGCACACACTGTGTCTGAGGGCGTGTGTATGAATATGGGTGTGCAATGTGTATCTGTGGGTATGTACCTGTGCACACATGACGGTGGCTGTGTATGTGCAGTGAATGTTTGCATATAGAACGCACACAGACACACATGTATGTGCATGCATGTATGCACGTGAGGGTGTGAGTCTCTGACTGCACACGTGGTCCCAGGAGGGGATACACAGATGTAAGGATGTGGGGCATTTCCTCAGGAACCCCTGCTGTCCTGCTGGCTGCCCCCTCTTCCTGCCCTGAGGGGAGAGGCCCTAACTACATAAAGAGGCCTGGAGCCACGACTCCCGATGCGGTCCATACCTACTGCTGCTGCCTCCCAGGCCTTGTCAAGGGGAGGGAGCCAGAGGTGTCAGTGTTGAATGCTTGGGGGACTCCTTCCCTACACATTCCCAGGAGCAGGTACTAACTCTGTGGCAGCGGTGAAGAGGGAGGGTGGGCATGAGAGAACTACAGAGCCCTTCTCTGGCACATCTGTTCCAGACTAAGCCGGCCTGGATGATGCCATCTCACAGGTGCCCAAGTGTGGTTGTGTGAAGGGCTGCAGCCTCACCAGACACGGTCTCGCCTGGATTAGATCCTGGGACAGTCCAGGGAGCTAGGACCTGGGGTTAGATGGAGAACCCTGGATGGTCGATGAGCAGAGGGAGGGGTGGCTAAGTGCCACTGGAGCAGCATGGTTTGGGGCTGGGGAATGATGGACTATGGGGGGGCTGTTCTGAGCATACAGGCTGGGATGCTGTGAAGGCCTGGGGGGGCTGGCAGGATTACCCTAGGAGAGTGGCATCCGATTGGGGCTGGGCCGGGCTTCCCTGTTTTCCGCCCTCTGCCAATAAAGGCAGCACTCAGGCTTTATGGCTCTAGGGGTCTGGGTGAGAGGTGCACTTGCCTCAAGATGGAGCTTTCTTGGGGGAGCTTTGGGAGAGAGAGGACAGAAAGGGCAGGATTAGTGGGAGATGCTTTGTCCCCATCGCCCCACACAGGGTGAGGATGAGTATGAGGAAGACCTTCTCTGCAAGGCAGTGAGCGCAAGGTCTCCTGGGTAGACAACTGTAGGACGAGCCTGCAGGCACCTTATCTCTGGGCTCAGCAGTTCCCAGTCGCCCCTCCCCCTCCCCGATGACCACCTGCCTACACATGCCTGCAGGTCCCACCTGCTCGCTCCCATGACCAACATGAGCTGGAGCTTCCTGACGCGGCTGCTGGAGGAGATCCACAACCATTCCACCTTCGTGGGTAAAGTGTGGCTCACCGTGCTGGTGGTCTTCCGCATTGTGCTGACGGCTGTGGGTGGCGAGTCCATCTACTCCGACGAGCAATCCAAGTTCACCTGCAACACGCGGCAGCCGGGCTGCGACAACGTTTGCTACGATGCTTTCGCGCCCCTGTCGCACGTGCGCTTCTGGGTCTTCCAGATCGTGGTTATCTCCACGCCTTCCGTCATGTACCTGGGCTACGCCGTCCACCGCCTGGCGCGCGCCTCGGAACAGGAGCGCAGACGCGCCCTCCGCCGTCGCCCCGGCCCCCGGCGCGTGCCCCGGACGCAGCTGCCACCGCCTCCTCCCGGTTGGCCGGACACCACCGATCTGGGAGAGGCGGAGCCCATGCTGGCGCTGGAGGAGGAGGACGACGACGAGCCAGGGGCGCCCGAGGGCCCTGGGGAAGACACGGAGGAGGAGCGCGCGGAGGATGTGGCCGCCAAGGGGGGTGGAGGTGACGGCAAGACGGTGGTCGCTCCTGGCCCGGCCGGGCAGCACGACGGGAGGCGGCGCATCCAGAGGGAGGGCCTGATGCGCGTTTACGTGGCCCAGCTGGTGGTCAGGGCGGCCTTCGAGGTGGCCTTTCTGGTGGGCCAGTACCTGCTGTACGGCTTCGAGGTGCCGCCCTTCTTCGCCTGCAGCCGCCAGCCTTGCCCACACGTGGTGGACTGTTTCGTGTCGCGCCCGACCGAGAAGACGGTCTTCCTGCTGGTCATGTACGTGGTTAGCTGCCTGTGCCTGCTGCTCAACCTCTGCGAGATGGCGCACCTGGGTCTGGGCAGTGCGCAGGACGCCGTGCGCGGCCGTCGGGGGGCCTCGGCGGCGCTCGCTCCCGGCCCCGCCCCGCGCCCGCCGCCCTGCGCTTTCCCGGCGGCCGCCGGCGGCCTGGCCTGCCCTCCCGACTACAGCCTGGTGGTGCGTGCGGCTGAGCGCGCGCGAGCGCACGATCAGAACTTGGCTAACCTGGCCCTGCAGGCGCTGCGCGATGGGGCTGCGGTGGCGGCGGTGGCCGCGGACCGGGACAGTCCGCCGTGCTCAGCGCTCAACGCAGCGTCTCGGGGGCCACCCAGGGCGGCCGGCCCAGCTTCCGGAACCGGCAGCGCCACGTCGGGGGGTACCGTTGGGGAGCAGGGCCGGCCGGGGGCTCAGGAACAGCTGGTCTCTAAGCCCAGGGCTGGCTCTGAGAAGGGCAGTACGGGCAGCAGGGATGGCAAGGCCACGGTGTGGATCTGAGGGCCCTGGGGAGCGCTCAGGGAGGGCCTGGCATAAGGATTCAATGGGAATCTTTCTGCCCTCAACCTATGGCTTCTGGCAGACTCCCTCGGGGGCCTTTAGGAGAAGAGGGAGCCGAAGACCTTTAGGAAGCGCTGGCTCAGGTGCCTTCCTGCAGGATGGGTAGGGTAGTGACCAGGATCTTGTACCTGTGCCCTGGGGGCGGGGTGGGGGATAGGTAGATCCGTGTTCCGGGAACTGACTGCCCCTCCAGGCTATGCTAAGCTGGGGTGACCCCTCTGCTGGGCCTACCAGCCCTTCCTTCTGGGCTCTCCCGCAGCACCCCCATAGGATGGGGGTGTCTGGCGTATGCCTTTTGGGGACTGTGCTTATTCTCACTGCAGCAGCATGGGCTCCTCGGCGGGCCCTCAGACCTTACTGAGCCAAGAACTCCCAGGTCAGGGGCAAGAGGACAAGCCCTTGGCTCCCTGCGTGAGACCCTGAAGGAGGCCGGGGCTAAGAACAGCCTCCTCTCTGACCTGCCATCGCCTGGCATGGCTCCTTCCCAGGGGACATCCTGGCAGTTCTGTTGTGCTGCCTAGATCCATAAGGCTGTGGTCAGGGCTGTGGCTTTTGCCATGTTGAAAAATTAGAGCTCTGGGAGCCTGTCCCCATCTTCTGTCCCCTTCTCCCTGTTTTAAAGCCGACTTCCAGGACAAATGAAGTAAAATAAAACTAACTCTTTGTTTACACCCGAGTGTGTACATGTGCTTTTGTGTCTGGGCCCACATTGCTCACCATGCACCAGCTTGTGTCGTGGGGCTGTGTCTGAGTAGTCAGAAATGTTGGGGGACACAGCTTAACCCCAGAGAGGCTGGAAGAGGAGATGGCTCTTCAGAGACAGGCCGGGGAAAAAAGCTGGAGACCAAACCCTGGAGGTCATCAGACCTATGATGGTGCCACTCGGTGCCAGGCAGCATGCCAGGGTCGGGTGGTGGGGCCCAGTGGAGCGCACAGATGTCAGAGACAAAGAACAGTCAAGCGCAAGGTCAGCCTGCAGCTCAGGGGACAGAGGCAGTCCATCTTGGGCTGGAGGTATGCAGTGCTTCCCTGGACGGCAGTGATGACTCTGGAGATGAGGGAGGGCAGAGCTAGGCAAACACAAGCCTAACCAGGATCCATCACAGTGCAGACTCCAGGAGTCCGGCTGCCCCCTGTGAGGGCCAGGACACCACACACTTCCCGGCTACACACCCCTTCCTGGAGTCCCTGAGCCAGGCTCAGCTCAGCCCAAGTCTGACCTCAGTATGGCTGTAGTCAGATGTAGCGGGCTGAGTCCCAGATCTCAAGGGATCCATTACTCCTGCTGAGCCCCAACCCCCACTGAACCCCACCCTCTCGTGAACCTGCCTGGTTCTCAGCTGAATCTTAGCCCCAGGTGCGCCTGACGTCCAGCCTGTGTCAGGAACGTCCGACTCTAGGCTGAGCTTCAGTTGAAACTCTCACCTCCCGGTGAGTCTCCGCTCCCAGCTGAGTGGGCTTCCTCTGTAGGAAGTCACCGAAGGCCAGGCTGGGAATGGAGCCTCGGGAAGGAGGTAAATCCAAGCCATAGCACTGTCTCCCCCAGTGGGGTCCAGCTGAAAAAGCATCCCTGTTACAAGCCATTGTGAGTTTGGGGCTGTGCTGTTGGGGCGTCATCACAGAGGGGAAGGGCATGTAGAGTCAAGAATGCAGCTTTTACGTCCCTCCACCTGTTCTAGCTAGGTCTTCACCTGATCGGACAAGGCCTACAAGGCTTTCCCAATTCAATTGCCCTTTATCTCACAGAGAAATGCTCCCAGACACACCCAGGACATCGTTTTCAATCAGTTATCTTTAGCTGACACTGGTAACTGTTCAGAATCAGCCTGGGTAGGTATCCACAGCATGCAATGGTCAGAGCAGGCTATTGTCTGTCTCTAAAGAGTCGCCGTTTTTAAACGATGAGTCTTCTCTACCTTTTAAATGAAGTATGTGAACAATTGGAAACTGCAGTGTAACAGTTGGCCAGGCATCAGAGGGAGATCAGAGTGAGGCAGTTTCCTTCTTAGAGGACAAGAGGCCCCTGAAGAGAAAAGCCTTTACAGACTGGCAGAGCTCATTTCTCACTGGGCTCTACGCAGAGCTAGGGAGCTTGTCTCACAAGGAGACATCTGCAGAGTAGCGGTTTTCCAGTGGTGTGTGGACAGTGAATGCAGAAGCTGGATCCAGGAAACAAACACTAAATCAAACAACTGAAATTAACTAAAAGCTGAAAATTTAGCTCAAAAGTCCTCCTTTCTTCACACGAACACTGGACTGGGCCTGGCGGGGCACAGTGCTCTGTTGCAATGTTCCTTCCCTCTAAGTTTAGCTCAGGATCGAGTTTTCAAAGGCTTTGCCTCGTGAAGACCATCACCAGCCGTTGCTCTCCTCACTTCCCTGCTCTCCCTTCCCTTAAAACTTCCCGGTGTGCTTTTCCTGTACTCTTCACTCTTACTGTCTCCCACCCAAAAACCTCCCCCACACATTCAGCTAAACAGAAGCCTCTAATTCAGCCCCTAGTGTGCACACAGGCCTGTGCCAAGCAGACTCAAGTACTGGGTGGGCATAAAAATGGCCCAGCCAAGTCTAGGTCAGCTGGCAACTCACTTTCGAGTTCCTTTCCTTGTAGGGAGCTGCTTCTCTACCTCAATAAAGCTTTGCTTGCCGTTCTGCTGTCCTTGAGGTTTTTTTTTTTTTTTTTTAAATCAGTTTTGAGACAATGAACCTGGGAGCCACAAGCTCAGGGTGACTTGAATGGCTCTTGAATTTTCGGGGTTTCAGCTCCCTGGGTTAAGCCCACCTGAGCTAAGAAACAGGCTTTTTCACATTCAAGGACTTCTATTAACATGAGCAGACACAGAGTTCCCACTGTGGAGAGTCTGGAGGCAGAAAGGCTTCTGTTTGGGGGGGGACCTCAATTTAATCAGCTAATAGAGAACACATGTAACCAGCTTCTGGAAGTTCCGGGTCTCTGAGGACTCCCAGCTAAGGGCAGTGGCCTGGAAGCTCACAAAGCTTTATTTTGCAGCGGGGGTCCGTGTGCTTGGCCTCCCATTATGATTACCCCATGATGGGTACACTGTATATAGAGCTGGGGTCTTCCACAGGCCTGGGGCTACAAGCTGAGGACCAGAGTGCTGCCTGCTTCTGAGGCCCCTCTCTGGCTAATAGACACTATCTTTCCACTGTGTCCTCACAGTGCCTGGGTTAGGGCCACCCTGGTGGCCTCATTTACCTTGGTGGATGAAACTTTTTGAGACAGAGTTTTACTTTGTAGCTCAGGCTGCACTCAAACTCCTGAACCTCCTGCCTCAATCTCTGGGTGTGTATCACCACACCCAGTTCCTTAATAATTTATTCTGAGGCCCTGTCTCCAAATGCAAACACATTCTCAGTTCATGGAGTTTAGGATGGCAACATACAATGCTTCCTGTATCAAGAGGTAATTGCAAGGCAGAATGTTCTGTGTCCATGGGATGTGGGACCCTTGACAGTGATGACTTAGACTCTGTAGTTCCACCTTCAGAGCCAGAGTGTCTCTGGCTGTCTCCGGACTGTGCTGGCCAAGTACCAACCGCCAGGCCATCCACAAGTCCTACTTCTGAGACCAGCTCCTTCACCATAGTTCCATGTGTGACTTTCCCTGTTCATTCCAGAAAGAAATGGTGACAAGGAACCAAAGAAGGGAGTCTGTGCAAATCCAGGTTGGTGAAACAATGAGTTTATTAGGGTTACTTCAGGGACAAGAGGAACTGCATAGGGGCTACACTGCCAAGAAGTTCCCTGGGGTATTTATGGACGTCTACATCACTGGATAATCCCACATGCAGTGTAGATGACTCACAAAAAAAGTTGTAACTTTAGGGATCCCCCTGGTAGCTACACTGTTGAAGAGTGTCCCCTGGAGCTCCTCAGCATTCTTTCACCTCCTGTAGAACCTTGGAAAGTGGCTGGACCTAGTGAGGAGATCTTGAAAGGCCTGTGAGCCCCAGGAGCACCTCCCCTCCACCTACCAGAAATGTTAATGGCTTGATCTCATGAGGTTCCCAAGTGGGTGGGTGATTACAGTTGGCTCTGGTTCGAGACCATGTCCCACTCAGAGGAAACAGCTACACACACATGCCTGATCTGAACCCCAACCTGGGCTGTGGCATCCTAGTGTCCCATGAGATCGAAGATGTTCTAATTTCCAGAGGCTAAAGCTACCCAACTTCTAACCTAGTTTCATGCCTCAGTTTCCTCCTCTGCGTGGGATAAGCACAGGAACACTCCTGACCAGCTCTTATCACTCCTCCTCCTCCCTCCCTCCCCACTTTCTGATCCCTGAGCAGGCCTGTGGCCTGGCCGGCAGGCCCACCCTCATTCCACACTGTATGGCAGCCATGCCTTGCTGGCACAGGATCAGTTGGGAACTGCCTCTGTCTCATCATCATCCGTTTCCATAGTCTTAGCCAACTGGCTGCTGCTCATGAGAGTTCGTGGAGGGCCAGGGTGGAGACGGGCATGTTCAGAGACACCGCAGAACAGGGGCAGCTCACTTCTTCCTCTAGGAAGGGAGGAAGCCTAAGGAGAGAAAAACAGGAAAATACTTCCATCCTGGGAAGTGGGGCCTGTACTCCACCTGGCCAATTTTCCAACTCTCCCACACCTCCTGATGGTGGTAGGACCTGGGCCTATGAGAGATACTGATGACAGCACCAGCTGCAGCTGGGCTCTGAGGCCCGGATAGGCCCCTCAGGTCCCTGGAGGTTTCAGGGGCCAAGCCATAGTCCCCTCCTCATGGAAGAGGGCAGCAGTCCAGGTGCTAGCCTTGTGGCGGTTGCTGAGCATGGAGCTAGCAGTTTGATGCAAACAGTCCAGAAAGTATCCTGGGTAGATGCTGCAGCCATAAGCAACACAGCTCAGAAGACAAGTTCTGCTTAGTTTCATTGGCGTCATTTACATGGCACTGGCCATGTCTGCTAACCAGGGTGGGCATGCAGGGTGCTTTCTGGCGACTCTAGCCAGGGCACTGGGGCGCTGGGTAGATTTCTTGCTTGCCCTTTCTGCCCTCCCTGCATGGGTGGGAAGCTCATTTCTCCTGTGCTGGCCAGGGACAAACTGATTTGAGGGCTGAGGAATGTGACCCCACAACCCTGTGGGTGTTGCCCCCATCCACTGTTGTCCTGTTCTGGCCTTCCCGATGTCCTCCCCCAGGCTGGCAGGGGTTGCTACGACCCCCTTAGGCCTAGGGAAGAGGAAGTTGTGATCTTCCAGGGGCTCACATTCCAGCTGCAGGGAGGGTAAATCAGGAAGCCTGAAGCCTGAGGGGAACTGAGTGCTGGAGGCCATTAATGGGAGCCCTGCCTGGACCTTGAGCAGAAAATATTACTCATGGTAGTTAAGGTGATGGCTGATGTTAAGGTGGTTGTCCCTACACAGGCCAAGCCCACTAGGGATCCAGGGCCGTACAGGATTTGAGGTAGACAGGAAGGCCTTGAAATTCAAGGGCAGGGCCTGAGCCCTGGTCTCTCGGCCAGGGCATACATGTTCAGCCCCTGCCCATCCTTTCCTTTTGGGACAGGGCTTGGAAGCACAGATTGGCTTTATAGATAGGATGCCTTTGAACTCTGGGTCCTTCTGATTGTGCCCCCCAAGTGCTGGGATTAGGGGTAGACACACCACGCTGCTGGTTCAGGCCCTTTGGTAGTGATCTGCCATCACTTGTTTTACCTAGTAACACCTGAGCTGCTGGCCTAGATTTAGGGATTTTGCCAGTGAGCTGCATGAAGATTTGCTACTTGGCCAATCTGCAGTCTCTGACTGTGCTCAGCTTTGTAAAATGAAGCTTTAACAAGAACCCTGCTAAGGCACTTCAGTGGGAATCCTCACCCCGAATCCTCACCGCCAGTTATGTGACCAGATAGGTCCGTCTACTCGCACTCTGAGGGGCTGTCTGCTCACCTGGCACACTTCAAGCAGGAACCTGTTCGGTGGGCTGGGCTAGAGTCCACCTCACCAGAACTCTTGGTTACCCTCCGCTCACCAGCTGCCCTGCCCCTGTGAACTCCCGATGCCAGGTTGTATTTGGGGTGAAGCCTGACCCCTCTTCCTGACTGTGAGGCCCTAGAAGCCCACCTATAAACACAGCCCTCACGGCACCTATCATTATGGTCTCAGAAATAGTAATAGAAAGGAAAACGTGGGCTGGAGAGATGGCTCAGTGCATAAGAGCACTGTCTGCTCCACCAAAGAATCCAGGTTCAATTCCCAGCAACTACATGGCAGTTCACAACCGTCTGTAATGCCCATTACAAGGGATCTGACACTTTCACACTAATGCACATAAAATAAAGTTAAATAAATTATAAAATGATGTTGTGTGTGTGAGAGAAAGAGAGAGAGAGAGAAAGAGAGAGAGAGAGAGAGAGAGAGTACATTCAGAGTCCAGAAGAGGGTATCAGATCCCTCCAAACTGGAGATACAGGTGTTTGCAGGATGCCTGGCTGATTAAATGGATGCTGGGATGGAAATTCTGGTCCTCATGATTATGCAAGTGCTCTAAATCACGGAGCCATCTTTCCAGCCCAATTAACAGCTTTTTTTTTTTTTTTTGCCATCACCTTAGCAACTACCATATCAGTATCCTCTTTAGGCTGGACATGATGGCATATACTTTTAATCTCAGCACTTGGAAGGCAGATACAGGCAGATCTCTGTGACTTTGGGGCAAACCTGTTCTACATATGGAGTTTCAGGCCACCTGGAGTCCCCTAGAAAGGGGAGCAGGGGCAGTCTCTGACATGGAGTCTGTTGCCTGCTCTGTGATCACTTCCCCCTGGTGGGGGCATTGCCAGGCCACAGAGGAGGAGGATGCAAGCAGTCCTAATGAGACTTGATAGGCTGGGCTATCAAGTAGGGGGTGGAGGGCTCCCCATTTCTGAGAAATAGGGGAGGAGAATGGGGGAAGAGGGAGGGAGGATGGGACAAGGAGACAAGGGAGGGAGCTACAATTGGGATGTCAAGTGGATAAAAAAAAAAAAAAAAGTCATGCCTGCCTGGAGCTCAGAGCTATAAACAAGGACACTTTCAAGTCTTTGACGTGCTTTGTGAGGAGTAGAGTACTTCAGAGAAAAAGAGTTAGGCACCTGGAGGCTGACAGGGTGGGACTGACTTGAGGAAGTTTCTTGCAGGAGATTGTTGGAGCCACCCTGAAGCTACGTAACCCACAGCAGGGGAAGGGGCCCCTTCCAGTAGGGAGGCCATCTTTTCGGGTGCAGCTTCTGACCAGGAATCAGGGCTATTACTTTTTTGAAATAGGTATATACAGTGGCTACAGCTCTTTGACCTGCAGTTTCTACCACATTCACTTGAGTTCAGTCACGGGGAGACAGCACAGCAGCTCCTAGGATTCAGAATCGTGTCGAGGCTTGTTACAAAGGACAGAAGAGCAAGACCTGTCCTTGTCCCCAGGAGACCATGGTTCAGCAGAAGAGATCAGCAGCAACAATAAAGTCGGCAGAGCTGGATGGATGAGGCAGAGCAGTGGACAGTTGGCAAACAGAAGTGAGCAGACACTTGTTTACCGTCCGTCTCTGCAGGCTGAAATGCCAGTGTCAAGACTGGGGACACACACACCATGGGCCTAATGTTCCTACCGCAGCTGGGCTAACAGCCTAGGTGTCCCCAGTGTCCAGAGGCTTGCGGTGAACTGTCAGCCCTTTGGTGCTAATGCAAGCCTACACAGGATAACCATGTTTTGCAGTGTTCTGGGTAAGACACATTATTTTCCCATAAATCAGTATTTATCTTAAAGGGAGTCTGCTGGTAGTACAGAAATTGTTGACATAGCACCACAGAGTCCTCTTTCTTCTTCCTTCCTTCCTTATCTTCCTTCCTTTTTCTTCCAAGACAGGGTTTCTGTATAGCCCTGGCTCTCCTGGAACTTGCTCTATAGACCAGGATGGCCTTGAACTCAGAGATCCACATTCCTATGCCTCCCAAGTACTGGGATGTACTACCACTGCCCAGCTTGCTTATTTATTTATTTATTTATTTATTTATTTATTTATTTTAAGACAAGGGTCTCACTATATAAACTCTGGTCTTCCTGGAACTTGCTATGTAGTAGATTAGGCTGGCTTCAAACTCACAGTGATCCACTTGCCTCTGCCTCCTGAATGCTGATTAAAGGCAGCACCACTACTCCCCACCTGCTTTTTCTTTCTTAATAAACTTGTCTCTAGAGGGATAGTTAGGTCAAAGGTTAAGGGCAGCTGTTGTTCTTGCAAAAAATATGAGTTCAATTCCTTGCACCTATGTGGTGGCTCACAACCATCTGTTAGTGCCAATCACAGGAGGTCCAACACTCTTTTCTGACCTCAGTGGGTACCAGACACCAACTAAGGTGCAAACATATATACACAATAACAAAATAAATACATCTAAAAAATGTATAAACTGTCTCTATTTCTCACCTTTGCTCTGCTATGGTAGGTGAATGAAAACCAGACACCAACTAAGGTGCAAACATATATACACAATAACAAAATAAATACATCTAAAAAATGTATAAGCTGTCTCTATTTCTCACCATGTGTAATCCTTTGCTCTGGTATGGTAGGTGAATGAAAAATAAAAATAAAAAAGGAAGGACATGGCTGCTCCTACGTATGGTGGAAGAGAAAGTTTATTGTAGATAAAAGGGAAAGCATAGTTAGAGGCAGAGACATCTGGGAGAGTCTAGAGTGAAAATGACCAGAGTAGGGATATGTGAGGAGAGAGGGTAGGGGAGAGGGAAGAGCCAGACCAAGAGGCCAGGAAGGTAAAGGGTAGACAAAAGGTCCAGGTAACTAAAATAGTTGGATTATATAGGGAAGGGAAGCTAGGGGGAAGGGCAGGTTTGCCCTTGGGCTGGAGAAGTTTAGAGTATGGGCAGGGTTTGCCAGCCATACCCTGTAACAAGTAGGGACTAAGGGATGCAGGAAGAACCTAGGGGCTAGGTCTGCATTCATGCTAATGGGCACCACAGTTCAGCCCGGGTTTGATACCTAACTGCAGGGGCCTCTGAGAACCATGAAAAAAAAAAAAAAAAAAAAAAAAAAAGAGCATTGCCCTTGAATATACACCAACAAATCTTTCCACCCCATTTTTGTTTAGTGTTCCCAGAGACCTTGAAGGAAAGGCAGGAAGGCAATTCTCTCTCTCTCTCTCTCTCTCTCTCTCTCTCTTGTTTTTGGAGACAGGATTTCTCTGTGTAAACCAAGCTGGCCTCAAACTCACAGAGATTCACCTGCCTCTGCCTCCTGAGTGCTGGGATCACAGGCGTGCACCACCGTGCCTAGCGTGGTTTGGTTTTTGCGAAGCTTATGTGAGATCTTGCCACATTCGAGTTTTCTTGCCTCTGTATTAGGCTATCTTTAGAATCCCACCTTAAGGTTTTAAAATAACCAATAAAATGATGTTACCATATGTGGAAGACAATGAAGCAAAACCATATAGAGTCCCCTGTGGATCAAAAACTATTTTCCTGAAAAGTCTTAGTGTCCTGTTTCTCTGTTCAGAATCCCACATCACTGTGACCGAAGTTCAAGCACCCTTTGAATTTAGGCCTGAATTGTTAACATTCTGAACTTAGGGGGCTGGAGAAACGGCTCAGCAGTTAAGAGCACTAGTTGGATCTGGGTTCAATTCCCAGCACCCACATGGCAGCACACAACTGTCTATAACTCCTGTTCAGGCGATCTGACTCCCTCACACATGAAGGCAAAACACCAATGAACATAAAATAAAATAAATTAAAAAACAACATTCTGAACTTAGACTGGGGCCCAGCACAAGGCATGTTTTCTCCCGTTCCTTTTCTTAATCTCTCTGGATGCTGGCCAATGCCTAATAAGCATGCTTTGCCTGATAGCCTGCACTTTCTGTTTCTGTGACCTCCGTTTTAGCGCAAAAGGCATGACTCTGTTCTCCAGGAAGCTATAGAGATTTCCAACCTACCGACTGATTTTCTGCTTCTATCAGGGTTTCAGTTGCTGTGACAAAACACTATGACCAAAAAACAAGTTGGGGAGGAAACAGGTTACTGGGCTTGTAACATTATAATTGGGCTTACAGTGTTGTCCACATTGTATTCCATCACTGAAGGAAGTCAGGACAGGAACTCAAACAGGGCAGGAACCCAGAGGCAGGAGCTGATGCCATGGAGGGGTCCTGCTTACTGGCTTGCTCCCCATGGCTTGTTCAGTCTTTCTTATAGAATCCAAGACCACCAGCCTGGAGATGGCCCCACCCACAACGGGCTGGGGCCCTATAGGCTTACCTGCAGCAAGATTTCACGGAGCCACTTTTTTAAAATTGAGGTTCCCCCCTCTCAGGTGACTTTAGCTTGCATCAAGTTGACATAAAACTATCTAGTACATGAGCCTGGAGAAGTGGCTCTGTGGTTAGAAGCACTGTCTGCTCTTCCAAAGAACTGGAAGTTCAGTTCCCAGCACCCACATGATGGCTCACAACTGTCTGTAACTCCAGTTCCAAGGGATCTTCTACCCTCACACCAATGCACATAAAATAAAACTATCCAACACACCCACTCTATTATTTTTCTCTCAACTGCTAATCTAGCTGTCCTCAAGCCTCCTTCCAAGTCCTTTTCTTTCTTTGTTTTATTTTCAACACAGGGTTTCTTGTGTTGAACAGCCCTGGCTGTTCGGGAACTAGCTCTGTAGCCCAGGCTGGTCTCACAAGAGACTTGCCTGTCTCTGCCTCCCCGGTGTTGGTGTAAAAGCCATGCACCACTACTGCCTAGCTCCAAGCCCGTTTCTAAATACTTTTGTTAACAAGACTAAGAACACACAAAGGGAACTCCAGTTTCACTGGTAGCAGTATGATCCGGTATGCCCCAAAGAACCAAGAACACGGTCTCAAAGAGACATCTGTATAATCATTTTCATGGCAGTGTTACTCCCAGCACCAAAAACCGGAGACCTCCCAAGTGCCCACTGAATGCATTGGGAAATGTGTAATGAAATATTTTTGAAATGGGAGGGAAATTCTGACACATGGTACAATGTGGATGAATGCTACATGAAGGCAGCCAGGGGCAAGAGGACAGGCACTGACGGTTCTCAGCGGCTTCAAACCCGCCAGGACAGAAACTGTGGGTGCCCTGGGCTGGGTGTGTGTTTTGGGGGAGGCACGGTAAATTTATACTGTCTATATTTAACCCCAATGGAAAAAAGAAATGCCTGTGAAAAATTTTTTCTTTCTTCTGGGCAGCACTGGGGATGGCAACCAAGGCTTTCTGCCTGCTAAAAAGCGCCCTACTCCTGAGCTATCTATCTCCAGCCTTTCGCTTTTTATTTGGAGACAGGATTTTAAGTTGCCCAGGCAGGTCTTGAACTGGCATCCTCCTGCCCCTGCCTCCTGAGAGGTTGGCTGGGATTGCACATTCCACATTTATGTTTTTAACTACACCACAGAGGGACTGAACAGGAGCCAAGTAAGAGAAGGGTCGAAGGGCGGCTCTAACTTTGGCCTCTGTCAGGGTTCGCGCACCCGCAGACTAGCCGTGGCCCCGCCTACCTTTCCCCCCACGCACGCGCGTCGCCCGCCGCCGCCAGGGGCCGCTGTGGTACCCGCCCTCACTCGCGCCCAAGATGGCAGTCGCGGCGCTGCTTCGGGGCGCGGCTGCGGGGCGCAGAAGCCCGGCTTGGCGCTGGCGGCCGAGCGGGTTCCCGAGACGCTGCGTGGCCCGTGGCTCCGGCCTTCTCGGGGGCAACCCCGCAGATGGAGGGGCCTGGACTTGCTTCCGGCTGGACGAGCGCGCCTTAGTGCGCGTGCGCGGCCCCGACGCTTCGCCTTTCCTGTTGGGACTGTTGACCAATGAGCTGCCGCTCTCGGGGCCTTCGACCGGCGCGGCTCAGCCCTCTGCGCGTGCGGCGTACGCTCACTTCCTGAATGTGCAGGGACGCACGCTCTATGACGTCATCCTGTATGGGTGAGCTTGGGCAGCTGGGAGGGGCAATAGCAGGGTTAGTGCACTAGAACCAGCCCTGTCACTGCATGGAAAGAGAGGTTTTGTTGGGAACAAGCAAAAGAAACTTGTTCCAAGTACTGCCATTTTGTTTTCAGACTCCACTTAATCACAGGGGGAAACTAAGTTCAAGGTCCCAGGCTCTTAGGGTGCTGGGGACTTAGTAAGAGCTGAAGAGCTTCTCTTGTAAGGAGGCAGTTGTCTGACTCCAGCCATCTCAAGGGCAGTTTTTCCATCTTGCTGTCAGGTTCAAACTAAGTTCATGTTCCCAGGCCAGGAACCAACTCCTATCCTGACTGGTGGAAACTCCCATGCCCAACCCTCTATGTCAAAATATGCTATACAACTTCCCTTCAGGGTTGCATTTCAGCTCCCGAGTCTGCTCTGTGGCCCCAAACGATCAGAATCATCTTGATTACAATTAATTTTGTGATCTACATTGACCTGATGCTTGAGTTTTGTTGGCTCTACACGGACCCCTTGACAGTTTCATTGGTCCTTGGGGCTTTTATTCAGAGAGCCCCTCTGCACAGCCACAGATTGTACCAGTGTTCTGAGGATCCAGTTTGTTCCCTACTTCCGGTTCCTCCTTGCACTGTCAGCTGTTTGCTTGGTCTCATCGCTTGGGCAGACCTGACCGTGGTTGTAAATAGTTTTGCTGGCCAGTCTGGGTGGGCACTGTGTCTACAGCATTGAGTTCTCAGTTGCTCAGCTTTGCAGGACCCAAGTCCTGAAGTCTCAGCACTATCTAGCAGGCATGTGTGTTACAGAGTTGAAGTCCCATCTTTCCTGGCCTGTCCCTGGGCTGTCCCTCCTTGACGCCCGCCAAAGTCCAGGCCTGGCTGCCTGTGTGAGCTGCCTTGTGTCTTTCTAAATTGGGTTTTGGTGAGCGTTTTCAGTAGCCCTCTAGGTGCTCAGAGTAGGACTGCTGTCTGGAGAGCCCTTCCTGAACCCTCGAGGGTGGCCACTCCAGAATGAAAGTGGTCACTGAGAACTGGCAGTCGTGACGTCATTATCCAGTAATTGTCTGCATTCTGCGGTGGAAATCTAGAGTGTCTGTCTCCAGGTGCTGAAAGGCCACAATTATGTGCCTTCTATCTATCTATCTATCTATCTATCTAGCTAGCTAGCTATCTATCCATTCATCCCTCTATCTTTTTTTTTTTTTTCATATTACATTGCTTAGTGGAATCTCTGAATATAGAACCAAGTCAGCAAATGACAGCCTTTGGGCCAGACCCAGGATGTTGCTTTGGCATATACAGTCCTGTAGGAATCTTGCCACACACATTTGTCCTCTGCCTGGAACCCTCAGGCAGTTTTGGGGTTGTGCTGGCTCAGGTCCTCAAGCCAAAACCAGTCACTTGCCTTTGTAAAACAAACAAACAAACAAACAAACAAACAAACAAAAAACCAACACACACACACACACACACACACACAGACCCCACACTAGAGGTTTGGATCTGACCACATTTCCAAGATGCCGTCATCTCTAGAGTATGTTACTAATAGGCAGCTGAGAGTCCTGGACCAGCAAGAAGTTATTCGAATGTTAGTCTTTGGTGGCTTTCATTCCTCGTGGTGGTTGGCAGTGTAGTGGCAGTTGTGTGGAAGCAGGAGCATGTGGCTGCCCTCTAGTGTTAAAGACCCTGAGGGCACCTGGTCCTATAAGTGTTTACAGATCTTGTGCATCCAGTATAGGGGTTCCGCTACTCATGGCAGCAGCTCGTATTTGGACCGAGGAAGGTGGGATTCCTTTGCTGTTAATACTAGCCATTGTCACAGCTCCTCTGCACAGGGTCTTAGACGCTTGGCTCTAAAGGTTTGATTGACAGCTCTTTGGAACTCTTCAGTGATCCTGGACCTGTGGTTTCTCTTCCCTGGTTCTTTATAACCTTTTATCCTTCTTGAGTCTCAGCTTCCCCCCTCTTGCTGTCTCTCTCTGTCTGCCACCTTCCTTCCTGCCTGGCTGGACTGCTCAGCTGTTGCTTCAGCTGTCAAGCAGCTGACAGTCTCGCCTTCTCTGCTGCTTGGCTTGTCAGCTGCTCAGCCACCAACACCACTGTCATTGCACTGCCTCTTCTGACCTCTGCTGTCTTTGCTGTGCTACTTTCTCTGCTACCAGTGCAACCTATACTACTAGAAGCAAGAAAGGAGCCCTGGGAAAAGCCTTTCTTTCGGGCCTGATGCTCTCACACTGGGGTGAAGCTCAGGAGAGTCTCCCCAAAGAGTCACTAAGTGAGCCTGCACAGCCTGTTTGAATAGCCCCAGAAGGGGTGTTTGGACCAATCACGGACTTGCTTGTCAGCACCTTCACAATGACTGAGGATGGTGTTTTGGACTGTCATAGCCCGTATCTTTAGCAGTAGTTAGAGCAGTTCCTCTTCTAGGCTGCTGGGGAGATGCTATCCATCTGGCCTAGGGTGGAAGTGGTTGCCAGATCATCTAGAGTTCACTGACACTTGTGATGGCAAAAAGTCTGATAAAACTGTTGTAAACAACGTTGGTGGAAGATGTGCTGTCAGCAGGGGCACTCTGCTGCAATTATCTGGCTTTCTCGGGGAATGCAAGAAGGTTTCCAGGTGGCTGCTGCTGGCATAGGGTATTCTGGCTCCCTATTGACAGTCCTCTTGCTCAGGGAAGCAAGGAAGAGTCCAACAGCTGCCAAGTAGTAAATCGCCATCCCCAACATCTTTGCTTATTCATAAGAAAATAAGCCTCGGGGCTGCATGCAAATAGAAGTTTAACTAACTTGGTAGGACTTGGGACTGTCTGGGACACAAATCTTTAGCCATGTCTGTGAGGGAGGTTCTGGATGTGGGTAACTAAGCTGAGAAGACTAACCCTGAATGAGGGTGGCTCCATCCTATGGCCTGGGATCCTGGAGCGACAAAAAGGAGAAAGCGATCTGGGCACCAGCATTCGTCTCTCTCTGCTACCTGGTTGCCGGTGCCAGGGGATGGGTTGCCTCAAGTTCCACCATGCCCACCTCCTCCTAATGGACTGTATCCCCAAACCGACCTCCAATAAACTGCTCATTAAGTGGCTTCTTTTCCGATATTTGGTTACAGGTGTGAGAAAAGGGGCTAAGACAAACTCTAGTGGATTTTTGGTTGTTATTATTATTATTATTATTATTAAAGGATCTCATGTAGCTCAGGCTGCTCTTGAGTTCCCTATGTAACAAGCCTCAACATGTGATCCTCTAGTCTCCATCTCCCAAATACTGGGTTACAGGTGTGTACTACCATGAGCAGCTAACAATGATTAAAAAACAAAACAAAACAAAACAAAACAAAACAAAACAAAACACCTCCAGATTTTTAAAGTGCTCAATACTGTTCCAGCCTCAGAGATAGGTGACTCCCTTCTACCTAATGCATTTCTTTCTTTCCCTCCTAAGGCTTTCTGTCTGCTACTTTCCTTAATTATCTAGGGCTCTTTGTTTCCATAACCCACACACAGGCTGCCCCTCCGGTGTGTGGGTCTGTGTCCCTTGAGCGCAGACTGAAAGTCGTACCCACAGTGACACGAGACCGTGTCTAGAGTTGCTCCCACATGGGCAGACCATAGAGACGGCCAGTGTACAGAGCCATGGTCTCAGATGTGTGGGGCTGCTCTACCGCCTTAGGGACAGGCAGACCTCCATCTCAGGAAACACAGACAGGTGCACAAAGCTCCATCCTCAGCCACACAAGACGCCTCCAGAGGAGTGTCCACACAGGCAGCTATGTGCACCAGGGGAACCAACACCAGACAACAGTTGTCTGTCCATGCAGGGCTAAGCTCCGTGTGGCCCAGGGTACTCTCCTCTGTGTTTTGGTCTTTACGAGCTCGGTGAGCTGGCGGTGGGTAGAAATTCCACCCTAAGACCGTGTCTATCTCCTGCAGGCTCCCCCAGTGCACGGAAGAGGCACCAGGCTTTCTCCTAGAGTGCGACAGCTCTGTGCTGGGTGCCTTACAGAAGCACCTCACCGTGTACAAGATCCGGCGGAAGGTCACGGTGGAGCCACACCCGGAGCTCCGTGTGTGGGCTGTGCTCCCCAGTGACCCCCAGACCCCTGAGGCTGCACCACTGGAAGAGAGAGCGGAAGCCACCACCATCCTCACCCGTGACCCCCGGACTATGCGCATGGGGTGGCGGCTCCTCACCCAGGATGATGATGGCCCAGCCCTGGTGCCCAGGGGACAGCTTGGGGATCTCCAAGATTATCACATGCACCGGTACCAGCAAGGTATGTGCATGGTGGAGAGGGGCAGCTATGCCCGGCTGGTGTTGGGGAGGGTTGGGGGTGCATGGGAGGCAGGCGGACCCCAGGAGGGGTAGAGGGATTGGGTGGAGTTGGCCGGCGGGGCTGGAGTTTATGAACCACAGGTACTTGTTGCTGGACATGCTATGCTCACTCGCTTGGTTTTTGAACCCCACAGGCATTCCTGAAGGGGTCTGTGACCTGCCCCCAGGGATGGCCCTCCCCCTGGAGTCCAACCTGGTCTTCATGAATGGCGTGAGCTTCACCAAGGGCTGCTACATTGGGCAGGAGCTGACAGCCCGCACCCACCACACAGGTGTCATTCGCAAGCGCCTCTTCCCCGTGCGGCTTGAAGGCTCCCTGCCCGCCAGTGGCATCAGCCCTGGCACCTTGGTGGTGGTAACTGCAACAGGCCAGGCAGCGGGCAAGTTCAGGGCCGGCCAGGGACACATGGGGCTGGCTCTGCTGCGGTCAGAGACGATCAAGGGTCCTCTCCACATCAAGACTTCCGAGAGCCAGCAGGTGGCTGTGACTGCCTTAGTACCGGACTGGTGGCCCACGGCTGCCAAGTAGCTGGATGCTCTGGAGCTCCAGTGGCCTTAGCGTGGCCAGGTGCCTCTGAGCCTCTGCCCAAGGTCTTCTACTCCATATGCTGCACCCTGTTGGGCTTGAGCTCCTCCTCCTGTGGTAGCCTCCTGGAACACCCTGCCAGGGAAAGTCCCATGTGTTCCAGCCTCCAGACTGGGTGGTGCTTCTTGCAGAGGGTCCTACTCTTGAGGGCTGTCCTCTCCGGAGAAAGTCTGTGAATGGGAACAGCGTAACCACCCCAGTGCCGGGAGAGGGAAAGATCTGAGCTCTCATTTGGACCCGATTCTGAACGAGATTTGATACAGTCCACGGGCCAAGGAGAGGTTGAGGCCTATGTCTAGTGCCAAGTCCCTCGCCTTGTTTCCCCTGGAGGAAGGTCCTCTGCGCGCCTGCACAGTTGCTGGGCCAGGCTTTCTGTTCTCTTGAAACTCATCTCAGGGTAGGGGTTATATAGGTTGTGTGCAGGGTGGGGAGGTCAGATCCCGTGGGCTGGGGCATGTGTCCTGAGAGCCACAGGGGTTGCATGCCCACTGTCCCAAGGGCTCTTCTCACTCCTCAAAGTGAGCTGCTGCCTTTTCACACTCCTCTGGAAGCCCTAGGAGGGGTGGAGCCCCGGGCTCAGGTCTGTCTGGGAGGAGCTTCTGCCTGGGTAACATTTTTGCTGGTTTGGGATGTCATTAGTAGGAGGTGACTTGCTGCCTACTGATGGAGTGCATACCTCTCTCTGAACCACTTTTTCTAACCTTTGTAATGTGAATCAGGGGTCTCGCTGGGAAGCCTAAGGAAGGCCTAGTAAAGTGTGGTCTGCAAACAGCCCCTTTGGACTTCTTGTTTCATTTCGTTTCGGGCAGGTCTGGTAGGAGAGACCCAATGGGACAGCTGTCCCCAGAGAGTAAAGAGCACAGCAGATGGAAGCATCCCATCTATAGTTATGTAGCCCTGGTTGGCCTTGAGGTTGAGATTCTCCTGCCTCAGCTTCACGAGTGCTAGACTGACAGGCATGCATCGGCGTGTTTCACAAGATACACCAATGTCTCTCTCCTTCAAAAGATGTATTTTGTCTTTATGTCTGTATGTGTGTGTTTATGGATATATGTCTGGGTGCATAATGGAAGACAAAAGAGGGTATCAGATTCCCCGGAGCTGAAGTCACAGGTGGTTCTGAGCCGCTGGGCATGCATGACAGGAACTGAACGTGGGTCTCCTTCAAGAGCAGCAAGTATTCTTTTTTTTTTTTGCTTAGCGAGACAGCTTTTCTCTGTGTAGCCCTGGCTGTTCTGGAACCCACTCTAAACCAACTCAAAGGGATCTGCCTGCTTCTGCCTCCCTGAGTGCTGGGCTTATGGGCATGCACCGTAGCACCTGGCTCTTGCTTCAAACTCACAGAGATTCTCCTGCCTCTGCCTCCCAAGTGCTGGAATTAACGGAGTGTGCCACTTTGCCCTGGAAGTAAAGGCATGTGCCACTATGCCTGGCCAGATTCAATACATTTATTTCAGCTGAGTTCTATGTTTCATACTGGGCTGGCAGGAAGTGAGGAGGCCCCTGAGCCTAGGCACAGGGAGTGGGTGTCCAGGCTGTAGGATTTAGGTTTAACAGTTTAACTCTAAACTATTTTCTATGGTGTGCCCAAGATAAAACCACGGCGGCTGGGGCACAGGTAGGCTGGGGAAGGGAGGAGCTGTGACTTTGGAGGCTACCTAGGCCAAGGTTCTAGGTAGACTCTGAGCCGAAGTGCAGTTCACAGGAGCTTAGGAAGAGGTATGGCGTTGGGGTCCCCTGAGGGGATTGGTGACTTGAGGGGGTCCTCCCTCTTAGGTAGGAGGTGAGGGGGCACCCTGAGTGACCTCAGCCCCCATGGTACCGGATGGATGGTCAGTGCTGGGGACAGGAACCTGGCAGAGACCACTTCAAGGATGGATTCCCTTGGCTCACAGTTTCCGCAGGTTGCAGGTCATCGTGGAGTCCATGGCAGTGGGAGCGCAGCAAGTCCCTCACATGGTAAGGCACCAGGGAGCAGAGAAGGGGAATCCAAAGGCAGGTGCAGCCTTCAAAACAGAAGATGGTCTCCACACTCCACAGGTTCCACAGCCTTCCGCAGCGCCAGCGGTGGCTGAGGACCACCGTGAGGTCAAACATGAGCCCGTGGAGGACGATTCACATTCAAATCACGCTTGAGGCACATACACGGGGCTCTGCAGGTCCTAGCATGACGGACAGACCCCGCCTGGCCTGCTCAGGGTTGCCTGGCCTGGCCTATGATAGCCTTGTGCCCTGTGGCTGCTTTGTCTCTGGCTGCCTGTCCGCTGGATGTTGGGGCAAAGAATGGTATCAGCTGTGCTCTGGAAGCCTGTGATTGCTGGGCTCCTGCTGACCCCACCTGGCAGCTTTTAAAATCGACCTCCAAGGATTGCAGGCAGCTTCCTTTTGGGTTGCAGCCATGCAGACTGGCTTTTACCCTTTCAAACCTGATGGGGAAGTGCCCACACTGAGGTTAGTGCCTCTGTCACACATTCCAGCTTTCAGAAGGAGGCCAGAAAGGTTCTAATGCAGACCTTGGGTGAGGAAAGGGCATAGTCCCCAAAGAGGCAAGGTGCCGTTTCAGGCCAAGGCAGGCTCACTGCCTGCTCTTGGGATCTTACAGTGTTGGGCTCTTGAACGTATCCATAGCCACACTTGTCACGTGATCCAGGCATTCACATTCTCACAGGGATCTGCATGGACCCCAGTGTAGACACTTGAAAACCCTTAACTGCTTTTCAGTGTGTTCTGTAAAAACTACAAAGCTGTGAAAAACCAACTCACTTAAGAAAAAAAAAAAGTATAGCTGTTATTCTGGAGTCTCTCTCCTCCTCCCCACCCCATACTTCCAAGCCAGGCTTTAGGGAATTCAATTTTAGGATACAGGCTCTCAAAACCCTTGACACCACACCCCAAGGTAACAGCTGTCTGTTCTACTCTCTGCTGAGGTGGTAGGTCAGGAGTGGCCTTGGGAAGGGCCCCTGGTACCTGTGAGGCCAGAAGGGAGGAAGGAGCAAGGTTAAATTTACCTCTGCCAGGGTCACATGGTGTGAGAGGCACAGGTGCTTTAAATGATTTTGGTGGGTTCAAGCTGTAGGGGGTGAGTCCCAATCACTGGCCACCTGGTCAAGAAAAGGTTAAGGCCTGCTTGGCAAAGGGGTGGGGCCAGGCTCTGAGTTATAGCCAGCACCGGACACTAGGAACTGGCTAGCCTGGGGAGAGCAGCCTTTTCCCAGCCAGGGAAGTTTTGGCTGCCAGAACCTCACAGTACACTGGGAAGATTCCGGTCATGCTCACTAGAATTTTATGAGAACTATCCAGCGGAAAGACAAGTCCACAAGTTTTGAGATAGAGTACCCGAGCACGTCGAATCAGATAAAGATGTGTAATATATTAAAGGCAAAGGATTTACATTTGAGTAAGAGTGGGAGATGGACTAGTGATTAGCAGAGGATGAGGCAGGAGGGAGAGGAGGGAGGGATCAGGTAACGGGGACAAGGTCACAGCAGCTAGGGCAAACACATTCTCTTCTATTAGATGGAAGGGTGACCAGACAATGATACTGGTCATATCATTCAAAATAGTTGGAAGAGCATTGTGAGTGTTCTCATCAGAAAGAAATGGTAACCGTGTGTGATTGTGTAACCCAACCATCCCGAGTTGATCATCAAAAGAAGTGTACGTGCATCAGCCATCATACTGGGCTCCAGAAGACCTGATAATCGGCTGCCAGGTTAAAAGCAAAATATGGGAAAGTGAGGACTACTGACCAGATGAAGCACATTTGTAAAAAGAGAAGTTCTAAGGTGGAATATGGCAAGTGTATGCTTATGTCTCTGGCACAAGGGAGGCTGAGGCAGGAGGATCAGATTTGCAAGGCCAGCAAGGGCTACACAGAGCTTGACTGAGGAAAAAAATGCTACCCCTATGAGGAAGCCTGTGGGCATGTTTTCTGGAGAACTGGGAGCTGGGGACCACCGAGTCTCAAGAATGATCATCCCAGAGCATAGAGAAGATAGGAGAGCATGAGCTAGGGTAGCAGTCAGGAAAGACAGCGTGATGTAGCATCCAGTGACTTTAGGGTACTTTCAGAAGATGGGAAGGGGACCTCGGGCAGGGGCATGGTGTAAAATTATATAGTTGTCACAGGCTATTGGAGTTTGTTGAAAGTGGGTTCTGGCTGCCAGGAAGGCCCCCTTATCCTAGACTCCAGCATTTTTGTCTCAAGTCCCCCACTCCCAGCTCCTTGTCCTGGGTGGGGTTGTTCCAGTGTCTCTGGGGAGAAAGGAGAGCAGAAAACAGTTCCGGACACTAAAAACACACACTGGAGGGAAAGGCAGAGAAGCTCTAGCCAACAGTCACTGCTGTTGATGTTCTGCGCAGTGGGAGGTCCTCGCACCCCTCCCCAGGGTGCCCTGCTCTGACCCCAGCTCCTAATAACAAAGAGCACGGGGGTAAGCAGCTTCCCCATGGGTTCTTTGCCAAACTCTTCCATGGGGAAGGCGACACTGTGAGTGGGCAGTGGGGCAGAGCCAACCAGGCAGTACCACATGGCACAGCTTCGGAGCCTTCTCTTGGGTCCCATTAGCCCTGCCTGGCCACAGTCTCCAGGCTCAGTTTTTGTTGCCTTGATGGCCTGGTTCGGATCAGGACTAGGACATCCTGTGCAGGGACTGAGGTGGTACCATCTAGTACTGTGAGGGCTCTGTCTCCTCAGCGGCCTCGTCACATGGGAGAGGAAGAGGTCTCACTGCTTACTGGTGAGGGCGAAGCAAGTGAAGCAAGCAGGGCACTGAGAAGTAGGAAGCCAATGGAGCACAAGACAGACAGTCAGGCTGCAGGTGGGCGTAGCTCACAGTGAGCCCTGAGCTGTGAATCCCCCATCTCCAAGCAGGATGTGATGAGCTGTTTGTCTGGCTATTTATGGCTATGGCTCCAAGTCTCCACCATAGACCCCCAGCCAGTCCTGAGACAGGGGGATTGCGGGGTCCTGGCCTGCAATCCATCACTTCAAGACATATAAGGGTGGTGACAATCTAGCACTCTTGATAATGGCACTGGTGTTCTTCAAGGCCATATTGGAGAGTCAAGAATCTCAAGTTGTGTGTGTGTGTGTATGTATATGTGTAGATGTATGTTTATATGCATATGCATGCATACATACATATATACATATGTACATACCGTACCCAAGTGCTGGGATTACAGGCATGTGCCACTGTGCCTGGCTTCATGTTGTATATTTTTTAAATTGCAGAGAACATATATGAAACACACACACATGTATAAGAAAGTGCCATGACACACATGTAGAGGTCAGCAGACAACTTTTAGGGGTTGATTCTTTTCTTCTAATGTGAGTCATGGGGATCAAACTCAGATTGTCAGGCTTTGCAGCAATTTACCCACTGTGTCCCCTCACCTGCCCTTCTTCCTGTTGTGACTATGCTGCCGTGAATGTGCATGAACTAACTTTTGCACGGGCATCGCTAGCTTATGGTGCTGAGCTTGTGTTGAGCAGTTGAATTGATGGGTCAGATCTCGGAACTGTGCCATAAAAAAAAAAAAAAAGATTTATCTTTACTTCATGCGTATAGGTGTTTTGTCTCCATGTTTGTCTGTGTATCATATCATGCATTGCCCACACAGCCAGAAGAGGGCGGCAGATTCCCTGGAACAGAAGTTATAGACGCTCATGAGCTGCTTTGTGGGTGCTGGGAACTGAGTCAGGGTCATTTGCAAGAGCAGTACGTGCTCTTAGCTGATGAGCCATCTCTTCAGCTCCTGAGCTCTGTGTTTAGTCAGCTTGAGTTTTGTTTATGATATTAAATTAGTGTCCTGTGACTTTTAGAATAAATGATCACAGATTGGGTAGAAATTCCTCTTAGAGATCCAAAAGCAAGGAGTGTGTAGGCTTGTGCTCCTGGAGAGGTCCTAGGGAGGAGCCTTCCCACCTCTCCCAGTTCCTGGTGGCGCCTGCTGTCTCTTGGGTGCTGCTGCTCTATCACTCCAGCTTCTGCCTTCCTCTAACACTCTTCTGAGTGATTTCCTATCACATGACCTCCCTGTGTGTCTGTAGCTCTCGCTGTGTCTACATTTCCCCTTCTTATCTGAACACCATTTACTGGACCAGACCACCCTACGGACCTTATCATGACTGGATTGCCGCTGCTAAGACACTCTTTCTAAATGAGCTTCTGTCCCAGGTTCTGGAGTGAGGCTTCGGCATAGCCTTTTGAGGGGATGCCCTCCATCCCATAATGTGTTGGAAACAGCAGCTCAGCTGCTTTTTTTTTTTTTTTTTCCAAGAAAGCTGGCTGGCTGGAGCATCCTTCCCACTCCTCCACAGGGATGTTTAGGTCTGAATGTGTGAGCCTCACTCAGTCATCAATCTGCTCGTCTTCCCATAAACACTAGGACGAACAGTGAGAGAGCCACGGGAGTCAAATTAAAGTGGCTTCTGTCTGTCTCAACCAGGTAACTTAGACACATCAAGTGAGGGGGCTGGGAAGCAGGTGTCCCCAACAAGGGCTCTCTCAACATTCTCTGCCGGCCCACAGCCCTGCTCGCAGGCCCCTGACCCTTTACACATCGAATCCTGCAGGGGTGCCTCCCAGAGCTGTGGCTCAGGCTCCTGGAGCCCACCGTTGTTCCTGATCCTCATTCATTTCACCCACAGAACATCCTCCCTCCTCTGCCTCCTGAGTCTGCCCTTTGACCCTGACAGTCACAGTCCAGAGCTGTGCTCTCCACTCCGGATAAGCTCAGTCCTCAGAAGCCCTCTAAGTCTCTCTGCTTGTTGGGTTGACAACAGTTAGAAAGCAGGGGGTGTGGAGACGGCTGAGCCAGGACGGTGCTTGCTGTGCAAACGCGAGGACCCGAGCTCAGATTCCAAGCAACTGTGTAAAAAGATGGGTGAGGCTACCCACACCTGTAATCCCAGCACTGGGGAAGGAAAGATGAGGTATTTCTTGAGGGTTTGTTGGCCAGCTCCAGGTTTGGTGAAAAATGACATTGTCTCAAAACATAAGGCAAAAAGTGATAGAGGAAGACCCTTCATATCGACCTTTGGCCTTCTCATTCTTTCTCACGAAGGTGCATGTGCATTTGTGTTCACCAGCACACATACACACATGCACACACATATGTGCACACACATGCATGCGTGCACGCACCCACTGCACACAGAGACTAGTATGTACGGGCAGCTTTCCTTCCCCTCTGGTTCTCTATTCTCCATCTGTATGGCTGTGGCCCTGGCTGCTGGAGAGTGAGCTAGTGATTCCACTGGAGGTCCTGGGCACCCCTCAGCCCACCAACAGCACAAGAAGACAAACACAGGATGCTGAATGACCTGATGATGGCTAGAGCCCAATGTCCAGACTTTTTCGCCCTTGAAGCTGTCTCGAGGGATCAGAGACCCAGGCTGTTCTGAGTCACTGTGTAGGAGGTGAGAGTAGGAAGCGCCGCTCTTAACCACGATGGAATCGAAAGGTTGCCAAATTAAGCCACCCAGGTAATAGTGGCTGTCAGCCTCTCTCCTAGGAATCTGTGCAGCCAGCCCTAAGTCTTAGCATTTTCAAGGGGAGAAGGCAGCTATTGGGGTGGAAGGTTGGATTCCCTTCCATGACGGCTCCTGGTACATTGACTAATTTTAAATTATGACTGGAGGAGCGATGGCTGACGCTGAGGCAGCTGGCGCTGATACAGACCTCCCGTGGCTTGTCTCCCTTGGACTCATCAGAAGGGTTTTCCACAAACCCTTTCAAAGCCTTGGCAAATCCTTTGGGCCAAAAGTTTTTTTTTTTCCTTGACATTTGTTTTAGTCAACATAAGATAGATTATTAATGTCCTTGTGTTTGCTTAAAATTGTTTAAATTCTTAGATCTTTTCCTCATGGAATGCTTTACCAAAGTGGGTGGCTATTTTCTGATTTCTGTACTCAGTCTTCACAACAAAATTCCCCTTGGCCATCACGAGAAAGCAGAGATCCACATAAGATCCAGAACCCACATCAGCACCTCAGCACCTCCACCGGTGGGATGCTGAAAGTGTCTCTCAAGATCACCATAATTTCCATCATTTTATGCACGTTGCAAATGTTGTGATTTAGCATTTTTCAAAGATTCTGCTTTTTTTTTTTTTTTTTTTTTGGTTCTGTTCTGGTTATTTCCATTTCATTGGAGATTTCCTCCTGAAAGGAGGTAGGGAGGTCCCTAAGTCAGGAAGCCAAGATCACTGAGAAAGCTCTCACCTCTGCTCCCTAAGTATACTGTTAGACACACAGCAGAAAACCTGTATGTACATTTGCTGGGGCTCCAGGGGTGCAGCTTTGAGACTAGTTACCCATACTGCAATGGGCTTCTCAGTGAGGCGGCCATCTGTGAGTCATTCATGCTCCTGAAAATAATCTCATTGTTTCACCGAGATGCAGCTGGGTGAATGGTTCTGTGGTCTGTCATGGGTGCCCTTTATGGGCATTCATTTGTTCACATCTCCCCAGGGAAAGCCACACAGCAGGCCGCTGTCTGGAAGGAGAGAATGACTTTTCCTTTCCCCGTAAAATCTGCAACTCACTACCCCTGCCCAGATTAGATTACTACAGGTTAGGAAGTTACACAAGCAGAGGCAAAGGGATTCTAGATAATTTACCACATTTAACTTTGTTTGGGTTAAGGAAAAGCTTAAGAACAACAACAAGAAAAAACTTAAGAACTGAAAAGAAAAGTGTGTGTGTGTGTGTGTGTGTGTGTGTGTGTGTGTGTGAAACATATGGAGTCAGAGGACACTGTTTCAGAGTTAATGCTCTTGTTTCTACCTCATGGGTCCTGGGAATCAAACTCGGCTTTTCAGCCTTGGCAGCTTTTACCTACAGAGCTATATGCCAGCTGGAGGGAAAAATATTACTATTTTGTTCTAAATTTAATTATTATTTTAATTACACAAACATATGATCTAGTGTAATGGTTTGACTCCTGAAGACAGTGTGTAGCGATAAATTGGGCCGTTAACATTTCCATGTTTTCCTCACATTTTGGCTGCTAACCTCATTCGTTTTTCCTTGTATGGGATGACCTGTTTTGTCACACGTGTGTTGATGTGCTTAGTTGTGTCTTACATTGTACTAAGTCTCAGTTTACTTTCTTTGCTCATTATATGCTGTTTCTTTAGGTTGCATACTTTTAGTCTGTCTACCACTTCACTGATTCTTCTGCTACGTAAAACCTTCCATTGAACTCCTCTAGCATGTGTCCTTTCAGTTCTGAGACATTTCACCACCACAGATGTGCCAGAATTGCTACCTGTTTCTCTCTCTCTCTCTCTCTTTCCCTTCTTTTTTTCTCTTTTGAGACAGGGTTTCTCTGTGTAGCCCTGGTTCTTCTGAACTTGCTCCATTTTTTTTTCTTTTTTAAAGATAGGGTCTCACTATGTAGCCTTGGAAGGTCTGACACTTAATCTGTAGATCAAGCTGGCTTCAAATTTACAGAGATCTGCCTGCCGTTGTCTCCAAGGTGATGGGATTAAAGGCCTGCACCATCACTCTTGACTTGTTTTTATTTTTCTATTGTCCTTCAAAAAATATTTATTTATTTATTTATTTATGTATACAATGTTCTACCTACATGAATACCTGTATGCCAGAAGAGGGCACCAGATCTCATTCTAGATAGTTGTGAGCCACCATGTGGTTGCTGGGAATTGAACTCAGGACCTTTGAAAGAGCAGGCAGTGCACTTAACCACTGAGCCATCTCTCCAGCTCCTCTATTGATGTTTTTATCTTTTCACTTTACAGCCCTACACCTTCCTCTCCTCTTGGTCCTGCGCTCCCACTATCTTCCCCCTTCCCTGTCCCCCTTCTCCTCAGAAAAGGGGAGCCACCCCAGGACATCAAGTCAAATCAGGACTAAGTGCATCCTCTTCCACTGAGGCCTGACAAGGCAGCCCAGCTATGGGAAAGTCCATGCATACTCTTTGGCTGGTGTTTCAGTCTCTGTAAGCCCCCATGGGCCTAAGTTATTTTGCCTTGTTGGTCTTCTTGTGGAGTTCTTGTCCTGTCTGGGTCCTTCTGTCCTTTCCCCCACTCTTCCACAAGACTCCCGGAGCTCTGCTTAATGTTTGGCTGTGGTTTCTGCGTCTGTTTAGATGTGCTGCTGGGTAGAGCCTCTCAGAGGACAGTTATGCTGTCTGCAGGCACAGCAGTGTATTATTAATAGTGTCAGGGGTTGGCTCTCTCCCATGGGGAGGGTCTCAGCTTGGGCTAGTCATTGGTTGGCCATTCCCTTAATCTCTGCTGCATCTCCATCCCTGCACATATTGTAGGGTCAAAGTTTTTGTGGATGGGTTTGTGTCTCTCTCCCTGAGCTAATTCTAATGTTCCTCAGACTATCCCACAAAACAGAAACAGAAGGAACATTGCCAAACTCATTCTATGAAGCTACAGTCACCCTGATACCTAAACCACACAAATATTCAACCAAGAAAGAAAATTTCAGGCCAACATCTCTCACAAACATTGGCACAAAAATGCTCGATGAAATACTTACAAACTGAATCCGAGAACACATCATAAACACCGTAAACACCATCCTCCCTGATCAAGTAGCTTGCAGGGATGGTTCAACATAGGCAAACCCATCAGTGCAATCCACCATGTAAACAAACCCTACGTGATCATCTCATTAGATGCTGAAAAAGCGTTTGACAAAATCCAACACCCCTTCATGATAATAGTCTTGGAGAGATCAGGGATACAAAGTCCATACCTAAACATAATAAAGGCAATATACAGCAAGCTTATAGCCAACATCAAATTAAATGGAAAGAAACTTAAAGCAATTCTACTAAAATCAGGGACAAGGCTGACCACTCTCTCCATATCTAATCAATATAGTACTGACTCGCTTTTATTGTTTTTAATTATATATCTCTGTGTGGGGGCTTGTGGATATGAAAGCTCCTTGAGAATCTGATCACACTTCTATGATGAACATGTTTCCAGGGACCTATAGCCATTCAGGTTTTGTTCATTAAAAAACCATACGTGTTCGCAGCTCTCAGCATGTGTTTATATGAGACTTACATGTTAAGCTGGGTGTGGTGGCTTTAATCCTTTAACCCTAGCACTCTGGAGACAGAGGCAGGCAGATCTCTGAGTGCGAGGCCAGCTGGGTCTGCAGAGTGAGTTCCAGACCCTCCAGGGCTACATAGAGAAACCCTGTCTGGAAAAACAAACCAAACCAAACAAACGACATGTAATAAAGTGTTTCAGAAACCCTGGAGACCAAATTTAGCATGTTTCTGTTCAGATTTATTTTCTTTTATCTCACTTTCACTTTCCTGAGGAGTAAGTCTTAAAGATCACATGTGTTTCTGGTAGGAAATGGGACGAGTTGGTGTACGACTACATTAGAGAAGATGGGCTGTGTAGAGGAGTCACAGAATTTCCCCATCATTTTCTTAAAAAGCTATAGCTAGATCCACCGTTAGTCCAGAAGTGCCTCTCCTGGGGACAGAGCCAAACAAAAAGATTAGTCTGAGGCCTCTGCCCTCCCGTGTGGGCTGCAGCACCAATCATAGCAGACAAGAAATGAAACAACCCAAGCGCTCATCACCTGACCAGTGAGCAAGAAACGTAGTGTGTGCTGTTATCATTTAATACACTCAGGGAATTTACTCCACGACACTCTGCCTTCACTCTGTGGGTGCCAAAATCCGTATGTGTTCATATCCTTGATTCGGAATGGCGTAGGGACTGCATATATCCCCCTTCTTCCTTCTTTCCCTCCCTCCTTCTCTCCTCCCGCCTCCTCCTTTTCTTCTTCTTTCCTTGGCTTTTTGGGGCAGGTCTTAGAAGGTAGCCCAGGCTAGCCTCACATTCACAGTCCTGCTTCATTCAGCCTCCTTGTGCTGGAATTACAGTTTTGTGCCACTATATCCAGCTTGTTTTGTATATTTTAATTCGCCTCTAGCTGACTGGTAATACCTAATAAAACATAAAATTGCGTAAATAGCTGTCTTTTTTCCCCCGAGGAATTAGTGACAAGAACAGTTCATACATGCTTAAGACAGCGGTGGGAGTTGGCGAGGGGGTTGGATTGGGGTTTTGCATGTGTGCTATTCAGTCTCAGCGTTTGTGTGTGACTTAGTGGGAGTGTCCCTGCTGGGGTAGAGAAGTGGCCAGACTTCAGAGCAGACAGACAGAAGCACAGATTACACAGAAGGAGAGTTGAGCCACATCCCGAGGACACAGGAGGGGCACAAGCGACGGCGAGGGCTAGGTCCCAGGCAGGAAAGGGGAAGGGCAGTTCCTCTTTAACACAGGTATCCAGAAGCTTGCCCAGCTCCAGGGGAGAATGTGGAAGAAGGGTCAGAGCTGCAGAGGGGAGGGGCTGCAGAGAGAGGAGCACAGAGTGGGAAGACAGAGGCAGAGGGGAGGGAGAGCTGTAGCGCAGGAGGAGTCCAGGCCTTGTGGAAACCCACGCTTGGTTCACTTTGGGGCTATGACAGCATGGCCCATCGTCCTGTGTGTCTCCAGCCTCTTTGCTTTGGGCTCATGGTATGTGTGCCCCACAGCCCTGTGTCTGGAACCACTCCATCAGGGACCACCTACTGCCTTTCAGTCTGGGTGTGCCCACCAAGTGGAGGACTTTCGTTCTTCTGGCCTCTTTCCCATGCCTGCTGCTTGGGGCATTCAAGCAGGTGCTTCAGCTCCCTGGTGCTCATGTACCCTTCATTCATTCATTCATTCATTCATTCATTCATTCATTCATTCTTTCTTTCTTTTAAAGATTTATTTATTTATTTATGTATACAATGTTCTGCCTGTATGTACACCTGCATGCCAGAAGGGGGTACCAGATCTCATTATAGATGGTTGTGGGCCGCCTTGTGGTTGCTGGGAATTGAACCCAGGACCTCTGGAAGAGCAACCAGTGATCTTAACCTCTGAGCCATCTCTCCAGCCCCCCTTCAATTTTTCGATTCCTTAAAAACAACCCAGCTGTAAAAACCTGTGGAAGTGCCTTTGCGTGGGAATTGGTATCTGTGGCTTTGGAGCCAGAATCTCCTTCTCTATCTATCACATTCCATGATGACCAGAGAGGCTCAGGGAACAGTTTTTTTTTTTTTTTTTTTATCAAAAGACTCAAGAGAGGAATGGGGACAGATCCTGGGCTGAGCACTGAGCTCTCTGGCTTCTGATGTATGGAGGATACGCAGGGCTTCATGGGCCACTGCTGATTCAGCAAGCTCAGATTCAGACCCCAGCCAGAGTGATACTTCATGGATGAGCCAGTGAGGTTAAGGGTGAGGACTGCCAGGAAACCAGGGCCACACTGGGCTTAATATGACCTGGGCCTGATATCATGCACTTGAAATCCCAGCATTCAGGAGGCTGGGGCAGGAGGACCAAGAGTGAGTTAAAGGCCAGCCCAGGCTACAAAAATAAATAAATAAATAAATAAATAAATAAATAAATAAATAAAAAGACCCCAACCAAAAGAGGATTCTATTTTTCCGAGGAGACCCTGGAGCCTCTTGTCTTTTAATGCATGCCTTGGGACAGACGGCATGAAGAATGCAAATAAGCTAGTGTCTCCATACTCATGCGTGCACACACAGGTTATCCCCTGTACAGACATTCACACTCACACACCTGTAAGAGCCCATATGCATTCATCAGCCATGGCTCTTGGGCCTGCGATCTTCCATTTCTTTCTTTCCTTATTAAGATCGGACACTATCTCCTTTAAAATTCATGTGCTAAAGCCCTTCTCCTGTGGTACTGATGTTGGGGGGGGGGGCTTTTGGGAGGTGATGAGACCATGAGAAGGGAAACTTGTGAGTAGAATGAATGTACTTATACAGGGACCCAAAGAGTGCTCTTGCCTCCTCTGTCAGGCAAGGGCTGGTGGGGATACCAGTTAGAAGAGAGTCTTTACCACAGGCTCAAAGTTCTGGCAGGGACACAGAACTCTGGCCTTGGCTCTGGACTAGGAGTAAGACTGGAGGTATGAGGCAGCTCTCAGCCTCCTTCCAGCTGACTCTTCTCTTAGATCCCACGGCACTGGCAACCAGATAGAGAGTGTGTGGGCCCCAGGAGACAAGCCTCGGCATTTCCTCCCGATGCCCCATGTCTTTAGATGGGCCTTCAGGGAGAGTCATATACCTCCCTCAATCCTGGCTCCACCAGGGTTAGGAAAGACCAAGGATCTCACGAGGTATCTCTCCACCCCGGGCTTCCCTGCTGTCAGCTCATCTCCCTAGGCTGGGCCTATGCAATATCCAGTCCACATCTGTTCCTAGGCTTGGGGGAATGGGCCGTCCTGCCTGGGGCATGAAGCAGCAGGCAGTGTCAGTGCCCAGCTCCACCCCAGTTTCAGGCCCTTTGGCCTAGGTTGATTATTATTGGGGTTATTATCAGTTGGTTATTATATATAGGGGTTCTGGTCTCATTTAAAGTCAACATAGACCCAGCTAGCCTGAGCATGGGACAAGGACTGAGGTTGCCTGGGTCATAGGTGTGGATAGGGTAGGGTAGGCCCAAGTCTATAAGTATCACTGTATGGCTCCTGGCTGTCCCCTTACACTGCTGGGTCCTGGGAGAGCCAGGTGGGGAGCAGAGAAGCTTGTCCTAGTCTCCTTGGAGTAACCTTGATCCTTGATCCTTCTTGGGTTTTCTTGGGTGCCCATGGGTTCTTTTAAAGTGCTCCTGGGTCTTTGGGTTGGTTTGTGTCCCTTTGGACCGGCTGACTCTAGAACCCTGTGTAGTCTCACAATCCCTTAGATGCATCCCTGGTTCCATGTAGTGGTCTTGGGTCCCCTTCATGGTCACTGCCAAGTTTTGTCCTCAAGACTGCTCGCCCGACCCTCTTGGCACTATGCTGAGACCCTAGGCTCTGTCTCCCACTGCACTCCGGGTTGCTGGTCTGAGGAAAGCTGGACCAACTGCCCTTCTCTCTACTGCCCTATCACAGTGGGAGGACTGAGGCGTCTTCCTGCTCCTGACCACCTGCCCTTTGCCTCCTTGGGGCTGAGGGTGAAACTGAATCCTGGACAGTGACACCAGGGCTATTTTGGAGCTAGGCTGGGCTGGGCTGACCAGAAACGGGGGTGGGGCAGGGGCGGGCCCAGATTTCTTCAGCTGACAGCATTTGCCTGTCCTTTCGTCCCTGTCCAGTCTGAGGACCGGCTGGAGTGTGGGCTGCTGGGTGGGAACCACGTCGTCCTGGGCCCCAGGAAGGAGGCAAGACCCAGCAGCCCCCAACCTACCACCTGTGCCCCTTGCCTGGGTGCTGCCCCAACCCCTGGTAGACACAGGTGAGGAGGCAGAGCTGCCATGAGGGCCGTCTTCCATTACTGGAGGTCAGACGAGCTGAAGGTCATGGTGTTCTATGGAACTTGGGGACTTTAGGGGTTCAGTTATCCTGGGCCCCCTCCCTGAGAACAAAGTGGGCTGGACGCCAGGCCAGGGCCCTTCCGTAACTCCGTAACTCCGAGTTTAGCTCTCAGAACTGGAAGGGATGGTTTGCCCTGAGGGGGTCTGGGAGGGCTGTGGCTGTGCAACCACTGTGTGGCTGGGTTACCCCTTAGTCTTCCTGCTGCCTGGGGGTCTGCTGTCCCTGCCCCCAGCTCTCCCGAGATGGATGCCTGCTGACAGCTGGGGCTATTTTGGGCCTGTTGGCTCAGTGGAGTGGACAGCCAGAGGGGCACTGACACTTGACTCCAGGAAAGAATTTCCCGGGGAGTGGGGGAAGCCACAGGCCCGGGGTCTAAGGTGAGGCCGAGCTCAGGGGCTGCCCTTGGAAATTTGTTCTAGAAGGGCACGGGACCCACAGGCCTGCCCTCTTGGAGTGGTGGGGAGGAGAGGGAGAGTCAGCAAGGTGGGGGGGGGGTAGCCTCTGCTCCTGGCCAGTGTCTGCAGTGTCACCTCCCACTTGGTTCATGCAAAAACAATTGTCCTGTCCTGCGAGAAACAGAGTAGCGAAGTTCTATTAAAGTTGTGGAAGGTGTGGGTATAGAGTGGTCAGCTGTAGGAGCCAGCAGCAGGGGCTCCTGAAAACCACCGGAGGTAGAGGGGTCCAAGGCACCTGCTGGGGTGGAGGAGGCCTCTAAGGGTTGAGGAAGAGCTGACTTACTAGGAGGAAGAGGCTCCGCTGAGAGGCTGGGAGTGACCACCTGGACCTCCCTGCTTAGGACACACATCCAGAGACCTCCAGCCCAAACAGGGCAAGGGGACGGGCCTGCCTGCGGGTAGATTTCCTGGAAGCTTCTATCATAGCCTCTGTTTCCTCATCTGCAGGAAAGAGAAGAGATCCTGCTTCTGGGAGCCCTTCTTGGCCTCAGAACCACTTGGCAGGGTGGCCGAGGGGGCTCTGAGGCTGTACTCTGACCCCATAATAGTGGCCAGAGGCTTGGTGTGAGACTGGGTGGTAATGTAGCTGTGGAGGAAGTGCAGGACCTGTGCAGACAGTGAGATCCGGGGGCACGTCTGTGGAGGCCTGGGAGGACTCGTCTCCAGTCCAGGGCCTGTGCACTCTTGTTCATGTGTGTCTGGCTGGGCCACTCCAGGCCATGCATGGGATAGTGGGTAGATGTCCTTCCTTGCTTTTGGGGAACCTACAGACTGAGTAGGGAGGATGGAAAGACCTCTCACTCAAAGGCTCTGAGAGCAGATGTCTTCCATGGAACAGATGCCGAGAGGCGGCTCCAGGGGCTGGGCTTGGTCCCCAGCTGGTGCTGCCCACTGGCCCTGTCCTAACCTTAAGAGATGGGGCCTGTTTGTGGGTGGGGGACAGAGGTGCTGACTGGACAGTGAGTCAGCAGACGGGCCACTGCAGCCCAGGCCTGGTCCAGGATCAGCCTCCTGGAAGAGGATTAGGGGATTAGCTACCTGAACCGCAGGACTGAGAGCTGGAGGGTCGGGAATATAAACCCATCAACTGGCTGGTCCCATACCAGGCAGCCCGGGTTGAGAGCCAGGAGGCTCCGGTAAAGCAGAGCAGAGGCAGAGGCTGAGGCGGAGGTCTCTGCACTGGGGTACTCATGTCCGTCAGCGGTGGAGGAGGCTAGCTTGTTGAGCCAGCCTTGGTGCCCGCTGTTCTTACGTAAGACCTGGTACAGGCAGGTAGTCTCACCCACTCACTGGATCAGTGGCTGCTTGGCTGAGGCTGTCTTGACTGGGCAAAGGCCAGTGTTATCTGGGCGCTTAATGATTCTTAGCAGGACTGAGGCATGCAGTCCCATTTTTGCAGGGGGTCCAAGCTGGCAGGACCATGCTAAGAACTGAATAGTGACAAGACCTTTAGGCCCAGGCTAGCTAGGCCCAGCTGCTCCCCAGCTCTTGCAGAGAGAAGCTGGCTGTTCTGGTCCCAGACTGTAGGGACCCTCCCACTGTCCCTTGCAGCCATTGACTGCACTGTTCCCACTCCCTGCCCTCACCTCCGGCCAGGCTTTCCCTGAGGGCTGGCAGACAGGTGCTGTTGAGTGTGGGGTTAGCTGCAGCCCAGTGGCTGAAGGAACTTCCGTTAGCATGAGCCTCACTTTAGGTGAGGGTGAGGGTTCCTGATCTTTCCTTCCTTTAGGAGTCAAGAGGGCTTCTCCGTTCGGAACTGAAGAGGGGTCCGTTGGGTACTTTTGGTCAATTTGGGTTCTCCTGGTAACACTGGATGAGGAAGAGGACCGAATGTGGCACAGGCGACAGGCTCCCCTTAACACCATCCTGACCTTCTTCTCTGCCTTTCATAGACCCCCGACCCTGCCGCCACCATGGACCACTCTTTCAGCGGAGCGCCCCGCTTCCTGACGCGGCCAAAGGCTTTTGTAGTATCCGTGGGCAAGGACGCCACGCTAAGCTGCCAGATCGTGGGCAACCCCACGCCACACGTGAGCTGGGAGAAGGACAGGCAGCCAGTGGAGGCGGGCGCACGTTTCCGCCTGGCCCAGGACGGGGACGTGTACCGCCTCACCATCCTGGATCTGGCGCTGGGCGACAGTGGACAGTACGTGTGTCGTGCGAGGAACGCCATCGGGGAGGCCTTCGCGGCCGTCGGCTTGCGCGTAGACTCCGAGGGCACGTGCGCCGAGCAGGCACCCCACTTTCTGCTGCGGCCCACCTCCATCCGCGTGCGCGAGGGCGCAGACGCCACCTTCCGATGTCGCGTGGGCGGCTCGCCACAACCGGCCGTGAGCTGGTCCAAAGATGGGAGGCGCCTCGGCGCCCCGGACGCCCCGCGTGTGCGCGTGGAAGACCACGGCGAGGCGAGCGCGCTTCGCATCAGGTCAGCAAGGCCTCGCGATGGTGGCACCTACGAAGTCCGAGCCGAGAACCCGCTGGGTTCCGCCAGCGCCGCCGCCTCTCTCGTGGTGGACTCGGACGCCGCCGAGGCCGCCGGGCCCCCCGGGGCCTCCACCGCCACGCTCCTGGCGCATCTGCAGCAGCGGCGGGAGGCCATGCGCGCCGAGGGCGTCCCCCCGTCCCCGCCCGGCTCCGGCACGCGCACCTGCACGGTGACCGAGGGCAAACACGCGCGCCTCAGCTGCTTTGTGACCGGCGAGCCCAAGCCCGAGACGGTGTGGAAGAAGGACGGGCAGCTGGTGGCCGAGGGCCGGCGACACGTGGTGTACGAGGACGAGCAGGAGAACTTCGTCCTCAAGATCCTCTTCTGCAAGCAGTCGGACCGCGGCCTCTACACTTGCACGGCCTCTAACCTCGTGGGCCAGACCTACAGCTCTGTGCTGGTGGTCGTGCGAGGTGAGCCGGCGCGCAGCCCGCGCGTGCGGTGGGGGGCGGGGTAGGCTCTTTCCGGACAACCCCATCCCCCCATCCAGGCGCCTCGTCCCTTCGCCTGGGTGCCAGAGGCGGTCCCAGGTGATAACCTGGTCCAAAGATCTGTGCACTGCGTCCTGATTCGGAGGTCTGGGATGCGATGATGGCCTGTGGCCTGGACCATCGTAATCCCAGTCACCACCTCTGCATCCCTCCCTCCCCGCTGCTACCCCGTACCTCACGCATCCCCTGCTGGTGTTTCTTCCCTGTTCCTCTTTCTCCCTCTCTTATTCCCCGCTCTATCTGTTCAGCTCACCTATCCGAGCCCCCCTTCTCTAATTTTGGTCCTTTAGTCTGTGTGCCTCCCCCTCCTCATCAACTCGGATGGTCCACGCCTATGCCTCGGCCTCTCTCTCACTGCCCACCCCCTCCCCCCCGCAGAGCCCGCCGTGCCCTTCAAAAAGCGGCTGCAGGACCTGGAGGTGCGAGAGAAAGAGTCAGCCACATTCCAGTGCGAGGTGGCGCAGCCAGCCACCGAGGCGGCGTGGTTCAAGGAGGAGACGCGGCTGTGGGCCAGCGCCAAGTACGACATCGAGGAGGAGGGTACTGAGCGCCGGCTGACGGTGCGCGACGTCTCCGCCGACGACGACGCGGTGTACATCTGCGAGACCACAGAGGGCAGCCGCACCGTGGCGGAGCTCTCTGTCCAAGGTAGGCGGGGCGGGGCGGGGCGGGGCCAGGCGTACACACCAGCCTGGGAGCAGAGGTGGCAGGCCCCTCACCCAAGGGTGGGGTCAGCTGAGCTTGGGGAGGAAGGCGGGTGAATGGGGCTGAGGTGAGAGGACTATAGGGCAAAGGGGCCAGGTTGAGGGGCAGGCAGAGGGCGGGGCAGAGGGGGTCTGGGATGCGCGGTGGGAGTGGGGCGGGGGGGGGGGGGCGGAGAGCGTGACCCTAATCAGGGAAAGAGGCCATGTAGCTGGGGCAGATAGGGAAGAGGTGAGTCGGCTGGGAGTTGAGCCTGGCAGCGCTTAGAGGGAGGCTAGGGCTAGGGTTAGGGTTAAGCCTGCTTCTGGATAGGCATAGGACCAGAAGGTAGGGTTGGGCAGAAGAGATAGGTGTGTGTGTGTGTGTGTGTAAGAGTAAAGCAGGTGGGAGAATGGGCTGAATGTATAGGAAGACGGGATGGAGGCCACAAGAATAGGGAGTGTGCAAAAGGAGCGTGGGGTCCACGGGGGGCTTGTCTTACCACCTTGGCAATTTTCCCGCTCTAGGGAACTTGACCAGGAAGCTGCCTCGGAAGACCGCAGTGCGCGCTGGAGACACAGCCATCTTTTGGGTGGAGATGGCTGTCCCCGAGGGCCCTGTCCAGTGGCTACGGAACCAGGAGGAGATGGTGGCCGGGGGCCGGGTGGCCATCACCTCAGAAGGCACGTGCCACACACTGACCATCTTCCAGTGCACCTTGGAGGACATGGGTGAGGTGGCCTTTGTGGCCGGTGGCTGCCGAACGACCACCCAGTTCTGTGTGTCAGGTAGGTCTTTGGGTGTCCCCTCTCTGCAGGGACACAGTTCTCCCCAAGCGCTGTAGGCTTCCCTTGCCAGTGGAGGTCCAAGGGTATCGGGAAATTGTGGTTGTGGGTCCACCACTCCAAGCTCTTCTCTTGAGGGGGGACTTCCTACTGCAGCAGGGTGGCAGGCTGGAGACAGGCTTCTGAGCCCACAGGTGGTGGGTGATGCCATTCCACCCACCAGAGAGGTGCCCGGGGAAAGCAGGAGCCTCTAGTTCTGCCATTCCCTTCCTGGGTGACCCAAGGCTGGGGGAGGGAACTCTCAGTTGGTGAGTTCAACCTATTTCCCACACAGCGCCCAGGAGGCCACCCCTGTATCCCCCTGCTGACCCTGTCGTGAAGGCCAAGACGGAGAGTTCTGTGACCCTCAGCTGGTCCCCACCACCCCACGGGGACCGCCCCGTCACCATTGATGGTTACGTGGTGGAGAAGAGGAGGCTGGGTGCTTATGCCTGGACCAGGTGTCATGAAGCTGAGTGGCTGGCCACAACTGAGTTTACTGTCGCTGGCGTGGCTGAGGAGGGCGACTACCAGTTCCGAGTATCAGCCATCAACCACTTTGGCCAGAGTCCTCACCTTGAGTTTCCAGGAACCATGCACTTGGGTGAGTCACAGGGGGCTGTCAACTGCCCCTGAGCTACCTGACCCCAAAGCGTGATTCTGGCTCCAGGGAAGCCGGGATGATCTTAAAGGGACTCTCTGTGTGGGTTGGGAAATGTTAGAGCCTCCTAGAATGCTGGGCATTCTGAGACGGGACCCAGGTCCCACTGAACCTGGCTCAGCAGCGGCCTCAGGGAGCCAGGCTTCAGCTCCTCCATCTATGTGTGGGCGGGGCAGAGGAGGAGAAGGCGGAGGCTTCTCATCTGTCCCCAACTCCTCCCTTAATGTTACCCACTCTGCAGTCCCCAAGCTGGCTGTAAAGACACCTCTGAAGGCGGTGGAGGCAGTGGAGGGTGGTGAGGTCACCTTCTCCGTGGACCTCACGGTGGCCTCTTCGGGCGAGTGGTTCCTGGATGGGGAGCCCTTGAAGGCCAGCAGCATATATGTGATCCGCTGTGACCGCACCCGGCATATGCTCACCATCAGAGAGGTGCCTGCCAGGTTGCATGGGGCACAGCTGAAGTTTGTGGCTAATGGCATTGAAACCAGCATCCAAATGGTGGTCCGAGGTAGGCCCGAGTCCCAGAATCCTGTTTTCTCTGCAGTGCGGCGGTAGGCAGGAGGGGCAGTCCCTAGAGAAGGTCTGTCTGAACGCAATGTGATGAAGGGGGCATGGCAGCTGGGTGCGTGAGGCTGCTCACCCCAGGCTGCCAGTCGATGGTGGGCTGTGTGTGTGTGTGTGTGTGTGTGTGTGTGCCTGTGTGTGTTTAAGATGCCCCATGGCTGGACCCCATCTCTAACTGCCTCTCTTCTCATCCTCTTTTCTATCTCTCTGTCCCCATGCCTCCTCTCTGCCTGCCTATTTCTTTCTCACCCTTGTCTCACTCCCCCTACATGTGGCTTTCTCCGTGGTCTTCCTCTTCTCACTGCCGCTCTGTGTTCACCGTCTCGCTCTTTATGCCCCTCCCTTCTCTTGCCTTTCCTTGACTTCCTTTCCATGTCTCCTTCCAACCCACCCTCTATCCTGGGTCTGTCTTTTTCCCTTTTACCGGTCTTTCTCCCCCCTCAATCCTCTCTCCTCTCCTTCCCTGCTGATGGCTCCCTTGCCCCACCTTCTTGTGCTCTCTTGGTCCCGACTAACTTGACCTCTAGCTGCTCTCGGGCTGCCCAGCAGCAAGCTTCCAGCTGTGGCTGCCCGGGAGGTGCTGGCCCGGCTGCATGAGGAGGCACAGTTGCTGGCCGAGCTGTCGGACCAGGCTGCGGCTGTAACTTGGCTGAAGGATGGCCGTGAACTGTCCCTGGGACCCAAGTACGAGATGCAGGCGTCCGCTGGGAGGCAAGCGCTGCTGGTGCGGGATGTGGTCCAGGCTGATGCCGGCCTCTACGAGTGCGTCAGTCGGGGGAGCCGCATTGCCTACCAGTTGTTGGTGCAGGGTGAGTGCAGGGATGCCATTATGTCCTTCTTGCTCTGCACTGTGGTTCTGGGGGTGTGTTCCCTGTTCCCTAGCTCCAGGCACGCTCTGAGGGGTTCTGGGCAGTAGGCTAGCTGTTTTCTGGCTTGTATGGGTGAGCGAGTGTGTGTCTAAGAGCGTGTGTGCATGTGTATGAGTGTGTGTGTGAGTGTGTGTGTGTTTTAGTGGCGGCAGGTAGCTCAGCTCTGTAGGAAGAAGGATGTCCTGGTTGTAGTTGGAACCTCTCTGGTCTGGGCGATAGTTAGGGTTCCATGTGGCCTCACTCTGGGCATCTGCGTTTATTCCCTGTCAGCCTCGCAGCTTTTCTTCACAGACACAGCAGGTGGCTGTGTGGATGCTGCAGTTGGGGGAGGGGAGTCCAGCTGGACCTCGGAGGCACATGTGCAAGCTTTCTGGGGAATGGCAAGATGCTTGGGTCCCTCTTGCCAGTGCTTCTTGCACTGCGATATGGGGGTATGACACTGGCTGGGGGCAGCTTTGGGCACCAGGCGGGGCAAGGTTATCTCCTCCTGCTCCCTGAATGAAAACGCTCTAGACTTCCAGCTCTGGCATAGGCGCACACCACCCTTGAGGGGCCTGGGCTTCCCCAGGCTGAATTATTGGGTGGGGTCCACATTGGTCTCCACGACTGAAAGCTCTCTGCTGCCTTCCAGAGCCATGTGCTGCCGTTCCTCACACAGGCTCTAAAAACCCACAAATGCGTGAATCCCGCACGTCACGATTCTTAGTAATATGCACGGCTTTAAGTCTGGCTGTATCCAAAAGCAAATATCACGGCATGGTCAGTGTCTGGGGGTAGAGAAAACTGGGATGTGCTCACGAATCAGACCTTCCTTTGCTCTGTAGAAAGTGTTTCTAGAGGTGGGCAGATTAGAGGTTGAGAGAAAACTGCCTTTGCCAGTAAAGGCTGGCCTGGCGATTTCTTGTGGCCCTTCCCTGCTAATCTGTTCTGGCCAGTGAAGGGCTGGACATCACACACTCGGGTTTAAGAAGAGCCACAGCCAGGCAGCGGGCCATGGAGGATCTGTGTGGCAGGAAACGGAGTTTCCTGGAGTCCAGAGTTTATTAATCAGAATCCGGGATTTAGGAGCTTGGCAGGATCCTCTGAATAAGGGCCCTTGTCCGACTGTCCCCAGAGGCCATGGCGGTGTTTGCCAAGAAGCAGCCAGCTCGCAACGAGGTGAAGGCAGAGGCGGGGGCCAGCGCCACACTGAGCTGCGAGGTGGCCCAGGCCCAGACTGAGGTGACGTGGTTCAAGGACGGGAAGAAGCTGAGCTCCAGCTCGAAGGTGCGAGTGGAGGCCTCGGGCTGCTCGAGGAGGCTGGTGGTGCAGCAGGCGGGCAAGGCGGATGCTGGGGAGTACAGCTGTGAGGCCGGGGGACAGAAGGTCTCCTTCCGCCTGGATGTGGCAGGTGGGTGCCAGGGTTGCGCTCAATGGGATTATTCCAAGTTCAGGTATCTTGGGCTGGCATTCTTCCCGCCCTTAGACCTCAGTGTTTGGGAGTCTTTAGCTCTGTCCAGTGACTTTCCCCATCAGGAGATCAAAGCAGGTTGATAGTTGAGCCAGTCTTGGTGAGTTTTCCTGGTGACACCGACCTGGGATGATGAGCTTACACAGTGAATGTAGGTGTGGTGGGGTCTAGTCTGTAGCCTATGGGGGAGGGGGAAGGCCCATGGCTGTAGTGCAGAGGGCAGGGATCCTCAGTCCATTTCTGCTTGCTGGGTCCCAGCGCTCTGGGAGCCCTTACTTGGCCCTGTCGTAATTCCCATGTGGCCACGAATGGTGTCTAGCCCTCTCTGCTCCATCCTTGCACTTGGGAAAAGGCCACACAGCATGTGGCCACTCTTTCCTGCTTGACTCGACTGTATTCTAGTTTCTTGTACTTCCTCTCAGCTGCGAATTAAAAAGATGTGGGCTGCTGGCTTGGGGACTGAGGTGGTCAACTGTGCCTCCTCCTGCTGTCTGTGGTCTCTACATACATGAGGGCTGGGAAGCCATGGATGGCCTGAGGTTTCTGGGGGACCTGAGGCAGGAAAGAATTTTGTTAAGAGGCTATGACGGCCTTGAGGGCTACAGTAGCTCACCTGCCAGCAAACCTCAGAGTGGGCCTGGAGGGCAGCGAGAAGACCCTGCAAACCCAAGCTTTCCACAGATGATGCTTCAGAGCACACAGCTTGTGGTCACATGTGGCACAGAACCTTGTTTATGAGCACATGATGCTATGTCAATTATGGGCAGTGCTGCCTTGACAATCGCTGGGGTCTGATGAACCCCAGGCCCTGGAGAAAGGCTGTTATGTTTAGTCTGGGGTCTCTGACCCACTGTGTCCCTATCTGTTCTCAGAGCCAAAGATGCTGTTTGCCAAGGGGCAGCAGGCACGCAGCGAGGTGAAGGCAGAGGTGGGGTCCAGCGCCACACTGAGCTGCGAGGTGGCCCAGGCCCAGACTGAGGTGACGTGGTTCAAAGACGGGAAGAAGCTGAGCTCCAGCTCCAAGGTGCGAGTGGAGGCCTCGGGCTGCTCGAGGAGGCTGGTGGTGCAGCAGGCGGGCAAGGCGGATGCTGGGGAGTACAGCTGTGAGGCCGGGGGACAGAAGGTCTCCTTCCGCCTGGATGTCACAGGTCAGTTGGTTAGACAGTTGACTCTGACATGGGGCAAGCCTGGGAGAAGTGTCTGTGTGGGCTGGATCCTGGGTGTGCTGCACAGACCACACAAGGGCATGTATTGGCTAGTTCTCCACATGCAACAAGCAACCCCACACTCCGAGGAGTGAGGAGCAGTATGCTTGTCTCTCCCCAATCCATGGGGCGAGAAGTGCTATGGGTCCATCCTGATGGCTCACCTCTACTCAGTGTGGTGGCACCAGGGCTTGGAACCCAAGCTGGATTTATGCATCTGATCTCCCCACCGGGATGACCCTGGAGGAAGTGGCTGTATGGGTTAGGGTGGTGAGAGGCCCCTTGGGCTGACCTCTGCGCTGTTTAGAGCCTCTTTGTCTCCCTCTGTGCTCTCTCTTGATTTGCAACAGTTTGTTGCCCCGGTGGTGGGGGACATGAGGGACACCTGGGCCTCTTCTTGAGGTGGCCTCATTTCTCTCAGGTTCAGGAGCTCGTAAAGCCGTGCTCTGGTTGACCAGAGTGTGACCTCTGCTTGCTGTTTACTCAGAGACTGGTCCCTGGGGGAACCTTTTTGACTTTTAATCACAAAGTCAGACTTTTATTCTGTGTCTTCCTCTTTCAAATTCTTTCTGCCTCATGGTCACACATGGCTTTCATGCCTCCAGACATCACATTCAACTTTCAAAGGAGAAAAGATATGGAAGGATTGGGAATTAGAGTGTTCTCTCGCTCTCTCTCTTTCTCCCCCTCTCGCTCTCTCTGTGTGTATGCTCATGCTAAAATTGGTTGATTTTTTTTTCATTGCTTTTGAAGTCCTAGCCAAATATTCACTTTCTATACCTATATACTGACTGAAGTGTTCCTTCATACTTCCTTCTAGCTGTCTCCTGGCTTCTGATTTTATGTTTAGGTCTTTGTCACATTTTGAGTTCATGTTTGAACAAGGAGAGAGTTAGGACCTTGTTCAGTTGATCACTGTAAACTTTTTTCTTTTTGGGGGGTGGTGGTGCAGGGGGAGGTCAGGGTCTCACTATGAAGTATTGGCTGGCCTCAAACTTCCTGAAATGTGTCCATCTCTGCCTCCAAAGTGATGGGATTAAAGGAATGTGCCACCATGCCTGGCAAATCACTGTAATAAAAAAAAATTGCCTGCATTCATGCATGCCTACCATGTATGTGCGGTGCCCGAGGAGACAGAAAGGGGGGAGAAAACCCCTGGAGTTGGGGTTACAGGTAGGTGTGGGCTGTCATGTCGGTGCTGGGAAATGAACTCAAGTCCTCTCCAAGAGCAGCACACACTCTTAACTGCTGAGCCATGTCTCTAGTCCAGGATGACTGTAATTTTTGTTTTGTTTTTTGTTGTTTTTTTGAGACAGGGTTTCTCTGTGTAGCCCTGGCTGTCCTGGACTCAATTTGTAGAGCAGGCTGGCCTTGAACTCCCAGAGATCCCCCTGCCTCTGCCTCTCTGAGTGCTGGGACTACAGGTACATACCACCATGTCCAGCTGGATGACTTTAATTTTATAGTAAGTTTTAAAACTGGGAAGAGGAATTTCTCCAATTTTGTTCCTTTTTCTTTTAAAATTGATTTATTTTCTTAAAAATTATTTTATTATTTTGTATGTATGGGTGTTTTGTCTGAATGTATGTCTGTGCACCATATGAGTTCCTGGTACCCACAAAGAACAGAAGATCCCCTGGGGTGGGAGTTGTGAATGACTCTGAGGTGCCGTGTGGGAGCTGAGAACAGAACTCAGGTCCCCTGGAAGAGCAGCCAGTGCTCTTAACCATGAAGCCATCTCTCTTTCTTTTTTAAAAGATCGGGTTGGCCACCCAAGCTTCCCTGACTTTCTATGATAACTTTAAAGTCACTTCTCAAACTTTACAAAGAACATACAGCGTATGTGACTGTACAGTTCAATTTTAGGGGTATTGCCATTTCAAGATTAAGAGTTCAAGCCTGGTACTGCGGTATGCCTTTTCATTTGTTTACTTATCTGAATATTTCCAGTCAGCAAAGAAGGCTTACATTTGTTTGTGAACTTATTACTAAGTATTTTTCACCACTGTGATGGAATTCTCCCTTAGTTCCACCTACACAATGAATTCTTTTGAAAAATTTCATACATGTATATGCCTCAATCATATCCACCCAGGCTTCCTCCCTCCAGGGGTCCTCCTGACCCCCACCCAACAGATCTCCCATTTTCTTCCCTCTTTCTTTCCTTTCTCCCTCTAAGTAAGTTAGGGCTGCCCATATGGCGTGCACATGGCCATCTGTTGCGCCATGGCTAACCTACCAGTGGTGACACCCGCAAAGAAAGAGTGACTCTTAAGCTCCCGGTAACCACCCGATGGCATCAGCCCCGCTGTGGCTGATGCAAGGAGGGGGACTGATTTCTGGGTGCTCGTCTAGTTCCTGCAGCCTTGCTGAACCCCCTCGGCAGCGCCAAGCTCCCTTGTGTGTCCCTGGGGATCTCTGGGTACCAGGCCATCATATGTGTAGGCAGAGAGGCTTGCACATCTTATTTCTTCTCTGGATGATCTCGTGTTTCGACTACTGACTCAGTCTTTTACTGAATGACGGGATCTCCAGGTTTTCTTTTCTTTTCTCTCTCTCTCTCTCTTTCTTTTTTCCTCTTCTGTGTCAATTTTCTCAGAGTTTTCCAGGAACTGTCAGGAACTTTTTCAGGAACTAAATATCTCTCTCTCTCTCTCTCTCTCTCTCTCTCTCTCTCTCTCTCTCTCTATTTATTTATCTATGGTTTTCAAGACAGGGTTTCTTCATGTATCCCTGGCTGTCCTGGAACTCACTCTGTAGACCAGGCTTGCCTTGAACTCATAGAGATCTGCCTGCCTCTGCCTCTTAGGTGTTAGGATCAAAGGTGTGCACCATCACTTCCCAGCTATTATCTTGTTAGTTGACACACAATCATTCACAATATTTTTTGAGAATCTTTGTACTTGTGGGGAGCCTGTCTTAATGTTGTCATTTTTTTAAATTTTAATGAATTATTTATTTTAGTTCAGCCAGTGACTAGTCTGTTCTATTGATCTGTTTTTGTTTTTGTTTTTGTTTTTGTTTTTTTCATTGTATAGCCATTGATGCTCTTGGGCCAGAGGGTGTGCCCCTCCCTCCCTTTTAAAAGATTTATAATTTATTATTTATACAGTAGTCTGCCTGCATGTGTGTCTGCACATAAGAAGAGGGCACATGATTTTATTACAGGTGGTTATGAGCCACCATGTGGTTGCTGGAAATTGAACCCAGGACCTTTGGAAGAACAGCCAGTGCTCTTAACCTCTGAGCCATCTCTCCAGCTTCCTATTTTTCAAGGAATCAACTTTTTATTTACTTGAATATTTATACTGTTTTCTTTAGAAAAAAGAATAGAATTGTCACCAGCATTTGTCCCTGATAATAGTGTTTGTGTGTTAGTGGCTTCTTTGAGCTGGCCTATAAAGGACATATTCCTCATCACGTGATTGGGCAGTGCTAGTCTGCGGCTGATGGCTATGGATGCCGCATTTCCCTTGCAGACTTGCACTGAGCTCTGCATTACCTCCAAGTTCACAGAGCCCTGAGGTAGCCTATATATGCAGGCCTTTCTGAGCATGGTGGCTTGCTAGGAGACATCAATGAGTTTCAAAGCCCCTCTGGAACTTCCCTAACTTTGGTCATGCTTGTTTGCTGCAATCCATTCTCCACAGTCCAGGGAAGCCTGAAATTAAGCAAAGACTTCTGACTGTTCCGTGGTCCTTCCTGGGGACAGTGCTCTGCACTGGGGACTTGGAGCTGATGGACACAACCTGTGAGTGACATTCAGGGGTCACCACACATGTCAGATAATGCTGCTATCTGGGGATGGTCTGCTCTGCTCTGTCTGGGGCTGCTGGGGCACCACTGTGTTCAAGGTCACCTTGGAGTGAATTTGGTGAGGAACAGTGATATAAAATTCCTCACATCTGGCAGTTGTGACCCAGACTCAGTGGTTTTTCTGGACACATGTGTCTGTTGTTCCAGAGTTCCCATTTTGAGTCTAAACCTCCTCCCCCTTTTTGTGGCAGGGGGCAGGGAGAGGTTAATGTTTCAATTGCTTTTATGATAGAAATGGAAAATGAACTACAAATTTGTAATTGGCAATGTATTCAAAAGCACATACTCATTCTCATGGGACATCCCACACACCTAGGAGCATTTGGAGACAACCCCAGCCACATCCACTAAAAGGAGTGACCCTTTGACCTTTAGATTCCTGGAGACAGGAACGTGGAGGTGATACATTTAGCTTCTAGGAGGCAAATCGAAGAATTGTTTGGATAAGGGGAGACCAGGTATGAGATGATGAGGTCAGAGGAGGTCTTACTCCAGGTCAGAGATGATGAGATTTGAGGAGAGATACTGACTGTGAGCATGAAGAGGAGGCAGGGGCTCGGGAGCTGTTGCAGAGGTGAGTGGAATGACACTAAGGGAGAGTAAGAAAGAGGGAGCTATGAGGACAGTGCAGACTTGGGCAAAAAGAAACGGAATAATGAGTGTGTTCCAAGCCCACACAGAGAAACCCTGTCTTGAAAAGCCAAAAAAGAAAAAAACAAACAAGAAACAGAAACAGAATAATAATGATGGCACCAGTGTCCAAAGTACTGAGGCAAACAACTCTCAACCTCAAATTTCATACCCAGCTAAGCTGTCATTCAGAAGTGAAGATGAAATAACACATATTCAAAAAGTACCTTCAGAGAGTTTACTTTTCACAAAAACTTACTGGAAGAATTGTCAATGGTGACAATTGTCAATTTATCACTGCTCAGAGTGAAAAACCTTAATCAAAAGTAACAGAATGGGGTTCTAGAGTCAACAGAATTTGGGAACCAAGATGGAGCCTAATTCAGTTATAACAACTGTGTGTCCCTGTTTATTTACAGAGCCCAAGGTGGTGTTTGCCAAGGGGCAGCAGGCACGCAGCGAGGTGAAGGCAGAGGTGGGGGCCAGTGCCACACTGAGCTGCGAGGTGGCCCAGGCCCAGACTGAGGTGACGTGGTTCAAGGACGGGAAGAAGCTGAGCTCCAGCTCCAAGGTGCGAGTGGAGGCCTCGGGCTGCTCGAGGAGGCTGGTGGTGCAGCAGGCGGGCAAGGCGGATGCTGGGGAGTACAGCTGTGAGGCCGGGGGACAGAAGGTCTCCTTCCGCCTGGATGTGGCAGGTGGGTTTTGAGACTCTAATTTAGTTTGTAAATGTTATGAGCCTGGTTATGGCCAGGCAGGGCCTGGTGTTTTTCCCACTGAGTGTCGTTTTTGTCTATCTCACATCCTCTGCTAGTCTTCTCCCTGGGCCTGAGCCTGGTGCATATGTGCTCAGCTGGGTCAGGGCCTTTTGTCTGCCTCACGAGATGTCATGCTGTAATGTTCTATTTCATGTTCTCAGTGCCTGCTCATATACCACCAATGTTCCTTGGTGCCCTGGACTCTGGTCCTACCTGTGTGTAGGGCTGAGGTGACCAAGGTCTCTTTGTCCAAAGTCTCTCTCACAGCTCTCTGTGGTCTCACCACATGAGGTGTCTTTTAAAGGGTTTTGGAGTACTCCCCTCCACCCCCTTTCCCTGAGGCTGGCCTGAGAACAACAAACAGGACCTCTCACAGTCTAGTTGTGCTTCACCCAGGGGCTTAAGGCATCAGAAACTCAGTGACCATCAAAAGGCAACCTGTGACAACGACTCTTGGTTTATTGATTCATGCCAGTCAAAATAAGAGATTTAGACGCTTGTGGGAGCAGCGAGGTGGAAGCAGGATTTGTAAAGAGAAACTGGGGAAATGTGAGAGAAACTGCAGAGTGTGTGTGTGTGGGGGGACTCCCCAGAGAGTAACAGGCATTGAGCTTCTTGTATGGAAGGCTTTTTTTTTTTTTTTTTTTTTTTTTTTTTTTTTTTTTTTTTTTTTTGTGACTGGGTTTCTCTGTATAGCTCCAGCTGTCCTGGAACTCACTCTGTAGACCAGGCTAGCCTCAAACTCGGAGATCCACCTGCCTCTGCCTCCCAAGTGCTGGATTAAAGACATGGGCTACCACTCCGTTTATGTCTGGAAGTTTTGATAGGACTTATGGCAAAAACTGAGCAAAGACTGAAGCAATCACATTTTAGTTAGCCAAGTAGAGCTCCTCTCCCTGTGCTCTTGGTCCAACAGGACAGCTCGCCTGCGGTGGCCACCAGGTAGGGGGTTGGAACTCCTCTTCTGCCATCTCTGACTCCACTTGTACTTACCCCTACAGCCCCTACAGTCACATAGTTAGTGACGCTGTCCTCAGACTTTGCAGGTGTCTCAAGAGCTGCTTATCACACTAAGCTCACGGCTCCCAAGAGGTGACTGCAGTTGCTCTTAGTTAATTTCCAGTTTGTGTGATGGTCAGGATTGACCTAAGCCTTCACTACCCCTTACACCCCATGTAAGCTACCCCCTGCACTAGCTCAGGCATGCTGCCCTATTGTATGGCTTAGTCTAGATCCATGTTCCTGGTGTTCTGTGTGGAGCACATGATGATCTGTGGAGTGTGTGTGTGTGTGTGTGTGTGTGTGTGCCTGCACATCCTGCTGGTGCGTGCTAGGCAAGAGCTTTACCACAGCGTTTCACCCTTATCCGAGGCAAACCCTTCGGTATGAGAATTTCTGTCTTGAATCTGACGTATAGTTGCAGGTGAAAAGGACTGAACAGCTCATGTTGCTGTGGCTCAGTTGCCAACAGTGAGTTCCTGTTATCAAGTTGTGTTTATTCCATGGTCTTTAGCCAACAGTTCTGTCCCTCCTGAACTGGCCCTGAGGCAGTGGTGGGATGTGAGGATGAGCTGTGGTTTTCTGCTGAGAGGTACAGGCCTTTCTCTGGGCTCAGAGAGTTCAGAGGGTGAGAGTGTTCATCTACCTACCCTCCACCCCGGCAGCCTCATCCAGGCCCATTCTCCATGTGACTTCCATGACTCAGATAGTTTCTGATTCTGTGTCACTATCTGTCCCCAGAGCCCAAGGAGGTGTTTGCCAAGGGGCAGCAGGCACGCAGCGAGGTGAAGGCAGAGGCGGGGGCCAGCGCCACACTGAGCTGCGAGGTAGCCCAGGCCCAGACTGAGGTGACGTGGTTCAAGGACGGGAAGAAGCTGAGCTCCAGCTCGAAGGTGCGAGTGGAGGCCTCGGGCTGCTCGAGGAGGCTGGTGGTGCAGCAGGCGGGCAAGGCGGATGCTGGGGAGTACAGCTGCGAGGCCGGGGGACAGAAGGTCTCCTTCCGCCTGGATGTTGAAGGTAAGGTTTTCTATGTTCTGTAGTGTGTGTATTAAGGCATTAGGATGGCCTGTTTTCCCAGCTTTGCCTATGATCACTGCTAGCAATCGTTGATCACATTCAGGTGCCTTGATTTTGTGAGGTGTTTTTTATTTTTAAAAGATTTTAAACTTCTCAGCAGTTGCATGAGGAAGAACCCTGGCTATTCCCATTTTAAGATGAGACACAGATGAACTAGGACTTGCTTAGCCAGACAGTTGGAGAGCCAGGGCTTGAGTCCCTTGAAGATCTCTGCCCCCCTGGCATCTCCTATAGCTGGTCTCCAGATGTGGGTTCTTGAAATTTCTGTTTGTTAAAAAAAAACACTGATTTTTGGCGGTTGAGCCTCTTAGTTTATGTCAACTTGACACAAGCCAGAGTCATTTGGGAAGTAGGACTCTCAGCCGAGAAAATGTCTCCATAGGATCGGCGTATTGGCAGATATGTGATGCATTTTGTTAATTAGCGATTGATGTGGGGAGGCCTCAGCTCAATGTGTGCAGTGAAGCTCTGGGCACGTGGTCCTGTGGTGTGTAAAGAAAGCCGGGTAACATGGAAAACAGATGCACAAATCTTTTGCAGCCCGGAACTGATTGTTCAGTATTTGTTTTGCCACATGAGACAGCTCAGAGGAATGCTGTTGTTAATGATGAGGCTTGTCTTGCTCATGAGGTTGGAGCTGGAGATGACTGTGAGTGGTGCTGGCTTCAGTTGACACCGGCATATCCTGAATACAGATTTGTATTCTTAGAGGGTTAGGAGTGAATACGATTGGACATCATTCTTAAGAGAAGTGGCGTGTCAGTCAGTGAAAGGAAGATGTACTTTAAAATGGTCCCTAAAGTAAGCTGTTTGTAGGAATTTCCAGAAATGCTCTGGTGGAGAACTTTGAGGTTGTCCCAAGTGTGTGTCTTTAATTCAAAGAGAGATAGAAGAATAAAGAGACTCATGAGCTGACATCACAATTGGATAAAAGATCTTTCTTTGAGAAGGGGCTATCCTCAGAAATCTTGAACTTCAGTGACCGCAGAGGAAACACACGTGGAATCCCAATAAATAAATTTGTCTAGTTTTTTTTTTTTTTTTTACAGAATAGATGCTTTAATGAGTGCTATTTTTAATTTCATTTTTCAAAATATTTATCTTTTCTGCTATACAAATTCTTACATTTTCTATGCTGAGGAATAAAACTGTCCTTAATTACCATTCACCATAATGCATACAATCTGAGTATTTTCAGACTTACTATTTCAATTCCGATTTTTCCCCAAAGGCAATCCGTCATACGAATTAAACTCTGTCATACGCAATCTGTAATACGTAGCTCACCTTTTGTACAAGTTTTCATCTATGTCTATAGTATTTCTTGTTTAGTTCCACTTCCCCTAAAAGCTTTTTTTTTTAATTTTTTTTGTTGATCAAAGAAAAACTAATATTGCTGTATATGTCTTTCCTTCTCTTCAACACAACAGTCTTTTGTAAACTCACTCCCAATATGAGATGCTGGATGTAGCTGGATCTTTCCTAAAACTGTTGTTATATCCAGAAATAATTCCACCTGTGCTTTCACCTACTATTCTTTATTTTTATTTGTATTGTTTATTTATATTATTAATTACATTTTATTAACTCTGTATCCCAGCTGTATCCCGCTCCCTCATTCCCTCCCAAACCCTCCCTTCCTCCCTCATCTCCTCCCTGCCCCTTTCCAAGTCCACTGATTGGGGAGGACCTCCTCCCCTTTCATCTGACCCTAGCTTATCAGGTATCTTCAGGACTGGCTGCAAAGTCCTCCTCTGTGGCCTAGCAGGACTGCTCCTGCCTTGGAGGTGGGTGGTGGGGTCAAAAAGCCTGCCATTGAGTTCCTGTCAGAGATAGTCCCTGTTCCCCTTACTATGGGAAACCAATTGGTTACTGAGCTACCACCGGCTTCATCTGAGCAGAAAATTTGTCTAGATGAAAAGAAAACCCTTTATACAATTGAAAGAGAGAAAGAAAACAGGTGGAACAAGCCCATGAGGAGTAACTTCTCCAGGGCCTCTCTGCCTCAGTTCCTGCCTCAGGTTCCTGCCTGAGTTCCTGCCCCAACCTTCCTCCATGATGGAGCCTACTCAGAACGTGCAAGCTGAAATAAGCCCCTTCTCCCCCAGACTGCTTTTGGTCACGGTGTCTCATAGCAGTGGATGCCCTGACTACGGCAGTACCGTTACGACGAGGACCTCGTGTGGTGGGCTTGGTGTTGGGGCCCAGAGCATCTGGCGTCTGTGGGTTTGTGCCCCCGTCTGCTGTGTGTTTTCCTGGTCTTTGGCTCTTTGCTCCCATGTGTCCCATGAGGAGTCGGGCTACACTGGTGGACCCTATCATGTTCTTACACTATTGTCACACACACACGCTTCTCCCTGCTCAATCATGTCCCTCTCTTTGCTTTAGTGGATGTTGTCTTTTGACTCGGCTTGCGGTTCACTGATCTCGCGTTCTAACACTAATGATACCCGCCGACACCACGGGAAGTAGGTTTACTTTCAGTTGTTGCACTTTTAAGCTTTGTAATTTCTGTTTGACATAGCAGAACCTACGGAGTCTAGATTTGATGACTAAATTGCCATCATGCATGTGTCACATACATACATACCCCCAGACACAGGCGCGCGCACACACACACACACACACACACACACACACACTGCTGCTGAACCCACAACCTTCACATCCTAATTGCATTTTCTACCACCGAGGAGCTCTGTCCTTAGTACCATCGCCACATTTCTTTTTCTTTTTTTCCCCATGTCTGGAATCTTGCCTGATAGCCCTGATGGATGGTGTGACTGTCTCTGAAGGTGGATCCCCATGATCTAACCACCTCTGAATAGGTCCTGCCATTTTCACAGTTGGGGGCTTTTCTCATATCCACTCCTGCCCTGGTGTGACAGAGAATTTTTTTAATCGCCGTCTGTATATTTAATGCTCAGACTGTTGGTTTTGATTATGTCCCCTAGTTCCAGAGCAAGGAGAACCCTCTATTTTTTTGGCAGGTGGGGAACACTCAGGCCTGGGATGGAATGGGCCTGGTGCAGTTTGGTCAGAGTTGCCTAACTCTCATTTATCTGAGTCCTGGGCACAGTCCTCCAAGGACTCCCGTGCCCACCCTTCAGCTGAAATGCCCAGTCTCTTTGTCAGAGGGTCTCTGCTCTGGTTTGGATGTGTGGCTTCTCACATGAGCCCATGTGGCATTTGGTTCCTATTGTGCTGAGTTGGGGAGGCATTTACAGAGCAGGCCCCAGTGGGAGGCAGGGGCCATGGAGCTTCTCCTTCATGAGTAGCTGAATGTGGTATTCGAGGTCTTGTGGGCCTGGAGTGGTTCCTGTGAGAATGGGTTCTGAGTGAGCCTGGCACCTCCCAAGTCCCTTTCTTTACTCTCCTGTCACTGTGATGCTACCTTCCCTGAGTCCTCATCAGAGCCTCGATGGTGCCAGGGCTGTTTCCTTGAACCTTTGAAACGGTGAATGAAACAAACCTGCCAGCTTCAGGCATTTTCCTCTAGCAACACAAACTGACTCAGGTGGCTGTGGAACCTACCTCAGGGACCTCCACAACCCACCAACCACAGAAAGGAAAGTGCGAGAGTGTGGGTCTTAGCCCCACACTATTTGGTTCACTGGGGTTTGGCTTCATAGACTGGGTCTCTGTCTGTAAGAGGTATCAGCCACCTCATTGATTCTTCCTCTTTGTTTATTTACTTTTTGAGACAGCGACTTATGTATCCCTGGCAGGCTTTGAATCTTCCCACTGCTTATATCTTATCGAAGCCTTGTGCCTAGTCCCAGGCCTGTGTTTCACTGTCACAGTCTACCCAGCATGGAAAATCAGGGGCGGGAGTAGCCAGTGTGACAGACACCTTTCCCAGCATTCTCTGTGCCACAGCTCAGGTGCCCACTTTCTTGCTCGCAGTTTCTACCAAGGAGGCAGGTCTGGCCGTTTGTCTGGCCGTTTATCCCTCGGCATTCTACTTGTCTGGCCATTTGTCTCTTAAGTACCACTGCACACCAGGGTGTCCATCACCACCAAGTCTAGGTCATCTGCTTCCTCTAGCATGCCAACATCGATGACATCCTCATTTCACGGACCAAGGCACCGTCATTGTCATGGTATATATATGTGTGTCCCGCCGGTGAAAAGGTAAAGCGTGAGCCCCTGCTGCTCACTGCGGACCTCCCCACTCTAGCTGCCTCCCAGGAAGCCTCTGCTCAGCTTGGCTGTGGAGGCGACTGAATGACAGTGAGTTCATTGGCAATGTGGAATTGCTGAGGGCCTATAGCCTTCACCTGCATTTCCCCACGTGCCTTTGAAGTGTCATTTATTTATTTATTTGCTAATGGAAAAAAAATTACAGCATTTCCTCTGTGAATTGTCTTAATAAAACATTCATTTTAGTTTTAATGTAACCTTTCCAATTTAAGGACACAGTATTTTAATTTGAAATGAAGGCATCTTACAGATGCAGAAATGAGCAGGATTGTGGGAGCTGGTGTTATAGGACATAGATCTTCATTAGGGATGGATGAAATATATCCAGTTTAAGAACATGGATGATGTCAGGTGTGGGGATGGATATGGAGAACCTGGTAACAGTTCAATATCCCTTAAAGTCACATAGGGCCCTTTGTCCTGACATTCCCATCACCAACTTGTATCCAAGGATATCTTAAAGACATTTACGTTTTTATTTATGTATATGTATATCTGCCTATAGATAGGTAGGTGCACATGGGTGTAGATGGGCTAGGAGGCCCAAAGAGTGTGTGGGATCCCCGGAGCTGGAGTTACAGGCGGTTGTTAGCCAACATAGGTGTATAAATTAGTTTTCTACTATTATGACAGAACACCACGACTAAGACAGCTTATAAAAGAACGCACTTAATCGTTCCATTGTGGTGAGGCAGGGTGGCAGCAAGCATCAAGCGTGTTGTCTGGAACAGCCGAGAGCTCACAGCTTGATCTCCAGTCAGAAGTCGGAGTGAGAGAGACATACCGGGAACAGCGTGTCTTTCCAAGGCTAAACATCCCAATCCTTCCCAAACAGTTCCACCACTTGGGGTCCAAATATTCAGGTGGGGCTATTCTCTCTCTCTCTCTGATTTTTTTGAGACAAAGTTTCTCTGTGTAGCTCTGGCTGTCCTGGAACTCACTCTGTAGACCACGTGGGCCTCAGACTCATAGCGATCCGCCTGTCTCTGCCTCCCAAGTGCTGGGATTAAAGACCTGCACCACCACTGCCTGGCCGGGGGCTATTCTCAATCCAACCACCACAGTGGGTGCCGGGAACTGAACTCTAGTTCTCTGTAAGAACAATTTTCGTTCCTAACCATTGAGCGAACCCTCCCAGCCACCCAAGTATCCTTAGAGTAGCTTTATTGATTATATGTCTAGGCAAACACCCAAAATGAGCTGTAAGAAGGGGAAAAAACCATTAATCAGTTGTGTTTATGCAGCACAACTCTATGTAGCAGCTTGAAGGAACAAACTTTTTTTTTTTTTTTTTTAAAGACAGGGTCTCACTGTGTAGCCCTGGCTGACCTGGAACGTGTTATGTAGTGCAGGCTGGCCTGGAAATCACAGAGGTCTGTCTCCCTCTGCCTCTTAAGTTAAAGTTGTGCACCACAATGCCTGGATTAACTGACAAATGATATACAACACGGATGGGTCCTTCAGACAAGTCGAATGAAAGCACGCCAACCCACCGAATGCAGTGTAATAAGTACGGTGAAGAATTGGTTGGTTAGTGGACCTTCCCATTGTATGGGTGTCGTAAAGGGCAGCCACACAGTCTGAGGCAGCTCTAATGTTGCTAGGCAACACTACCGTAAGGGACAGTTATTGTTATTTTGGGGTTAGACACTAAGTGGAGCGTCAGTACAGAGCATGCAAATGGCCTGACGTGAGTGCACCCAAAGCTCAGGCAGAAGTAACCGATGGTGACAGAAATCAGAGTAGTGGCTCTGCATGTGTGTGTGTGTGCCTGTGTATAGGCAGTCTGTGTGTATGGGGAGCTGGGCTGCTCTGTTCATTCATAGGTATGGGTTCTGTGGGGACAGGTACACTTGAAGTCCGCTGAGCTGAACAAATGCTTGTGCATACTTTATATGTGGATAAAACCAGCAGAGAGTGGAGGCTGGAGTCTGCAGGGCACACAGTGTGCCAGCTCCGGGATGTATCCCTGAGCAGTGGGACCTGCCACAAAGTTGACAGACACAGGGCAGGTGCTGCAGTAGCTCAGCCTCTTCCTCCTGGCCTTGAAATTGCTCTTCAGTCAGGACAACTTCCAAATGTATGCTCGAGCCTCTAAGACAAAAGACATTGTGTTTGTGAAGACATTGTGTATCATCTCACTGGACACCTGATGCTCATGACCTCATCAGCACAAGGACACAGTTTATGGAAGCCTGGAGAATCAGAGTCTATGAAATAGCTGCCATATTGTATTTCTCACCATGTGTCCCTATCTGTCCCTAGAGCCCAAAGTGGTGTTTGCCAAGGAGCAGCAGGCACACAGCGAGGTGAAGGCAGAGGCTGGGTCCAGCGCCACACTGAGCTGCGAGGTGGCCCAGGCCCAGACTGAGGTGACGTGGTTCAAGGACGGGAAGAAGCTGAGCTCCAGCTCCAAGGTGCGAGTGGAGGCCTCGGGCTGCTCGAGGAGGCTGGTGGTGCAGCAGGCAGGCAAGGCGGATGCTGGGGAGTACAGCTGTGAGGCTGGGGGACAGAAGGTCTCCTTCCGCCTGGACGTCACAGGTCAGTGTTCAAGTGTCAAGGTCAGTTGTTTGCTGGTGATGGGAGATTGGCTAAGAACCTAGATGATCCCATCTCTGCACATGTCCCTTCCCTGACAAACTGTTCTCTTGACGCTAGAGTGTGTGGAAGGAGGTTGGGTCCCACAGTCCCCTTGGAGGGCACAAGCTTAGCAACCTAAAATGTCCTACTAGACCCCTAAATACGAAAGTTTCCATCACTCCCCAATGGCACAACACTGGGGCCAAACTTCTAATGAGTGGGCCTTTGCAGAGTGTTGGTGTAGTTTTTTGTTTTTATTTTTAAGTGTTTTTTTTTGGTATTTTATTTGTTTTCTTATATGTCTCACCCTTCTCCACCTCAGTTACTTCCAACACCCCAACACCAGGTAGGAGAGACAGATGGTTAGTGGGGAGGGAGGCCATTGGGATCTTTTTAGACCACTTCCTGCTGACTAGGGACATTGAGTTCCTCTGGGCAAGTACAATCTTCATCTCATCAGGATGTCTCCAACCTCTCTTTTCTCTTGGTAAACCAGCAACAGCAGGAGCAGAAGCCAGCAGGAGGAACAGCTTAGTCCCCTCTCTTGGGGCTCTGTTCTTTTTATGCCCTCTCTAGAGTCCCCAGAACTAAACCATCTTTAGCTTAGAATCATGTTCCTGCCGGAGCATGCATGAGGCAAATAATGAGCTGCTGTGGAGCCTGAAGCAGCCCTGTATTCCTGGGATTAACAAAAACATGTTTACATAACATAACTGAGTTTTTAAAGACACCTAAACTCTCATTACAGGGAAGCATTTCAGATCCAAAAGCAGCACCCTCAAAAGAAGGAAAGGTGGGAGCCTTCACTGTACCGAGTGTTAGACTGTGCTAACATCAAGTAGTGAAGACATGGGCATCTCAGTGCAGGGATAGGCAACCAGACTGAGGAGCAGGAATGGTCCCTCATAGCAACGGATTCCCCCATGCTCCCTATATCTGCATCTTTTCCTTTCCCTTCTGGGACTCATGGAAGGGCTGTAGACAGTATGACTGTTTTATGAGAGATTTTGGACCATTTAACCCTATTGAAAAAAACATTGGATCTGGGCGTGGTAGTGCACACCTTTAATCCCAGCACTTGGGAAGCAGAGTCAGGCAGATCTCTGTGAGTCTGAGGCCAGCCTGGGCTCCAAAGAGATTCCCAGGAAAGCCGGGGCTTGTTACACAAGGAAACCCTGCCTCAACAGACACACACACACACACACACACACACACACACACACACACACACACAAAAGGAAAAAAATATTAGACCAACTCGACTTGAGTTCCTGACTTAGAATAGAAAGAAAAACAAACCCTCACAGTGACATGCAGGCCTTTTTCTGACTCAGCATAAGGATTGAATTCTTTATTTTAGCCCACATACAATAGTCATACTTAGTGAGCTGCGGCATGGATCTGAGAGCATGTCCACGAGGTGCACTGATCAAACCCAACATTTCTACTTTTTCGATGTTCATGTTTATATGTTGGGAACATTCAAAAGTGTCACGTGTTATCATGAAGTACAAAAGTAGTTACTCTGCATGAGAACTTACAGAATGAATATATGGGTCATTAGAACATACACTTATGGAATGCTCTCTCTCTCCCCTCAATCTCCTGTGCTGGGAATGAAATACAGAGCTCTGAGCCTGCTAAGCACAGCTCTCCTGCTGAGCCACCCTAGTCCCTAGGAACAAGTTCTTTAAAAGGATGAACACAGCGACCACCATAAAGCACATCTGAATACTTAGAGATTTACGGCTGTGACTTAGGTCTGGGGAGATGGTTCAGTAGGTAAAGGTGCCTGCTGAGCAACCCTCATGACCTGAGTTCAAACCCTGGAATCCACACAAGAGTGGAGGGAGTGGACCAACTCCACAAAGTTGTCCTCTGTACTGCCCTCCTCCCCCGTGCTGCATACAACAATAATACTAAATAAAAAACTAAAAAACCTAGTGATTCAGCAGAGCCTTCCACAAATGGGGAGAAGACAATCAACAAAACAAGGGAAGTGTCTGGACGGACTGTCATGTGATTGTCAGGCCTCTAGCATGAACATATGTGCCGAGGTCCTAAAGCGAGTGCCTAAAAGAAAGACAGTGTGGGCCTGGAGAGATGATGGCTCAGTGATGAAGAGCACCGGCGGCTCTTCCAAAGGTCCTGAGTTCAATTCCCAACAACCACATGGTGGCTCCCAATCATCTATAATGAGATCTGGTGCCCTCTTCTGGTGTGCAGGTGTACATGCAGGCAGAACACTGTATACATACTAAATAGATAAATCTTAAAAAGAAAAGAAAAGAAAGTGCTATTTAAAACTGAGTCAGGGCTGGAGTGATGGCTCAGCGCTTAAGAGCACTAAGGACCCAGGTTTAATTCCCAGTACTGTACATAAAATATAAATAAATTATTTTTAAAAATTGAGTACTGGGGGTGTGTGCCAAATTGTGATAGTTATTTTATCCCAAGTAACATGTTTTGGGTTTAGTTACCCACTGTCATCCATGGCTCTAAAATACATGGAAAGTTCCAGAAAAAAGCAGCTCATCAAATGGGTTGTCAGGGATCACATCCCTTCTGTTTAGTCAGTCCGTCTTTTAATTAATTATGGTCCAGAGTGTGGACTTTTGTTACACTGTTTCTTTAATTTTTCTATTTTATCACTAGTTGTTGTGATTTTTTTTTTGGAGGGGGACAGTCTTTCTACATATCCTTGGCTGTCCTGGAACTCACTCTGTAGACTGGGCTGGCCTCAAACTCAGAGTCCACCTGCTTCTGGTACCCAAGTGCTGGAATTAAAGGTGTGGATCACCATATTCACTTTTTTTTTTTTTTTTTTGAGACAGGGTTTCACTATGTAGCCCTGGCTGGCCGTGCCTGGAACTTGTTATGTAGACCAGGCTGACTTCAAACACAGTTATCTGCCTGCCTCTGCCTCTGGGATTAAAGCCATGTACCACACACCTGGCATATGAATTTTAAAAAGATGTATTTATTTATTTAAGGTATATAAGTGATATGTCTTCACACAAACCAAAAGAGGCAATCAGATCCCACTACAAACTGTTGTGAGGCACCATGCGGTTTTGGTTGCTGGGAATTGAATTCAGGACCTCTAGAAGAACTGCCAGTGCGCTTAACCACTGAGGCATCTCTCCAGCCCCCTAATTTATCAACAAACTTTTATCAGGGTCCCGTCAGGAAAAACATAGATGCAGTATTTGGTGTTATCTGCATTCGAGGCACCTACTTCAGGCCTTGGAATATTCTCAGATAAATGAGGAAGAATGGCTTTTCCCCTGCTTAGAGGCCCTGGGGCTTCTCCTGAGCCCAGAGTGCAGAGTGTGGGCGACATTCTGTCTCCAGCCGTCCCATCCAGGGTCTTTCCCATTGTGACTTTGCTGACATAGACAGTGCCTCTGACTCTGTGTGTTCCCATTTGTCCCCAGAGCCCAAGGTGGTGTTTGCCAAGGAGCAGGAGGCACGCAGCGAGGTGAAGGCAGAGGCCGGGGCCAGCGCCACACTGAGCTGCGAGGTGGCCCAGGCCCAGACTGAGGTGACGTGGTTCAAGGACGGGAAGAAGCTGAGCTCCAGCTCGAAGGTGCGAGTGGAGGCCTCGGGCTGCTCGAGGAGGCTGGTGGTGCAGCAGGCGGGCAAGGCGGATGCTGGGGAGTACAGCTGTGAGGCCGGGGGACAGAAGGTCTCCTTCCGCCTGGACGTCACAGGTCAGTGTTGAGATACAGTTTGTCTTGGGTTGAAGTGATGACTGGATCAGATGCGTGGCTGACCACCGGGTTCTTTCTGTTTACACTTCGTCTATTGCCATCTTCTGTCCTTCCACCTGTCATCTTAAATCCGTGGGTTCAGTTGATGTCAGGTGCTGCCATATTGTTTCGGGATCTGCCACTGACTGGAATGCTGTGCAAAAGCTCAGTATGTGATAGAGTGTCCCTAGTGATAGGGTGTCGTTGGTCCTCTGGCTGGTACATTGAGATGGCTGGAAAACACATGCGTTTTCCTTTTTTAAGAAACTTAATGCTAAGCCCTTAGAGGCTGTTCTTCTGTTTTTGGCCTATAGGTTCGTGTTGCATCCTTGGTGTCCTTGAGAGTTAGCCCCAGGACCCCATTATAGATACAAAATCCTCAGGTGTGCCAGCTCTTTATATAAAATGATGCTACATTTACATGTAACCAGCACGCGTGCTCTATACATTTTCTTCTCTTAAGATCTGTTTGATGCCAGGCTTGGTGGCGCACGCCTGTGATCCCAGTACTTGGGGGAGGCAGAGGCAGGCAGATCTCAGTGGCTTTGAGGCCAGCCTGGTCTGCAAAGTGAGTCTTGGACAGCCAAGTCTACACAGAGAAACCCTGTCTTGAGAAACCAAAAACAACTAAAAACAAAACCAAAAGCAAACAAGATCATTTTATTTTATTTTTTTAAAATGTGTGTGTGTGTGTGTGTGTGTGTGTGTGTGTGTGTGAAGTGGGTGTGTACATCTATATTCGTATGCTCACATGAGTTTAGGCACCTGCAGAAGCCAGAAGAGGGCATCAGATACCTGGAGCTGGAGGCACAGGTGGTTGTGAGCTGCCCAAGCTCTCGGGTCCTTTGGAAGAGCAGCAAGCACTCTTTACTGCTGTGCCATCTCTTCAGGCCCATCTATACGCTAAAAAACCAAGCCAGACAATACCTCCCCAAACCCCCAAACAAACCAGAGTCATCTATTCCATGTATGTGAATGTTTTGCCTGCATGTATGTGTACCATGTGCATTCCTGGTGCCTATGGGGTTCAGAAGAGAGTGTCAGATCCCCTGGACCCGGTGGTTGAAAGCCACACCACGTGGGGGCTGGAACCGAACCTGAGCCTTAAAGAGCAGCTAGTGCTCCTAACTGCTGAGCCGTCGCAGTCTCCTGGTTGATGGTACTCAGTGCAGTGTCAGTGCCGCCAGCTGCTCTTCTGTATCATTCGGGGCCTGAGAACAGGAAGGAAGCCTGTGTTTCTCATAGATGCAGTTCTGCCCCACTTCTGTATTTTCTATTTGCTGTTGCTGAATCCACAAAACAGACGACCAACTATACAATCTATTATAAACATGAACAACTGTAAAAAAAAAGAAGCCTGCTGTTTCTTTATGAGACATTATTCGAAGAGAATATGACAACTAGTTTTATGTTTTAAAAAACTGGCAAGTTGTGACCATTTGGCTGATTCCTAGAGAATCATATCAAAACTGACAAAAGAGGAAACTGAAAACTCCAACAACTCTGTGAGCTTTGACTAAATGGAAGCAGTAGTTTAAGAGTTGGTGTTACAGGTGTGTGTGTGGGGGGGGTGGGCATTCCTGTAGGAACATCATTCCAGAAGTTCTAGGAACAAATTGTTCTTCACTTTGTCCACCTGGGGAACAGGAGAGTGAAAGATGGGTCATTTATGGAAATGATGTGACATTTCATGGAAACGATGTGACATGGAAATCTTACAGGGGAAAATAGGTGAAACTAAAAGGCATGCCCACGTCCAGGCCAGATACTAAATGCCTGGTAGAAGGCTGCTCTGCAGTATTTGAAGACTGTGAGGAAAGGGAAGGGAAAGGCATGAGGAGTTAGCTCAACATAAGGCACAGGATCAGGACAGTGAAAGGGAAATGGGGCCAGAAGTCAGTCAGTGCAGGATCTAAGTATTTTATAATGTTTACTGATGGGCCAGTGAGCGGCTGAGTGGATAAAGGGATGTTCTGAAAAGTGTGAGGCTCTGATTCCTGGGACTCAGGTAGTAGAAAGAGAACCAACTCAGCAAGATGCTCTCAGACCATACATACTCAACGCATGGCACATGCAGGCCTACACACACACACACACACACACACACACACACACACACACACACACTATAAATAATAAAAACTCAGCTACCATCTTATATCCTGAAAAATGTCCAGTAAAACTCATCACGAATTCTTTACAGAAATCCACAGGCACCCTTACTATGAAAAACAGAACTAGAGGAAATGGCAGCTCACGCTGCACTTCAGGAGCGAGTTTGCCTTTGACATGGCAGTAAGGCAAGGCAGCTGGAGCAGGATTCGCAGTCCCTGGTTAGGATAGTCCCTGAGGTAAACAGTGTAGTGAGAGCCGTGGGCAGGATCACCTTGCGCAGAAATCCAGCACGCAGGGGACCCCACTCCATCTACACATGGCAGCCAACGCTTGGAAGATGAAATTCGACAGTGTTTACAGGCACTACAGAAGCCTTGGTTTTCTAATCTGATGTCCAACAAATGACATTCGGAGCCTGGCGGGGAAAGGGTCAAACGTTTTTGAAGGACTGTGAAGAAGATCAGAAGAAACTATTAGAGACCACAGAAGACAATTTGATTCCTACTCAGAACCCGAATCTACCTCTCTCTCTGTGTATCTCTGTCTCCATATCTGGGTGTGATGACAATCAACAAACTGATTACAAAGGCCTTGCGTACTCTTAAAAATGAACTAGCGATGGGATTTTCTCCATGAGTTCACCCCTCATCATAATGCACTCTTAACAGGACATTGGGCCCAAATATGGCATTAGAAGGGTAGAGCAAGATGGAAGTGGCCTCTGCCCTGGCTCTTGGCCGACCACCGTCACTCCTGTCCTGTGGTACTAGAGACGTGTAGAGACAGGACCATCTTCCTCAAGTGCTGCTAAGGGCGTTTTACGTTTGGAAAATGGGATATCCCTGGAAGTCTCCCCCAAGGCAAAGGCTGCAGTCAATAGTACTTTGAGTAGCAACCTCAGAGAAAGATGACTTGGTTGCAGTTGGGCATGCCAGGGCATTAGCATGTGAATGGCTTCGTACCCAGCACATGGTCACACGGCCTACAACCAACCAGTGCATGGGTGGCTTTGTGGCAATACTTGATTTAACGAGAAAATACACACAAGAGTGAGAAGTCGGGGCACATGGATGGGAGAATATTCACAGTACATGCAGCAGGTAAGACCCCGGGACTCAAACACATGCAGAGCTCCAAAGATGTGAAGACAGACAGTGAAGCTGGAAACGGGGTCAGCCTGGAACAGTGACAGCGCTGAAGAGCAAGCACGGGGGCTGAAGGCATTGGGTCTCCGCCACAGAGCCATGGAGCCTTTAAGGGGACCCTCTCCAGAATAGCCCCGGCAGCGGAGGCAGGATGTGTGGATGATCTGGTTCTGTGCTGAGGGCACTGGGCTTCCAGGCACAGTGGGCATGAAGTCTGGGTGATCTCCTGCCCTCCAGGGGTATCTATGCCATCAGGACTTTCTCCCATGTGGACTTCCTGGCCTAGACAGTATCTCTGACTCTGTGTGTCTCTTGTCTGTCTGTCCACAGAGCCCCAGGTGGTGTTTGCCAAGGGGCAGCAGGCACGCAGCGAGGTGAAGGCAGAGGTGGGGGCCAGTGCCACACTGAGCTGCGAGGTGGCCCAGGCCCAGACTGAGGTGACGTGGTTCAAGGACGGGAAGAAGCTGAGCTCCAGCTTGAAGGTGCGAGTGGAGGCCTCGGGCTGCTCGAGGAGGCTGGTGGTGCAGCAGGCGGGCAAGGCGGATGCTGGGGAGTACAGCTGTGAGGCCGGGGGACAGAAGGTCTCCTTCCGCCTGGATGTGGCAGGTACCTATTTGTCTTCATGAGAAAATGGACAGGGGCCTGAATTACCACTTTGACAGAACACTTGCTTTTTATGTTAGCTTTTATCTCTCACATTTCCCATCCTTCCTTTTCCCCTGCAACTAGGCTGGCGATGAGTACATAAAGTGTCAGAGGTGTCCATTTTGTAATCCCTGAGTGGTGTTCTATGGGGTAATCTGGAGTCAAATCTTCCCAGAACCATCTTGTTGTTGTGTGGGATCTGGGACTCTGGCTGGACCCCGTGTGTGGTCTCAGTCCTCCTCCTTCTACACAAAAGAGAATGGCTAAGAGATAGCTCAGTGGTTAAAAGTGCTGACTGCTCTTCCAGAGGACCAAGGTTCAATTCCCAGTACCCACATGGCAGCTTATAGCTGTCTGTGACTCTAGTTTCAGGGGATCTGATACCTTCACACAAAACATACATGCAGGTAAAACACAAATGCATATAAAATAAAAATAGATAAATTATAAAAAACATGATTGGGGCTTGGAAAACGTTCAGTGATTAGTTGAGTTCTTTAGTCTCCATGGGACCCAAATTAGGCTAAAGGTAATTAGGCTCTGTGAGGAGCTTAGAGGGTTCTTTAAAAAAGAAGGAAAGAGTACAGTTTTAAGCAAATACCGCTTACCCTTTGCTTTCAGTTTAGATCTGTGTATCAGAGATCGCCATAGAGTTCCTGCTCTGAGCTCATGAGCAGTGAGGAATGAGTATCCCCTTCCAAGCTAGCCCGCATTTCTGTCCGTGTTCGTGCCTGGCTCCAGGTCCTGGGAGGGAGAAGTCTGAGGCAGGCAGCTATTTGCTTACTGTGCAGTAGAGCCTCGAGGACTTACAGGGGCTGCAGTCCTGACTGGCTGTCAGCACTGTCACAGAGCAGTGCTCCATCAGACCCCTGCATAACCTCTGTCTATGGTTAGCTCTTGAGAAACAACCTATTAAGCCATCACGGAAATGCCATTTTAAAAGAATATGGCGAAGCTGGTGCTAAACGTGAGAAGTTATGATGGTTTGTCTGATTACTAGTGAACTGTGTGAAAACTGACATAAAAATTCAGTAAGTCTTATGAATTTTGCACAGGAATAGCAACCAAGTCTCCATATGTTTTCATGGAGAAAACATATCAAATAGTTCTGAAAACAGTTATTCCATGGAGATCTTTGTAGAGACTAGACAAAGGAGATGAACCTGTAGGTCATTTCATGCAGTCAGCATAGCTCTGGCATTAAGGTGTGGCAAAGAGCCATCTGCTGTGCGTGCCATGGGTGAAATCTACAGTACAGTATTGGCAGAGAACCGAGCAGAGGCAGGAGGGCTTACACTGTGATGAGGGTCATAGTTTTCCATTAAGGCTGAGGAAGTACTCTTCTCCCTTGCCAAAGCCAGCTCTCTGCCCTGTGGCCTTCCTGACCTAGACAATGTCTCTGACCCTGTATATCTCTGTCTGCCTCCAGAGCCCAAGGTGGTGTTTGCCAAGGAGCAGCAGGCACGCAGCGAGGTGAAGGCAGAGGCCGGGGCCAGCGCCACACTGAGCTGCGAGGTGGCCCAGGCCCAGACTGAGGTGACGTGGTTCAAGGACGGGAAGAAGCTGAGCTCCAGCTCGAAGGTGCGAGTGGAGGCCTCGGGCTGCTCGAGGAGGCTGGTGGTGCAGCAGGCAGGCAAGGTGGATGCTGGGGAGTACAGCTGCGAGGCCGGGGGACAGAAGGTCTCCTTCCACCTGGATGTCACAGGTGGGTGTTGTGCCGCTAAATTAGCCTTGTGTGGATGTGGTGGAGGTTGGCTATGGCTTGGGCAGATTCTGGTGCTATTCCCCTTTGAGATTGATTTTATTATTACTTTTTAATTGTGTATGTGTGTGTGGGTATGTGCACATGAGTGCAGGTTCTCAATGAGTCCAGAAGAGGGCATTGGATCCAGTGGAGCTGGAGTTACAGGAAGCTGGGAGTAGTAGCCCAATGTGGGTGCTGGGAACCAAACTCAGGTCCTCTGCAAGAGTATTAAGTACTCTTTACCTCCAAGCATCTTCCCAGCCCTCGCTCTTCCCTCTTTCTACTTTATCCGTTAGCCTCTCCTGCTTCTTCTTTTACTTATGGTTGAGCCCAGGGAAGCTTGGGGAGAGGGAGGAAGGGGAGGGGGAGGGAAGAGACAGGGATTTCTCCTGCAGGTTGAGTGCTGTTTCCATTACTGCATTGGGAAATATACTTCGTGTGATTGGCAGTGCAGCCTGAACTCCCCTCCTCAGATCCCTGAGGCGCGACAAGGTCCTTGACCTCCAACACAGAAGAGAGTTCCAGGACAAGTCAGAGAGAAGCAGAATTAGCTAGTGTATTGATGAAGCCAAGATTCACTGGAGAGTCACACATAGGCAATGGAGGTCCACCTTCCCTCTTGCTGTGTCTGTGATTGGGGTCCCTTGAATTTACTTAATCTGCACCTAAGTTTAACTATTAGCCAAAGTTTGTGCTGGTGTGTGTGTGTGTGTGTGTGTGTGTGTGTGTGTGTGTGTGTGTGTATGTGTGTGTATATATATTTTAGCCCACAGAATTTTGTTCTTGACATGGGAAGTTGTCCTAAGTAGACTGTGCAGGCTTGCATCATGGAGGGAACACTGGCTAAACACAAGTGTTCAGATAAAGGGCTCCTTAGGGACTCACAGGTCAGAAAGCAGTGGACCTGAGGCGTCATCTATTGGGATCTAGTTTTCAGGATCTAGTTCACCATGTTTCTCATGCAAATGGTCTGGCCAGTTATGTCAGAATTCCTGGCTGTCAGCCGGTGAGACATGGCTCTCAGATCTTGGAGGCTTAGCTGTGCTTAACCATCCATTTCAGAACATCTGCCCAGGACCCCTGATGCCGCATGCTGTTCAAGACTCCATATGCATCACGTCTGTGGCCTGTGGTGGTCCAGATGCAGCTCCAGGCTTAGTCAGATCAGCAGCATTTTATGCTCTGGTTGAGAGCCCCGTGGGGGAAAGTTGCACGTTTAAAATACTTTAATTACTGTTATTATTATTGCCTGTGTGGGCTCATGGGCCGGGCCATGTGCTGGAGATCAACTCTGTGGCATCTGGCCTCTCCGTTTACCTTTCTTCGGGTTCCAAGGATCAAATCCAGTTGTCTGGTTTGCAGGACAAGTGCTTGACTCCAGGAGCCATTTTGTTAGCCCAGCACCTGATGCCCTTAAAGAAAGCGTGAGCATTTCTTTCTGGTCTAGTGAAAGGTTACTACCGAGCACACTACACAACTGGATCCTGGGCCCTCACTGTAGAGATGGGCATAAAAGAAAAGAGCAAAACGCTGAGCTCTGAAACACATCCACATGTAGAAAACACATTCCTCCCTTTCCTCCTGGATTTTAGACCCAGCGAGGAAGGGAGAAAGGACTTTTCATGAGAGCTTTTGGGATGTTAAAATACATGGAAAGAAAGCACTGTCTGCTAGTTCATGTCACCAACAGAGGTCAACTCCAGGCAAATTAGAGACACCAGGGACCCAGGTTAACCATAGCCCTGATATGTGTTGCTTAAGGTCCTTGGGATAAGGAAGGGGTTGCCAGAAGACAAGTGCATGAGGCCCAGTGCGGCGAGAATGATACCCTTGGCCACATGACACTGGAAAGCAGGCCCTGTAGAAAATGGGGTTTCTGTGTGCAGCTATTACAAAATAACAGAGGCCATGGAGCTTATAAATCAGAGACTGAGGATTCAGCTGGCTGGGAAGTTCAGGTGGCCTAGTGTCCTGGTGAGGGAGCTAGCTCCACCACATGGCAGAGAAGTAGACAGGAGTCTGGTTAGAAACAGGAGGGGACAAACACGCAGGATCGAAGGGCGCTCTTCTCCTGTGAGAGATAATCTGTAAGACTCAGACAGTTTCTCCAGATCAGCATTAACTGATAAGAGACTGGAGTCGCCAGGGTCCAGAAGCTCCACTAACTTCTGCCTTGTAAAAAGCTTCTCGCCTCAGCACCACCACGTGAGGATACAGCTTGGGGCATGGAAACATCTAACCATCTGCAACTAGGATCAGACCCACAGGTCTACAATGAGGGAGGGTAAGTGCAGTAATATGTAAACAGATTCCTGGAATAAATATGAAGAAGAAACAGTACTAAGGAGAGTAAGGCCTATCTGAACACACACACTGATAGCTGAAGACATCAGCGGGGCAGACAGCAGAGGGCCACAGGTAGCCTGGGACTCACTTTTGCAGGTGCCACAGCTGACAATACTCAGCGCAGAAAAGTGTACGGAGCCTTTGCATTCTCAGCTCTGTGAGGCATGTCCACTAAGTGCTGGAGAGGCTGTCCATCACCACTGTGGGGCAGGTGTGTGTGTTACGACCTGCAGCCTCTCCAGGGAGGACTGGAACAAACATGTCTCCCCTTGAGTGGTCCCTGCAGCAACGACAGGATGTGTGGATAACCTGGGGTTTTGTGCTGAGAGGCCCTGGAGCTTTTCTTGAACGCTGTGTGTGTGCAGAGCCTGGGTGACATTTTGCCTTCCAGTCACCCATTTCTACTCTTTCCCTGTGTGGTCTTCCTGGCCTAGATGGTGTCTCTGACTCTGTGTGCCCCTGTCTGTCTGTCTCCAGAGCCCAAGGTGGTGTTTGCCAAGGAGCAGCAGGCACGCAGCGAGGTGAAGGCAGAGGCGGGGGCCAGTGCCACACTGAGCTGCGAGGTGGCCCAGGCCCAGACTGAGGTGACGTGGTTCAAGGACGGGAAGAAGCTGAGCTCCAGCTCCAAGGTGCGAGTGGAGGCCTCGGGCTGCTCGAGGAGGCTGGTGGTGCAGCAGGCGGGCAAGGCAGATGCTGGGGAGTACAGCTGTGAGGCCGGGGGACAGAAGGTCTCCTTCCGCCTGGATGTCACAGGTCAGTTCTTTGGGACAATGCACATATGTATTCATAATTATTACATCTTCTTGATGTAATGGATTGCTCCTTTGAATACATAATGTGTAGTCAACTTCTTTGTATTTTCTGACTAATTTTGCCTTGAAATCTGTTTAATAAGATCTGAGTCTAGCTATCTCTGCTTGCTTTGGGCTTTTATTGGTTTGATCCATTCACTCTCAAGTCTGTATTTACAAGTGAATTTTTAAAAAAATAACAAATAGTTCAATATTAAAACAATTATTGGTATATTTAAACATTTTTAGTTCTATTTATTTTGTTTACTCCTTTGAGTTTAGGATTCCTGCTAGAAACTTACATAGTGTTGGTTTGGTTGTCTTCTACTACATTAGCTTGTCTCTCTTGAACTGTCTTTATTTCTGTTGGTTTTAAGAGATAAGTTTTGTTGGAATGGTCCTTTAAGCTGGTTTTTCTTCCAGGGTTCGGAATATCCCATCCCTTGTTTTCCCGGGATTTGGGGGTTTCTAATGAGATGTCTGAGGTTATTCTAATGGGTTTGTCTTTAAAAAGAAGTTATTATATTTTAAAGTTGTGTGTGCGTGCGCATGGTGGCACACGTGGAGGTCAGAAGACGGTTTGCAGGAATCAGTTCTCCCCTACATGTGGGTTCTGGTGACTGAACTCAGGCTGCCATTTCACTGGTCCTCTTACTGCATTTAATATTGTTCTTCTCAAAAAAAAAAAAAAGGAATATTGTTTCTTTGTTGAGTTTTGGCATGTTTATTACAATGTGTTATGGGGAAATTCTTGGGTTATGTTTATTTGAGTCTGTAAATACCCCTGTGTTCTAATGCCTACATCTTTCTCAAAATCTGGGAACTTTTCTACTATAATTTCGCTGAATTGGTTTTCTATGCCTTTAGTTTGTATTTCATCTTTTATACCCCATAGATTCTTAAGCTTGACCTCTTGGCCATGTCCCAGAGTTCCCAGCTGTTGTGATCACACTCGTTTCTCTTTTCTTTACTGCTGTCTGGCTGCAGTCTTTCCTGGGGCTCTTCCATCTGTGATAGTGTTTCATGTGCTTAATTCGGCAATTTGTTATGCTTGCCAGGGCATGGTAAAATTTATTAATTGAGTTTTTCACCTCTATCACATATATTTTCTCAAGATCGCGATGTCCCTGTTCAGTTTCTCAAGCATGTTGCTGGCCAGCCACCTCTCCTGTGTACTGACTTTTTAGTTCACATCCTGAACTTACTTCCTTGCTTTACCCATACACTTGCTTGTTTCCTACTTGAACTTGACTATCTTTACGGGTAGTTAGTTTTTAAATGATTTTTCTAGCATTTCAGCCATTTTCATGTCTTTGAACTCAGTAATTGAGGAGTTATGATCTTTTGGAGGTGTTGTCTTGTGATGCCAAAATCGTATGCCAAAATCACTATACTTAGTAGAAGAGTTGATGAGACCACAGGGCAGTGCAGAGGGAGCGCTTCCGTGTCTGTGAGGTGACAGTTTTAGATTTACACTCACATCAAAAGCATCACCGCATCAGCTCCAAGTCCTACAAGGCACGCTGACAAACTTTGTGGAGATTGTTGAGCATTGTGAGGAGACAGTGAGGAAGGTTAGCTAAATGGATACAGTCCAGAAGAGCTGCAGGCGATCGATTGCTCATGGTGCGAATGCAGCAAAGGACACTTGGGATGTCAAGATGCTTCAAAAGCTAAAATAGCCCGGGAATTGTGTCTGAAGACAGGAGCCAATAATGAGATCGGAGCTCAGAACAGCTGGTGTATAAGCAGGTTTGCTCTCTATCTCTCCCCCCAACCCTGGTGACTTGTGAGGTGCATGAAATAGAGGGCAACCAAATCATATTGGATGTCTTCTTCACCACTGAAGAGCTAGGGATGTCAAGGTGAAGGTAAAGCAGGACCCAGCAGGTGTTACAGATAATCTTATGGTGTCAGGGTAATTGCAGATACCCGAGCAGGTCGTAAGTGCGTTAGCACTGAGACTAATGGGTATCTTTGCCTACAGTGAAACTAACATGCTGGAGTTGCCCCTAAGTCTGTGGCAGGTGGATGAACTGCCTTTGTCCCAAGATACTGTGGGGCTTCTCCTAGGTACAGCCAGTGCAGAGCATTGGCGCACGCTTTACCATCCAGCCACCATTTCCACTCTTTCCCTGTGTGGTCTTCCTGGCCTAGACAGCGTCTCTGACTCTGTGTGCCCCTTGTCTGTCTGTCTCCAGAGCCCAAGGTGGTGTTTGCCAAGGAGCAGCAGGCACGCAGCGAGGTGAAGGCAGAGGCGGGGGCCAGTGCCACACTGAGCTGCGAGGTGGCCCAGGCCCAGACTGAGGTGACGTGGTTCAAGGATGGGAAGAAGCTGAGCTCCAGCTCCAAGGTGCGAGTGGAGGCCTCGGGCTGCTCGAGGAGGCTGGTGGTGCAGCAGGCGGGCAAGGCGGATGCTGGGGAGTACAGCTGTGAGGCCGGGGGACAGAAGGTCTCCTTCCGCCTGGACGTCACAGGTCAGTTGTTTGAGGGCACTGACTTTGCTCATTTGGATGAGATGCTAAGACTGACTAATAAGCTGAAGGACCCTGACACTGCCGCAGGGGACAAGTCCCCTGCAAGCCTCAAATCTTTCACATTCTGTTTTCACGCATATGGCTTGTGTGAGCAGGAACTGATGTGTTTAAGTCAGGGGAGCTGTCCTTGTTTTCATGTGGTAGCATTTATCATCCAAAAACATTGCGGGTGTTCTCTCTGTTGCTTTTCTTGATGTCCAGGGATATCCCTGGCTCTTCCTGGTGTTTAGGATTGGGGTAAGCCAGATATGTCCCTCTGAACTCTGAATGTCCAAGGGTCTGCAGGCCCTGCATGCCCCAATCCAGCATGAATATCTTGAATGGAGGCATTTCCATTCGATTTAAATAAACCTATGGAAATCTTGAGCCCCTAATCATAGCTGTATTTTCTTGCAACAAAAGCTGGCTTATGTAGTTTTAGGTACCTGGCTTCTCTTTTCTGATTTCTGAGCTGTAGAGGTCTCTGTGTGTCCTGAAGTGTACTGCAGTGTCTGTGTGTGGTAAGGAAAGCACAGAGGGCTCATGGTTGGGCTGCTGTGAGAGTAGAGGGCTCCCCTCGGGGAAAGTCTTATTTTCTAAAAACAGGTCAGTATCAGTATCCTCCTTGGAGCATCACTTAGGAAAAGAGGAAGGCATAGCTTATGTTTTTTTCCCCCACCCTTGAGAAACAAAGTGAGTTTAGTGGGATTTTCTGTTTGCAGTGCAGTGTTCACACCACAGAATTCCTTAGGAGTTCATCTGTCTGTGCCTTCCCCACTCACCAGAAATCAGAGATGTGCATTCATCCTCCTTCACTAAGGAGTCTTCTCTTACGTTGATCTCTGGGTGTCACCAGATAGCACTTTAAATATTCCATCACTAGAAAATTATTTATGAATAAACATACCAACAAAACAAAATAAAACAAGACAAAAAGAAAAAAAACCTTCTTTGTATCTTTACTAAGTTTTATTTTCAGAAACTATGAAAAACAAAACTAAAACAACAACAATAAAAAAGCCAGTTTGGCTGTTTCCTAGGAACTTGTATAAAAAGTGACACAAAAGGAAGTAGAAAAGTCGTACTGTCTTTTTGAAACAGAATTTATCACAGAAAAGGGTATGAGTCCAGGGCTTATGAATAAATCATACCATACATTCTAGAAGGCAATTATTAGTTCTGGTGCACAGTAAAGAGATTCTAGTCCACAACAATGTGCAATGCATTTGCAACAGCTAAGAGGATTTTACTGGTTGGTGCAGTAGATATGTTAATTGCCGTGTTTCGATTACAATGTACATAGTTTATTAAAACATTACATTGTACCCTATAATTTATTATTTGTTGATTAAAAATGTAAAAAAAAGGAGACAGTGAGATGGATCAGGGGGGCAAAGGTTCTTGCCTACAAGCCTGATGGTATGAGTTTGATCCCAGGACACATTGCAGTGATTCAGTCTCACCTCTTTGAGGCCCTCAGACCTCAGTATCTCCACACCTAAGACTAAACTTCCATCACATGAACCTTGGGAAACATACCACATCCCAACATAGCACAGGAGAAATAAGTCATGTGACTGTAATAACAATAATGTACCCTGTGCTATGAAATAGCCCAAAGAGCACATTTCAGATGTTTTACTACAAAAATTGATGTGCATATGGAAAGGTATCTATCTCAGTTAGCTTTTATTGTCATCTTGATACAACCAAGGGTGTCTTGGAGACAGGGATTATCCAGCTTGGCCTGTGGCCATGTCTGGGAGTTGTTTTGGCTGATGATTCACATGGGAGGATCCAGCCCACTATGAGTAGCTGACCTAGGCACATGTTTTGGGCTATGTGGAAAAGCTAGCCAAAGGAGCTGGAGAGCGGGCCAGTAAGCGGCCTTTCTCCATGGTTCCTGCTTCAATTCCAGGTTGAGCTCCTACCCTGATTTTCCTTCCATCAGTGTTGTCAGTACAATGAACAGTTATTTAAAAAGTTTTCTAGGTCACAGTGGTAAACTGTGACCTAGAAGTATGAGCTGAAAACCCTTTTCTTGCCAAGTTGCTTTTGGTCATGTGTTTATTATAGCAATAGAAAGCAAAGCAGACTGTGACGGACATTTTATCTAGCTTGACTTAACCATTCCTCACTGGACCATATATCAAGATGTCCCATTGTGCCCCATAAACGTGTGCCTATGGAAGGTGTCAGATACAGCAGGGGACACCGAGACATTAGGGTTGACTCTGAGGAGAGGTCAGACTCTAATAATGCCAGAGAGAGCATGGTGGGCGCTCTGAGGAGAGAGGTCAGACTCTAATAATGCCAGAGAGAGCATGGTGGGTGCTCTGAGGAAAGGTCAGACTCTAATAAAGCCAGAGAGAGCATGGTGGGTGCTCTGAGGAGAGGTCAGACTCTAATAATGCCAGAGAGAGCATGGTGGGCGCTCTGAGGAGAGGTCAGACTCTAATAATGCCAGAGAGAGCATGGTGGGTGCTCTGAGGAGAGAGGTCAGACTCTAATAATGCCAGAGAGCATGGTGGGCACTCTGAGGAGAGGTCAGACTCTAATAATGCCAGAGAGAGCATGGTGGGTGCTCTGAGGAGAGGTCAGACTCTAATAATGCCAGAGAGAGCATGGTGGGTGCTCTGAGGAGAGGTCAGACTCTAATAATGCCAGAGAGAGCATGGTGGGTGCTCTGAGGAGAGAGGTCAGACTCTAATAATGCCAGAGAGAGCATGGTGGGCGCTCTGAGGAGAGGTCAGACTCTAATAATGCCAGAGAGAGCATGGTGGGTGCTCTGAGGAGAGGTCAGACTCTAATAAAGCCAGAGAGAGCATGGTGGGCGCTCTGAGGAGAGGTCAGACTCTAATAATGCCAGAGAGCATGGTGGGCGCTCTGAGGAGAGAGGTCAGACTCTAATAATGCCAGAGAGCATGGTGGGCGCTCTGAGGAGAGGTCAGACTCTAATAATGCCAGAGAGAGCATGGTGGGTGCTCTGAGGAGAGAGGTCAGACTCTAATAATGCCAGAGAGCATGGTGGGTGCTCTGAGGAGAGGTCAGACTCTAATAATGCCAGAGAGCATGGTGGGTGCTCTGAGGAGAGAGGTCAGACTCTAATAATGCCAGAGAGCATGGTGGGTGCTCTGAGGAGAGAGGTCAGACTCTAATAATGCCAGAGAGCATGGTGGGTGCTCTGAGGAGAGGTCAGACTCTAATAATGCCAGAGAGCATGGTGGGTGCTCTGAGGAGAGGTCAGACTCTAATAATGCCAGAGAGCATGGTGGGCGCTCTGAGGAGAGAGGTCAGACTCTAATAATGCCAGAGAGCATGGTGGGCGCTCTGAGGAGAGAGGTCAGACTCTAATAATGCCAGAGAGCATGGTGGGCGCTCTGAGGAGAGAGGTCAGACTCTAATAATGCCAGAGAGAGCATGGTGGGTGCTCTGAGGAGAGAGGTCAGACTCTAATAATGCCAGAGAGAGCATGGTGGGTGCTCTGAGGAGAGAGGTCAGACTCTAATAATGCCAGAGAGAGCATGGTGGGTGCTCTCAAGAGGAATCAGGCTCCACATGGCACATGGGGAGTCTCTCCTTAGAGCTCTTTGAGGAGAGAGAGGTTTTAAGGTAGTTTTACTGCAATCAGGTAGAGCCGGGAAAGGGGCTGGGGTCAGAGGGCATGGCCACCAATAACCTCTGTGATGTAAATCCCCACCCTGCTTCTTACCCAGGCCGGGGAACCCTGCTCCTGGAGACTTTTAGCTACAGGCCTGCAGATGGTGTCTCAGAAGGGAGCCTGTCAGTGTCTCTGAGAAGGAAGGGCTGCTGCCATAGCTGTAGGCCAGAGCTGCAGCTGAATTCTGGTGCTACATTAATATAATATACAGCTGTTTTTCATTTCAAACATTAATAAAAACCCAAATCAATACGTAGAAAACTTTTTAAATAACTGTTCATTGTACTGACAACACTGATGGAAGGTGAAATTAAAAAAACAACAACAAACAAACAAACTTAAAACAACACAAAAAGCCTGTTTCTAATCCCAAATCTAAAAAGAGTGTTTAAGACATCCATGAGGCTTCGTGGTGGTGGCACATACCTTTAATCCCAGCACTCGGGAGGCAGAAGCAGGCTGATCTTCGTGAGCTTAAGGCTACCCTAGTTCACACAGCCAGTTCCAGGACAGCCAAAGCTCCACAGAGAAACCCTTTCTCAGAAAAAAAGAAAAGACATCCTTGAGGAAGAGTCTTCACATATTTTTGGAAGACAGTAAAGAGACCAGAGTGTCTAGAGATCCATGGAAGACCCAAATATATTCATGTCAGATAAAAGTTCAAAAATTCAAGTCTTACTTTGGAGGTTAAGAGTAAGAGGGGAGTTGAAAGTTAAAAAGGTTTTAAAGGCCACCAACAGCCACGGAGGAGGGGGCCGAGAGTAAACACACAGGATGGACTGCCACACGGGTAGACACCCAATATGGGGATAACAGGGCAGGAACTCTGAGCAGACTTGTGAACAAAATAATCACCTTTTTTTCTGATGAACAGGGGAGATGGCTCAGTGGGCAAAGTTACTTGCTTCCATGCTTGCGGCTAATCCAGCTTTGTGGATCACAGTTAGATTCATTCGTGGTTCTAGAACTGAACAGCAGTTTAGTCCAGAGATGGTTGTGCCCAGGACATGGGCAGGTTATGTATGGAGCCAGAGAAAAAGAGGCAGTGACCTACAGAAAAGGGAAGTGAGACAGCCTGTTTACCTTCAGCTGGTGTCTGGTCTGACCATAGTAGAGCTACTTGTCACAAAAGTATATTATTATAATCTGATCAGTTAGAGTTGAAACAAACAAACAAACGAACAAACAAACACCCCCAAAACCTCTAGACCAAATTTAATCCAGTTTAATCCAGTAAGAACAGATTTTCAGTGTTAAGAATGGTGAGCAGGTGCTAACAGTACACAGGCGTGCAGAAGTGGGGGAAGGGAGCTTAGTAACATTTCTGTTGCTGCAAAGAGACCCCATGGCAACTTATAAAATAAAGCATTTAATTTGGAGGATCACAGTTCCGGAGGATTAGCATCTATGAGCATCATGTGGGAGCAGGGCAGCAGACAGACAGGCATGTTTCTGGAGCAGTGGCTGAGAACTTTCATCTGCTCCATAAGCACAGGGCAGAGGGGGCTAACTCAGATGGGGATTTTGAAAGCTCAGAGCCCCACCCCCAGTGACACACCCCCTCCAACAAGGCCACACCTCCCAATCCTTCCCAAACAGTTCCACTAACTGGGAACCAGGCATTCAAATATATCAGCCTAGGGGAGCCATTCCCACTCAAACCCATAGAGGGTTCAACGTAAATACAGTCCTGGCGGTTTATCTCCCACATCCTTAGTTTTCCTACATCTGTGCAAAGCGTATAGGAAGGAAACATCTTCACAAACGGCACGTTGAGTGTTTAACTGTACATGGAAAATACCGTGAAATTAGAATGGTAGCTCAGATCACAGATGGCAAAAGGGTAAACGGTGACAGGGTGGAAACTGAAGGTGATGCCATGGATTGCTCTAAGGACTGCAGGGCGAGGACAGAGTTCTTTCCAGAAGCCCGAGTGCTCTCACTGCACCCGGAGCTGGGCACGCTGGAGCACAAAACTAAGCACGCTGATGCAGAAGGGCCTTAACAAAGACTCAAAGGCACTGTGAAAGGATGAGGATGACAGACAGATGCTTCCCACATTCCCCCAAACTCATAGCATGTCACCATCAGTGAATAGTGACTGAAGAGGAAGCAAGAACCTTGAGTTATGACTCCATGGTGTATCAGTGCATATGCATATAGCCAGAAGGATCAGAGGCTTGCCACCATCGGGACCAGGTGGTCAGGGCCACGTGTGGTCCAGGAGGCTCTCCTTGAGATGCAGCAGCTGATAATGATGGAAGTGGGACAGAGTGTGGGACCTCGAGGACCCTCAGCCCTGCTGAGAACACACCCTTACACAGTCTGATGGGAGACCCAACCCCTTTTGTCAGGGAGGGGAAATGTCATGACTCACAAACCTTTCCAGGAGGAGCCTGGGAACTGGCACATCTCTCCCGGAACAGCCTGTGCAGCAGTGGCAAGATGTGCGAATGTATTGTGGTTTTGTGCTGAGAGCGACCGTGGCTTCTCCTGGGATCAACCAGTGAGAAACCAGGACAGTGTCCTGTCCTCCCACTGTACCACCCAGTCTTTCACCGGTGTGGCCTTCCTGATCAATAATGTCTCTGATCGCGTGTATCCCTGTCTGTCCGTCCTCAGAGCCCAAGGTGGTGTTTGCCAAGGAGCAGCAGGCACGCAGCGAGGTGAAGGCAGAGGCGGGGGCCAGTGCCACACTGAGCTGTGAGGTGGCCCAGGCCCAGACTGAGGTGACGTGGTTCAAGGACGGGAAGAAGCTGAGCTCCAGCTCGAAGGTGCGAGTGGAGGCCTCGGGCTGCTCGAGGAGGCTGGTGGTGCAGCAGGCGGGCAAGGCGGATGCTGGGGAGTACAGCTGTGAGGCCGGGGGACAGAAGGTCTCCTTCCGCCTGGATGTCCCAGGTGGGTATTGAGGCCTTGTGGGGGTTTAGTGACTGGCTCATGCTCAAGGCTGACTCTGCACTCCTGTACACATCATCTCTTCACATCTCCTCCTTTTCCATCTCCATGTTTAGTCCAGCGTTGAGCAGGACACAGCGTGGCCAGGGTGTCCCAGGAAGGTCCTTTCCTTTCTATATGTCTGGAGGGATGTTCCCAGGTTGGGTTGTATCATCTTTGTCATGGTTTTGTTCCTTCCCAGAACCTTTCTATTGCTCCTTGAGGCCATCTTTTTGACCCGAATGAGGTTCCCTTAGTTGGGATCTGTGTCAGGGATGCTTTGGGCTGTGCTGGGCTCACATGTGTACCTGAGAGCACCCTCTGTGTTCAGAGCCCTTTCAGTGGCTAGGATGTGAAGAGAGGAAGTGTTACCTCCTAATCATACTCCATCATCATCAGCTTCAGGCCATCACCATCAAGCTTCAGGCTTGGCATCTGGCTAGCCCTGCCTTTCCCAGCGCTCTGTGCACCCCAGTGTGGCCATGCCAGCACCCATGTTTTATGGCAAAACCTGCACAGAGGACCAACAGCACAAGATCCTGTGATATGTACCTCTGAGCCTTGGATCTAGCTTCCCAGCAATGTAAAAACATTTCATTTGCCAGGTGTTAAAATTTATTCTTATTCTGTTTTAATTGATGATTAAGGCCACTCTTCAACACAGCAGCAGATGATAATAAAAGCAGACGAGACCCCGTACAGTCCTGAAGGAGATTCTCCATTGTCACCGTAGGGCCAGTATACGTGCATCCCGATCTACAGTCCCCTTTGGCGGGAGCTTTGTACACGCTCTTTTCATGGTATCTGCACAGCAATGGGCAGGATGCTCAGGCTCTGAATGCAGCAAGCGCAGCATCTGGATGGTGTCCTGTTCTCCAGCGGCCCCTTTCAGATCTTCTCTCCCTTCCTGAGCTAGGCAGTGTCGTCTCTGACCCCCGTGTATCCCTGTCTGTCCCCAGAGCCCAAGGTGGTGTTTGCCAAGGGGCAGCAGGCACACAGCGAGGTGAAGGCAGAGGCCGGGGCCAGCACCACACTGAGCTGCGAGGTGGCCCAGGCCCAGACTGAGGTGACGTGGTTCAAGGACGGGAAGAAGCTGAGCTCCAGCTCGAAGGTGCGAGTGGAGGCCTCGGGCTGCTCGAGGAGGCTGGTGGTGCAGCAGGCGGGCAAGGCGGATGCTGGGGAGTACAGCTGTGAGGCCGGGGGACAGAAGGTCTCCTTCCGCCTGGACGTCACAGGTGGGTATTGAGACACTATGTTGTCCTTGTAGGTGTTCAGTAATAGACTCATATCCACGACTGACCTTGTGCTCCTCCTTTTTGGCTTTGTTCCTTCGTGTGTCCCCCGTCATCCCCTGTGGTGAGCCCGTCACTTGAATAGCGTGGCCTTGCCTCGTGTGGCCCTGCCTGCATGCGTGTTTTGTGGCGTGTTTGTGTAGAGGAACCAAGAACTTAAGGCCGGTGGGTTAGGTCCAGTGTCTCAGGCCTCTGAGCTGGGGAGGTCTCTCTTGAAGCAAATCACCCCCTCCGTCAGAATTTTCTGCTTAATACGTCTTAAGATGTTAATGAGTACATTTAGATTTGAGAATGACGGAGAGGCTCATGCCGCATCCACAGACTGTGAGAGATGACATGCCACAGGAACACCTTCGATGGAAAAGCCAACCACGCCCACGCTGTCTTTTCATCTGTTCAGTAACGGATCATTCCCTGCCCAGGCTGCCGCACGGCCTGTGAGCTGGCACTGTTCCTCTGCTCGGTCTATAAGTATTGCAGGCTGGGCTGTCGTTTCCCTATCCCCCGAGCTGAGTTTGCTATTGGATTGTACAAAGAGAGTCCCACAGAGACTGTTTTTGACAAGTGAAAGGGCTATGACATCATTTTATGTAAGTAAATTTCAATATTTACTTACTGATTCCTAAAAAATAACTATAAAGCTTATAGAAAAATGTCCTGGGAATTCAAATAGTCCTGTCACCTTTTGTATTTATTTGTGACTTTAGTATGTTATATGTTGTGTTGAGTGATGTGTACATATAGCGTCTGTGTGTGTGTGTGTGTGTGTGTGCATGTTCATGCATGTAAGTGTGGGTGACCCATAGTGCATGTGTGGAGGACAGAGGAAAATCCCAGGCTTAGTTCTCTTTGAGGCAGACTCTTCTGTAGTTTGCTGCTGCGTAGACAAGGCTAGCTGAGCTGCAAGCTTCTTGGGATCCCCTGTCTCAGCTTCCTGTCTTGCGGTAGGAACACCGGGGCTCCATCATGTACACTACTGTATTCAAATTTTATGTGGCTCCTGAGGATCCAGACTTGGTGCTCGTGCATCTGTGACAAGAACTTTAACCACGGAGTCGTCTAGCCTAGTACACTCCCTTAAAGAAGTGTAAAGAAATGAAGCCTCACTTCAAAGGAAGTCAAGTTCAGTGAACTATGAGTAAATTGTACAGAATATTCTGGAAAGAAATTATTCTGTGCTCACGGTGGTTCTTCTAGGGAACACGAAGGGAATAGATACCACCAGCTTGCTTTATGATGATAATAACAGTGCTGATACTAAAATGACAATGTTAAAAATTGAAACCAACAGACATTCTCTTATGCACACTGAAGACAGTATCTATACAGGATTTTGGTGAAGGGAACAGAAAGATATGCTAAGAGCTTAGTATGTGGGGATGAAGGTTCTAATCTAGGAATGCAAGGTTGGTTTAGCATTAGAATGTGAAAGTTAATATGGTAGTAATTTTTTTAAGAAGAAAAATAATCTTGTGCACTTAATAAATGCGAAACAAAATGTTTGATAAAATTTTACATCATAAATCAAAGACAGTGTTTAGCATGTACTCATGTAAAATGTTCCTTATGTGGAGGTGTGGCTCTGCGGGAGAGCCTTGATCCAGCAGTCTGGAGGCCTTGGCAACACAAAACACCTGTTTAGCTAGGAACAAAAGAGACCTCCTAACTCTTCCAAAGGCTGCTACTCAGAGTAGCAGATGTCATGAGAGAGCTGCAATCATGCAAGCTTTCTCTGCACTCATGATTTCAAAGGGCCTTAATGTAACAATTCATATCCAATATGAAGCACCAAGGAATTAAAGGAATCCATTTATTGTAAAGAAAGATGTCACAGATGGTAGGGTTACATGGTAGAAAAGGACAGCTTAGAAGAACTGTAAGAACACATGGTCCTGGTTCCACGTCTAGTGAGGCATGTTTAGCCCTTTGAGGGGAACTTCTTTTAGGGAGAAATAGATAGGAACAGATTAGTGGTGTGATTAAGCACACACACACACACACACACACACACACACACACACACACACACTATGGGTGTTTTGCCTGAATGAATGTGTGTAATACTCCATGAAGCCAGAAAAAGGCGTTATATTCTCTGGACCTGGAATTACAGACAGTTGTGATCTTCCATGTGGGTGCTGGGAATCGAACCTGGATCCTCTGGAGGAGCAGCCAGTGCTCTGAACTTCTGAGTCATCTCTCCAGCACCCAAGAGATATTTGTCCTTGACTGTCAAAGTGAAGATCTTTCAGCGCTGTGAAAATTGACAAGTTGATTCCAAGGCCCAGGAGGTGTCAAATGAGTCATGAAGAAAGAATATTTCATCCACTAGATGTCCAAGGTTATTTTGATGCTATCATATTGGAGATATCGTGGAAAAGAAAGTGCTGCTAGGCAAATAAGTGATGAGATCACACAGCCGTACACACAAGCCCAGAAAGTACAGCTGTACTGGATGAGCCTCTCTACAAAAACACTGGAACCCAGCTGTAGCAGACTCCAGCAGGAAGGGTAACCAGCAATGAGTAGACACTGTGGGTTATATAAGACTCCAGAATAAGACTACATGAATACAGATGCAGTCAGCATGAAGGACAATGGCACTTTTACTTCTGCTGAAACACTGTGTCTGTGTAACCCAGGATATACCTTTAGGTCATCAAAAGATACCACTCGAGAGGAAAAACAAAGGCACATGGCCGACGGGAAGACACTTGTTCACAGTAATCAGAAAACATGCAGTAGGCGCAAAAGGGCTATCACAGAGGCTGACGACACTGTTGGTCACTAGATAAATATTACGTTATGGGGGAGCAAGCACTACCAGACAAAACCAGATTGGCTCCCTTCCTGGTGAGGCCTCAGGACAAGGCCTAACTATGGACAGCCCAGCCCCTTCCTGACACAGTAGCTGATATTGCTCAGAGCAGGCAAGAGCATGGAGGCTCTGGTGACGGTGTTCCCTGAACAGTGCTATTGGTGTTCTGTTGTCACGAAGGACAGAAGCTCTGATCCTGCAGTCCCTCCCTCAAGGAGCCTTACCACAGACCCTCTGTCACATGCCGTCCTGCAGTGTTAGCATCCTATGTGGATGATCTGATTTTGTACTGAGAGTGCAGAGCATGGAGGAAGTTCTGTCCTCCAGCTGGCCCAGTCAGGCTGTTTTCTAATGTGATCTTCCTGGCCTTGACAGTGTCTCTCACTCTATGCATCTGTGTGTAACCAGAAACAAAGGTGGTGTTTGCCAAGGAGCAGCAGGCACGCAGCGAGGTGAAGGCAGAGGCGGGGGCCAGCGCCACACTGAGCTGCGAGGTGGCCCAGGCCCAGACTGAGGTGACGTGGTTCAAGGACGGGAAGAAGCTGAGCTCCAGCTCGAAGGTGCGAGTGGAGGCCTCGGGCTGCTCGAGGAGGCTGGTGGTGCAGCAGGCGGGCAAGGCGGATGCTGGGGAGTACAGCTGTGAGGCCGGGGGACAGAAGGTCTCCTTCCGCCTGGATGTGGCAGGTGGGTATCAAGACAGAAAGCTTTGTGTGGAAGTGATGATTGGCTCATGCCCATGACTGACCCTGAGCACCTCTGTTAAGTTTGCTCCCTTTACTTCCTTGTACTTTAGGCCTGTGGTGAGCCATGACCAGCTGTGGCTGACCCTGTGGTCTCTCTGTTACACATTATCTCTTCTCTCCGCTCTTCCCATCCTCAATGGGAGGATGGTTAGTCCAGCATTGAGCAAGCGTGTGCCAGGAAGGAACTTTCCTTCTTGTGTACCTGGTGAGATGTCCCCAGGTTGGAGGGTTTCGTCTCTGTCATGTTTTGTTCCTGCCCAGAGGCTTTCTACTGCTCCAGTTTAGTGGTCCAGTTTAGTGGTGTTTGCCAAGGAGCAGCAGGCATATCACCTGGCTGCGCAGACTCCACTGAGGAGGAAAACACGTTCTGAGCAGACGCTATGCGTTACTTAAGATCTCGGGTTATCACTACTTAAGTAAAACATAAATCCACTCAACACAAATGAAAATCAACACTTTCCTCCCCGATGAAACCTTCCATTAGCGCATCTTACAGCTGACACATGGCGGATGGGGAAGGCGCTTTTAATGCTGCAGTGACAGCCTTAGTGCGTGAGTCTGTGGAGAGTGCCTAAAGCTGACTATGAATGGGGCAGAAGCGCTATTAGCCTTGGAGCAAGTATCATGCCATGGAAATCCAAGCACTCGTGGCCAGAACCAGGAATGGTTCTCCACCTGGTAGAACACAAGGTAGAACCACAGACAGTCGAGGCCACACCCCTAACACAGCAGCTGATGATGCTCAGGGCAGGCAAGGATGTGGAGCATCAGGAACTCTCAGCACGGATGAGAATACAGTCCTGCGGACACTCACCATTGTCACTGTAGAGCAGATGTGTCCCTGGCCTTTTACAGAAGCTGTAACCGAACCCTCCTATGGTGGGTGGGATATGTGGGTGAACTGATTTTGTGCTGAGAGATGCTGGGACTTCTGAGCATACAAAGTGCAGAGCCTATAGGGTGCTCTGTCCTGTGGCCAAACCCACAGGTCTTTCTGACATAGACAGTGTCTCTGACCCTATGTGTCCCCACCTGTCCCTAGACACCAAGCTGATGTTTGAGAAACCCAGACAATGTCCTGTCCTCCCACTGTACCACCCAGTCTTTCACCGGTGTGGCCTTCCTGACCAATAATGTCTCTGACCCCCGTGTATCCCTGTTTGTCCTCAGAGCCCAAGGTGGTGTTTGCCAAGGAGCAGCAGGCACGCAGCGAGGTGAAGGCAGAGGCGGGGGCCAGCGCCACACTGAGCTGCGAGGTGGCCCAGGCCCAGACTGAGGTGACGTGGTTCAAGGACGGAAAGAAGCTGAGCTCCAGCTCGAAGGTGCGAGTGGAGGCCTCGGGCTGCTCGAGGAGGCTGGTGGTGCAGCAGGCAGGCAAGGCGGATGCTGGGGAGTACAGCTGTGAGGCTGGGGGACAGAAGGTCTCCTTTCGCCTGGATGTCGCAGGTGGGTGTCATTGTGTTCAGAGCAGAGATGTAGCCGACCACTCGGAGGCACAGAGCTCCTGGTCTGGTTCTTACAGCCCTGTCTCTGCCCCTCTTATCTCAGTATTGTCCCCTGCACTCTGAGGACTGAGTCCCTTTCTCACATACTGCTGATGTCCCCTGACAGTTCCTGCCCCTGTCCAGCTTCACTGCCTTCCTCATCACCAGTTCTGTTGGGCTGGCTTCTTTCAGTGCAAGAGCTATTAACCCTCAAGTTCCGGGGGAAAGGGTTCACTCAGTCCTCAGTCCCTGTGGTCTGTGAGAGTCCTGGCCTGAGGCTCAGAGCCTGCTCTTTCTGTTGCTCTTCATGGGCTCTGTTTTTGCCTTGGAGTCCTGGTAGTTCAGTGCTAGGTTGGTCCTGTGTAATGGCCCCAGCTTGGAAGCCTGTTTTGGCCTGCTACTGGGTCAGGATGATCTGCCTCTGCCTTGTCCCTTTTTTCCTGATCTTCAAGCCCCCTTTCCCCTGCCCTCTGCAGCATCCTTCCCACACTCATTTCTGTGTGTTGGGTGCCTGGGTTATTATTTTCACCTGGTCGCTGTGATCATCAAACGCTTGAACAAGGAAGGATTTCTTTTGGTTCATGGTTTGAGGGCATCCGTTCTGTTGTGGGAGGGGTGGCTATGGGTGTCAGGAGCATGAGGCAGATGGTCACTTTCCATCCACAGCCAGGAAGCGACAAAGGTGGCTGATGCTGGTGTCCAGCTCTCGTCTCCCTTTTCTGTTTACATTCATTAGGGGTCCCAGCCCACATACTATAGTGTACTATGCTGTGCTGTGCTGTGCTGTGCTGTGCTGTGCTGTGCTGTGCTGTGCTGTGCTGTGCTGTGCTACTCCTATACCCTCTTAGCTGTCCTTGTCCTTAGCTGCGCTTCTTGACGCACCTCTATGTCTCGAGCACGTGGTCTTTCTAAGTGTAATTGCTGGGCCAGGCTCTGCTGAAGCATCCCAGTCTCCTCCCACAGCCATCCTCACTTTTGTCAATAGTGTTTTGGTCCCCCAGCGTATCTTCTCAGGCCGCCTCTGCGGGCTTCCAATCTCATCCCAGGCCAGGTCAGTCATGCTCTGAGGTGCTAGCTTCCTCCTCTTCCATGCCAGGCTGGCCTGCGGACTGAGGTCCCCCTGGAAGGCAGGCCTCCTGGGTTCTTCATTAGGATGGTGCTGGTGATGATATGTCCTTGCTGGCTCGACAGAACGGCAGCAGCCAGCGCTCGCCATTGTTGGAGAGTGGTGTGCTGATCCTTACTCACATGCCTCCTTACTTCTCCTCACAACCAGAGCCAGAGCCCCAGATTCCAGAGAGACCCAGCCGCAGGGAGCCCCTGGTGGTCAAGGAGCATGAGAACATTGTCCTGACTGCCACACTGGCTGCCCCCTCTGCGGCTGCTGTGACCTGGCTCAAAGACGGCGTGGAGATTCGCCGCAGTAAGCGGCATGAGGCCACCAGTCTGGGTGATACCCACACCCTAACTGTGAGAGGGGCACAGGTGCTTGACAGTGCTATCTACAGCTGCCGTGTTGGCGAGGAGGGTCAGGACTTCCCGGTGCAGGTGGAAGGTAAGCAGAGGCTGGGTCTCCATCAGGGTCCCTATGTCTGCCCCAAAGACTAGTGGGCAGTGTCCCACAGTAGGCCCAGAGCGGGCCTCAGGGCACGCGGCCATCTGCACAGGGCACTGGCTGACACTTTCTTCTACCCTCAGAGGTGGCCACCAAGTTCTCCAAACCCCTGGAGCCTGTCGAGGGGGAGCTGGGAGGCACTGTGAAGCTGGTCTGTGAGCTGAGCCCGGAGCAGGCTGAGGTTGTGTGGCGCTGCGGGAGCACGCAGCTTCGGGAGGGCAAGCGCTTCCGAATGACCACTGAGGGGCCTAGGCGCACACTGACTGTGTCCGGCCTGCGAGAGGACGACGCCGAGGAGTATGTGTGTGAGAGCCGTGATGACCGCACCAGCGCACGGCTCACCGTCAAAGGTACCCGTGGGTGAGCTAAGGTGGCTTCCTGGGGGAGACGTCCTCCCACGTGCCTGTCTGGTAGTGGTGGTGGGGTCTCTGTGGAGCCTCTCCCGCAGCCTCTTATGCAGACTTTCCCCCTGCAGTTCCCCGAGTGGTCAAGTTTACCTCCGGGTTGAGCGCCGTGGTAGCAGAGGAGGGCCAAGAGGCCACCTTCCAGTGTGTCGTGTCTCCCAGCGATGCAGCAGTCCTCTGGTACAAGGATGGCACCCAGCTGCAGCCCAGCGAGAAGTTTGTGATGGCGCGGAGTGGGGCTAGCTACAGCCTTACCATCACAGGCTTGACCCTGGAGGATGCTGGCCACGTCAAGGTGGAGGCTGAGGGTGCCTCATCTTCTGCCGCCCTCCGGGTCCGAGGTGAGCTGGTGGCTAGCAGGACTTTCAGGCTGTCCCATGGCTCCCTGCAAGAGCTGCCCTTCCCTCCCTGCAAGGTAGCCCCATATTGTCCGCTTGCATCAGGCTAGTCTGGTTGATCTTGGTGGGGGACGTGAACTCTGTCAGCTATGGACAGAGGTGATTTGGGGGAAGGACCAGGTAGCTTCTCTTTACATGTACTTGGCAGGGGAGGGGGATAAGGTTGAGACAATCCAGAGAGACCGCTTTCTGGAGGGGGTGGTCTCTGGCTGAGTCTGCGATGGCAAAGCAGGAGGGAGGCTGGCGGCTAGTGCGCTTAAAAAGCAGGAGGCATGGGTGTGCTTCGAGAGCCAGGACTTTACCGAGGAAGCAGTGGGCATGGCTGGCTCTTGAGTGTGGGAGTGATGAAGATGGGTGTACCTCCCAGGGGAGGGGTCATGAGGGGACAGCTAGGCCCTCGCTGGAGCCTTTGTCCTCCCCATATAGCTTAACATGAGCAAGAGTCCTTGGGCCTTGTTAAAGGGCAGACAATGGGAGAGTTGCTGAGGGCTTGTGGAGTGGTCCTACCAGATGCTGAAGGCTGTTGATGGTATCTGGCCATAGTTGGGAGTCCAGGGCAGATGATTGAGGCAGCAGACTTTGGGAGGGGACTGGAGAAGAAAGAGCCTTAGCTTCTCCTCATAAAAATGTACCTATATAAGGTGTGCAGTTGAGGCTGTGCTAGAAGTGGGACCCCTCATGTGGTAAGGCAATCTGGGCCTAGACTCAGGCTGGTCCAGGAGTGGGGCTTGGGCAAGCCCAAAGTGGTCACCATGACCTCTGGCCTTCTGTGTCTCAGAAGCACCAGTCCTCTTCAAAAAGAAGCTCGAGCCACAGACGGTGGAGGAGAGAAGCTCTGTGACACTGGAGGTGGAGCTGACACGCCCCTGGCCTGAGGTGAAGTGGACACGGAATGCCGCCGTCCTGGCACCCAGCGAGAACGTGGAGATCCACGCCGAGGGTGTTCGGCACCGCCTGGTGCTGCGCAGTGTGGGCTTTGCTGACCGGGGCTTCTTCGGCTGTGAGACACCAGATGACAAGACTCAGGCCAAGCTCAATGTAGAAAGTAAGGCTGGGGTTGGCGCTTACGGGGGACCCCTCCAGGAGTGGGAGAGGTGGCCTTGTGTTGGCTGTGAGGAGAGTCAGGCAAGGGGATCCAAGGAGGGAAGAGATGCAGGGGCATGCAAAGGGTCAGGCCCTGGGGGTCAGCTGGCATTGAAGTTGAGCTGGTGAAGGTGGTGACTGGGGGCTACTGCCCGGACCCTTCCCCTGCTCTGTGGCCTCCAGGGTGGTGAACTGAACTCTCACCTTGGTCTGAGTCCTGGCTGGTTGGAGGGTCTCACCTCGCTAGCTCACTGGCTCACTAGAGGCCCTCCGACAGTGCGGCAGGTCCGGCTGGTTCGAGGTTTGCAGGCGGTGGAGGCTAAAGAACAGGGCACGGCCTCCATGGATGTGGAACTGTCCCACGCTGATGTGGAGGGCAGCTGGACTCGAGATGGCCTGAGACTTCAGCCTGGGCCCACATGCCACCTGGCTGTGCGAGGCCCCATCCACATCCTCACACTCTCGAAGCTTCGGCCACAGGACAGCGGGCTGGTGGCCTTCAGGGCTGAGGGGGTGCACACGTCTGCACGGCTCGTAGTCACTGGTGAGTAGGTGAGGGTTGGCAGCCCCACTCCAGAGCACACCTATTTCAGTTCCCTAAGTGGTCCAGGGAGGCAGACGGGACCAGGGGGAAAGGGGAACCGCCTTATCTGAAACTACCTCCTAATCCACGTCTTCCTTCCCTACCTCCTGTCTCAGAGTTGCCCGTGAGCTTCACCCGACTGCTGCAGGACGTGGTGGCCACTCAGAAAGAGAAGGTGACCCTGGAATGTGAGTTGTCGCGGCCAGTGGATGTGCGCTGGCTGAAGGTAGTTCTCTCTCCTCTCTGCTTTTTCCCGTGGGCATCCAGGAGGCGAACCTTCTCCCGGGCCACTCTAGGGCCTGACCAGTCCTCTCTGCCCTTCAGGATGGCACGGAGCTGCGGGCAGGCAAGGCCATGGGCATCGTGGCCCAGGGAACCTGCAGGAGTCTCGTTATCTACCGCTGCGAGACTGCGGACCAGGGTGTCTACCTGTGTGATGCTGTCGATGCTCAGACCTCTGCTTCTCTGAAGGTGCAAGGTGAGCTCTGGGCAGGGTGGGCGGGGAAAACTGCAGGTGTGAGTGAGTGCTTCCCCAAGCCTGACTGCGAGCTGGTGATGTGATGGGAGTACCCTAGGCTTCTGGGCATGGCAGTTGTCTTAGTCAGCTTTCTGTTGCTGTGAAGAGACAGCATGACCACAGAAACGCTTACAAAGGAAAGCATGTCATCAGGGTTTGCTGATGAAGTTCAGAGGCTTAGTCCGTCGTCATCATGGCGGCAAGTGTGGCATACAGGCAGATATGGTGCTGGAGAAGTAGCTTGAGCGTTCTACATCGGGATCTACAAGCAGCAGGAAGAGAGAGAGAGAGAGAGAGACAGACAGACAGACAGACAGACAGACAGACAGACTGGGCCTGGCATGAACATTTGAAATCCCAAAGCCCACCTCAATGACACACTTCCTCCAGCAAGGCCAGTGCCTAAGCATTCAACTATACAAGCCTATGGGTGCTGTTCTTATTCAGACCACCACAATGGCCGTCTCTCTCCTCCCCCAGGCCGCAGTGTTCAGATTGTGAAGCCGCTGGAGGATGTGGAGGTGATGGAGAAGGAGGGTGCCACATTCTCCTGTGAGGTGTCCCATGACGAGGTCCCCGGCCTGTGGTTCCGAGAGTCCACTAAGCTACGGCCCAGCGACAACGTGCGCATCCGGCAGGAAGGTGAGAGGGCAGGAGGGGGCTGGGGCACAGAGCGGGCGGGGTCCCAGGCTACCTCCCGCTCTCTCTGAGTGTCCCATGTCTCCAGGAAGGACATACACTCTTATCTTCCGGAGGGTACTGGCAGAAGACTCGGGGGAGATCAAGTTTGTAGCTGAAAATGCAGAATCAAGAGCCTGCCTTCGAGTGAAAGGTGAGGAGGGCTGAGGGCGGGGCAGGGACTGCACGTGCTGAGCCTGGCCTCAGAGAGCTGGCCTGCCACAGAGGGTAACAGGGATTCAGGAAGGAAAGAGCGAGTGTGGTCTCCTGGGGGTGGGGAGGAAGGGGTGCAAGGGCTTCAAGCTGGTGTCAGTTGTACCAGCAGATTTTAGGTTAGCCCCGGGCGGGACACTTGACTTGGCCACCTGCTGACCCCGGTGGAAGGCATGGGCTATTGGTCTGGAGTAGAGGTCAGTCTTTTGGCTCCTAGGAGATTGCCAAGGCAAAGCTTCAAGTCACCATCCTGACCCCACCTGACTGTGTCCACAGAGCTGCCCGTGACCCTCCTGCGCCCACTTCGGGACAAGATTGCCATGGAAAAACACCGCGGTGTGCTTGAGTGCCAGGTGTCCCGGGCCAGTGCCCAGGTGCGGTGGTTCAAGGGCGGAGTCGAGCTGCAGCCCGGGCCCAAGTATGAGGTGGTCAGCGACGGCCTCTACCGAAAGCTGGTCATCAATGACGCGCAGCCTGAGGACGAAGACACCTACACCTGTGATGCCGGCGATGTCAAGACCAGTGCCCAGTTCTTCGTGGAGGGTATGGGAGAAAGTGTGGACAGTCCTGGGGTGGGGGTGGGGCGGGGAGGATTTGTGCTTTCTGTGGCTTGCTCTGGAGATTTTTGAAGGCTGCCACCTCTCACAGGGGTCTGAGTGGGAACACTCAGGCGACCGGGGAAGATGCTAGCTACATGGTAGGGAGAGGTAAGAAGGAACGTACAACGTGCAGGAGGGGGAGACTGGTCCCTCTTGTAGGGCCCTACTGGTGACCAGCCCCCCATCCACAGAGCAATCCATCACTATTGTGCGGGGCCTAAAGGACATGACAGTGATGGAGCCTGCCCCTGCCTGGTTTGAATGTGAGACCTCCATCCCCTCTGTGAGGCCACCCAAGTGGCTCCTCGGTAAGACTGTGCTACAGGCAGGGCCCAACGTGGGTCTGGAGCAAGACGGTACTGTGCACCGGCTGACCCTACACAAGACCTGCTCTACCATGACTGGACCCGTGCATTTCACCATCGGCAAGTCCCGCTCCTCCGCCCAGCTTGTGGTCTCAGGTTAGCCTACAGTGTGGGTCAACCCTGAGGGTGGACACGGCTCAGGGGTGTGGGTGGCCGCAGTCTAGGGCCATGGGTGGACGTGGCTTGGAGCTGTGGTTTGCTATGCCTCAGGGTCTTGTAAGTTGGAGGCAGACAGGGAATGCCACAGCAGGACATAGGAAGAGTGACCAGGCATCAGTGGTCCGTGCCAAAGTAACCATGCTTGGGCTCAAGGCTCTGGGTGGACACTGCTCAGTGGCTTGACGGAGTGTGTGGCAGAACACGGGCAGAGGGTAGCACAGGGGTGGGCTTAGTGACAGCTGGCACGGGGGCCAGGGCTGTGACCAGAGGCCTGACAAGCACGGCAGGGCTATGAGCCAGGGCAGTGAGACAGTATGTGTTGGCTGAGACAGAGGTGTGTGCTAGCAGTGAGGGGCATGTGAAGCACACCCCCAAAAGAGAGGGCCAGGCACGTGAGGGGGGCTGTGGATGCAAGTGGCTTGGAGCCTGGGATGGGCAGGGTGGTCTGGTCTCTTGTGGTTCCCATCTCTGCCTTTGCTCTGTTCTCTCTAGACATCCCAGTGGTCCTGACGCGGCCACTGGAGCCCAAAGCAGGGCGCGAGCAGCAGTCGGTCGTCTTGTCCTGTGACTTCAGGCCAGCCCCCAAGGCTGTGCAGTGGTACAAGGAGAACACACCTCTGGCCCCGTCGGAAAAGTTCAAGATGGCGCTGGAGGGCCAGATGGCAGAGCTGCGCATACTCCGGCTCACCCCGGCCGATGCTGGAGTCTACCGGTGCCAGGCGGGTAGTGCCCAGAGCAGTGCCGAGGTTACCGTGGAAGGTAGAGATCTGGTTAGGAGGAGGGAGCAGTGGACCCCGCTCCAGGGCAGCGGGGGAGGTGAGTGACAGCACAGTACTGAGGCGCTTGTGTGTGCCGTGCAGCCCGGGAGGTGACGGTGACTAAGCCACTGCAAGATGCTGAAGCAGTGGAGGAAGGCCGGGTCTGCTTCTCATGCGAGCTGTCCCACAAGGACGAGGACGTCGAATGGTCACTCAACGGGACACCCCTGTACAACGACAGCTTCCATGAGATCAGCCATGAGGGCTGTCTCCACACACTGGTGCTGAAGAGCGTCCGGCAGGCTGACGCAGGCACCGTGCGCGCCACCTCCCCTAAGGTGTCAGTGTCTGCCCGGCTGGCGGTCAGAGGTGAGAAGTCCTGTGGAGCCTGTGGGTTGCCCTCCCCCTGGGTGGGCGTGGGCGCCCCTTACCAGCCCATGCCATTCCTCCAGCAAAGCCAGTGGTGTTCCTGAAAGCCCTGGATGACGTGGCTGCCGAAGAGCGTGGCACACTCACCCTGCAATGCGAGGTCTCAGACCCTGGGGCACGCGTGGTTTGGCGCAAAGACGGGGTGGAGCTGGGTCCCGGTGACAAGTACGACCTCCTACGCACAGCGGGCACTCGGAGCCTTACAGTACATGACCTGAGCCAGGAGGACGCCGGGCTGTACACCTGTCACGTGGGCGGTGAGGAAACCCAGTCCAGGGTCAGTGTGCACGGTGAGTGGCCAGGGCCTTTGTGCAGTGTTGTAGTTAATAAAATGGGTGTTGGGCTAAATAATACTTATTATTTGCCCTACCATTGTTGCGGTGTTATCATCGAAGCCGCTATCACAAACAGTAAGACACAGATACCTGTTAAATTTTATAATTGCCTTATTTACCTTGTGCTGGGCAGATATTTCACCTATGCTGTCTTGCTGTCCTCATCACCCACCTCCCGGTCTCATCTGATGCCTTAATCCTCTTCATCTGGTCTACCTTCTGTCCATAATCTCACAAATACTTGCTTTTATTCTTCATCCGGGCCTTTCCATGTCATTATTGGAGTCCTTTTTCCCGCCCACGTGTTTCCTTCTCCACGTTAACCCATCGTGGCATTCCCCTTCCTTCTCTTTTCTCATCTTTTCTCTCATTTTCTGTGATTCTTTTGAACCCAAGGCCCAGGAACCTTAGCCACGCCTACCCCATTCTGCCCTACCCAGGTTTCAGGCCTTTAATCAACCAATCCGGTATGATGTCTTAGGCAGGTTTACACAACAAGGATAGGTGTATCCAGGCAGGAACCAGCGCTTGAGGGCCAGTAATCAGCATCAAAGTACAAGCCTCAGACCAACCCCCAACAATTCCTGTTTTCTGCCTAAATAAAAAGGCCATTTTTTTATACAGTAAGAATAATTATGAAACAATTATAAAAACCAATAGGTAAATGTATTTGGCAATCTTGAGGAAAATATCTATCCTATCTATGAGTGTCTAACCTAAAAACATCTATTTAGACCTAAAACATCTTTTTAATTCCTAAGCAACTAAACTAACTGTAAAGCTATGACTATCTGGTCTTTAATCTCATCAGAGACTTGAGAAGGAATAAAATCAGTTATCTGAGTAAATAGGAAGTACATGTTAGCAGCCTCCAAAAAAAAAAAAAAAAAAAAAAAAAAAAAACAAACTTGACAGAGACAGTTTGTTGCCTGAACAACCACCCAAAACTCTTTATAGTGTTGGAGCATCATCTTCAGCCTTCTGGCTCAGTACCTCTGACGGACATATATGTGAAGCAGGAACTGTTTAGGACTTGCTTACCCTGTCTTGGCAGAGTTTGGCAGTTGACTTGGCCTGCATTTGAGCTTGCCCATTTTAGGCAGAATTCTGTCTGTCGTAAAGTGAGGGCATTTTTTTCCCCCCAAGTGGCTGGCTTGCCACATTTGAAGCCATCTCCATATGGAGGTTCTTTGATATTCATCATCTTTTTTGAGGCAGGCTGGGGTTGCTGTCAGGAGACAACATGTCTAATTGTCAAAGAATCCTTAAAATAAAAAATAAAAAAACATTTTTAAATGCCATGTTCTGTAGGTCTTTGAGGTCTCTGTAGGTCTCTGAAGACTTATTTATTTTTATATAATTTATCTACCTATAGAATCATATCTATCTGTTAAACCTAGGGTATATATTTCTGTAATAAATTAGACTAATGTTTTGCATGACCATGAGTTGATTCACCTGCATTACCTAATATTCTAAACAGCTTATAATAAAAAATTTTAAAATATTGGAAGTAAACCTTAAATTTGTATCAATATATCAAAAAGTATCAAAATAAACTTATTTTTGCACCAATATACAAAATCTTATACAATGAGTTAAAAATTTGAGAATTTTTATTTGAGAATGTAATTTGAGAATAACAAATAAAGCCTTAAGTTGAGGAGTAGATTCAATAATCTACCATATGTCTTATTATTCCTATAAGATATTTCTTTATTCACCTTTCTTTTCAACCCTTTTCTCCTTATCTAAGAAAGAAAGAGAAAAGAGAAATCCCTGAATCTAACTTTGTCTTCTCTCTGAATAAGACCATTACTAACTTATAACAACTCCCAATGACAATAAACATCCATATCCCAAGAAGACAACCAAGAACCTACCCAGCTCCCCTTAAAAGAAATGGGGTGTCAATCATGTTTTTTTTTCTAGCTGATTTTGAGGGTGAAGGAATCATATTTGGGGTCCCAAAGGAAATTGGGAAAAATGGGTAAGTAAGCTAGGATTAACATTTGTGGTCCAGTCTCTAAATGTTGAGGAATTCCAGGTTTAATAGAAGGCCTATTTGGAACAGTCTGAAATGCTGGACCAATTAAAACCAGCAGCTTTCTTTGAAGCTGTTTTGGGAGGAGGCTTTGATGAGCAAAAGCAACTAAAGCAGCTGAGGCTGGAACAAACAAAATGCTGGGACATGCAAGATGCTGGGACACATGTGTCAAGAGTATCAGCACGGTGGGAGGATGAATCCAGAGTCTCCAGTATCCGGTTCTTTTGTTCTGAAAGCATCTAATTTCTCACAAGCATTATACAGCCCTCAAACTATAAATGTATGAGATGTGCAGGAGGCACAGATCAATTAAGAATGTTTCTCTGCTCTTTGTATGAGCAGAAGAAAGACAACTGTAAATCTTTATTCATGCCACATGAAGAGGTGGCATGAACGTGTCATGGGGATTTTGGAGCCAACAAAAATTAGTGACTATGCATAGACATCCATGGCCCAGTCAGTTTCAAAGCTATTTCCATGTAGTGGCATCAGCAATATAAGTTACCTGTTTGTTTTATTTTGACCTCCCTCAAAGAGGTCACTTTTATTTTATTTTGACCTCCCTCAAAGAGGTCACTTTTATCTTTGAAAAGAGATCTTTGAAAAGAGATTACTTTTATCTTTGAACATGTAGTCATGATAATGTTGAAATCGAAGCAAGGTTGTATAGACCTAAATATCCTCCTCTGGGCTCCTGGGCACTTGCTGTTTTAGCCAAGCTGCTATCTTTCTCCAGTGAGAAGGCCTCATGTTTAAAGAGACAAGCCAGTTGCCTAGAGCAGCAGAAAATACATTATCTTTTAAATAATTATGTTTAAGTTTACCCTAGGCACCTTATACCTATTTAGAGGTTTAGGCCTAGGTTTTTATATTTATTATGGCTATTTTTGTCCTATCCCCTTTTCTATATGGAATGGGCAGTTATGCCTTTATAGCCAAACTTTATATAAACTCCCTTCTATCTTTAAATGTACCCTAGGCATCTAGAACCTTGGTTTTTACATTTGTTGTGATGGTACTAGGTTCTTCCATCCAGAGGCTCCAGGCTGCTCTTCAATACTGAAAGGCTGTTCTGTATATTCAGAAGGTGCTAGAGAAGTTACATGTAGCACACAGAGCTCAGCGTAGGCCTTTGACGTTGATGGGCCAATGGACAATTGTCTATAGAACCTCACAGTGTGGGGCTGGTATGGGCCTATTCAGAGCCCTGATATTTGCTCTCTACTGTATAATGGGGTTGAGAGCAAATCAGCCAGGCATCAGTGGGGCACCAGGATGTAGGACTGGGAGAGGCAGCCTGAAAAAGGATCCCAGGTCAAGGGCAGATGTCCTATCCTGCAAGTGAACAGGCCCGTAGGCCATTTTGTTCCCATTCTTTACAGAGCCCCAGAAAGTCCTTAGGTTCATAGTTGCTTCCCAACTCGGCACTGTTATTTTAAAGAGGTAGGTCCCCTTGAACCTCTCTGGGCTTGGGCCGCCCCCCACTGTTCTGACTCAGGTCTAGCATCCTGGCTTAAAGGAGATAGGTTGCCAGCCTGTTCATTCGCGATCTCCCAGAGGCTCTGTGTCAGGGAGCACAGTGAGCATTTCATAGGGCCAGACTTGCTCTCTCTGGAAGAGGTCACTTATGGGCTCCTGTCCTCCCTCTCCTGGTGTTACAAGACAGTTAGAAATGTATAGGATGCTCCTTCTCTCAACCACTTTGATTGCATAGCTGTCAATCATGCAAACACCAGGCCATGCCAGCTTCAGGTTAGGATTTTGGTGCCAGTTTGGTGATGGCAGCCTTTGTCATCAAGTGTGGAGCTATGGACAGTGGGAAACTTGGCCCTGCAGCGTGATCTGGCCCCTTTCCCACTGCCTGGCATGAGGCCGCTACTGTTCCCTCAGGTTGACATCTGTGGGCTGACTGATGACCTGTTTCTTATGTCCCACAGATCTGCACGTGGGCATCACCAAGAGGTTAAAGACGGTGGAGGTGCTAGAGGGAGAGAGCTGCAGCTTTGAGTGTGTCCTGTCTCACGAGAGTGCCAGTGACCCAGCAGTGTGGACGGTCGGTGGGAAGACAGTGGGTACTTCTGGCCACTTCCGGGCCGTTCGGCAGGGCCGCAAATACACTCTGACGGTCAAAGATGCTGCTCCCAGTGATGCAGGAGAAGTGGTCTTCTCAGTGATGGGCCTCACATCCAAGGCCTCGCTCATCGTCAGAGGTGAGTGCTGTGGCTGGAGCCAGGGGCCTGACACTGTGAACTGGGGTACAGTTGAGCTGGGGTGCTTCTAGAATCCATCATCCTATCACAGTGGCAACTCAAAATATCTGTAGGGAGTGTTCGGGGGAGGGGGGAGTTGTTTTTCTAGAGCAAGCCCAAAATTCTGGTCTGTCTTTCATGGTCTGACTGGCCTCCATACAGTAGCTTCCTCAGCCAGTCTGACAGTTAAGCAGAGGCCAGGGAGGCTAGGAAGTAGCCACTGCAAATCTTACTGCTCATGGGTGGATCTGCTCAGGGGCCATCCCCTGGTTTAAGCCTTTAATGAGGTGCTTCTTAAGTCTCGCCATGACAGTGAGGGCTTCCAGCACTGCAGAGTCCTGATCATCTAGGAGTCTAAGGTCCCAAGGGTCAAGGGTTATAGGTTCTGTGGTTTTGATCCCAGAGAATACATGTTCCCAAATGCCTGTCTCTGTCCTCATCCTGGCCATGGCTGAGGCTATTTCTTTCTTCTTTTTTAAGTCTTAGTTTATCTTCCCTCATACAGTATATCCTGACCACAGCCTCCTCTCCTCCCACACCTCACAGTCCTCCTTCTCCACCTCCCCTCTCCCACATACCCGCTGCTCCTCCATTTCCCTTCAGAAAAGAGCAGGAATAGCAACCGAATACAGCATAACAAGATGCAATAAAACTAGTCACAAACCATCATATCAAGGCTGGATGAGGCAACACAGAAGGAGGACAAGGGTCCTAAGAGCAGGCAAAAGAGTCAGAATTAGCCCTACTCCCACTCTTAGGAGTCCAATAAAAACCCAAAATTAAACAACCACAACATACATGCAGAGGACCTAGCGCAGACTCATGCAAGCTCTGTGATTGTCACTTCAGGACTGAGGCCATTTCTAAGGGGTGGTTGCAGTGGCTATACAGCTAAGGCCATGGCTGGTTCTGTGGCCAAAGGTGTGCCTCATGGGAACCATCTCTGCTTATTTCAGAGAGGCCAGTGGACATCACAAAGCCCTTGGAGGACCAGCGGGCCACCCTCGGGGAGGATGTGATGTTAAGCTGTGAGCTGTCTAGGGCGGGCATCTCCGTGCGCTGGCTCAAAGATGGGAAGGCCATCCGAAAGAGTCAGAAGTACGACCTGCTCAGTGAGGGCACCCGGGCTGTGTTGGTTGTCCGCAAGGCCTCACTCAAGGATTCTGGAGAGTACACCTGTGAGACAGAAGCTTCCAAAAGTACTGCCAGGCTCCGTGTGGAAGGTAAGCACTCCGCACACCGCCCGGCCACAGTCTCCCCTGCAGCATGGCCTGGGGCCACCCCAGAGCCTCCGTTGGAGACCAGGTCAGCCTGTGTGTTCAGGTTGGGGGAACAGAGTCTGCGTGGTGATAGAAGCTTTACACCCTCATCCCTGCCTGTCTCGTCCCTCACCCAGAAAAGGCAAACCGGTTCACAGAGGAGCTGGCTGACCTGCAGGCGGAAGAGAAGGGCACAGCTGTGTTCACGTGCAAGACAGAGCACCCGGCATCGGTCGTGACCTGGCGCAAAGGCCTCCTGGAGCTGCGTGCCTCAGGGAAACATGTCCCCAACCAGGAGGGCTTGACCCTGAAGCTCACCATCAATGCCCTGGAGAGGACAGACAGTGACACTTACACCTGTGACATTGGCCAAGCCCGGACCCAGGCCCGGCTCCTCGTCCATGGTAAGGCAGCCCTCCCTTGCATGCTGCTCTTGGCTCCTTTACAGGTGTACTACGGGTCAGCTTTATCTGAAGTAGACTCTGGAGGCTCAGAAGTGCTTAGTCGTCAGGACTCAGCTTGCCCTTGCCCAGCCCAGCCTCAGTTTCTCTATGTCTAAGGCTTGAGCAGATCACCTGGGCATCTCAGGCTGTCCTAGAATGACCTTCTGTGAGGGAGCCAGTCTCCTGGCTTCACTTGTACAGTGGCTGCTTGCTGTGTGTTCTCATGGCATCAGGCCTGTGTGGAGGTCCAGGGCGTGTAGCGCCATTCCCCTCCAAAATGCAGAGTGAGAGCCTTTGTCCTCCGGTTAGTTAGGGAAGGAAAGTGGTGGCCAGCCTGGGTAGTAGGGATATGTCTTAGTACCAGAACAGAGCTGAGCCCGGTCCTCCAGACCACGGCCTTCAGCTAGCTCTGCAGTCCTGGGTTGGAGTCCTGGATGGGGTTTGCTGGAAGCCCCTCCCAAAGTCTGTCACCAGGAAATGACATTATTCATGTTTGTGAGGAGCCTCGGCATCATCGAGAGTTAGAAGCGTTTACCCTCCGTATTTGTGGGTTCCGCATCTTCAGAGCTAGCCCCTCACGTGATCAGAAACACGTGGAAAAAGAAGCTGTGTCCCAGTCGTTCAAGCGTTTGCTGTGCGGGCTCACGGACTCGGGTTTGCATCTTCTAGAGCCAATGTAAATGCAGGTGGTTGGGACCCACCTGCGATTTCTGCTCAGGATGGTGGAGATGGTAGATCTCAGAGCAATCCGGCTATCCAGGCCGGCCCTGTAGGGAGCTCTGGGCTTGATGGAGAGACCCTGCCTCACTGAGTTGGGCGAAAGAGCTATTAGGAAGATTCCCAGCATCAACTTCGATCCTGTAAATGTGTGTGCATGAGCAGTGCAAACATGCACGCATGCACACCCATGCGCATTGCACTCACAGATGAAAAGCAAAAGAAACTATGGGTGTGATGAGCACCGACTGTTTTCCTTCTCACGACTCCCCCATACAATACAGTGCATTGCTCTACCGAGTGCCTGCATTGTGTCCATTGTGTTGGCCACCAGAAACCAGTTATTTAAATTGTGCTGGCAGATGCATGCAGAGCGCAAATACTTCACCATTTTTCATAGGGGACCCCAGTGCCCTTGGATTTTGCTATCTGTGGGGTTCCAGATCAACTCTCCATCAAGACTGTGTGAGGTAGAGATAGGAGGAGCAGAATTTCACAATCACGGGAAGTTCAGGGCTAGCCTGGAATACACGAGCCCTTGTCTCAAAAAAGAAAATCAATGAAGTGTAGACCTTAAGTGTAAACCAGGCAGATGCCCACTGGCCTGTGGGCAGAGTAGAGCCATTCTTTGTGTGACAACCTACTGATGAGAGCCCTTTCTGTCTGTGCCATCCAATATCGGGGCTTTCGAGTGGAGCCCTACCTTCAAGGCGTTTGTGGGTGCAAATGTTCGTCTGTAGGATCCATGTCTCTCTACCATGCTTAATTCAGCAGCAAAACATTCTAGAAATGTACATATCCTATCACACGCGTGTATGTCTTGATGTGTGTTCGTGTGAGTGTAGGTATGTGAGGAGGCTAGAGGCCTTGTGTTCTCTGGTTCTGAACCTATAGGCGATGTGAATTGAACTAGGGTCCTCTGGAAGAGCAGCACATGCTTGAAACCACCAAGCCACCCCTCCAGGCCTCAGTTTAAATTTTAGTGTAGGCACAGTTCTCTGTATTTATTATAATTCATTATAATCTATTCGGTTCATTTGTAACATTTGTAGCCGTCTGTGGTAAGGTGAGATTGCTGGGTATGTGCCGGCAGCCTGTAGTGATCCCATACTTGAGCAGTCCTCATTTCTGCTTTCGGTGAGGCTTTAAGCTTTCCCTTGAGGTCTTTGAAATGTAAGTGTGCCAAGCCAGGCTTGGGAATGCAGATACCACAAATCTTTCACCTCTGTGGACGCTGGGAAGGGCCCCGATGGGGACAGGAAGGGAGAGTAGGCGAGTCTCTGCGGCACAGTAGGGTAACTGCGGCTTCTTTGCTTCCACCCGTCATCTTCAAGGTGAGGTAGACTGCAGTACGAATTGTACTGTTCCGTGAGCACTGCTGGAGTAAGCGGGTTGGAGAGCAGGCAGCCTATCTGTGAGCAAGCCCAGATCAGCATGACGGCAGGAGAGCCTGCATGAGCTTCAGCAGGCTGTGGGCCCTCCGCCAGCTTGGTAAAAGGACTTCAGAGGGGGATATAGGTTTGGGGTTCCGAGGCTGACTGCAAAGGACTACATGGCTCAGATCTGCCTTGAAGTTCCATTGATGGGGAGTAAAGTAGACTGCTTGATTATGGCCCCACCTGGGGTCTTGGGCGAAGCGGTTTCTCCTGGCAGCTAGCTGAGCCTGGCTAGCCTGGCTGCAGGAGCTCTGACTTGTCTGTTTGCCTGTCAGGCCAGAAAGTGCGAATTATCGAGGACCTAGAGGACACTGCCGTCCAGGAGGGCTCCTCTGCCAAGTTCTGCTGCCGTATCTCCCCCGCGGACTACAGCCCCGTGCACTGGTTCCTGGACAAGACCCCCTTGCACAGCAATGAGCTGAACGAGATCACTGTCCAGCCCGGAGGCTACCATGAGCTCACCCTGCGCCAGCTGGCACTCAAGGACTCAGGGACCGTCTACTTCGAGGCTGGTGACCAGCGGACCTCAGCTGCCCTGCGGGTGACTGGTGGGTTTTGTGTCTAAGGGCCATCCATGATGGGGACACTACATGGCCTAGAGAAGCCTCGAAGAGGAGTGGATAACAGCTCCTTCCTGAGCTCTCCCTGGTGCACAGTGTGGTCCTGGGGCTCATGGAGAGGCAAGATTAGTTGTCAATGGCAAGGGGGGGTCTCTCATCCCAGGGAGGTAGCCAATGGCATAAGGTCTCTTTTCTCAGGGAGCTGGTTTGGAAGACTGAGTTGGGTTCTTTCAGAATTAATTTCTGAATTCAGAATTTGTGGGTGATGTTATTGTGTCCAGAATGGAAACTCTGCAGAGCCTGTCTTGTGCCTTCAGCATATCTGTCTGGCTCCAGCCTAAGGGCAACAAGAAGATACTAGTCAAGGCATTGCATGGTCCATTGTGTGAGTCCTCTGATAGAGGTGCCAAAGTACCAAGTCCCTTTGGCTTTTCTCTATCCTCCAGAGAAGCCAAGTGTCTTCTCTCGGCCACTCGTGGATGTCACAGTCACAGAGGGAGAGGATACGACTCTTGTCTGTGAAACTACCACCCTGGAGAGTTCTGTGCGCTGGACCAAAGATGGGAAGACACTGAGGCCGTCTGCACGATGCCAGCTGAGCTATGAAGCCTGTCGGGCCCAGCTGGTCATCACTGGAACCACCCTACAAGATGGTGGGCGGTACAAGTGTGAGGTTGGCGGAGCCTCCAGCAGCTCCATTGTCAGGGTTCATGGTGAGTGCCAGATGGCCATGTTTGGGATAAGAATAAAAATATGTCCACACAGAGCAGGAGGTGGGTCCCCAGAGGCACTTCTGGTTCTTCTCCTCCACCTCTATCTGCCGTGTATGGCACTTGGCTTCCTTGTGTCTCAGCATCTCTACTGCCGCAGTAGTCTTCGGCCCTCTCTTGGTCTCCTAACCCTTGATCCTGCCCCATTCCTGACTTGGGTTTGGTGGACTCCCCTCCCCCCGAAGTCTCTCTTCCTGCCTGTGGGTTGACTAAACTAGCAGCACAGACAAGCAGCTTTTACAGCAGGAGTCTGTTGTCCACCTGTTGTGCAGAATGGAAGAGATCAAGGTGTTGACCTTGACTGGCCTCTAGGGGTCTGTCTTCCCGGCTTTCAGATACTATCTTCTCTGTGACCTCCCCGTCCCCCTCCCCACAAGCTTATTCCTCTCTAAGGGCTCACTCTAACAACTTTATCTCTTTAAAGTCCACAGTGTCAAACAATCACACACTGTGATGCCAAGTTAGGGCTTCAACATCTGAATTCATTTTTGGTGGAGGACATTTTGACTGTAACACATTGTCCTTATGTTTGACTGGTCCATGCCCACCTTTCCGTTTACATACCTTCAGAGCCATCTTTCCCAGAGATCTCTGGCTCCCTACCACTGGCATCCAGTGTTTGAATTGTCCCACACCCTGTAGCGGCTTCCCCCTGGGGACCCCAGGTGGGATACCCCACCAGGAGGCTGAACTGACTCTTCCTGTTCATAGCTCGGCCGGTGCGGTTCAGGGAGTCCCTGAAGGATATGGAGGTGCCAGAGGGCAGGGCTGCCACACTACGATGCGTGCTGTCCTCTGTGGCTGCACCTGTGGAGTGGCGTCGCGGAGATGACATCCTGAAGTCCAGCAGCAAGTATAGCCTGCGCCAAGAGGGTGCTGTGCTGGAGCTGGTCATCCGAGACCTGCAGCCCCAGGACGGTGGGCAATACTCATGCTCCTTTGGGGACCAGACAACTTCGGCCACACTCACAGTGAAAAGTAAGTGTGCCTGTCCATACTGCGCTCAGGGTCCAGCGGGAACCTCAGCCCAGGGCAAGAAAATAACTATGTCCTTTGCATCTGTTCCTGCCGCAGCCTCGTCTGCCCAGTTCGTAGGAAAACTGAGAAACAGGGAGGCTGCAGAAGGGACCATGGCCACACTTCGGTGTGAGCTGACCAAAGAGGCCCCCGTGGAGTGGAGGAAGGGAACAGAGACCCTGAGGAATGGGGACAAATACTGCCTGAAGCAGGATGGAGCTGTGTGCGAACTGCAGATCTGTAACCTGGCTGTGGCAGATGCGGGGGAGTACGCGTGTGTATGCGGACAGGAGAGGACATCGGCCACGCTGACTGTCAAGGGTAAAGACCGTGTAGGGATGAGTGGATCCGTGTTTTAGCGGGAGCTGACCTGGTGTTACCTGTCCAGTTCCTTCAGTGCCTTTCCCCATGCCTGTGCACCTCTGTTCATCCTACTGCACATCCCACTTCACTTCTTGAGCCATTTCATATATATATGAATCAGGAAACGCCAGCATCCGCAGCTGGCTTCTGACTCTTGAGCCTCGGTGTTTTTTTCCCCCCTGTTTCTCTGCTGCATTCCATCTTGCTCCCCATCCTGTCCTATGCCACGTTTTATCTCACCACACCCTATAGCAGATCTGACGCTCCAATCTCTGTCTTACCCTCCTAGCTCTGCCTGCTCACTTTGTCGGAAGGCTCAGGAGCAAGGAGGCCACCGAAGGAGACACGGCCACACTGCGGTGTGAGCTGAGCAAGGCTGCCCCTGTGGAGTGGAGGAAGGGAGCAGAGAGCCTGAGAGATGGGGACAGATATGGCCTGAGGCAGGATGGGGCCGTGTGTGAGCTGCAGATCCGTGGCCTGGCTGTGGAAGATGCTGGGGAGTACTCATGTGTGTGTGGGCAGGAGAAGACCTCGGCCACGCTGACTGTCAGGGGTAAAGACCACGTGTGCTCCTGTGTGTGGATATTCCTGTGCATGGGTGGCTCTGTGCCTGAGCATCTCCTGCCCACCTTTCCTGCTTTTCTATGTCTCCTCTTTATTCTGGTGTTTTAGCTGGTATTTCTCATATTTGTATGGGTCCCAGTTTAGATGCCAGAAAAAAAAAATAGGAGAATTGGATGTTTTTCACCCCCAGGAATGTCCTGGTTGGGATGAGCATGGTGTGTGTCTCTCTGTGTGCTTATACATGCAAACAATTACAAAGATTGTAATTATAGATCCTAGGGGCACACCGCGAAAAGGGGGAGGAAAGAAATGGGGAAAATGGCACATACAGTAGGGATACGGGAAGGACAGTCTTGACTGTGAAGGTGAGGACTCACCACATAAGTGTAAGATGAGGTCGAGGGCCCACTCCTCAGGAGTCAGGTGAAGGTGGGGCTCACCTCCTGGGAGTCAGGATGGAGGTGAGGGCTTATCCCGTGGTGGTGAGGAGAGCTGAGGACAAGTCTGGGGTGGGCTTGATGCTGTCCTTTCTGGGCTTTCCCTGGTCAGTTCTAGATTGTCCCACTGGAGAAGGGCTTGCTAAACCTGCCTGGCCACTCCACGTGCCCCTGTGTTGAACACGTAGGGTCTGTGGCCCGCTTTTGTGCATGGCTACAGAGTTTAATGGTCTTTGTGCCTGTGTGTGCCTCCCAGGTGTGAGAGGCCTGGGGAGGGCATTACAGGGAGTGAGGTCTCACTGTTCAGTGTAAAGAGGGCAAGGCTTTTCCGTGGAGTGTGAAAAGGGCAAGGCTCCTCTCTGGAGTGAAGAGAAAGGCTCCTCCCTGGAGTGAGGAGAAAGGCTCCTCCCTGGAGTGTGAACAGGGCAAGGCTCCTCCCTGGAGTGAAGAGAAAGGCTCTGGACATCAGAGACAGAGGCATTCACAGACTAAGGCAGATATGATATAAGGAGCCCTGGAGCCTGGCTGTGGTGGATCCCGGGGGTCCTCATGTATGCACTGGCAGCAACAGACCTTTCCAGAGCGGCCTGCTGTACTATGTTCCTGAGTCACAGTTGTGTCCAGGGAACCAGAATACCTGTTTTGGTGTGATTAGTGACCTGGTGATGAGTCAGCTCTCTGTCAGGAGTCCTCAGAGGGCCTGAGCACCTCTCTTCAGGGAAGCAGATAGAACACACAGGCATTGCTGGAGAGCCCTGGGCATCTTGGAAAGTGAGAATGGAACAAATCTTCTACAAGTGCAAGAAGCCCTCAGCCTGGAGGGCTCTGTCTCACTTGAAAGAAATGACCACTGGAGGGCACCAAATAGGAAGGTATGGCAAGACCTGGCCAGCTCTTTGTCCATGCTGTGGCAGGTCGCTCCTGTCATCTGCACAACACTGGAGATGCTTGACCAAAAACCAGCCGTGGGTGGATCACAGTGCCAAGACGTAGAGGCCTGGAGCCATCATGCATTCAGACAATCTAAGAGATGGCAGAAGAGGGCACCTGAGGCCTCTCCTGTGGCTACAGCGTTAGGAAGAGTTCACAGGAAATGTTGCTCCCTCTTCCCAACCCCAGGACATACTGTTGAGAGCTGAGGTGTGGAGGGTCCTGGCAACCAGCTGCTCTCGGAACTGGGTCTATCCCAACAAGGGTTAGACATGATGGATGCCTTTCCTGGATCTTTCTAGAGAGTGCTGCATTTTCAAAAGCTACCCCTGGACCATAGGGTCCCCATACACTCAGCCATTGTCTGCCCTTAAAGACCTCCAAGCACACGAAGCTGGACAGTCGTGGTCTAGGAGCCAGAGGAAATCTCCTGCTTTGGCAAACAAAGAGCCAGTTTGTCTCTCCTCTTCTCTGTGACCATTTCCCACATAGTAGCCACAGATAGGTGGGTCGTTCCTCCATCTGTTCAACCACGGATCTCTGCCTCTACTCTCACACACCAGGGATCTTTCCTGCACTGTGAAGCGGAGCCCAGAGCCCTGTGGCCGCCTACTCCCGGGTGACAGCTGCAGGAAGAGGCTTGGGACTTCTTTCCATCCAGCCCAGCTGCTCCTTCACCCCAGTCTGTTCTGAGAATTGGAGTTTATGGGGGGGGAGGAGCTTAGGTACCCCATGTGCTCTCTCAGCACAATCAAAATGATCGCACAAGAACTGCTGAAGGAATTCACAACCTTACCATGCTGTGGCCTAGTAGCCAGGCCAAGCCATAGAGCCCAGAGCATGCGTGAGGGACTGGGTGGGCACAGAAGACCTGGGGCCAGGGCAATCTCCAGAAAGCCTGGGTTCTCTCTCTCTCTCTCTCTCTCTCTCTCTCTCTCTCTCTCTCTCTCTCTCAACCTCCCTATCTTGAGGTCCTCTGCCCTTGCTGCTTTACCAGAGTCAGGCTGACCAATCTGTATGCTGCCCCCGCTGTGCTGTTTCCCACTCGTGACTGCACATTTATTCCTTACAACCTCCAAAGCGTGTTTTACTGTTGAGCGTCACGTCCTGTCTTCAGCATTCTCTGAGATCCTGAAGATCTTTGTGTTGTCCTGAGCCCCACAAACCAAACTCATGTACAGTCTGAGGTCTGTGGAAAGAATACAATAAACTGTGACCACGAGATGCAGAGTCTAGACCAAGGGAAGCCCTACCCTCTGCTGTGTTTTAGCATGCCCAGCATGTGGCCTGTGTGCAGCCGGAGTTCCTGTCTTCCTGTCCCATCCACATCTAGAGTTTTCCGTGTTCTCTGAGAGTGTGATTGTGTCTGTGTCCTTCTGACCTCCCCAGCTCTTCCAGCTAAGTTTATAGAAGGTCTGAAGAATGCAGAAGCCACAGAAGGAAGCATGGCCATGCTGAGCTGTAAACTGAGCAAGGCAGCTCCTGTGGCATGGAAGAAAGGAACAAAGACCTTGCGAGATGGAGACAGATACAGCCTGAGGCAGGACGGAGCTGTGTGTGAGCTGCAGATCCAAGGCCTGACCATGGCTGATGCTGGGGAATACTCATGCGTGTGTGGGCAGGAGAGGACCTCGGTCATGCTGACTGTCAGGGGTAAAGATAGATGGCTTGTCTATATGTTGTTCCTATTATTTTCTCCTGCCTCTGTTTGTGGCACAGCGCCTGAGGTGACCTGTGGCCATCTGTCCTCCCACTGGTGTCCTTCGAGTATTTTTAATTTGCTCAAGCAGGTCCCCCTGCTACTGTCCCTCCCCAGCTACCTGCTTTCTTCCCCATCTATCTATGGTGTCAGCTGTTTACACTGTGGCTCTTGAGAAATATGTGTGTCTCCTTGTGGGTTCCGTGTTCGTGCAGAGACCTTCAGAGGGTGCCACGTTCTCAGTGATCGTTTGACCCTTGCCAGGCCTGCCTGTCAAATTTATAGAAGACGTGAGAAACCAGGAAGCCACAGAAGGGGCCACAGCAATATTAAGATGTGAGCTGAGCAAGGCTGCCCCTGTGGAGTGAAGGAAGGGGTCCGAGACCCTGAGAGATGAGGACAGACACACCCTGAGGCAGGATGAGGCCATGTGTGAGCTGTGGCCTGGCCATGTTGGGTACTGGGGAGTACTCATGTATGTGCGGGCAGGAGAGGACCTCAATCACACTGAATATCAGTGATAAAGTTGTGTGGCCAGTGTCTTTGTGCCTATGGTCATCCTGCTCCTCTTGCTCATCACACATTCTGTCCCTTCGTCTGTGTGTCACATCCTATCATGACTGGACAGAGATAGGAGAAAACACACCCATATCTGGCTTCCCTCTACCTTGTGCCAACATGAGTTCAGCACTTTGGTTTTATTTTTTATTTTTATTTTTTTCTGGTAGATTCCATGTCCTGTTGTCATCCAGGCTGAGTCATGCCTGCTAAAGTTCTACAGAGAATGTGGCACCCTTGTGTGTTTCTGCCCCTCCCCATGATGATCAGGTCAGGTCTATGGGCAGGACCATGGTCTTGATATTAAGATGGCACACCAGAGAAGGTAAAATCTGTGGCCTGTTCTCAGCAGAGCAGTACGTGGCTAACCCTCAGTGGGGGTTGCATCTTCTCTGTGCGGTTCATGTCTTATGCTCATCATGTCCTGTCCCCTTCACATGTTCTGAGCATGACAAGCCCTGTGCCTTTCTGACCTTCTTAGCCCTGCCCACCAAGTTCACGGAGGGTCTGAGGAACGAAGAGGCCACAGAAGGGGCCATGGTCACTCTGAGGTGCCGGCTGAGCAAAGCCACCCCCGTGGAGTGGAGGAAGGGAGCAAAGACCCTCAAAGATGGAGACAGATACAGCCTGAGGCAGGATGGGGCCGTGTGTGAGCTGCAGATCCACAGTCTGACAGTGGAAGATGCTGGGGAGTACTCATGCGTGTGTGGGCAGGAGAAGACCTCAGCCACGCTGAGTGTCAAGGGTAAAGTTCATGCGTGGCCACCTGAACCTGAGGCTTGCTGTCTCCATGTTATTTCCACATTATGTCTGTTTTCTATATGTGAAATAGTGGCTATACTGAGCCTGTGGCTATCTGTACTGTAACTAGGGTCACCATTTGGTACCTCTACCTTTTCTTTCCCATATGTAGGGAATATTCTCATGCTCATGTCCACCCCACCAACCTCTATACATCTCTCTCGCTTCTTGCTTCCTCTTATCTGTTTCCTGATTCACTGGTCCTGTCAAATCCTTTGTCAGAATGTGTGTCTCCTTGTGTGTTCCATGTTCTGTGCACCATGTCCTTCAGAGTCCCATGTCCTCAGCAACTGCTTGGTCCTTCCCAGCCCTGCCCTCCAGATTCATAGAAGACTTGAGGAGCCAGGAGGCCACGGAAGGCACCACGGTCACTTTGAGGTGCCGGCTGAGCAAGGCTGCCTCTGTGGAGTGGAGGAAGGGCTCTGAGAGCCTGAGAGATGGGGACAGACACAGCCTGAGACAGGATGGGGCCATGTGTGAGCTGCAGATCCGTGGCCTGGCTGTGGAAGATGCTGGGGAATATTGGTGCGTGTGTGGGCAAGAGAAGACCTCGGCCATGCTGAGCGTCAAGGGTAAAGATCACCTGTGGCTACCTGAACCTGAGGCTTGCTGTCTCCATGTTATCTCCATGCTATGTCTGTTCTCCATATGTGGCAAAGCAGCTGTGGTGACCTGTGGCCATCTGTCCTGTAACTAGGGCCATCGGGACATCTTCATCACTAGTTCCTATAGTCCAGGACATGTTCTGATGTTCATTTCCACCCCACCGCCTATTCTGCACCCCCTGGTTTCTTATCGGTTCCCTGGCTTACTGGTCCTGTCAAATCCTTCATCAGAATGTGTGTCTCCTTGTGTGTTCCATGTTCTGTGCACCATGTCCTTCAGAGTCCCACGTTCTCAGTGACTGCTTGGTCCTTCCCAGCCCTGCCCTCCAGATTCATAGAAGACTTGAGGAGCCAGGAGGCCACGGAAGGCACCACGGTCACTTTGAGGTGCCGGCTGAGCAAGGCTGCCTCTGTGGAGTGGAGGAAGGGCTCTGAGAGCCTGAGAGATGGGGACAGACACAGCCTGAGGCAGGATGGGGCTGTGTGTGAGCTACAGATCTGTGGCCTGGCTGTGGAAGATGCTGGGGAGTACTCATGCGTGTGTGGGCAGGAGAAGACCTCGGCCACGCTGAGTGTCAAGGGTAAAGATCACCTGTGGCCACCTGAGGCTATGCTGTCTCCATGTTGTCTCATCGATGCTTCTGTCTCCACATGTGGTTTCCTATAGTGACCCTGCGGTCGTCTGTTCTGCAGCTACAGTCACCTGGGCATCTCCATCTGTGCTTGCACGAGCCCTGGAGATGAGCTTGCGTTCACATCCACGCCACCACGCTCTCTGTTCCCCAGGAGTTTGCCTCCTCCACCATCCGCACCTTCCTTCATATGTGTACACGTGTTCCTGTGATAGTGTGTCATTCTGCATGTCATTCTGTCTTGTGTGCAGTGTTCTCCAGTGCCATGTCCTCAGTGACTGCTTGGTCCTTCCCAGCCCTGCCCTCCAGATTCATAGAAGACCTGAGGAGCCAGGAGGCCACGGAAGGCACCACGGTCACTCTGAGGTGCCGGCTGAGCAAGGCTGCCCCTGTGGAGTGGAGGAAGGGCTCTGAGAGCCTGAGAGATGGGGACAGACACAGCCTGAGACAGGATGGGGCCATGTGTGAGCTGCAGATCCGTGGCCTGGCTGTGGAAGATGCTGGGGAGTACTCGTGCGTGTGTGGGCAGGAGAAGACCTCGGCCACGCTGACTGTAGATGGTAATGTCTCTGTAGCCGCCTGACTGATGTGTTTTCTCCTATCTCTCCCATGTAGGCTATGTCCTCCCTATGGGCCCTTCTCAGTGTCATCATGCCATGTACACAGTCATATCTGAGCAATCCATTTCCCCAAAGCACACTTGATTAATCTAGTCTGGAGCCTGTTATGGACCCCTGGGAAGAATAGTATACAGCTTTAAGGGAGGCACCAACAGATTGCATCAGTGTTCAGTAGGAGATCTGCTGGAGCCACTAGCATCCTGCTAAGGTCTGTGGAGATTGTGGGTCCTTTTGGATCCAGGCACAGAGTTAGCAGATGTCTCTTCCTTCACAGACATGCACAGCGATGTGTGTGTCTGGAGGTAGCCAGGCAGACACTGCTAAGCTCAGGGAGAGCACTTAACTGCAACTGAGACAATGCCAGGCTCGAAAGGGCTCCTGCTCAATCTGATCATAGTTCTGGAGGCTGGAAATATACCGAGTACTGCCACTGAGGTATTGGCAGTGTGGTTTTTCCCAAAGATGGCTGTCTTCTCCAAGTCTTCACATGGTCATTCCTTGTCTCTGTGTCCTAATCTTCTTCTTTTTTTTTTTTTTTTTTTTTGTATGTCACACTACCTGTTTTGGATTTGAGCTTAGCCTGACCTCATTTTGACTCAATTATTTACTTAAGTACTCCTTTTGGAAGTAGAGGACTTCCTGAGGTACTGGGAAAGCTGGAACTTCAATGTATGAGTTGGGAGGTGGCACGGTTTAGTTCATGTTTTAGTGAGTTTTGTATTGCTGTGACAAAATGCCATGACCAAGGCAACTTAAAGAGTTTATTTGGGCTATGGTTCTAGAGGGATAAGAGTCCATTATGGGAGGGAGATAGGACAGCAAGCAGCAGGCATGACAGAAGGAGCAGGAAGCGGGGGCTAAAATCTTGGATTGTGAGCATGAAGGAGAAGGAGTGAAGTAGAAATTTTATAAGTCGTTAAACTTTCAATGACAAACCCCGGCAAAGCCACGGCTCCTCAACCTACTCAAACACTGCCACCAACTAGGAACCAAGTATTCACATGTCGGAGCTTGTGGGGGTGGGGACATGCCATTCAAACCCCCCTAGCCTAGAACATTCCACCTTCTGGCCTCCTCGACTCCATGTTCTCTCCACATGTCAAATGCATTCTTCCAGTTCACACAACCCAATGTCCAACTGTCTTTTCTAAGTGTGAGGTTTTAGATTTCACTCACTCTGAGTCTCATTTAACCTCCTCCACCCATGAAGCTACAGAACTAGGCAGAACCATGCTTCTAGAAGAGTGTTTCTCTGCCCGGTGGCTGAACAGCCCTTTCACCAGGGTTCACATATCAGATATCCTGCACATCAGATATTCACAGTGCGATTCATAACAGTAGCAAAACTACAGTTATGAAGTAGCAACGAGAATCATTTTATGGCTGGGGGGGTCGCCACCACAGGAAGAGCTGTTTTAAAGGGTCACTGCATCGGGAAGGTTGAGAAGCACTGCTCTAGAACAATGGCGGGATAGGCATATGATAGATATTCTCAACCAGTGAAGGGGGGAATTGAAGTGAAGAGGTAGATACGAGTCTCACCAATCTGAAAGAGCAGGGCAACTCTGCTGGGTTTCAAGGGAGGAAGAATTCTCTGGCTTAACTGCCTGTCCTCTAGATTGGCCCTCACAGCACTGAGTAGAGGTGACCTAGGGTCAAGGAAGGACCTCCAGGCCTATGGTCTTGGGGACCCTGGTGGCACTGACATCCCTGTTGATCTCTTAGCCACTCTCTCCTAGTCACCTTCTTTTTATTTTTCAAACTCATCTGCTCTTTTGAGACAGGGCCTTGCTCTGCAGCCCTGGCTAGCTTGAAACTCTTAGTGTGGGGCAGCCTGGTCTGAAACTTGTGGGACATCTCCTTCCTCAGCATCTGAAGTTCTGAGATTACAGGCATGAGCCACCACACCCAGCCATGGTCATCTACTTGAAAGGTCATGCATGTGGCAGCTGGATGGCTCTATAGTCTAGCTCATCTTCTAGGTCTCAGAAGCTTGGCAACCTTCTTTCTTCCCTCTGGTCTCTGTCTCTTCTAGTCTAAACCGTATTTAAACTGGTGCAGTGTTCTCAAAGTCCTTACTTTGTGACACTGAAGTCTCACATAAGGAGCCTCCATAAGCCTTTCCTGTCTAGCTGTGGCTTCTGCTGAGCTGATACAATTAACTATATCCTGAAGTTCTCTTCAGAACCTTCTCTCTCTCTCTGTAGCATGAGTAGGCTGTAACTTCTTTGAATCTTCAGCTTTTTCCATTTTATTTAGTTCTTCAATCTAGCTCTCTATTCTCTCTTATTTACTATAAACAGAAAGGAGGAACCAGACTATATCTTCAATACTTTGCCTACAGGCCCCTCAGTTAAATGTCAACTTTCACTGCTTCCAAATTCTGCATCCCACGAGGGACTAGAACAGAATTTGGCCCATTTGACTGACACTGACGGTCACAGGGGTCATCTTCCTTCTTTCTAGTCTCTTTCCCATTTCTGTCTGAGGCCTGACCAGATGTGGCATTAATATGCGTATTTCCACTAACAGACTTTTGCCAATCATCTCGATTTTCTCTAGTTGCATACCTCAAAAGCCATCCAGCCTCAAGTTGTTACCAGTTACCAGACAGCTCCAAATTTTTAGGGGTTTGTTGCAGTAGCATTCTCAAATTTGTGTTGTTTGGGTCAACATCACAAAGAACAGGAGATCAGGATTCTTAAAACGGAAATTAATTTCATTCGTGTTCTGAAGGCTGGAGGCCTGTGACCAGTTCATCGGCACTGTTGGCTCTGTCCAAGGACTCTTGCTCACTCCCAAGCAGCTATTATGCCCTAAATCTTCACACAAGCAATTTGTTTGTATCCAGATGTCTTATAAAGACACTCTTCCTATTGGATTAAGCACTTATCTGCATGACCTCATTTAGCATTTCCCACCTCTTCCAAGGCCAATCTCCAAATACAGTTATTTTCTGAAGTTTGTATTAATTAGAAATTTAATACACACTAGAAGGGGTTGCTTCCAGTTTCCAGTGTAACCAGGGTGAACTCTGATCAGTCAGTGGGAAGGACAGCAGAACCCCAGGGCTCAAAGGCATGCCTAGGAAACCCCAGGTGCAGCGTATCAGGGACCAGGAGACATGAGCCAGGGAGGTGACACCAATGGATGGAGGGCGAAACTAGTAGTGTTGGGACAAGACTATGATGTGGAGGAAATAGGGCCTTATATGAGCAGCAAGGGCGTGTCCAGGCATGGACAGTGCTGGGTTGGAGGCCCTGTGCAAAGGCATCCCATTTGAGAAATGCCTGCAACAGAGGTCAGTTGAGAAACATCTTCACATGCATGGCTTGATCCCAAATACATGACATGTCTCCAAGTGATGAGAGAGCATAGAAAGGACAAGATGCCACTGAGAAGATGAGTCTGGAATGGTACCCAACCTCCACTGAACCTGCATCTCAGTGGCACAGCACAGGAACCTCAGTTCACACACTGTGATCTGCCTCTTCCCATGATCTTCAGCTCTTCTGCTTCCTTCCTGGATACTCAGATAATGGCTGTCAAAACCTTCATAGAGTTTGATGGCTTTTGTCCATCTGATCCTTCCTAGCCCTGCCCACACGATTCATCGAAGAGCTGAAGTCCAAGGAGGTCATGGAAGGGTCCACAGCCACTCTGCAATGTCAGCTCAGCAAAAAGGCCTCTGTGGAGTGGAAGAAGGAAACAGAGACCCTTAGAGATGGCGACAGATACAAGCTGCTGCAAACAGGGGCCATGTGTGAGCTGCAAATCCATGGTCTGACCATGTCAGACGCTGGCGAATACTCCTGCGTGTGTGGGAAGGAAAAGACCACAGCCCTGCTGACTATCAGGGGTAAAGACCACAGCTGGCTAGGTAGATCTGTGTGATGGTGCCCAAGCATGAACATCGGTCCGGCACTTCGTGGGATCCAGTCCTGCTTCCTGGGTTGTGTTACCCAGAAGACAACAGCATCTGCAGCAGCTTCCCCACTGCCTTGTGCTGCTGTGGGCTTTATGTTGTCGGATCCTGTGTCTCTTGTCTTCACTGTCGTGTCCTGAACGCTAGCATTCTCTAGGAAATCTGAGGCTCTCCTTGTGGTTCTGACTGTCTTTGGCCTGCATGCCAGGCTCATATGAAGTGTAAGGCCTGAGGAACGCCACACCATGTTCTCAGTGTATCCACATGTACCCGTAGGCTGAGTTGTGTGTCTTCTCTGTGTGACCCATGTCCTGTCTTCCACTTGATCAAGTGGGATGATGGTGCGTGTGTCTTTCTGACCCCCTAGCCCTGCCCCCCAAGTTCACGGAGGGTCTGAAGAATGAAGAGGCTACAGAAGGGACCGTGGTCACTCTGAGGTGCCAGCTGAGCAAAGAAGCCCCAGTGGAGTGGAGGAAGGGAGCAAAGATCCTCCAAGATGGAGACAGAGCTAGTCTGAGACAGAATAAGGCTGTGTGTGAGCTGCAGATCTGTGACGTGGCTGTGGAAGATGCTGGAGAATACTCATGCGTGTGTGGGCAGGAGAAGACCTCGGCCACGCTGAGCGTCAAGGGTAAAGATCACCTTTGCCACCTGAACCTGAGGCTTGCTGTCTCCATGTTATCTCCATGCTATGTCTGTTCTCCATATGTGGCAAAGCAGCTGTGGTGACCTGTGGCCATCTGTCCTGTAACTAGGGCCATCGGGACATCTTCATCACTAGTTCCTATACTCCAGGACATGTTCTGATGTTCATTTCCACCCCACTGCCCATTCTGAACCCCCCTGGTTTCTTGCTTCCTCTTATCGGTTCCCTGGCTCACTGGTCCTGTCAAATCCTTCATCAGAATGTGTGTCTCCTTGTGTGTTCCATGTTCTGTGCACCATGTCCTTCAGAGTCCCACGTTCTCAGTGACTGCTTGGTCCTTCCCAGCCCTGCCCTCCAGATTCATAGAAGACCTGAGGAGCCAGGAGGCCACGGAAGGCACCACGCTCACTTTGAGGTGCCGGCTGAGCAAGGCTGCCCCTGTGGAGTGGAGGAAGGGCTCTGAGAGCCTGAGAGATGGGGACAGACACAGCCTGAGACAGGATGGGGCTGTGTGTGAGCTGCAGATCGGTGGCCTGGCTGTGGAAGATGCTGGGGAGTACTCGTGCGTGTGTGGGCAGGAGAAGACCTCGGCCATGCTGAGTGTCAAGGGTAAAGATCACCTGTGGCCACCTGAACCTGAGGCTTGCTGTCTCCATGTTGTCTCATAAGTGACTCCACATATAGCACAGCTACTGTAGTGACCCAGTGGCCATCTGTCCTGTAACTGGAATCATTCTGCTTGCTGAACACATACTCTCATGTGTCTATCCATCCCACTGCCCTTCCTGTTCCTCATGGAGTGTTTCCTCCTATCCACCATCGACACCTTCCTTCACCTATGTTCAATGGTGTTTTTAGTTCTTTGTGGGTCGCGTGTCCTGTGTACAAGGTTTTCCAGTGTCATGTTCTCAGTGACTTCTTGGTCCTTCCTAGCCCTTCCGATCAGATTCACAGACGAGTTGAGAAGCCAAGAGGCCATGGAAGGCTCAGCCATCACGATGCGGTGTACGCTAAGCAAGGCTGCCCCTGTGGTGTGGAGGAAGGGGTCTGAGGTCCTGAGAAATGGGGACAGGTACAGCCTGAGGCAGGATGGGGCTGTGTGTGAGCTGGAGATCCGTGAACTGACCGTGGAAGATGCTGGAGAATACTCGTGCGCGTGTGGGCAGGAGAAGACCTCGGCTACGCTGAACATCGTGGGTAAATGCCTCCTGTAGCCACAGGAGTGGTTTTGGACTCCTGTTCTTGCTCTGTATCTACCTGTCCCCTCTACCTCTCCCCAGGACTGCCTTGTTCATCTTTTTCTGTAATTCTGTATTTGTCTTCTCTGGTCTCAGCCACAGCGCTCTCCAGGGTGTCTATTCCTCACCCCCGATGCTCTCACACTGCCAGTCACCCTTTGGGGCCAAATCCCTGCCCCTCCCGTCATGTTCCCAGATATTCTACCCTTTGTCATCCATGTTGCAGCTTCTGTGTGTCATGCTTAGCCAAATATTCTCTTTTGCTAGGGTAAGTTGGATGTCCAGAGAGGACAGGTGGGTCTCTTAGTGGATCCTGTACCCTCCAGAATGGGGACAGGTTTCTAGCATGGCTCTGTGAAGCCAATGGCTTTTCTAGAACATGGAGAACAGAACTGTGCCTGATCTTGAGGGCTCTGGCTGTTTCCTGGGATCTATAGGACACACTGTGCCCTAATATCAGAGGGATAAGACCATTCCAGCAGCCTTGGAAGAGCAAGGCTATGCTCGAAGGTCTCTATGGTCCGAGGCTGTGGTCTTGGAGAAAAGAGCTGTTTTCTGGGTTCTGCGTCTATGGGGACATGACTAGAGTTGATTCTGATGTTGAGTGACTCCCTGGGTCCTTTGGATATAGCCCCACAGGGGACTAGATTGTCTAAGTAGGAGGCAAGCACCCAGGGTCAGATCTTGAGTCCTTTCCCACCTCCTCACCAGCTCTCTTCCCTACCCTGAAGCCCACCTAGACCCATGTCCCCATCCTTCATCAACCCCAGGACTGTAGAGAAGCTTGGCCTCATCCCGTCTGGCTGCCTTAGGGTACCCAGAGGCAAGTACCTTGAGTTGAGTCTGCTAGCCTCTCATCTCCTCATAGCCCCACAGGTGGTGTTCCAGAAGCCACTGCAGAACCTGCAAGCAGAAGAAGGTTCCACGGCCAGCCTGCAGTGTGAGCTGTCCGTCCTCGGTGCTGCTGTGGTCTGGAGCAAGGGCGGCCTGGAGCTGCAGGCCGACGTGCGCCGAGAGTCCCGGCAGCAGGGGCGAGTGGCAGAGCTGCTGCTCAGGGATGTGTGCCGCGAGGATGCCGGCGAGTACAGCTGCACCTGCGGCTCTCAGACCACGAGTGCCACGCTCATGGTCACAGGTGGGTGTCCGCGCCTGGTGGACGCCAGTGCCAGGGTATGGCTGTGTGGGGTACAGCTTTCAGGCTGTGGCCCTCACAGTTGCAGCCCTTCTTGAAGTCCCAGCCAGGAGAACTCACTCAAATTGGTGGCCCCGGGGTCTGCCTTCCTCACCGGTGGCTGGACCCCCGAGGCTCTCCTGAGTCCATCCTTCATCCTGTCATTGTTCAGGGACCCACTGCCACGTGTTTTCCCTTCTATGGTAGCTTCCTCACTATCCTGCCAGGTGGCATAAGTCTTCTTGTGTTCTCTGTCACATTCCATACCTGTTCCATAGTTCTTCCTGTCATTGTATTATATTGTATTGTATTGTATTGTGTTATGTTATATTATATTATGCTCTCACTGCAGGGACCCTCATGACCTTAGCTGGTTTGGTCCTCTGTGACCCCTCAGCGATATCTCCTCATGTACTCTCCCTTCCCTGGCAGCTTCACAGCCAGGGACATTAACCCCTTTCACTGCCATATGCAGCTCCCCAGTTCTTCCCTGCAGTAGTGGCCTTTGGATCTTGACCAGGGACCTGTGAGAGGGTAACACCTTGACTGCAGCACCCTTGGTGACTCAGGACCTGCTCTTATGCTCTTCCTCAACCTTGCAGCTGCCCCTGTGCGGTTCCTCAGGGAGCTGCAGGCCCAGGAAGTCGATGAGGGGACCACGGCCCACCTGCGCTGTGAGCTGAGCCGGGCGGCTGCGAGTGTGGAGTGGCGCAAGGGCTCCCTGCAGCTCTTCCCTTGTGCCAAGTATCAGATGGTACAGGAGGGCACAACTGCTGAGCTGCTGGTCCGAGGGGTGGAGCAAGAGGATGCTGGCGAATACACGTGCGATGCGGGCCCCATGCAGAGCATCGCCAAGCTCTCGGTCCGAGGTGAGCTGTGTGTGTGTCCCAGTCCCACCCCTCCTGCTCCTCCGAAGAGCAGGAGACGTCATTCGGTCAGTCAGGGAGACGGAACCTGTGTCTGAATATTTTTTGATGGCCCTCAGCTCCCAAGCCCAAGTTCAAGACTGGCCTGCAGAGCACAGAGCAGGAAGCAGGGGGCATGGCCCGACTGTGCTGTCAACTGAGCGAGGCTGAGCCAGGGGCTGCAGTGCAGTGGCTCAAGGAGGGCGTGGAGCTGCATGTCAGCCCCAAGTATGAGATGCGGTGCCAAGGGGCTATGTGTGAGCTGCTGATCCATGGGCTGGAGGCCAAGGACACCGGCGAATATGCCTGTGTGGTGGGGGGCCAGAAGACCTTGGCCTCTCTCAGAGTCAAAGGTGAGTAGATAGACTCCAGGAGGAGAGTTTGAACCCTTGTTGCCACACCCAGCCCCTAGGGCTCTCCTGGGTACAGCTTACACTGGGGAAAGGACCTTCATGCCACAGTTCTCACCCCTCATTCCTACACTACTTCCAGTTCCAATTCTTCAATTGAAGGGCCTTAGCAGCCAGGACAGACCTCAGCCCCCAAAGGCTGCCCTGCCTCCTTTTCCCCAGCCAGCAGGTAGTTCAGCATTGCTGGCCTTTGTGGCATTCTCTGTATCCTTACCTATTCCTATAGAAAGTTTCGCCTCATGGTGACCTAGCCGGGATAGGGCTGGCAGCGGTATCAAGCCCAAGCCCTCGCCCTGTGTAACCGCTTTCCTCTTGGACTGTAGGGAAGCAAGTGCCGCATTTCAGCTTCCATGCCTCCGAGCCCAGCAGGGTAGCAGAAGAGCAATGGCGTGTCAAGGGAGGCTTTCAAGAAGAGAAGAGGGCCCAGGCTGATAAAGAGCCTCTCTCCTCTGTCCCCTCCCCCCCCCCAGAGCCTGAGGTGACCATTGTGCGGGGACTGGTGGACACGGAGGTGCAAGCCGATGAGGATGCAGAGTTCACATGTAAGGTGTCGCAGGCAGGAGCCAGAGATGTGCAGTGGCGTCTTCAGGGTCTGCCATTGCAGAGCAATGAAGTGACGGAGGTGGCTGTTCTTGGAGACGGTTGTACTCACGTGCTCCAACTGAAGGGTGTGACTCCGGAGGATGCTGGCACCGTCTCCTTCCATGTGGGCAGCCATTCATCTTCTGCTCAGCTCGCAGTCCGAGGTATCTGACTTCGGTGGGCCTGGCCTTCCCTCTCCTGGGAGGGGAACGTTCAGGCTCAGGCCACTTAGGGGATCATAGATAGATAGATAGATACATAGATACATAGATACATAGATACATAGACACTCTTTGGGGGCTGAGGCTCTGGTAGGGAGGAGGAGGACCTATGGGCTGGTAATTGCACAGCTGGATCTTCCCAGCTGTGGGCTTCCCAGAAGCTCACATGCATGGTATTGGTGCTCAGAACCTACCTGCTTTATCTCAGAGATTCTGTAGACTGTGCCACTCTAAGTCCTAGGTCACCTCTAGATTCTCTGTGGGCCAGAGCCCGGGGTGTGTCCTCTATATAGATCTGGAGAAGGGGGTGGATAGTGTGCCCCATGGCTTCGCTCTCAGGTGTTGGGTTGAGGCATCATGCGGTTTCTGTGATGTGGGAGCTCTGCCATTCAAGGGAGCGTCCCAGGTGCAGAGGCTGATGGCCACGTTTCCCATGTCTAGTCCCTGAGGTGACCGTCCTGGAACCCCTGAAGGATGTGCAGCTCCGCGAGGGCCAGGATGCTCACTTCTGGTGCCGGCTGTCCAGGGCCCCGGCCCAGGAGGCTCGCTGGGCTTTGGGTGGGGTTCCCTTGCAGTGCAATGAGATGAATGACATCACTGTGGAGCAGGGCACGCTCCACCTGCTCACACTGCACAAGGTGAGGTTCTGCTTCTAACTGCACACAGAAGGTTCCGAGTCCAGTAGGGATGGCCTCCTCCAGGACATTGGGCTGGGGAGGTGACAAGCCCCTATTCCTGGGGGCTGGGGAGGCGGATTGGCCCCTTTTGGTCAGGATGGGGTACAAGGCCAAGCATCTTCCTCCTGCCTCCTCAGGTGACCCTCGAGGATGCTGGAACCATCACTCTCCAAGTGGGCTCATGCTCCTCAGAGGCCCAGCTGAAGGTCACAGGTGGGCATCCCTGTCCTACATCCAGCCTCTGCCAGTGGATGTCTTTTGTCTCCTAGCACTGCCACTGTTCCTGGTGGCTCGGAAGCCCAAGACTCCTAGCAGTGATTTTTGCACTGGGGATGGCAAATTTCCAGTATGTAGTATCTCAGGCCAGAATTGCCACTGCTCTTTAGCTCTTTGAAAGAGCTAAAGAGTCTGGCTAACATGGCCTTGAGTAGAGAGAGACAGGGGCCAACCCTCTGGGTTAGGTCCTTGCACACATATAGGTATGTCCATGTTGATGTACATTTAGTTACTCAAAAGGCTTAGAGATGTGGGTACAACCACATACTTATGACACATGTATGGATTTGGCCCTGGCATGCAGATCAATGTGGTCCCAGCATGTAGACAGGACTTTAGGAATCTTCAATTTAGAGTAGACCTGTCCCCAGAACAAGCCTACCCTACAGAACTTGATTTGAGCAGACTTCCTGTTCTGCCCTAGCCCTGTTCTCAATGTGATCCCATTGGCCCCTCCATCATCTACCTGCTTACTGATTTATCTTCCACCCATCTCCCATGCATGCATCCATCCATTTAGAGTCACCATTTGTTACCCACCTAAGCCCATTCTTCATCAATCTTCCACTCATCTATCATCCATCTTTTATATCATGCTTCCCATTTATCTAGCTACTCATGATTTGCCCATCCATCTACCTCCTGTCCATTTATCATCCATCATCCATTCATCCATCTCCCATCTATACACCCATTAATCTGCTATCATCCAGCCTTTCATCCATCTGCCCACCATCCATCCATTCATTTACCCATCTTTTCAGGCACCTATTTGCCATCCAACCATCTATTCACCATTAGATGAAACTTCAGGTCTCTACTCTTCATGTCTAGGATCTCAGGATGGGTTTGAGTTCTGCCATTATGTCCTCGGTCTGCTAGGGGGAGCTAGATATGGAGAACAGAGCGTTTTCTGAATCCCATGTTCCTCTGGAACTTTAGAGGTCAGTTCTATGGCCCGTGAGGCTGAGAAAGGCTGCCAAGTGCCAATGCCTTTACGTTGACTGCTGGAGAATTTCATGGTTGTCTTGAGTAGGGACAGGGCAGAAAGGGCCTGTGTTTACTGGGAAACTGCAGGTTGTGCTTCAGGACTGCCCTAGGCTGGATGCTCCCTTCTGGGAGAGCTGAGTCACCTACAGCGTTGTGCAATCTTAGGGGGAATGAGTGTCCAGGTAGCTTTGTTATGGACCAGCTTAGGAACCTGTGCCAGAGGAGGGATGTAGAAGGGGAATGGTGTGCAAAGACCTCTAAAGGAGTGCTCTGGGATGATCCTGGGGGCTGCGCTGTCTTGCTGGGTACTGATGTCTTTACAAATGATTCCTGACTCGTCCTGTGACAGAAGCAAAAATGCAACAGAAACTTCTGGACCTTGCCAGTTGCCCCCCCAAAAGGCATCTGGTAAATGAGAGAAATAAGAGAAAGACAGGGGTGGGGTTGGCTTCCTCCTTGCCTGGCTCCAGGTAGCAAGCGTTGGAAAAGACCCTTGGTCTTTTCCTGTCTGGCCTAGGGCATGGGAAAGTCAGCTATGAAATCATTAATGCCCTGGAGCACTTGGGCCATCCATCTGCTGTGCTTCCTCCAAGTGTCCATTCAAGAGGTGGATGGGATGTGGGGCAGCTGGGTGGAGAGCATCTGCCTCCATGAGGCTCCTGAGCTTAGAGCCTGCCGTGTGGTGGGGCAGCAGTGTACCCAGAAATCAAGGCCCCTGAGTTCCAAGGCTGGCAGAATCTTGGAGGACATCTAGACAGAGTGCTCCTGTCTGTTTCTACACCCCCAGGAATGGAGAGCCACTTCCTGGTACTGAGTCCCATGCGCTTGGACCAACAGGTCGTGGGATGCCTGCTTCCTGCCCAAACTAGGCTAGAGGAGGCACCTACTGCCAGAAAGAGCCCCAAATGTGGAGTTTATCCTTTACTCCTTCTGAAAAAGATGCCAGAGAGGTGTCATTGGCCTCCTGTCAATGAAGCCAGCAGTGCTCTGAGGGTGTGTGGGATACCATTAGTGCACATGCTTTCCATGGGCCCCGTAGGGATGGCCTCTGCGCTTTTCTCTTGGATTAGGGTATGTTTCTGGCTGGGGTGGATTTCTGGACCTCTGGTCCACGCCCTTCTGGTCTGGGTAGTGCCTGATCGCAGAAGATTCCAGGTGGCCCTATCAGTCAGTCTCAAGATCATTCTAATAAATCCACAGCATTCTTGCTGTGTTCTCTTCTACCTTCTGTACAACACAGGACACCTGACTAGAACACTGGGGTCCCTACACACCACACAATTTTCCAACAGACACCAACCGGATGCACTTTAACTCGATTCAGATCCGACACCACCCAAAGTTAGTGCAGACCCACCGGGTACAGACTCAGACCCGAAGTGACCCCTCCACCAGCAAAGCCAGTTGCCAACTACGTGGGTATGAGTGAGGCTGTCCACCTGGGTTTGACCAGTTTGCCAGGAGAGCTGAGAGCCACGAAACAGTGACCGTCACTGGTTTGTCACACAGGACACCAGCCAACAACAGTCAAAGACGAGCATAGTGTGGGTGGCTGTGGTACCCCCTCCTCTCCTCCACTTATCACTCTCCATCCCCTTGGTACCCCAAATCTTGGCATCCATCAGATTTGCTTACATTTATCTCCAGTCTTGCTGCTCTCCCTGAAGGCTGGTGGGTAGGGCTGGATGTCTGAACCCTCTTGTCACTCTGTCTTCCTGGTGACGAGCCCCTTCCTGAAGCTGGCACCTTATTAGCAGAGCCTCTGGTGAGAGCAATAGGAGTTTGCTGTGAGAAACAGCACTTGTGACATTCACAAAGTTCTGTGCTAGAAACCAGGACAGAGGGGGCTGGTGAGATGGCTCAGAGGTTAAGAACACTGGCTCTGAGTTCAATTCCCGGCAACCACATGGCGGCTCATGACCCTCTATAATGAGATCTGGTGCCCTCTTCTTGGCAGGCAGGCTGTATGTGCAGACAGAGCATTTTTATATTTAATAGATAGATAGATAGATAGATAGATAGATAGATAGATAGATAGATAACAAAAAATAAAAATAAAGAAAGACAGAGAGCAATCTGGCTGTGAGCAATCGGGCTCTTGGTTCACAGTCTCACACCAGTGCCCCTGAGGGTTGCCCTCACCTGGAGACCCCAGGGAGCCCCAGCCCAGACTTCCTTCTCGCCCTCTCGCACAGAGGCAGCACTGTGCCTGGTACGTGGCTTGCAGAACGTGGACGTCTTCGCGGGGGAGGTGGCCACGTTCTCCTGTGAGGTGTCTCGTGCGGGTGGGCCGGAGGCCCGCTGGTGGCTGGATGGCACCCTGCTTCAGAACAGCCCCGAGAGCGCCATCACTGTGCGAGAGGGGACTGTTCACTCCCTCACGCTCTCGGGCCTGGGGGTGGCCGACTCAGGCACCATCACCTTCCGCACAGGGCCCCTGGTCTCCACAGCCAAGTTATTGGTCAAAGGTATTGGCCAATGGGAACCTCCCCGTGCTGGTGCTTCTGCCCTTGCCGTCCCCGCACGCTTCCTGCAGGGTCCTGGGGAACTGAGGAGTGTCAGGTACCGACCCCAAGGGCATAGAGCACGCATTGCTCCATGCCTGACATCTACCCAGGAGAGCGTCATGTGGGCAGAGGGTGGGCGCCCACTCATTTCCTGAGTGGGAAGTTTAGTCTTTGTGAACTGTTTAGTTGGAGTCCGGCCTGCACATTCGCAGTGGGGGACCTGCACACGCTGAGCCTTGTTTGCCATCCTACTGGCTAGACATCCCAGCCAGAAAGGCTGGGCTCCTGATGGAGAAGCCACCGGTTTTTGGTTCTGGTTTGCCCCTGAGCACACCTGCTTCTCTTCCCACGGGCACCCTTCTCGGGAAGAGTTGCATGGACACGGAAGACAGCAGCCTTCCAGGGACTCCAAACAGTTCACTCCTAGTCTTTCACCCCGTGCCTTTGCCTATGGCCTCCCGTAAGCCTCCCAGATCCAGGATGAACAGATGTTGGTTGAGTAGGTAGGGATGGGATGGGACCCAAGGGTGTCAGCAAGCATCCTTAGGCTCCTGGAGAAGGGCAAGACGGGCTGCAGCTTCAGACGTCCAGGATCCGGGGCCCAGGTGTGTTTAAGGTGCGACCTGTGTGTTCACCTTGGGCTAGAGGGGTCCAGCCTGGACAGGCAGCCCGGCAATGTCCTCTGCCCTGAGCGGAATGAGGCATGTCTGGTAAATAGGGCTCTTGGGCAGCCGTGAGGGGTCCCCTTCCTGGCCACATGCCAGGCACCTGTTGCTAAGCCATTGCCCACCACACCGCCACGCTTGCAGCCGCCGAAGCTTCTAACACGGACAGTGGAAGGTGGGTGGGCCACGTGGCGCCGCCCCAGGGGCTGACGCATCTCTGGGATGTTGGCCGACAGATCCCACAGTGGAGGTGGTGAGTGCCATGCAGGACCTGGTGGTGGAGGAGGGCGGCTCGGCCGAGCTCCTCTGCCAGTACTCGAGGCCCGTGCAGGCCACGTGGAAGATGAACGAGCGGGAGGTGTGCGCAGATGGGCACCGTGTCATCCTAGAGCAGGACTGGACCGTAGCCAGGCTGACCCTCAGGCCAGCCCTGCCCTGTGACAGCGGCATCTATTCTTGTGAGGCCTCGGGCACTCGAGTTGTGGCACTGCTCCAAGTGCAAGGTGAGGCCACCTGGCAGGCAGGCCTGGTATAATCATGGTAGGAATGCAGGCAATGGCCGCCAGCAGGTGACCTATCCACGGAGAATATCTGTATGGGTGATGACACAGAGCGCTCTCTAGGTTAGGGCGCAGTCTCATGAGCTTGTGGCTCCTGTGAGAAAGTGGCTAATATAACTGGCAAGAGGGGAGAAAGGAGGGGTATGGACTTAGGAGGTCTCTAGTTCACAGATTCGGAGAAACCATGCCAGGTGTGAGCACAGGCCTAGTGGCGCTGCTTAGGGGACTTGAGGAAAGGGTTTGGCCCACATCTTGAGGCTTTGGGCACCATTGTGGGAAACACAGCTCTGCATCGGCAGCGGGCTTGAGTCTGGGTCTGTGAGCACCTGTGAGGTTCCTCACCTGCGAGGGACAGGATGGCCCTCAGCTATGTGGAGCCCACTGCTAATGTGGACAGGGTGATGGCTGTGTGGGCTGGGCCACCACGCCTCGTCTAGTGGGCCCTCCCTGAGTGCCACCCTTTGTGGGGGCTGCGGGGAACCTGTTCTGTTGGTCCCTCTGTAGTTTTGGGAGGTTCTTGTAAGAGACAGCAGTGAGGAATCACTGGAGGCATGAAACCCCAAACCCCGCTTTCCTCCACAGCTAAGAACACTGTGGTGCGTGGCCTGGAGAACGTTGATGCCTTGGAGGGTGGTGAAGCTCTGTTCGAGTGCCAGCTGTCCCAGCCTGAGGTGGCTGCCCACACCTGGCTTTTGGACGACGAGCCTGTGCACACCTCGGAAAACGTGGAGGTGGTCTACTTTGAGGAGGGGCTGCGGCACCTGCTGCTGCTCAAAAACCTGAAGCCACAGGACAGCTGCCGAGTGACCTTCCTGGCGGGGGATGTGGTCACGTCTGCATTCCTCACTGTGAGAGGTGCCAAGCTGAGGGAGGATGTGGCTGGGCCAAGGGGATGAGACTCTTCCATGGGGGTGGGGGAAGGGGTGCTGAGCTGTGAGCAGAGGTGGTGGTGAAGGGGTCCTGTGAGAAGCTGTCCTCTGAGGTCCCCCCATCAAAGGCTGTTCGGGGAGGGAAGAGCGCTGGGTCTGAGTTCCTCCTACCTCCCACACTCGGAACTCAGTAGGACCAAAGGACTGAGGTCTGGCATGACAGCCACATGTGGAGAGTCATTTCCAGAGTGAGAGTCTATTGGCAGCTGGGAATGGCCACTCTTCAGGAGTGGAGACGGCAGTGAGAAGGGTGGTATCTCTAGGCCTGCCGTCTGACAAGGGCTCTTCCTGGCTGGAAGAGTTAGTGGGTATCTCCAGATCTGCCTATAGGGGGCTGGACCTCATTGGTCTACAGGAGCTTAGAGACAGTGGGCTGGGGGAGAGGGACATAAAATAGGGAGGGGAAGAAGGAAGTCTCCAAGACACCTTCCCGATTGGCCTTCCTGAAATCTCCGAGGGCTTTCCCATTAGAGGCCCTAGCAATTACCAGGGAATTACGAGGAGGCCTGCAGGAGAGGATGGTTGGCCTTCTAGACTCCCCAACACGAGGCCTTTCCCGGCCAGCAGTCAGGTGAATTGTCACTCTGAGACACCTCCAACTTGAGGCTAAGTTGAGGTGGTGGGGGCTTTGTAAGGGCCAGGGGCCTTGCATTCCCCTCTGGAGCCCCCCACCTTGCAAATACTCACCCATCCTGCTCCCCACAGGCTGGCGCTTGGAGGTCCTAGAGCCCCCACAAGATGCTTCTGTGAGAGCCGGTATGAAGGTCCGCTTCACTTGCACACTAAGTGAGGCTGTGCCTGTGGGTGAGGCTACTTGGTACATCAATGGGGCTGCCATCCAACCTGATGATGCTGACTGGACAGTCACCGCAGACGGCAGTCACCATGCCCTGATACTGAACAACGCCCAGCCCCAACACAGAGGAGAGGTCACGTTTGCGGCCCGTGATGCCGTGGCCTCCGCACGCCTCTCTGTGTTGGGTGAGTGGTTCCTTCCCTACAGTTTGGGTCTGGGGCACACTCAAACCCCACCTCCTCACCTCCCTGCCCCCCCCACTTCAACTCAGATGGCGACTGTCCAGAGCTGGATTCTGTTTGGTTCCATTAGACCTCAAGAGCCTGAGGATAGTGTCTTTGGTAGCCCCTGATGATGCAGGTCTGAGAGGTGCCTGGCTAGAGATGCCCATTCTCATTCATCCGTTAGCACCCCCCCCAAGTCCAGAGTCCCTTGAGATCTTAGTCTTTCCCCTTAAGCCCAGCTCTTCAGGGAAGGGTCTAGAGGAATGAGGTCCTCCAGTCCCAGTTGGCTGCCCACACTGGTGGGTGCCAAGATGCACAAACGACAACCTGTGGAGGCTTCAGCAGCATTTCTTGCTCCCCAAACCAGTCTGAGCCATTGGGTTCAGGGTCTGGAGGACTCATAAGGGAGTTCATCCCCAAATGTATGCCAGGTCTAGTACTGGAGCCCAGAAACTGCTGGAAGCACTTCAGGTCCCACTGTGTGTGCTAATCTGCCCTCTCCTGTGCAGCCCTCCCTGACCCCCCTGAAGACGCCGAAGTGGTGGCTCGTAGTGGCCACTCTGTGACCCTATCCTGGGTGGCTCCCCTGAGTGATGGCGGCGGCGGTCTGTGTGGTTACCGTGTAGAGATGAAAGAGGCATCCACAGGCCAGTGGAAGTTGTGCCATGAGTTGGTACCTGGGCCAGAGTGTGTGGTGGACGGCCTGGTCCCTGGGGAGACCTACCGCTTCCGAGTGGCAGCCGTGGGTCCAGCAGGCACTGGGGAGCCTGTACATCTGCCCCAGATGGTGAAGATAGGTGGGTTACTACTCTCAGTCCAAGACAGTGTGCAGCTATGCAAGCTAGAGGGAGGGAGCCCCGTAGGCTGGGGCAGTGACCTTGGCTGATGTGGCCTATCCTCTGTGGACACTGTTCTTCAGCAGAGTCAACGGAACCCAAACCTGCCCCAGTCCCAGTCCTAACCCCAACCCCAGCCCCAACCCCAACCCCAACCCCGGCCCCAACCCCAACCCCGGCCCCAACCCCAACCCCAGCCCCAACCCCAACCCCAGTCCCAGCCCCAGCCCCATACCCAGAGACACGACAGGCAGTAGTTGGTGAGGACCTGTGTCTGGAGATGGAAGTGGCAGCTGATGCTGGCGAGGTCGTCTGGCACAAGGGAACAGAACGCATCCAGCCCAGTGGGCACTTTGAGGTCCTCTCTCAGGGTCGGCGGCGGATGCTGGTGATCAAGGGCTTCAGGACTGAAGACCAAGGGGAGTACCGCTGTGGTCCCACCCGGGGCCCGCCCTCCTCAGGGGCTGCCGCTTTTAAAGGTCAGTCTGGCCACCTCTGCTCGGAGCATGTTCTCCTCTCAGTGTGCTCTGCATCCCCCACACTACAAACTGTCTGCACTGTGGCTTATCCCCACTCTGAGCATCACCCATGCTTCCACTTTGATCCCCCTCCCCCGATTTCTGCTCTCAGTTCTCTCCTGCCTGCCTGTGCCTGATGTCCTGCCCGCTCTAAGAGTACCACCCATGCCTGTAATCCCAGGGAGCACTCGGGGAGGCAGAGGCGGGTGGATCTCTGTGAGTTAGAGGAGGTAGATTGAAAGGGAGCAAAAATGAGGGCAGAGGTCCAGAAGGGCCCAGCCAGGTCATACCCCATGCAGCAGCAAAGGCAGGTGCGGGGCTGCAGCTCTGCCGGCTGTCACCTCCTGACTGCTCTCTTGCCCTCGTCAGTGGTCATGACCTCGGGCTCCGGGGATGAGGGCCCCACGCAGCCCAGCCTGCCTCCCGAGGCAGCCCAGGAGGGTGACCTGCACCTGCTATGGGAGGCCCTTGCCCGGAAGCGCCGCATGAGCCGGGAGCCCACGCTGGACTCCATCAGCGAGCTGCCTGAGGAAGACGGCCGCGTGCAGCACCTGCGGCAGGAGGCAGAAGAGACGGCCCCTGACCTCTCGGAGGGCTACTCTACAGCGGATGAGCTGGCACGCACGGGAGAGGCTGACCTCTCGCACACCAGCTCTGACGATGAGTCTCTAGTTACCTACCTCAAGAAGGCCGGGGGTCCTGGGATCTCACCTCTGGCCAGCAAGGTGAGCCTCCTAGTTGGCCTGTAAGGAGAGGGCTGAGAGGTCACAGGTCTCCACCATCCGTGTCTGTGCCTGTCCTTAATCCCACCACTCCTCCATCTATTCCTCTATCTCAATACCATCTACTCACAATACATGATCTTTCCATCTTAACATCCATCGATTCATCTACCATTCACTCCTCCACCTATTCTGGCATCTGTCCATCTGTCAGTCTATTCGTTATCTGAACCCCATCATTCTATGTGTATATCAATCTATCCACTCATCTAAACATCCTTCTAAACCTCTGTCCATCCATCTGCCCGTTTGTCCATTATCTGCAATCCACTCCTCCGCCTACTACCCTTCATTCCAGCACCTGTTGAACTGTTGGGCCACTTCCCCATCAGCCTCTCTCTGCCCACTGTCCACTAATCTACCATCCATACCTCCCGTACTTGTTTTCCAGTTTATCCATTTACCATCCCATCTGTTTGCCCAGTCATCCATCCATCCATTAATTATCCACCCATTCAGCATCTACGCGTTCCTCCCTTGACTCATACACTTACTATCCCTCACTCACCGTTCATTTGCTAGTTATTCCTGTATTTGCTCACCTGTTCACTTATTTTTCTGCTGACTTATGTGCTCACCCATCTACCCTACTATCCCTCCATCCATCCACCATCATCCACCCTCCCACCATCCATTCAGCCACACAGCCAGTTGCCTGCCTATTTCTTCTTGCATTTTCCATACGCCCGCCTGCTAAACAGTTACAACTTTTTTTCCTGAAGAGATGAACCCGGCCTTTCTGATGTTCCCCACAATGCTGTTGGTCCTCATCTGGGTCACTGCGTACTGTGATTTCTAGGAAGAGCATTTGCTTTGGGGAGTGGTGGTAGCCAGCACGTGGGCAGCCACTAAGCTGGAGACAGATGGCACGCTGGAGTACTGGGACTGGAGTGTTTTCGGTCTTCATTTCCCTGCTCTGCTCTGACCTCACATCCTGTGTCCACAGCACGGGGCCCAGGTGGCCACTTCTGTGAAGCCACAAAAGCAGCAGGAGCAAGTAGCGCCCGTGTGCCCACTGCCGGGAGACTTGAGTGCAGCAGACTTGAACGACCCATCCCTGGACAAGGCAGCTGTGAAGATCCAGGCTGCCTTTAAGGGCTACAAAGTGCGGAAGGAGATGAAGCAGCAGGAAGGGCCTGTGTTCTCCCGCACGTTCGGGGACACAGAGGCTCAGGTTGGGGATGTGCTGCGGCTGGAGTGCGTGGTGGCCAGCAAGGCTGATATGAGGGCCTGCTGGCTGAAGGATGGCATAGAGCTGACCGATGGGCGGCACTACCACATAGACCAGCTCAAGGACGGTACGTGCTCTCTGCTGGTCACTGGCCTGGGCCCCACGGACACAGGCCGTTACACCTGTCAGGTGAGCACCAAGTTCGGCCTTGTGAGCCACAGTGCCTGCGTGGTGGTCAGTGGGACAGAGAGCGAGGCTGAGAGCTCCTCGGGGGGCGAGCTGGACGATGCCTTCCGCCGGGCAGCACGCCGCCTGCACCGCCTCTTCCGCACCAAGAGCCCAGCCGAGCTCTCAGAGGAGGAACTCTTCCTGAGTGCGGATGAAGGCCCCGCGGAGCCGGAGGAGCCTGCAGACCGGCAGACGTACCGAGAGGAGGAAAACTTCGTGTGCATCCGTTTCGAGTCGCTCGCAGAGGCCCGCCGGGCAGTCACCTGCTTCCGTGACATGTTTGCCACCATGGGCATCGGGGTGGAGATCAGCCTGGGGGAGCAGGGACCCCGGGGAGTGGAGATGCGCATTGGCAAGGTGGCCCCCGCTGTCACCCCCGCGGTACCGCTGCAGAAGACGCCTGGCCTGCAGACCTCAGACGCTGGTGAGTGAGTCCCTAGGCTGCAGCGGCCTGGGGTGGGGTAGAGAAGAAGATGGAGGCTGACTGAGGCAGAACCAGAAGGGAGCTCTGGCCGGTTGTCCCCCAAGCCTGGGGGTGGCAAAGCTCTGAGTTTGAGGTTAAATGGTGGAACTTGAACCTCAGTTCTGTCTTTCACTAGCAGTGGTGTGCGTTGAGGTCCATTCTTTGTGGTAGTTACCACGCCAGTTAAGAAAGTAAGACAACCTCATTGAGCACTTGTGTCTCTCCCGGGCCATGAGGAGGTTATAACGAATGACCCTCAGTGCTGTGTCTTGAGACTTCTCAAGACACATCTTGGGGCACCTGAGGTTTAAGGTGCCACTAGACGTCCAGCCCGTGCATCCTTCTCTGCCTGCCATTTCCAGTTCTCCACTTCTCTGCCTCAGCGTAGTTGGGAACCAAGAGAGAATTCTTAAGGGTGTTCAGTCTGGTGGAGGCCGATGGTTCACAGCACCCTCTGGTGGTGACCTGCATGTATGTGGTGTCTGGGTATAAGGGGCAACCCGGGGCTGACTCCCTGCACCCTCTGCCTGCCCATGGCAGCCCCAGTGTTCCTGACCGAGCTGCAGAACCAAGAGGTGCAAGACGGTTACCCCGTGAGCTTCGACTGCGTGGTGACGGGCCAGCCCGTGCCCAGCGTGCGCTGGTTCAAGGACGGGAAGTTGCTGGAGGAGGATGACCACTACATGATCAACGAGGACCAGCGGGGTGGTCACCAGCTCATCATCACGGCTGTGGTGCCGGCAGACATGGGTGTCTACCGATGCCTGGCGGAGAACAGCATGGGCGTCTCCTCCACCAAGGCTGAGCTTCGTGTAGAATGTGCGTGCTGCTCTGAGCTGGGTGTCTCTAGGGTGGCCTGGGTGTGGTCACCTCCCAAAAACCCTACCTCCTAATACCGACGCCACAGTTACTAATTTTTATTTTACATTAGTGTCTATGTGTGTGTGTGTGAGAAAGAGAGAGACAGAGAAAGAGGAAGCCATGCACTAATATGGTGTTGTTCAGGGGAAAACTGCTCAGAGTCGGTTTTCTCTTTCAACAACAAGTTGGGTCCCAGGGATTGAGCTTAGGGCACTAGACTTGGCAGCAAACACCTTTCCCTGCTGAGCCACCTGGCCAGTCCAAGATCAATGTTCTGACATGTATATTTGTGGGGCATGAACATTTCACATGTAACAGCATAACAGTAGAAAAATCCAGTCCCTCTTACTGTAGCCTGGCCAGGAAGTGCCCAGCTGCTGGGTTTGAGGCCAGTATCTCTTTAACCCCTCATGCTATTATAAGATGGAAGCAGAAGGTTCTGCCTGTGCTGTAATTCATGAAGACTGTAAATCGTGTGACAGCTATAGTTCATTGGGCCAAAGAGCCTTGCAGTTAGTTATAGCCTGGAAGTGTGAGCCCAGACACAGGCTGGGGCAGGTCAGGTGCATGAAGCTGTTGCCCTTTCCATGCCAAGTGCAGGAAGCTCCCCTCAAGGCTGCATGGTCAGAGCCCCCTAAGAACAAGGCGGTGCACTTGCATTTTTAGACCTTGTCCCAAAATCACCACCCTTCCTTCTCCAGTGACCAGCACAGACTATGATACTGCTGCAGACGCTACTGAGACCTCATCATACTTCAGCGCCCAGGGATACCTGTCCAGGTGGGGTCCCGCAGAGATGGGAAAGTCCAGTGATTGACTCTACCAGGGTCTCTGAGGAGGCAACCCTGCTGTCTGGGGGAGGGGGTTAGAGTGTTTGGATTGACAAGCCAAGTCTTGGAGCCTCCCACCAGGCCTTGGCGGCTCTGCATCCTCTGTCCTTGAATTCAGGGAACTTCAGTATCCCTCCCTGTCTGACATCACCCCAATGATCCTCCTGCCTTGAACCTTCCTACTTGTTGCTTTCCTTTGTTTGTCCTTCCTGCCAGCCGGGAGCAAGAGGGAACCGAGTCAGATGAGGGGCAGCTTCCTCAGGTGTTGGAAGAGCTGAAAGACCTCCAAGTGTCCCCTGGCACACGCCTGGCCAAATTCCAACTCAAGGTGAAAGGTGAGGAGCTAGTGAGGAGGTTGCACTACTGTCACACTGAACAGAGGCCAAGCCCTGCCAGACATGGTTGGGGGACCCCAGCTAGCAGTGTTTGGGTGGTCACATGTGTGTCTGTCCCTTTGGTCTCTGATGGGCCTTTGCTTTGGGTCTTCTGTCATCACTGGGAGGTGGCCTTGGGCTGAACACCTGCCTTTGTGTCCCTAGGCTATCCAGCCCCCAAACTGTACTGGTTCAAAGATGGCCAGCCCCTGACCACATCTGCCCACATCCGCATGACTGACAAAAAGACCCTACACACCCTGGAGATTGTCTCTGTCACCCGGGAGGACAGTGGCCAGTATGCAGCCTACATCAGCAACTCTGTGGGTGCTGCCTACTCCTCGGCCCGGCTGCTGGTCCGAGGTGGGCGCCCTGAAGCAGAGTTGAGCTGTGAGTCCTATTAGACTTGTGGCCAGGGCTCTGCACTCATTGCTGTAGTGAGCAGAGACTCAGGTGGCCAGAAGTCAGCCCTGCAAGGAACAGGTGGCCATGGTAGCCTTGAGGTTCCTTCTTTCTGAACATGGAAAGTGATTCCAAACTTGAACCAAACCTGTCTTGCTATGAGGGACCTAGTGCTTCCTGTGTTCTCTCCTGCCAGACCTTGGGAGCTGTGGCTCCTAAGCTAATGCATGAGCTGCAGGCCCATGCATTTGGTTGCAGATCTAGGCCACAGGCCACAGGGGAGGCTGTGGGTAACAAGAATGGGCAGCAGTATGTCATCCATCAGGTCCATGTGACCCGTGGCCAGCCCCATGCTGAGTGGTCAGTTCCACAGCTCTCTGGATGACATTTCAAGAGGTTTGGGTATCTTTGCCCTAAGAATGGGGCCACCAGGACCAGCGCAGAGCCATGTATAGGGCTAGAGGTCAGAGTGCTTACGAGTGCTATGAGTTTGATGCTCTCTGTGTTTTTAGGTCCCAGTGAACCAGAAGAGAAGCCAGCGGCAGGTGAGTTAGGCCCAGATGGGTAGTAGAGCATGGGCAGGAGGCCAGAGTGGATGGACCTGGGGCTGGCCGTCACAAAAGCGTGGATAGCCAGTGGGCATAGGTTGCAGAGGATCCTCTGGGGTTAGGACTCTGGTGGTGTCTTTTGTTTGGTTTTGTTTTTGGTGGTGGTGGTGGTGGGGTCCCTATGGTTGGCTGTGCCATTCCAGATGTGCATGAGCAGCTGGTGCCACCCCGGATCCTGGAGAAGTTCACACCCAAGAAAGTGAAGAGGGGCTCCAGCATCACCTTTTCAGTGAAGGTGGAAGGTGAGGCAGCCCTCACAGAGAGGATGACAGCCACCCACAGTGCTCTGTCCTCGGGGGAGGGTCCTCTGAGGGATGGACTCGTTACTCTCTGTCCCTCAGGACACCCGGCTCCCGCTGTGCACTGGCTCAAGGAGGAGGCAGAGAAGGGCGTGGTCTGGATTGGCCCGGATACCCCCGGCTACACCATGGCCAGTTCTGCCAAGCAGCATAGCCTGGTCCTGCTGGATGTGGGCCGACAGCACCAGGGCACCTACACATGTATCGCCACCAACGCTGCTGGCCAGGCACTCTGCTCTGCCAGCCTGCACATCTCCGGCTGTGAGTGAAGGGTCAGGGGGGTAGGCAGGTACATGGGAGGGGCACCAGAGCTGGACAGTGCACAGACTCAGGGGCTTCTTGGGTTTTTTTTTTTGGGGGGGGGTGTTGACCTTCAACATTTGTACTGGGACAAGACTTCTTTCCCACCTTTCATTCTCCCACAGTATCAGGACACCCCCAGGGCATGTTGGGTCTCAGGGGTGCAGGGGAGCTTAGTGTTGGGTTTCAGAGACTCTCAGGCCCAGTATTCATGTCTGCTCTGTATAGCGGGCTCCAGGGTGAGCTGAACTCTCTGCTTCAGAGCCTTGCTCAAGCCCCTGAGGGCTAGCACTTCAAGGGAAGATTCATGTTCTTGGTTACCATGGTGAGGAGTGGGGCAGTACCATTTGAGATCAGTCCCTGCTCAGAGCTCAGGGAATAGAGTGCAACTTCCTGGGGCAGCTTGTATGTTCTGAATACATATTTGTATCCATCCATACATCCATACATCCATCCATACATACATACATGCACACAGACACACAGACACACAGACACACACACACACACACACACACACACACACACACATACATATTCTGGACCTGGAATTAGAAGCTTCAGAGTCCAGGAGTTTATGCTGATGACTCTCCACTCTCTTAACAGTGGCCAAAGAGGAAGAGCAGGAAAGAGTGAAGGAGGCCCTCATTTCCTCCTTCCTGCAAGGGTGAGTAGAGTCTATCCAAAGGCCCCAGGGCCAAGACCACTGAATGGCGCTGGGAACTGGGAACAGGACCACTGGACTGTTGGTGGACAGCCACCCTGCCCTGCAGTATAGACCAGTTCTGCTCTGCACAGGCTGCGTTCTAGGGCCCTCCCCCTTCCCTTCCATGCCTTAGTTTCCCAGTGTAGAATCGGGGTTTCTCGGGATCCCTCTGGTGTCCTAGACCATTGTCTCCAGACCCTCTTCCTGTCAGGAGCCTCTGCCCAAGGGGGAAGGTGGTAGGTCTTAGGTGGTAGCTCCTACCTCAGGCCTCTCAGGATGCCCTTGCCTCCCTCCACAGGACAAGCCAAGCTGTTTCAGGCCAGATGTTGGAATCTGAGGGGTTTGCTGATCTTGTTGGGCAAAAGAAAGGTACAAGCAGGGTGGACATGTCTTGCACCCCCCCACCCCAAGGCAGGCTGGGTGAAAAGGAAGCTACCTGGTAACAGTGCTGGCTCAGGGGTCCCCACAGTCCTGTGGGCTGAGCTTGGGTTGGAGTTGGAGCCATCTATGACCTCAGTGGATGTGGGGACCTGTGGGATCCCAACGGAAGCCTAGCCTAGATGCCAAGCTCAGACCCAGTGGGCTGTAGAGGCCGGCAAGCCAGGCATCCAGAGCAGAGGTGGCGTGAGCTGTATTCCAGGTCCCCCGCAGCCTGATAACCATGGTCTGACCATGATGTAGCCTTGGCCTCCTTTTCGCCCTCCACCCTGTATCCATGCTGTCCATTTGCTGCCCACGTGTCTGCTGTACAACTGTGCCTACTCTTCCCTAATCACAGTCGGATCCTGGCTGTGCTGTCCATTCCCCAGTTGGCTGCTGTCCCTTGACTGCCCAGTGGGTGTCCTGTTGCTCCTCAGCCACCCTCACAGTTACACAGCTGCATATACTGTGTGCCCTGTCCAGGCGCGTTTTCTCTTGTCCTCAGCCCCATTGGCTACATCTTGGCTCAGACCACAGCAAGCCTTCTGTAACTTCCTACGTCCAGCCTCACCACCCCTCCCTGGAGGCCGCTCCCCTTTTCAGACCCCATGAGGAAGCTTGGTCTCATGTGCCTGGCATCCCTCAGTACCAAAACTGGGCCTGCAATGTAGAGAGTACTCAGTAGATTCTTGGGGAGGACGGTGGGGAGGAGGGATGGCTGATTGAAGGTCACTTTTGTTACTCCAGGGGAGTCCTTGGTGGCTGAAAAGGCCCATGGTCACCTGTCTCTCGCTGAGGTGGGCACAGAAGAGTTCCTACAGAAACTCACCTCTCAGATCACTGAGATGGTATCAGCCAAGATCTCGCAGGGTGAGGTGCTAGTGTGTGTCCTAAGGGTGGGGTGGGGGGTGGGGGGTGAGGGTTAGGTGGGCAGTGGGCCAAGCACTTGTGAGTAGGGGCAGAAGCTCTCCTGCCTCTGGAACTGGAAACTGTCTGGACGACAGGGTAGGGGTGGGGGTGGGGCATCGTGATCCTTTTTCCCATCCAGCCAAGCTCCAGGTGCCTGGAGGTGACAGTGACGAGGAGTCCAAGACACCATCTGCTTCTCCTCGGCATGGCCGGTCACGCCCTTCCTCCAGTGTGCAAGAGTCCTCTTCAGAATCAGAGGATGGGGACTCCCGTGGTGAGGTAGGTGGGCCAGGACACCTGGGAAGGAGGGTGGGGATGGGGCCTCCCGAAGAGAAGATATAGGGATGAGAGGTACAGGAGAGAATTGCAGGGAGGCGTTGGAAAGTGAGTGTGCTACTGGCTTGAGGGGACACACTGGAGTCAGGAACTGGTGAGGGACCAGGTCCATTCCTCAGGAGTAGAGCTTTCCTCCTGCCTCCTTTTCACCCACCCTTCTTCTTTTCTTCTTCTCCTCCTCCCTCTCCCTCTGGGCTTAGGTTCTGGGTTCCAGGAGGGCTGGTGGTGAGGGGTGAACAGTAGTATAGGTAGCCCCAACTAGAGACCCCAAGGCTGTGGTGCTTTATTTGGGGGGGTGCAAGGGAGACTATCTGCATTCCTGCCATTTGTGGGGGATTGGGAGCCAGTACTTGTGCTAAATGTCCCCAAGACTAGTGTCCTACACTCTGGGACTTGTCAGGCTTGGGTGATACTTTCTTCAGTGTCCCGACTCAACCTCTTCTCCAGAGTTTGGGAAGCTTCTCACCTTCCCTTCTCTGGTGGCTGCTGGGAGCCATGACAGGCCTAGCTGGAACTCAATTCCCGGCAACTCGTTTCTTCTCCCTACCCAACCAGATCTTTGACATCTATGTGGTCACCGCTGACTATCTGCCCCTGGGTGCTGAGCAAGATGCCATCATTTTGAGAGAAGGCCAGTATGTGGAGGTCCTTGATTCGGCTCATCCCCTGCGTTGGCTTGTACGCACCAAGCCCACCAAATCCAGCCCTTCCAGGCAGGGCTGGGTGTCCCCTGCCTACCTGGACAAGAGGCTCAAGGTACTTGCCTGGGGGCCTCAGGGGAGAGGGTCTTCATGTCACCAGTCTAGAGGATTCTGGCATTGTTGTCCTGTGGAGGCTGGGGGCTCCTAGCCTCCAAATGGGGACAACAATGCCAGAGTCCTCTTTTGGAGGCTAGGAGCCCCCAGCCTCCACAGGGGCAGAGCTGTCAGCCTACCTCTCATGGATGCCTGTCTCTCAGCAGCTGTCTCCTGAGTGGGGGCCCACTGAGGCCCCTGAGTTTCCTGGGGAGGCTGTGTCTGAGGACGAGTATAGAACGAGGCTGAGGTGAGTTTTCCCCGGCTGGCCCACTGCTCATGGAGACCTGTCGCATGCCCTCTTTCAGGGAGCTCTGGCCCACTGCTGGTTGTGGGGGCCGCTGGCTGCCTACTCTGTAGCAGGGATGGGTGGGCATAGAGAACAGAGTGGGCGCCAGCTCGACGTTGATTCCTGCAGTGTCCTCTCATGGGCTATGCCATGACACTTCCCTGGTGGGAGGCCAGTCATATGGAGAGTGGTTCCTCCCAGGGACCCTTCATCCCTCCTCCGAAAGTGGACAGTGGGCTTCAGGTAGCAAGAACTGCCCCAATTTAGAAGTTGAGGGAAATGGGGGCTACGAGAGAGTAAACAGTCCTGTCACAAAGGCTGTCCCCAGGGCCCCGAAAGGGGCAGGGGCCTGAGTACCTCCTAACGGCCTCCTCTCCCGCCAGCTCCGTCATCCAGGAGCTGCTGAGTTCAGAGCAGGCTTTCGTGGGTGAGCTGCAGTTCTTGGAGAGCCACCACATGAAGCACCTGGAACGGTCCCCCCGTGTGCCCGCAGCTGTGGCCAGCCAGAAGACAGTCATCTTTCGTAACGTGCAGGACATCAGCCATTTCCACAGCAGGTGGGAGGGTGTGGCTGTGTGCACGCACACGTGTGTATAGACACACACCCCCTGCTTGTGGGGGCTCATGGAGGGTGGGAAGGAACTGGAGAAGCTTGCGTTGGTGTGTCACAAGGCAGAGCTTCCCCTACTGTGTATCTGGGCCTCGCAGGGTGAAGCCTGCAGTAATCCTGCCTCTGACTAGTGTGTGCACAGTCAATGCATGTAGACTCTCATGTGCAGGCATACTCACGCATGCGCATACATGTGTAGATGCTCCCACACCGTGAATGCCTATGCGCTTGATGTGTATGTACATACTTGCAGACACATGCATACTTACATGCCTGATCATTGACATACATACTGTTTCACATCCTGTACTTGTATATACCTTACCACGTACATGCCAACACGTGAGCATATGCACGCACACACCTATACCAAGAGGTGCGCACTGTGTTGTACATATGCAACGTCTGCGCATGTATGTGTTCACATCTGTGCATGTTTATGTAAAAGCATGCGTGCTTTTAGAAAACCTGCATAGGTATGTACCCTCATATGAATGCTCGTGTACATATGCACATATAGTATACGTCTGTACTCATGCATGGGTGGACGGGCGCACACCCATGTACTTTTTGCACATAGGACTCAACAGACTCTCCATCATAGGGCTCAGGCCCCGATTAGGAATCTGGCCTTCTTCTGGAGGAGAGGGTCTGGAGCTGGTTGGTGGGGGAGGCGCTGACAGTGTCTCCTTTGTGGCAGCTTCTTGAAGGAGCTTCAGGGCTGTGACACCGATGATGATGTGGCCATGTGCTTCATCAAGAACCAGGAGGCCTTTGAGAAGTACCTGGAGTTCCTGGTGGGCCGTGTGCAGGCTGAGTCAGTGGTTGTCAGCACCCCAGTCCAGGAGTTCTACAAGGTGATTCCCACCTGCCAAGTCCACCCACCCTGCTTGTTCCCGGGCCCCAGCATTTCCCAAAATGCTGTTTAAGGTGTAGCTCCACTGGTCTACGTGGCCAGCCCCGAGTTCATCTTCCTCAACGCACATCACTGCCTCCCTGCACCCTGGCTTAGTGGGAAATGCGGTAGGAGTGCCCACAGCTCTATACTCAACTGATACTTGAGTTTCCCAAGCCCTGTGCCACCACCAGTGAGATGGTGACCCAGTGCCACCTGTGTGTGTGTCAGCACCCTTGGTATCACCCTCTAGCTCTCTGGGGACATAGCCATGCCTGGGGTGGTTCAGGGCTGTGCCTGTGACAGCCCAGGAGCTGAGCCTCCAGATCAAGGCGACTCTAGCCACCAAGGGATCGTGCATTCACGCACAAAACCAGTCTTGTGCTTCCTACAGAAGTACGCAGAGGAGACACTGTCCGCAAAGGACCCCACACAGCCGCCCCCACCCCCACTGCAGCACTACCTGGAGCAGCCCGTGGAGCGGGTGCAGAAGTACCAGGCCTTGCTGAAGGTGACATGCTCCAGCCTCACCCGTGCAGGCTGCACCTGTTGGGGGAGAGGGGGATCCCTGGGTTCAGGGCATCCTGGATCCGTGACTCTCGGCCTTCACCCCAGGAGCTAATCCGCAACAAGGCCCGCAACCGGCAGAACTGCGCGCTGCTGGAGCAGGCCTATGCCGTGGTGTCCGCCCTGCCTCAGCGTGCCGAGAACAAGCTGCACGTGTCTCTCATGGAGAATTACCCAGGAACCCTGGAGGCCCTGGGAGAGCCTATCCGCCAGGTGGGGCTATGGGGTATGGGGGGGAGGGTGCTGTATGAGGCTTCTGGAGGTGGGAGCATGTGGGTGGCTTCATGGGCTTTGGTGGGGAGCTGAGTTTGTGGCTGCCAGCGAGGGCTGCATCGGTGGGGGAGTCCTGGCTAACCAGAGCTCATTCACACCTCCAGGGCCACTTCATCGTGTGGGAGGGGGCTCCAGGGGCCCGGATGCCTTGGAAGGGTCACAACCGGCATGTCTTCCTCTTCCGAAACCACCTGGTGATCTGCAAGCCCAGGAGAGACTCTCGTACTGACACCTTCAGCTATGTGTTCCGGAACATGATGAAGGTCTGTGCGTGCAGAGGCTGCCGAGGCCTCTGCAGGGCCAGGGCATGTGCGGTGTGGGCTGGAGGCCTGCCTGTTTGCCTCTAGGGCTTCAGGGTGGACGCTGGCGGCCAGCCCCACATCATCTGAGGGTGGTTGAATTCTCTGCACAGCTGAGCAGCATCGACCTGAACGATCAGGTGGAGGGGGATGACCGAGCCTTTGAGGTGTGGCACGAGCGGGAGGACTCTGTGCGCAAGTACCTGCTCCAGGCACGGACGGTCATCATCAAAAACTCCTGGGTGAAGGAGATCTGCGGTATCCAGCAGCGCCTCGCCCAGCCTGTATGGCGTGAGTGTCCTTTTGTGGGACGTAGCGGTCAGTACAGGATGGGGACATGAGCCTTTGGCCCTAGCTGTCCAGCTGGGCTGCACACTCTGGCTGTTGGGACCATGAGTCTCAGATAGTTGGGTGGCACTGCCTTTGCCCTCGCCTAGTGGGCATGATGGGGGTAGGTTGCTTTTGGGTGGCACAGGGCTCCACTCTCCCCTCTGTCAACTCTGTACGGGGCAATTGCATCCTCGCAGGGAAATGCAGGTAGAGTATAAGGTTTCCCCTGACCAGGAGAGGACATGGGGGTGGAGGGTTAGGAAAAATTCCACATAGAGACCCAAGCTCAGGGCACCCATCTGGATTCTGCAAAATGCGGGGCTCATCTTGCACCCTGGACCAGCTTCCTCAGCCAGTACAGAGTCATTCAAACTGTATGGTTTGTTTTTAATTAACTGATTAACTTTTGGTAGTGTATGCACACATATATGTAGACATGTGTGTGTTGGTATGTGCTGGAGCCAGGGGAGGACATCACAGGCGTTCTGCTCAACCACCCACTCTCTGCCTTATTTCTTTGAGACAGGCTTTTTCACTGAATCTGGAGCTTCCGTTCTAGGGGGAGGCTGGCTGTCCAGTGAGCTCCAGAGATCCGCCTGTCTTTGACCCTACAATACAGGGAGGCAGGCACATGAGGCTATGACCTCATGCGGATGATGGGGATTCAAACTCAGGTCCTCATGCTTGTAGAGCAAATGCTTTTACCTACTGAGGACTCTCCCCCGATTCCTCATTTTTTTACCGTGCTCCCCATCCCTTTCACGGTTCATCCACCTTGCCTCACTCACCCTTGAGTCTAAGTTGGGACCCCAGATGGGAGCAGCCACACTCTTGGACATGGGGTACTAGCATTGGGTGGGGTCACCTGCCAGGGCATATGAAATTAGGACAGAAGGCCTGACCTGATACATGCATAACATTGGGTCCTCCTGTATATCCTCAGGTGCCCCTGATTTTGAAGAGGAGCTAGCTGATTGCACGGCTGAGCTGGGTGAAACGGTGAAGCTGGCATGCCGAGTGACTGGCACGCCTAAGCCCATTGTCAGCTGGTACAAAGGTATGCCTCAGGGATGAGGACTTCCAGCCTTACTGGGGGGTGCTGGCTCTGCAGCAGGGATGAATGGCTGAAGAGTATGGGGCCTGGCTAATGTTGCAATGAGGCCAGAGAGACAGGAGGACCTGGTCAAGGATGATGATGTAGGGTAGGGGACCGGTGGTGAACAAATAAACAAGCCTAAAGCCAGATAGTGTTGTGGCTATCCAGAGGACTAGTGGCATGTGGCAGTGACAAAAATCAGGACAGCCCTGAGACGATAGCTCTGAAAACTTCTGCATGCGTGAGGGGCAGACACGGGGCCTGGGTGAGCAAAAGCCATGCCACCAGAGCAGCTCTGGTCTGCTGTGCTCATTTTTAAACTGTATTTTATTTAGGGTATGTAGGCCACTACCTTCCTTCCGCCAACCCTTTAACCATATGGAAGAGAGAGAAGGTTAGTTGGGAGAGGGCGTGCAGACCCTTTTGCTTCTCCCGGCTGTTAAGGGTCGATGGGTTCATTTGGGGCTCTATCAGTTTCCATCAGCAGCAAACATAGCAAGCAGTCTCCTCCAAGCTGCTGCACTGAAATGTTTCTCTGTCTGTCCAAGCTGCCACACCGACCAGAGTCTCTGGTCTCCCCAAGCTGCCCCAAGCCCCACACCCCACTTTCTCTCTCCAGGCTCTCCTATCTTCCTCAGAGTCCGAGACCACACCCCTCTCTGTGCTGCATGAGGCCAGCCGTTACCGTTACCGTTTGGCAAAGACCACGCCCACAGGAGGCAGTTATCAGCTGTGGATACACTAAAGGCCAAACTAAAATCCCACACGTAGAATTAAAACAAAAACATATTTACACAGCTGAGCTTTTAAAGAAACTGAATCTCCCATTATACAGCCAGAGTCCAGACTGCCCACCACAGACACTGTTGATGTAAGGCATCTGGGTGGCCTAGAGTGTGTGCCATGGACTGTCATTGGCATCAGTGACCCTGTGGGCCCTCTGACTTCCAGAGTCTGGAAAGATGAGGAACAGTGAGCAGCTTGAGAGAGAGAGGGACCCTCAGCAAGGATGAGGGCAGACGACCAGTTAGACAAGAGCACCTAGAGCCAGTTGAGAGTGAAAATGTGCCTCTGTCTCCACCCAGCTACCTGTGGACCACCCCATCACGGGTCATACACACATTGCACATAATTGTATGCACATGGCACACATATGTAACATGAACATTACCCCAGTGCGTCCTGAAACATGCCACGTGCACGAATATAGCGCACAAGTATACATTAAACACACATACATGCACGGGCACACATTAGCATGTGTACACACACATATACATATATGTGTATATGTATAACACAGAGGTATATTCAAAGACAGCACAGATACATATAAACACACTACTACAGGCACAGGCGTAGCCACCACTAATTTATATGCACAGACACATGCTCCACCCATCCACACATGCACACACACATAAACACTGCAAATATATATGTATACAGACATGCCACATACATTGAGATGCATGCACGTGTAGACATAAGTCCCAAAGACATTTTTGCCTCTGTGAGCAGCGGACAGGCGCACTCTGCATCATGCCTAGTTCTCGCTGGGTGACAGGAGCAGAGGAACACATGTCCGGCTCCGGGTGGTGACTCAAGAGCGCTGACCTGGGTGTCACCGCCTTATAACCAGCAGTTTTCAACCTATGGGTCTTGGCCCCTTCAGAGGTCACACACCAGCTATCCTGCACATCATATATTTACATTATGAATCATAACAGTAGCAGAGTTACGGTCATGAAGTGACAGTGCAAACAAGTTTATGGTTGGGGTCACCACGGCACAGGGAACTGTTTTAAGGGTCTCGGCATCAGGAAGGCTGAGAACCACTGCCACAGAGCAAGGCTCCAGGGAAGACTGCTCGGGGCCACTGCTCCTGGAGCTGAAGGGTTCCTTCACAGCCTCCTCCCTCTAGCTGCACAGAACCTGCCCCTTTACCCAGCCACCCCTCCTCACATTCAGAAGTCAAATGTGAGAAGACCAACACCGTTTTCTTTTTCTTTTTTAAGGTTTATTTTTATCTGTGTCTATGCCACATGTACTGTGGTGGTGTCCGTGGAGGCCGGAGAGGACATTAGACCCCCTAGAGCTTGAGTTATAGGTGTTTCTGAGCCACTTGTTATGGGGAGGGTCCAGGGAACCAACTCCGGTTATCTGTGCTGGCAACTGAACTCTAGGCCTCTCTCTCAACCTCTGAGCCACCTTTCATCCCCCACAGTCCATTTTTTTTTAACTGGACTATTTTCTTGCTATTTAGTGACAAACGTCTTTTTATAACAACAAGCCTTCAGCTGGTATGAACCCCTGGTGCCCCATCTCTCTCGGCTGGGTTGTTACCAGGGAAGCAAAGCCCTGTGGCCAGCTCTGTCATTTCTTCCTCACTATTATCCCAGTATGGAGCCTGGAGAAGAGACAGCCTTTGTTGAGGTGGCGGGGAGAGACACTTTCGGTGTCTTATAGTGCATGCACCAGACGGGAGGAGGGGCAGCCAGGGCCTGGAGTGGCTGTTGTGCTTGGTCATCAGATGGCAGGAAGCTCTTGTGGCACCATGTGGCTCCTGTTGGCCACAAGGCCGCATTCATTGACCAGAAGCCGAATGTTAAGAAGAATTTCCTTTAACAGAATGTCAAGAGGAAGAGCTGGTTTCATGGGACCATCTGCCAGAGTAGGGGTATGGGTACCCCGCAAGCTACAGCCATGCTCTCTGTAGACTTGAGAGCACCTCTCAATAGCTCTCTGTCTAGCATGTAGCATAGCTTTGTGTCTGTCTGTCTGTCTGGGGGGTTGGTCACAGGGATGGGTTGTTGTGGTGGCTCCATACAGGAGTCCTGGTACTCTTGGTGGGTATCCTCAACTTACCGGATGTTCATCTGGATTTGATCCATGCTTTGTGGTCCCAAAGAGGGGCTCCTTTAACCTGCCATTCTAGTTGTTTACGTGGCAAAGCAAACACCTAGGTCAGTAAGAACATAACGGCCTTTGCTAAAGAGAGTAGCATGGGGCAAAGCTATAAGAATGGCCTTGGACTTTGCCCACTGAACAGAGAACAACACCTCTGCCCAGCTGCCAAGCTCTGTGTGCTGCTGGCTTTCTGCCTATCTGGACGGTGAATGAGTCATGGATCCAGACCCTCAGGGGACCGAGGTGGTCTGGCATTGGGCCAGAGCACTCCATTCTGGGAGGGTAGACACTTCTTCGAGTGAGGTTGGGAAATGGACTCCTTCCATTTGATGAGTGATGGGCACTGCTTCCCATGCTTACGGAGTCCAAACTGGCTCGTCATAGGATGAACACGGCATGAACACGTCACGTCACTGAATTGAACGTCTGGTTTCCATCGGAGCCCCCACAACATGCAAGGAGCTGATTTTTGAAAGTGATATGTCTAGAGGCCATGTTGAAAAGGGGTTAGATACAAACCTCAAGCTGTTCCTCCCATGCTAGACTTCAGTTGGCAGAATTATGAGTCTTAGAAACTGAAAGTTTGCCCAAGACCATACAAAAGCCTGCTAACATTAGAGCTTTCATTTTCTGTTGCTGTAACAAAGTACCAGAGCCTGAATTCTTTATAAAGAGATTTCTTTTGAAATCAGGGTTTGGTGGCTCAAAGTCCTAGAGGCATAGTGTCACCTGGTGAGGCTCTCATGTCATGAAGCACCAGGAATCATGGTGGAAATATGTGTTAGATAGAGGGAGCAATCATGGTAGACAGGAAGCAAGAGGAACTCGGGCTGGGTTCTAGAAACCAGAATCAGTCCCTTCTCAAGGCACTGTCTCCAGTGGCCTAATTCACTTCACTTAGAGCATGGCTCTACCACCTCAGTCTCATCGAACCTTCAAGGGACCCACCCTGAAACCATAGCCATGCTCAAAGGAGTCCTCTGTAAGAGGAAGTCCAGAAGGTTCACTATAGCCCTCTGGGAATCCCTCAGGGGAAACTGAGTGATTGGCTCGGGCCACAGAGAAGACAGAGGTGGGACACACACTGTCTTCAGGTCCCGACAGTCCCGTAAGGCGTTGGTTCTCCTGTGGAGGTCAGAGGACCCAAGAAACAAAGATCAGTTATAGTGGATGCTGATGTAGTTTGAGAACTCCACGCTGGGGACACAACCCTGAATCCTCGGTCTCTCTGCCAGCTCTGCTAGTAGAGCTCAGCTCAAGCCTGGGCATTTGAGACAGATGCTTCCAACTTACCCACCGGAAGAACACTGCTTCAGCAGGAAAGGACTGTCAAAGGACCTTGACAGTCAGAGTGCCATGTTCAGACTCAGAGGTGCCGTCGGTGTGTGTTACAGACCTTGTCTTAGGAACTCAAAGCGGTTTTGACTATTGTTATTATCTAAGACAAAAGAGGAACCACATCTCGTGTCCCTAACACGGCCATCAGTAGCTGCTAGTCTCGCCGAGGATGCCCAAATCAACCGGAGCTACCTGGACACTGTCTGACTGAGCTAATCCATTTCCTGCAGCTAGCTCTCTACTACCACACAAGGCCACTGAGTATGGCTTGACCTCCATGAATCCTTGGCCTCTTTTCCCTCCTGGAGTGTGTGTTGTCTCTGTCAGCCATTCTGGGAAAGAACAAGGAGGCTGGGCTGGGCAGCAGTTACTCCCTCAGCTGCTATCTTTCTACACAGAGTTTGTCCCATGTGAGAACAGTATGTCTATGGCGGAGAGCCACAAACATGCTGGGCAGCCTGAGGTAGAAGGCAGAGCCTTGGCCAACCAGAGCATGTCTTCCAGTGTCAGATTGGGTGGGTCTGAGATGTGACAGCTGTGTCCAGCAGAGCTGGGAAGCTGACCCTCTTTCTCAAGGTCTCCACATGCTATCTACAATGGGTTCCAGTCCCTGTGGGTTCAGAGGGACACAGACAGAACCAGAGGGATATGTGAATCTGTTTAGTTTCACTTGTTTTGAAATATTAAGGGCTGTGGATTCCCTATGGCAAAGTTCTTGTCCCTTCCTGCCTCTCTCCCAGGAAAGAAGCAGGCTTGCCTGAAATGTTGAGGTTCGTATGATGACTTAGTGGGAGGGTTTTAGCCTTCGGTTTTAGCCTTCGGCCACGCCTTACCTTCACTGACTGTTTCAGCATTTATTTCCAGTATTCAAACATGTTTTACAAAGATTATTTATAAGATAGGTGTCTGGTGTGTTCGCATCCCACGTTTAGGATGAGCTGGGACTGCTCTGCTGGACACCTATTTTTCCCTGAGTGGAGTTGAGGGCATTTCCAACTGCTCATGAAACTGAAACCTTAGCTGTGAGTGGAAAGACACAAGGGTGTAGCCTGGGAGTGGGAACCCTTTAGACAGGCATGGTACTGAGGTATGAGCTGACTGCTGGAAGTGGTCTCTTGCTCGGGGGAAAACCTGGCTGCGTGTCTTATCACAAGGAAGGCTGTAGGATGAGTCAGATGAGGACAGAGGAGGAAGGGTGTTAGGGAATGGCTCATGTAGGCTGGATTTTTGGGGTAGATGAGATTGAGTCACACCATGCTGGATATGTAAGCTCACCATGTAAGATCCCCAGAGAGGCGAGGTCATTGAGGAGGTGGAGGACCAAGAAGCCAGATGGGCCTATTGGGTTCTACAGTTCAGGCCCTGCCACCAGTTTCTAGAATGTTGAAGTTGGACAGAGACAGATACCTGAGTCAGGGCCCTTGTGAAGAGAGACACAGAGACAGAGAGACACAAAGAAACAAAGACAGAGAGAGACATACATGTGGAGAGAGGCAGATTGTAGCCAGCCTCTTGCGCACAGTTATCAGCCTTTGGGACCTTATTCCCTGAAAGCCTGCCCCTCCTTTCCAGATGGGAAGCCAGTGGAGGTGGACCCACACCACATCCTCATTGAGGACCCTGATGGCTCCTGTACCCTCATCTTGGATAACCTGACCGGCATAGACTCTGGCCAGTACATGTGTTTTGCGGCCAGTGCTGCCGGCAATGCCAGCACCTTGGGGAAGATCCTAGTTCAAGGTGAGCAGAGGGGGTTGTCTAGTGTGATGGACACAGTCCACAGGAGTGCTGTGGACCCTGCCCAGAATACAGGCTGTGTGTGGGGCTGGTGTGTGGGTGAGCCTGAGGGTGTGGAGCACGCAGGGCCTCCAGAGACTCTCAAAGGAAAGTCACGGTGGGAAGGGAGGACACCACAGTTCCCACCCAGGCACTCCCTCAGCTCCATCGCAAACGTTTTTCTGTCTTTCCTGCCCGTGCCTGCCTCTGCCCACAGTGCCCCCACGATTTGTGAACAAGGTCCGGGCCACACCCTTTGTAGAGGGGGAGGACGCACAGATCACTTGCACTGTGGAAGGCGCCCCATACCCTCAGATCAGGTGAGGCCCGGATGGCAGCTCCTGCCACAAGGAGTAGCATGCTCTCCTAAGCTGGGGAGGTGGTACGCAGCCGCTGACCACTGGAAAGTGGGTGTCATGGGGTCGAGACTCCTGCTGGACACAGGGCCCTCTGTGGCTGGGAAGACATGGTTGAACAGTGGCTTCCAGGAAGGGAACTTGCTAAGTATACCAGACCTAGGGCGGGCTGGCAGGGGTTCTAAGCATGGGGTGGGGGCGCCCTGAGGGTGCCATGAAGATGGGGCTCTGGTAGGGCACTGGCTCACAGGACCTCCTGGATGGTTCCAGGTGGTACAAGGACGGCACCCTGCTAACCCCGGGCAACAAGTACCGGATGCTGAATGAGCCCCGCAGCGGTGTGCTGGTGTTGGTGATCAGGGCAGCCAGCAAGGAGGACCTGGGGCACTATGAGTGTGAGGTGAGGCGTGGATGTGAAGGATAGTCGCCGTCCTCTGGGGGCTGATGGAGCCCAGGCTCCACTGTACAGGTGTGGAAGCTCTAGGCTGACCAGAGGACACCAGACTTCCATCACCCACCATCTCCAGCCACCCGTCCTCTGCCTCGTGGCTTCTCCTTTCACATTAGGCCTGGCCCTGTCATCTTGCCCCTTGTCACCACCGTTTCAAGATGCTGCTTAGCCTCCGCCAGTTGGAGGGGAGCTGGTAGCTACCTCAGCTGTCTCTTGCTAATGTAAAAATGTAGTGCCATTTACCCGGCAAGTCTTGCATTGCACAGGGCAGAGCTCAGGGTTTCCCCCACCCAAGCTTGCCTCCATCTCTGTGCTCTTTGTCCTCAGACATGAGGCAGAGGTTAGTGTGAATCCTCTAGCCTGTGTCCAGTTCTTACTAGAGCTCTTGTCAGCCTCTGTGCTGCTTTAGCCAGGACTCTAGGGCATTTGCCTCCCACAAGACTTCCTGGAAGCGAGGGTCCTCAAGTTCACTCTAGATTAGATGGTACAGATGCCAGGGGCCATGCAGTAACTTAAGTCAGTTAAAGCTCGCTCCAGTGTCAGGTTTCTATTATTCTATTCCAATCACTCACATCCTGTCTCTCTTCAGGACAGCCACACCCCTCCCTCCAGAGGCGGGCGTGAGCAGTCTTCACATCAAGGGGCCCTAGGGAGCCTATGCCTGGGCTAGGAACCCTTTCCTTTATGCAAAATATACTTGGGGGCGTGATCCCCAGGCTAGACCATCAAAGTGATTCTCTAGTAAGAGGGTCCAGATCCCTTGAGGAGGTCCTCAGCAGGCCTCTGTTGTCCCTTTGGCAGTTGGTGAACCGGTTGGGCTCAACGCGTGGTGGCGGAGAATTATACATGCAGAGCCCCGCACTGCGTGCCCGGGACCAGCACCACCGGGAACAGCTCGTGGCTGCCATGGAAGGTAGGTTCTGTGTCTATGCGTGCTGTCGCAGTGACTCGTGAGCTTTAAGCCCCAAGGCTGGAACCTCCGCTGGTCTGGAAAGAGCCTGGCGGAAACTAAAAACTTCCTGTTTTTAGGAAGAGGGGGCTAGCACCTCAGGGTGGGGAATGATGGAGGCTGAAAGCTGGGGAGGCTGTCCAGGAGGTCAGAGGAGGCAGCTTCGGGGTCATGTGTGAGTACTCGAAGGCCATGAACTCAGAGTGAGAGCTGGAAGTTGCCCTGGATAATGGGGATCCCACGATCCTATGCAATCATTGTCTCTGTAGAAGGGACATAGCAGGGCTTACATCAGCTTGACTGGCAGTGCTGACAGAGGCTCTGTGCGGGTGGCAGCAGGAGTGGGTGAGGGATCCATACTGATTGCAGAAGACACGACTGCTTGGAGGAGGGGCGGGTGTCAGGGCATCTCAAGAGGAAGGCCTCCTTGTGGGAGGTGCTACCCAGCAGTGCTGCGTCCTCATCTTGGCTCAGGGCTACTCCCGGGATACTGAGGCCGGGGGTGGGAGTAAGCTATAAAATAAACTGTACTAGGGGCTGGAGAGATGACTAAATGGGTAAGAGCATGTGCTGCTCTTGCAGAGGACCTGAGTTTGGGTCCCAGGCCCCATGTCAGGAAGCTCACAAGTACCTGTATCTTGTCTCCGTGTCAGTGATCACGTATACAGACTCAAAATCAAAATGAATATTTAAGACAAAATCAATAGGCCTGACTAGGAACAGAAGGTGAGTTCTGTTACCTGTCCTTTGGAAGATGTGAACAAATGTCTGTTCACTTCAGAGCGGGCATCAGTCATAGGCCGAAGAAACAGCTCTCCACAGTCTCAGCCAATGAGTTTGCTGGGCTTAGAAGAAAAGGTGAGGGATGCCTTACAGAAACATGGATAACTCCAAGGCAGCTGTTTCATGCTAACATCTTGAAATCTTGAAAGCTACATCCCTGGAGCATGTCATCCATGCTGCACACCTTGCAAACAGCTCTATAGGTCGGCTAAGTAACGGCTACTCCACACGTGACCTTAATTTCCAAGCTTTGTAAATTTTGTTCATTCCCTGTGTCTTCATGGGTTTCCCTCATTCGGTCTGGAAGACCTAGCCATGCAGTAATCCACCCCTTCCTCTGGCTCTTACATTCTTTCTGACCCCCTTTTTGCATGTTCCCTGAGCCTCGGAAGGGATGGGATAGGTGTCTGATTATTTCCCTCCATCCACGGCTGAGTGTGGCAGAGGAACTGTTATTTAGTTTCAGGAGCTAATGGAATATGGGTCTCTGTAGCACACCCCCGTTGAGAAAAAAAATTTCTTCCCTCTATGATTGACCAGATTGACTGACCAAAGCTGGCAGGAGCAGTAGTCGATGGGTGTGAATACGAATATTTAGAAGGCAATTTAACAGGCACATCACATCCAGCGAACAAAACAATAGTGATTGCCTCCATTCTGAGCCCACAGGCTTTTGCCTTTCCTTGCTGTACTATATGTGAATTCCCTCCTGTGGATCAGGCTTTAAATCCAATAGGGAAGCAGAAGGTTGTCCCCGCAACAGTCACGCCATTGTTGTACTAGCAAGTACATCTCGCTCGGCACGTTAGTGTTGTAGCACACGGGGCCATTGTGAGCTGACGAGGACCGTTCACAGCACTTCTCCGCTAGTGGTCCATGTGAGACCTTCCAGCACCAGCCAGGCAAGAGGAAACTTCCATTTCATTTTCAACCTTATTTCCCATGTCCTGTGTTCAAAGTATGTGACATCTTCAGCAACAGGATCTTACCATTTAGTCCTGGTGTGCGACCGTGACAATAGTCTTCGTGGTTTACAAGGCCCCGGAAGCCTCCATAGCCCACAACCTGTAGAGAGGTGGTTCACCCAGCAATGGGATTCTCAGTCAACGCCGTATGCTTCTACAAGTGTCTTCCCATGAATGCAGGTGCTTTCCTCTGAACTCTCTCACTGTTCTCCCAGGTGCTTTGACAGATCTGTAAGACTCCCCTCAGGGGTCAGAATTATATGATGCGGGTGGGTTCCACCCTCATCCATTCCAAGTAAGAGCCAATGGGTCTTGGTGAGGTAGGGGTATTCAGAAAGAGAAACATTATAAAGGGCCAGGATAGTCCGAAAAGATCACAAAACATCTAGCCGTCACTTCATCACAGAGCAGTGTCCGGCGCAGATGGGAGCTGCTACATCATTTAGCCTCCCGTGAGTCACAGACGGTTTTTCACGAGCCATCTGACTTCCTCATCCTGAGGTGCTGTTGCTGCTGCAGGGCCCCTGTGCATCACCCCAGCTTTGATGGCCTCAGCACGATGGAGCCTGAGTTGCATACGTCAGCACCCATCATAGGAGCCGAGCAACCACCTCCTCCCAAGTCTCTTTGGTTCTGTTGGCCCCTGTGCAGGCACCACTAGTGTTGTGCGACTTTTGCCAGTGAGACAAAACATGTGTTTATCCCGGATATGGCATTGACGACAGGTTAAAACAGTTCTACCCAAGTCTAGCTCAGCGAACCGGTGGGAGTTTGGGGCTAACTTTCAGGAACACGGGTGATGCAAATGCAGGTAGGTTGCCAGAAGCTCGCTTCAGCAAGGGTGAGGACTCAAAAAGCTGTATGCTGGGAACTCTCAGAACAACCTGAGGCAGCTCTGCTGCTTGGAATCTCCTCGCCCCAGCACTTGTTACTGCTTAGGTAATTTGGGGGGCAGGGGGCGGGGGGCAGCGCTTTGTACATTTTGTTAACTTCTTGAGTCTTAATGAGGCTTCCTCCTAAAGGGAGTGTTTCAATCTGTAGGAACTGGCTACTTAAGGAGGCTCCTGACAAGACACCTGCATGGACAGTCAGGATGGGGAGGGGCAGCTAGTGAGGTCCCATCTGGAAGGAGCTCCCAGATGCTGGAGAGCCTCACGTCCCTGTGGGCATGCAAACAGAAACCAGGCCAACACTAAGCGAGCCAGAACTCCCCTAGTAGGAGGGATGTAACATAAACCTTTGAGAACTGAAAGCGGGCTCATGCAGTCCGTTGGCACTGGAACCGCTTCCTGCCATGTTGTGGTCCTGCTTCTCAGACCTTCTCAGAACTGAGCCAGTCGGAGCTCAGCAGCTCAGCCTTGGGACCTCTGATGTCGTCCATTGTCCTCTCAGGGACATGCCCCCCTCCACGATGAGCAAATGTCTTTGCTTCTTTGCTTTCCCTCATAGGACTGAAAGCCCCAGCCAAGCCTTTTTCTGTGATTTCCCATATGCAGTCTGTGTCCGACCACAGCCTGCTAACGGAAGCACCCTGCATACTTGCGTCTGCCGCCATCGGCATGTCCACTTCCTGTGCGCCTCCACGTCTCCTTGCTGTGCACAAGGACATCCTATATACTCGTTTACTTGGTGGTCACGATGAGTCTTTTTCTGGGGCAGAAGAGGGGTGGCAGAATGGAAGAACAGGCCTTCCGGACTCACTGGGTTTGGATGCATATCAGCGTTTTGGGGAGGCAAGAAGGCTGGTCCTGGAAGACCCTGGAGCCAGAGTCCTGCCAACCTGCTTCCTAACTCCCATCCTGCTTCCTGTTAACCCCGCGGCTCTGCAGTCAGAGTGGCCTGACAGAACTCTGCGGGTGTCGCTGTCCTCTTGCTTTGTCCTGCATCAGGCTGTGGAGCCCTGCTTTGCACAGTTGCAGCCTGCCTGTGGCTGCAGTGACACCCAGGCCTAAAGCTGGGCTGTGAGCAAGGGAACCGGGAATGTAGCATCTCAGAGGTGTTGGGCCCACTGCCCTTGAGAGCAGCGACGTGGGATCTGTTAGGAGGGAGAAGCTGCTAGAGCAGATGGGGAACACCAAACACTGTGGCTGGATCCCAGACTCTCACTGTGGGGTCTCTTCATATTCCTACATGCACACACACACACACACACACCACACAAATGCTACACACATGTGCATGCACATTTGTGTGACGTGTGTATCCCATGCACATAACACACATGTGCACACATGCATGCATGTGTGTACAAACACATGTATATGCATATATAAGCATATATGTGCCTATATGCAAGACATGTGCATGTATGTACCTATATAGAAGCACATTGTAAATGCAACTTCCACACACAGAGACACTGATGGTACTTTGACTAATGTGACCTCAGCTGGCGGGATTAACATGCTCTCCCACCTTCCTCTTTGTGGTCCTGCAGCAAACCAAGCATCATGAGTTAGTGTGCCAGGCTACAATCATGGGCAGTTTTCCTCCCCCCATAAGGCTCCTGAGATGTGGGGGTACAAGTAGCCTACAGTCTGCCTACTGCCCAGCTGCTGAGCCTTTGGGGGGCATCTGAGACCCCAGCTGAGGGTACGATGGGGCAGGATGGAGACAGACACAGCTTGCTCCCAGAGCTCCATCTATGAGGTGGGAACTGCAGGCTCCACTTTCTGGCTATAGGACAGAGACATGGTGGAGCTGTCTCCGCTGAGAGGGACAGGACCCCTTCCTATGCCTAGGGCTGTTCCTAGAAAGATATCTGTGTCGTCCCCCCCCACTGTGTGTGCGGTTTCGGGAACACCAGAGTCCCTCCCCCTCCTTAGTCTTTATGGTTGTTTTGTTAGAGGATCAGCCAGCCTAGCCTAGCCTTGGTGGCTGCTGGCTCACTGTGCAGCTCCAGGCCCTCCCTTCCCCATCTCTGGGCTCAGAGTCTGTGCCCAAGACATGGGACCAAGTGTGTGACAGCTTCACAGGGCTCTCAGGACTTACAGACTGAGTAAAGAGTGAGGCTTTGGGGCACTCACCCCCAGCCCCTGCGGTACCCTAAGGACATTAGGTACTTCCCTCCTGTGAGATGCGGGGTGACACCACCTGTGGGGCAGGTATTGTTCCCTGTTTCACAGATGAGGGAACTGGGTTCCCCAGCTGCAACCCCCCCCCCCCAAGGAGCACACAGACAGGCAGCATCGGATCATGCTCCTTCACCAAGCAGGTTGCTGCATGGCCAACACCCCTCAGAGAGCTCAGCCCCCGGCGCTGCTAGTGTGTAACTGTTGCTGTTCCGACTGTTTTCTTTGTAGTCACTGAGCAGGAGACAAAAGTCCCCAAGAAAACCGTCATCATGTAAGTGCAGGCGTGACTCTAATCTTCCTCTGACTGTCGTGCTCATGCATGCCACTAACCTCCTCACCTTGCCAGCCTGTGTCCTTCTGCCTGCCTGCCTGCCTGTGCACACAAACTTCCCGCACCCTGTGGGTCAGCAGCTCCCTGCGGGTCCTTGCAGGCACTCAGCCACTCTCTCACCCTGTGGCACCTCCACACACCACAGCTCTCTTCTGAGGCCTCAGAGCACACTCCTGGTGTTATTCTGCACACTTCACGGTGACTCACCAGAGTGGTGGCTTCCCGGAAGTTGCAGGGAGCTGGCGATGAAAGCCATTTCCCCTTAGTGGGCTCAAGATGGACTTCTGACCTTTCCTGTCTGAGAGTTTAGGGGATGTCAGTGACAGGGTTTTCTGCAGCAATGGATCCCCCTTCCATAACCTGCCCTGCCTAATGCAGCATTTAAATATGTTTAGTGCAACAGGAAGCCAAATCTTAAACGTGAGCCAGTTATTATTCATTGGATCTAAACTAAATAATGCTACAATGGTGGGTATCGCAGCCCTGGGGCATTTTTGTCTCCAGTCCTAGCCCTTACATTTGGAAGGTGGGAAAGCAGAAGCTCTGGAAAGTAAGAAAGCCATCTCAGGACTATCAGCTGAGAGCTGTTTCCACTGGCACCAGTTAGCCCTTTCTTCATTCTCTACTGCTCTTAGAGCTCAAACAAAGTCCCAGGAGCTCAAAGCATGGTGACCCTACAGAATGTGGGATTGTTTGGGACCTGGAGAATCTGGGAGGCCTTCTGCTAGATGGGAGGGGATATAAGAAGCAGAGCCCAGTAAAGGAAGGTCTCTTATGTTCCATGGGTGGCCATGTTGCTGGAGAATTCTGTCTGCAGATCTTGGACGAAACATGGGGGTTATCCCTCAGTGTCCTCCACCCACCTCTCTCCTTCCGAGGTGGGCTGCTCCCACGGTGCCACAGCCTAGTCTCACCACCCAAGCCTTGGAAAGGCTCCATGCTGGACTTTTGGTACCTGCCGTGGGGAGCAGTATTAGCAGACACTTTGAGGCATCAAGACTGGGGACCCTGGTGCCAGAGGAGACCCCAGTTAACCAGTATTTGTAACACACCCCTGGGAAAGTTCTCAGCCTTTCCGTTTTTCTATCCCCACCTCTGATGGGAGCAAGAAGCAATTGAGCCCAGGCTCAAACACTTGCAAAATCCTAGCCAATACCTGCCGCTCTCCATGGTTCTGCCTCCTCCTGTCACCCCGACTCCCAGTTTTGGAAGGTGGAACTCATACAGGCTACAGGGCACGTGAGAAGCCACACGGCCTAATGGCAGCCCAGAAAAGCCCAGAGCTAAGTAGCCAGTTCAGATGTCCTCCTTGGCCTGGCGAGGCCTCACTATTCTCTTCCCAGAAACCAGGAACACTGGCCGAAGGTTAGAGCCAGCTACACCCTGAGTGACCTACACCACAGTGACTCTGAGCTTGGTATTGCGCATGTGGCCACTGCATCTGCCAGCCATCAATCCCTATTAAGTCAGGGGCTTCAGGCAGTGAGAGCTGGCCAGGTCCTTTCCCTAGGGGACAAAGCCTGAGCAGGGGGGTGGAAAAGACGGGAGACCAGAGCAAGGGACATTGCAAAGAACACCTCACTCCGTGTTTGGAAGCACCTAGGATTCTTATTTAAGAGCACATACCGAAGTGTGAGGTCAGCCATTGAAACTCTGAGCCTTGTTTTTCTGGTTTTCTGTTTTGTTTTCTTAGCTAGGGCTGTGCAGGTTGGGCTCAAGTGCATGTGTGGGCGTCTGCGCTGTCTCCTCTGCTCACTCACACACGCACTAACTTGGGCTCTGACATATGCTGATGGCACTAAGCTGGGTGAGGTTGTGGGTCTCTGTGCCCATCTCTTCTCGGGCCCTCTCCCCCTACCAGAGAGGAGACCATCACCACCGTGGTAAAGAGTCCCCGTGGCCGAAGACAGTCCCCCAGCAAGTCTCCCTCCCGGTCACCCTCTCGCCGCTCTGCCAGTCCACTGAGGCCAGGGCTGCTGGCCCCCGAGATGCTGTACCCCCCAGGGACCAGCCCATCCCGGAGGCTCGTGGCAGAACCAGGCAGGAAGGCCCCAGTGCCTGCATTGTATGTGACGGAAGCTGACACCCACACTCCCGCCTCGCAGCCCCAGCCCAAGTGGTTGGAGGTGGAGGAAACCATTGAAGTCCGTGTGAAGAAGACAGGGTCTCGGGGTGCATCTCCTGTCCGAGAGACGCCCAGCCGTGGAGAGGAGAGCCTCTTCACACTGCCTGGTGGGATCCCCAGCGGGGACCCAAATGCCAACAACTCCAACAACAAGAGCGTGTACCAGGAAGCCCGGACGTGGGGCCCCGCTGTGGTCCAAGTTGGTGAACCTCTTGTCTTCCGTGTGGACTCAGCGGGCAATGTGGAGTGGGCAGCTGCTAGCCTTGAGCCAGAGGGGGTCAGAGCCTCCCAGGAAGAAGAGAACCCTGAAAGGGAGGAAGGAAGCAGTGACAGAGAAGAGATGGCGGAAGAGTCCCAGGACACTGGCAGCCTTCAGGGACGTGACCCCAAAATCCTCACTCGCAATGGCCGGGTGCTGACACTGGCTGACCTGGAAGATTATGTACCCCAGGAAGGAGAGACTTTTGGCTGTGGAGACCCCGGCCCCAGCACCCAGGATGACCCCCCCTGTGAAGTCTCCGTGCTCCAGAGAGAGATCAGCGAGCCCACTGTGGGGCAACCTGTCTTGCTCAATGTGGGGCGTCCTCCAGGCCCCAGTACCATACCCAGCTTCTTCAGGTCAGGGCCCCAGGTCCACAGCCCTGGGGGTGCCTCCTTCCTCTTGCGCGAGGCCCGGACAGGTCCAGTGAGTGCCGCCCCCTGGACAAGCTCCTTCCGTACCCACGTCCAGAGTTCAGTAGACGGTGGCCAGGGTAGCTTCAAGACAGAGGTCTCCACCCAGACGGTCAGCTTTGGGGCCATAGGAGAGACAGTCATTCTGCATATTAACCCAGATGAGGGAGAGGCTCCAGGCCCCTCCCAGGGCTGATTGCTCACACTGGGGACAAAGCATGCCCACGACAAGGTAAGGCGAGTGGCCCAGAGCCTTGGACCCTGACAGGTACCAGCATCTACCCTGGAACCCACAGCTTACCTCAGAGACCTCCCAGCCCTCTGTTCTTCTCCAGCCTGGGACTGAGCCTTCCTTGCTTTCCTGCCCGGTCCTTCCTACCTCACTGGACCCGTTCACTGCCGGGAGGATGGGGGAGTGCCTGCACCGTTGGAGTATGCTGATGTCCCTTCAGAAGAGTCCTGGCCAGGAAGCAGCTCAGAATCTCCAACTGTGGACTCCACCCCTCAGGCCTTCTGTGGGGTCTAGAAGCAAGATGTGGACTTGGGTGTTTGCCCTGAGATGTATCCGCATTGAAGAGCTTCCCTGGGGCTGCACTCAAGACTTGTGTTAACCTGCCACCAGCTCTGGTGCTCTTCGGGGCCACTTCTATGGTGGACATGACTGTAGGGCGGGGGCGGGGGAGTCCCTGGCCCTCGCCCTGATGAGAACAATAAACCAAGTCCCAGACCCTCCTCTCTGCTCTTTCTTGCTTGTTCATCTAGCAGCTCAGGGTCCCCTTTTCTCGTAGCCACCTGCTAGACCTACACTCATTTCGTCAAGGTCACATCTCAGGTCATATTGGCCTTTAGGGTGGTTGATTACCTGTGTGCCCTCATGATGGGCATGTAAGTCCCAGACTGCTTTGAGGTCCTTGGGAAGATTAGGGGGACAGGGTATGAATCTGTCCTTGACAGTCTATGGGGCTGGTCCTTGGGACTCACGGTATGACCAAGGAAAGCCTCCACGATCACTCTTGGCCTGTCAGGGTCTGAGCAGAAAGCCCAGGATAGCTAAGGCCATTGTAGGACAGATGGGGAGTCAGAAGTGAGAGGGGGTGACCTGTGTGTCCCAAGCTCTTGGCATATTGGGGTGAATCTCACTGTCTGCAGAGGTGACCCAGGACCTTAGTACTTGTCTGTGAGGGGATGGGGCCCAGGAGACCTCTAGTCCTGAGGTCTGTTCTAAATGTGCTGCTGGCATCTTGGAGTTGGAAAGGGGGTCTGGGTGCCTGTCCAGCCTGGGTCTGGGGATGTCAGATGCCTCATCAGCAGGCACTGAGGAGGATGTGGGTGGGGAAGGCTCTGGGCAGGGGGCTTGCTGGGAAAGGAGTGATTGGCAGTTCTGGGGCACGTGTGTATGACCACCTTGTAGGGAGCCACGTCTGAAAGGCAGCACAGGGGACAGATACGGGAGCCACAGCCAGGAGAGGGTTAGAGAACTGGGGCTTGCTCAGTAGGAATTGAGTAAGGACACTGGCCTGGGCTTGGACCGTTTAGGTGTGGAGCAGAATGCTGTCACATGGGGTGAGACCTGAGCTGCCCTGGGAGGTGAAATATGGTCATGACTTCCTGAACACCCAATCCTACGGTACCCCTGGCCCTTGACGTGTACCAGTCTAAGATCTGGGGTCTAGAGCCAGTCTTGAGGGGAGCAGGCTTGGCTGGAAGGAGTGTGGGACTGGAGGCACACTGAAGATGGGGGCTTTCTGAAGAAGATATGGTTTCCCTTTCAGCTTCCAGGAGGGTGGCCCTGGGTGTACGTGGATCTGGGAGGAGGAAGCATGGCCCTGTAAGCAGTGGCCCTGTCCCTGGGCTCAGAGCTCCTCACTGTGCCATATCCTCTTGGCCCTCCCCCTCCAGGTAGCTTCCTAAGTGAGGAGCAGTAAGCAGCAGGGCAGGGACCAGAGAACAGACTCTGAGAGTGGGGTGGGCGCGCAGAGCCTGTGCCTGGGATATTCCAATCCCCAGTCCAGACTCACCTTGTGTTCCCATCCTCCTGTCCACAGACACCTCCGTGGAGGACTCTGTCCACTCCACCCAGGCTGGAGCTGACCAAGACGCCGCTTCTATCCTTTGGAGGCTGTTGGGCTCAGAAGGCCTGAGCCCCTCCCCAGGAGATCTCCCCCACACCAGACAAAGTGAGCTGCCTGCACTGGAAGAGGCTGCTCCCCAGACACCAGGCCCAGCAGCCTCAGGTACACCTGATGCGGCCCAGTGGGGAGCTGACAGCAAAGACTCCTCTCCCCTCTGCTTACCCCATCCCATCCTTGGCGATGCGATCCAAGGAGGTCACCTCAGTTGCCCATTCCACGGTTGCAAGCTTGCCAAGCTCTGGGGCACCTTAGTATCTCTATGGCCTCATGTGCCATCATGTACTTTGCCTGGTCAAGGCTCATCTTTTAACTTGACGTCTCCCTATCTGTAAACTGGGTCCACCCAGATCACCCGCCCATGTAGCTGGGCCTCCTTCATTGCAACCACTGTTTTTCCCACTTTAACCTCAGCTGGCCAAGCAATCTCATAGACAGTCAAGCCAAAGCAGGCTGAGTGTTAATAGGCTCACTCCTACCTGGAGTCCCAGTTTCCCCGGATGTGTCATGTGTCCGCTCAGTTTGCTCTTCTTTTCTAACCAGCGTGGCCTGTCTCTTATTTTGTCGATGAGTAGCGTATGCTCTTTGGGGCCCCACACTGCCACCTGTGTCCTGCTCTCTTGTCACTATAGCTTCAGCCTGGCTGGATATATAGGTCCTAGAGGGCAGAGCTTCTACATCCCAATGCCAGCCTAGCTGGTGGGCTGGGACATCAGGCTTGTTGCCCTGGTGAGGGCTCTGATATCTGGCTTCAGCAGTACAGCCAGCGTGTGACACCAAGTCATGGGGACCACGACTGCCTGCTTCTCACTCCAGGCCCTGGCCATATGGGGAACCCATGCTTGTTAAAGAGTATCCTCCCCAACCCAGCCAGGATTCAACTCACTAGGCTTCCTCTATTGTACCAGCTGAAGCTCCAGAAGCCTCACAGCCTGGCACACGCAAAGGCCTGGATCAGGAGACAACAACGGCTGGGTCCCAGGGACGGACTGTGCCCATTCGGTAACCTCCTGAGCCAGATGGGTTATGTGCAGAATTGCCCTCCAAGGGACACCCTGGGTGGTCAGTGCAGGGCCCATTTGCTCTGGCCTCATGGCCTTGAAGAGTGAGCAGGGTGGACTCGAAGCTTTCCAACACACTTCTGACAGGCCCCATCCCAAGCTGGTGGGCAGGGGAGGGAAGAGGGACCCACCCTAGAGCACAGGGTCTTGGGGAGAAGCCCGGGGCCTCTGTCCACACATCTAACCCCACAGGTATAGGGACAGTAGGGTCACCATCTCTGAGGCTCAGCTACCTGAGAGGTATAGGTCAGGGTTCCTCGGTGAGCAGACGTCACCCTGCCTTGACTCCAGGGTGGAGGGGTCAGCCTGGCCAGGTGCAGGCAAGGGGCAGCTGCTCTTGGACGTGCACAGCCAAGTCGTCGTGGAGACCACGCAGAGGACCTACGTGTACCAACCTCCAGACACAAGTGCTACAAGTACGGAAGCGGGCCAGGCAGGTGGGGTGTCCATGCCGGGTGCTGGGGGGCATTTCTGTGAGGGCCTGACTCAGTCATCTGGCGTGCCTCCACCCCCCTTTTTCTACCTCTTCTCTGTGTCCCCTTGGAGGGACTAGCCCTCTCTGGGAAGCAGCACAAATGAGGTGCCTGCAGGTTCTGTGTTAGCACTATTTGCACTCCGCCTGCTTTGGCTTGACTATCCACGTGATTGCTTGACCAGCCGAACCTAAAGCAGGAAAACCAGTGGCTGTAATGAAGGAAGCACTTCACAACCACCTAGGCAGTGAGGTTGGGGTCACCGTCACCGGGGAAGGAGGTGGGCTTCCTGGTCCAAGGGACATAAATGAAGGCCTCAGTGACCGCAGACGTATGTGGTGGGCTCTGAAGCCCGAGGGTCCCCTCTACACAGGTTCTCTTCCCACCTCTCCCAGGGGCCCCCTCCATGCAGGTCACTATTGAGGATGTACAAGTACAAGTAGGTGACGTGGCACAGTTCGACGCTGTCATTGAAGGCAACCCACCGCCCACAGTGACCTGGTACAAGGTAGGAGGAGGCCCAAGAGACCGGCTTCAGGAGCTGGAGACCACAGGAGCATGTGGGAGTATGGGATGGGGCTTGTGCACCCCACCATGCAATCTGTAACCCCCCCCCACTCCGTAGCCCCACCCTGCACCCCTATCCCGTACCTTCCCATCCCACTCTGGCCTGCACTTGGGGTTGGGCACACAGCAGGTACTGAAAGTGCTTCTCCAGGAAGGGTGTGCGGGTCCAGGAGCTGGCATCTCCCAGGATAGGCTGATGGTAGCCCAGCCCGTCTCCTGTGTGTCCAGGAGAGCAACCAGCTGACGAACAGTGCCCGGCTGAGCCAGCGGCAGGAGGGAACTACATATTCCTTGGTGTTGACTGACGTGGCTCCACAGGATGCTGGTGTCTACACGTGCGTCGCCCACAACGCAGGAGGACAGGTGCTCTGCAAGGCGGAGCTGCTGGTCCATGGGGGTGAGTTGGCTGTCTACTCCCAGGCCACGGGCAGGGTACAGGGAGCAGGGAGCAGGGAGCAGGGAGCAGGGAGCAGCTCCTATTGTTGCATGGGGCAGCAGCGGGGTCAAGGCCATCATGGCTGCCTACACAATAGGCATGTCCTGTGCTTTGACTGAAGGGGACAAGCTAGACTCAGAAAAGCAAGTCTACCGGAGAAAACTGCATTCCTTCTATGAGGTCCAAGAGGAGATTGGAAGGTATGGTTTCTTCACCTTCTCCATAATCTCCAGCCCTCCCCAGGACACTCCCAGCCTGGCACCTACCTTGAGTTCGCTCTCTCCTTCTTCACCCCCAGGGGTGTGTTTGGTTTCGTGAAGAAGGTTCAGCACAAAGGAAACAAAATGTCCTGTGCTGCCAAGTTCATCCCCCTAAGGAGCAAGACTCGGGCCCAGGCATACCAGGAACGAGACATCTTGGCTACACTCAGCCACCCGCTGGTCACCGGGCTCCTGGACCAATTTGAGACCCGGAAAACTCTCATCCTTATCTTAGAACTGTATCCTTCGCCTGACCCCTGGGAGGGAGAGTTCAAGAGGCATCAGGTCCCAGGCTAGGCTGGAGTTGCTGAGTGTGGGGTCCCTGGACCTGGGCGCTGTAGTGACAGCTACTAGTCCTGCATCTGAGCATCCTGTTTCTGATGCTGTGACTGTGTGACAACAGCTGCTGAGCCTATGACTCACAGTGGCATGATTTGGGAGACTTGGACGTGAGATCTTTCCTTTCTGTGAGTAACGGATGGGGCCCACCTCAGTTGTGGGCTGGTCCTAAAGGTTCTTGGCAAGCATGGCCTGGGGGCTCTCTCAGAGGTGACCTCTTAAATATTGGAGAGGAGCCTCCCATCCCAGCTCCTCTAGGTCTCTGTCACACCCATGGGCCTTGTCTGAAGCTCTTACATATTTCACAGCCTGGCTGTCCTATCACTCCCAAAGCTATGTCTGGGAAAGGGGTGCTTGAAGTGGGCTCTGTGCAGAGATGAAAGTGTGCCCTGACAGCTTTGGTCACCAGGGTCTTTCTGAAGGCCCCTTTCTTAGGGATGGGAACCATATGGGACCCAGGGGTCTCTATTCCCCCTTCCTTCACCTGAATACTGTCACCCTTAATCTGGGTCACAGGAACCTCAGGTCCCGGGCACCTCTCTGTGAGCATAGGCTTAGGAGTCAGGTGGGTTCCCTGCCAGGTGCATCTCTTCCTTGACCACACCCAGGTGCTCATCTGAAGAGCTGCTGGATCGCCTCTTCAAGAAGGGTGTAGTGACGGAGGCTGAGGTAATCCCTCCCTCTCCTTGCCTGAGGGGCCCACATCTCAGTCCTCTGGACACAGCCTCTCTTGACCTGGGCCCCACGTGGTTTCCAGGGTTCGCCGGCATAACCAGTCCTTTCCTACCCCTCCTGAGCATACCTGCCCAGCTGTGCTGGCGATGCCTGCTTCGCCCTGATTTGAACAGGCTGCTGCTTCCCACCAACTCAGGCTTAGACCACCTTTGGGAAACCCCCAGCCCTGAGACTCACAGGTTCCTAAAAGACTTTGCTAGCTACCTGCCCTGTGGGGCCTGAATTAGGAGGAGGAAGGCTTGACTATGAGAGCAAGCTGGAATGGAAGAGCAGGACGCTGAGCCCGGCCCCTCCCCTGAACCAGGCTTCGAGGTGGTGCCTCTTGGATGCTGGTTCCAAACTGAACCAGGCCTTTACCACAGGTCAAGGTCTATATCCAGCAGCTGGTGGAAGGCCTGCACTATTTGCACAGTCATGGTATCCTTCACCTGGACATAAAGGTACTGACCCCATGGTGCCTCCAGAACTCGGGGTAGGAACAGGTGGGAGCCAGCCTGCCCGTGGGCTCCACTAAGGATAGGGAACTCACTGCTTCCCAGCCCTCAGGTAAGGTTTGGATCTGATGGAGTCAAAGATGTAATGCCCAGTCTGACCTGGGGACACCCCACTGCCCTTTATAGTTCCAAGGACTCTTCAGTGCTCCCCTAGGCCCAGAGAATAGGAGTTACCTCTCTCCGGAAGCGTAGCCCTCAGCAACCCCCCCAACTCTGCCCGACAGCCCCCCAACATCCTGATGGTGCACCCAGCACGGGAAGACATTAAGATCTGTGACTTCGGCTTTGCCCAGAAGATCACCCCTTCAGAGCCACAGTACAGCAAGTACGGCTCACCCGAATTCGTGTCCCCAGAGATCATTGAGCAGAGTCCTGTGAGCAAGGGCTCAGACATCTGGTGAGTGGACGGAACACCAGGTTTGTGGTCCTAGAACCTCCCTGTCCTCTGTGTGTCTGTCTGGTGGCTGAGGACCCTCAGGGCCTCTGCCTCCTCTTCCAGCCCCAGGCTTCTCCAGCCCCCTCAGGCACACCCCTTGTCCGTAGACCAGGCCTGGTCTGACTCACAGTATGTGGTGGTTTTATTCTTGCAGGGCCATGGGCGTCATCTCCTACCTCAGGTAAGCAGACCCCTTGCCTCTTCCAAGCTGACCCCTCAGTGTACGCTGTGTACCCAGCTGGCCACTCCACAGAGTACTCCTGAGACACAGCAGGTAGCTATTTTGAGACCAGGCGGCAGGCCAACCCTGATAAAAGGTTTTGTTTAGCACTTCCCATTGTCACGAGGCAGAGCTTAGCCTCTTCCCCGTAGGTCTTGGTGCTTATCCACGGGAAGACACGGGGTGACCTTTGTTGCCCTGAGTTTGCTAGTGGTACAGCTGGAGTTTGGGTCCACTCTGCAGTTTGGATCCAGTCTGAACTTTTACCTTGGCAAAGGCTGGTTCCTACCCTAAGCAGACCTTGAATCCTGTGCTGTGCTGAGCCTCAGGTTAAGGCTAGGTGGCATCTCAGTCTGACCTTGAATATCTGTATCAGCTTGAACCCAAACCACATTAAGGCTATATCCGTACCACAAGCTGAATCTCTATCTCTGTCCTATTTTGGACAAGTGACTGTCCCAGGATGAGCCTTTATCTTTACCCAAGTCAGAGCCAAAATACCCACATTAGGCTTATCCCATATCTTCAATGCTAGCTGAGACTCTCTTAGATAGGACAAACCCTAATCCCCACCTCAGGCTAAGGCTGGGTCCTTCTGTGGGCTGTTTCTTCCTTGATCCCAATCTCAGCCTGAGCCTTGATCAACACTCCAGACTTAGCCTGGATCCCCGCTCCAAGCTAATCCTGGATTGCTCTGGTCCAGCCTGAGACACTTAGTAGAATCCTAGATGTGTGCGGTGCACACCCAGTCAGGAAACCTTCACACTTTCAGCCTGACCTGCTCATCCCCATTTGCTGGAGAAAGCGACCGTGCCACCTTGCTGAATGTTTTGGAGGGGCGGGTATCTTGGAGTAGTCCCATGGCTGCCCATCTGAGTGAGGATGCGAAGGACTTTATCAAGGCCACGCTGCAGAAGACCCCTGGGTGAGTGCACATCTGTCCTTCACCTATCCAAGCTCCAGTCAGCCCTGTCCCAGGGCCACCAGACTGACTGACCTGCCTGGCTTTCTTCTTCCTCCAGGGCCCGGCCTAGTACTTCCCAGTGCCTTGCCCACCCCTGGTTCCTGGTAAGTAGGCCCAGCTTGGGTTCAACTCAGTGTTCTGCAGAGAGTGAAACAAAGGCCAAAAGTATCACCAGTATGAACTGTTTTGGCCTGTTGTCCCCCAGTTCAGAGGACGTTAGTCCCTTCATATTGTCAAGGGGGTCCTGGAGTCCTCGACAAAGAATTGCTAGGCAGTTAGCAACGAGGGATTCCTTCTGTCTTCCTGGCCATCTGGGAGAGGGGCTTGCAGTGTCCTGACCCCAGAATGTCTGAGAGAGGAGACCCTGAAGTTTGCTTCCTGTGCCCTGTTGAGCCTACATTCCTGGAGGGCCCCACTGGGGTGCCAGCATGTCTTTTCACCACAGCCACGCCCCTCCCACTGCAGAAATCCATGCCTGCTGAGGAGGCCCACTTTATCAACACCAAACAGCTCAAGTTCCTTCTTGCTCGAAGTCGCTGGCAGGTGGGTTCTCCTTTCCCTGGAAAGAGGTGCTGAGGCAAGGGGAGGGGACCCGAATCTAGCTGAGGGAACGAACCCACTCAGGCCAGGATCACTGTGCCAGGCTGGCCTGCTCCATGATTCTGGGTTCTCTTGAGTGCGCCAGGTGGTGGGCAGACCAACAGAGCAGTGGGTGTAGAAGGCCCAGGTGTCCTGGGTGACCCCTCTGGGAGTACCCCACCTCTTGTCCCAACCAGCCATGCCCAACAGATGCCCCTCTGTCCCCACATCCAGCGTTCCTTGATGAGCTACAAGTCGATCCTGGTGATGCGCTCCATCCCTGAGCTGCTCCAGGGTCCTCCAGACAGTCCATCCCTGGGAGTGGCCCGGCACCTGCGAGGGGAAGCCAGCGGCTCCTCTAGCTCATCATCTTCCTCGGACAATGAGCTCGCCCCGTTCGCCAGGGCGAAGTCGCTGCCACCTTCCCCCGTGACTCACTCCCCGCTGCTGCACCCCCGGGGCTTTCTGCGGCCTTCGGCCAGCCTCCCGGAGGAGACAGAGGCCAGCATGCTCGCTTCTGATGCAGCATCCGCCCAGGGTGCTGGGCCTCCAGCAAGCCCAGGCTGCGTGCCCCGGCACAGCGTCATCAGCAGCTTGTTCTACCAGCAAGCTGGGGAAGGTACAGAACGTGGGAGCAAAACCTTGGGGGCCAAGAGGCACCCGGCTCGGAGGCGGCACCTGCTGAAGGGGGGGTACATTGCAAGAGCCCTACCAGGTCTGCGAGAACCACTGATGGAGCACAGCGTGTTGGAGGAGGAGGCTGCTAGGGAGGAGCAGGCCATTCTGATGACCAAGACGCCCTCCTTCGAGACAGCCCTGCGACTGCCTAGCTCCACCATCCGAGAGGTCCCAGGACGGAGCCGCTCCCTGGACCACAACCCACCATTCTCCACTGGTCCCTCCCCTGAGGCATGCAAGGGGCAATCCCTGTTTCCATCCTCCTCAGGGGTGACTCATGGAGCCACTGCCAAGGACATGGGGCACAAAGGAGGAATCTTGCAGGAGTCTGTTCACTTTTCACCTACTAGTGGTGACTTGGGGCCTGCTAAGCAAGAGGAATCATCCCCGGACAGCTGTAGAGGGAAACCAGGTTCTTCCTGTCCCTCTGAACTGGGTTCTGGCCCCCGGGAAGGCTGTGGCTCTCCACCATCACAGTCACTTGGCTCCTTGCCTTCGCAGTCATTGAAGAAGGACCTCTTGACACCCTGTGAGCCCTTCTCGGGGCAGCCTCAGGCAGCCCCATTCCCAACCCAAGCAAGCACCCTTCCGGGTTCTAAGAAGGAGCTTCAGGATAGCGTTCTTTCTGGAGGATCATGTCCCCACCCCTCCAGTTCCTCAGGGCCAGCCTCCCACGTGGGCACCTCCCTGGATACCGAAGGCCTGTCCGAAGCCGAGGACATGTATGACTTGACACCCCCTCCGAAGCGGCCTCAGGAGCAGGCCACCACCCGGAAGTTCTCCCTGGAATCCCGAGGGGGCTATGCAGGGGTGGCAGGCTACGGCACCTTCGCCTTTGGCGGTGATGCAGGCGGCATGCTAGGACAGGGTCCTCTTTGGGCCAGGATGGCCTGGGCTGTGTCTCAGTCCTCAGAAGAGCAGGATGAAGCTGCAGCGGAGAGCCCTCGGCCTCTGGACAGGTCAGGGCCCATGGCTGAGGCCAGTGGGGTTCCCCTAAGGACCTCTCCGAGCCTCATTCCATGGGAGGAAGTGGAGCAGGTTTCCCTGGTACAGATCCGGGATCTGTCTGGTGATGCAGAAGCAGCCGACACTATTTCCTTGGACATTTCTGAGGTAGATCCTGCCTACCTCAACCTCTCTGATCTATATGACATCAAATATCTCCCATTTGAGTTCATGATCTTCAGGAGGGTCCCTAAACCTGTAGAGCAGCCAGAGTCACCTGGCTCTGAATCTGACACTGGGCAAGGGCTGGCAGAGTTCCTGGAGGAGCCCGTGTGGTCCTGGCCAGGCGAGCTGGGACTACGTGCCGGCCTAGAGATTACAGAGGAGCCAGAGGAGCCAGCGGACCTGGAAGCATTGCTGGGAGAGGCTGCCGTGGGCAGAAAGCGCAAGTGGTCCCCATCCCGTGGCCTCTTCCAGTTCCCTGGGAGGTGCCTGTCAGGGGAAGAGTCTGTGGAACTTGGGCTGCGCCAGAGGGTGAAGGCTTCCATGGCTCACATCTCCAGGATCCTGAAGGGCAAGCCGGAAGGTGACCTCCCCATCATCTGGCATGTCCACATGTCTACATCCATGGGCCTACCTTGTCCTCTTGGGCCCTCTCAAGTCCCACTTGCCTCCTCTCCCTGTTCTGTGTGACCCCCACCTCCTGGCCTGACCCCAGGCTCAAATCCTGGGACTCCCCTCTGCAGCCCTGACACCCCTCCTTACTGGGCATCTGAGACTAATCCCTGATACATGATGGCTACAGAGGTCTGAAGCCACTAGCAGGGCCAGACCTTTGGGGGGAGAGAGAGAGTCCATGGGTCCATTCACTAGACCCCAGATCTCTGGCCCACGAGTCACCCCAAATCCAGACCCTCTGACAGGGTTCTCACTAACCCCAGATGCCCTTTATCTTTAGAGCCTCCATGGTCTCTAACTTTCCTAACCTCAGGCCCAGACTCCCAGCACTCCTCAGGCATCTATCTATGCCCCATGCTGGCAGCCTGCTGTGGAGGGAGGTTGGGAGTGGCTTCAGCAAGCTTGGATCTGGTTTTCTAAATACTCCCTGAGGTCCTGGCCTTCCCCCTGGGCAGATTTCCCAGGTCGAGGAAGCTGGTGCTATCTTGCTTCTCCCCCTGAGCTCCTGGACCTCTTTCTCCCACAGGCCCTGAGAAGGAGGAGCCCCCCAGGAAGAAGGCAGGCCTAGGTTCTTTCCGGATGTCAGGCCTGAAGGGCAGGGACCAAGGTAAGGAGGGATCACAACAGTGGGGGGTCCAGTGCGGGTTCCTGGTGTAAAAGGTCTAAACAGTTTTGGAAGGCTTCTGGTTGAACCTGAGGGTAGCCCTGAGCAGGGTCCAGCCTGGGCTCTCAGGTCTGGAAGTCTGCCTCCCAAGGCTCATCTTTTGCCTCCCTCTCAGCACCATCCTTCCTAAGAGAGCTCTCAGACGAGGCTGTGGTCCTGGGCCAATCAGTGACACTGGCCTGCCAGGTCTTGGCCCAGCCAACTGCTCAGGCTACCTGGAGCAAAGGTAAGGAGCTGTCCTAGAGTATAGGTGCTGGACTGGTGTGGACAAGCAGCAGAGTCCCAGCAGGATGCTGTGGCCATCCCGGGGAAAACCAAGGCTGGCCCTATCTCGTCACAGATGGGGCCCCCCTGGAGAGCAGTGGCCACCTCCTCATCTCTTCCACCCTGAAGAACTTCCAGCTGTTGACCATCCTGGTGGTGACCGAGGAGGATCTGGGCACATACACCTGCCGTGTGAGCAATCCGCTGGGGACAGCAGCCAGTACAGCTGTCCTCCGGAAAGCAGGTGTGTGGGCTGCACCGGAAGTCTTTGCTGGGCCACGCAAAGGCCGGGCTGGGGGTTCCTGGAGACCTCATCTTGCTTAGTGAAGCAGGATGACACTGGCTTATGTGAGGGTCCACGTATGGAACTCAAGAAAAGTCAAAGAGGTAGATAATGCCGCTAATGCCACATCTAGTGCCAAACAGAGTCTATTTGTGTAGTCAACTCCCAGAGAGAGAAAGAGAGAGAGAGAGAGAGCACATATGCCTGAGATGTGAACATCTTCTCCTGACTGCACCGCCTCATCCTCCAGTACTGCTTTCTGGGTCACACAGTGTCCAGGGGAGCACTGGGGCAGTAAAGACGAGGACCATTGGCTTAGCTGTGGGACCATTCCATCATCGATTGACCTGTTTTCCTTGCACTAGGGAAACTCAGGAGAGATGTGGCACTAGCCAGGGCCTCATAGGGTCTCGAGTGTGTCCTGGAGAGGTGGCCTGCTGAGAGGGATCTTGACAGAGAAGGCCAGGCAGGAACCCCTGGACTCCCACTAGGAGTCTCTTCGACTTGTCCTGTCTTAAGCCTCCCTCCATCAAATGACAGAACTAGTAGAGGGTGGGCCTGGCAGCTGTTGAGAGTGAGTTGGACGTGGCCAGAGATCTATCCTTGAGACTTGAGTCTCCCTGCTGACCATAGGGTTGCCCTTGCAGAGCGCCCCTCATCCGCTCCACGCCCAGAGGTGGGGGAAGTGTACACAGACGCGGTGCTGCTGGTCTGGAAGCCTGTGGAATCCTGCGGCCCAGTGACTTACATTGTGCAGTGCTGTATGGAAGGTACAGCCTTCCTGAGGCTTAGGCCTCCAAGCAGGCTCGACATGGAAAGGCTCTGTGGGTGGCCTCAGGAGAGGGGTTCCCTTGAACCTCCACAACGCCTTCTCAATCTCTCCTGTGTGGTCAGGAGGCGGCTGGACCACCCTGGCCTCTGACATCTCCGACTGCTGCTACCTCACCAGCAAGCTGTCCCGCGGTGGCACGCACACTTTCCGAACAGCATGTGTCAGCAAAGCAGGGATGGGCCCCTACAGCAGCCCCTCGGAACAGGTCCTCCTGGGAGGACCCAACCACCTGGGTGAGTTTTGGAGCAGGTGGAGCAGATGAGGGTGTCCTTCAGATCAGGCACACACGTCCTCTTGCCCATGAATATGCTTGAATTCAGCATTCAGAGCCTGCACTCCCTGGGGAACCCCATCATCTTCCCTGCCCCCCTTCACGCACCAACACCCTGCTCGTGTCACCGTGGAAGTTGGTCAGGGTTGATTTTGACTTTGCATTTGGTGGAAGATGGCTGCCGTGGCTGATTAGAAATGGCTGCTGTAGTAGACTCAAGAACGGTAGATGTCTTTTGATTGCTATCCCCACCCTGGATTGCCCTGTGCCACGATCACACATGCACTAGTTAAAATGACAGGTTTCCGCCATGACCCTGCCTTACCCAAGTTTCTCCTCTAGCATACACGAAGTTGTCCCAAGAATGAGAGGCCAGAGCGCATGGGAGCTTAAAGAAGGGCCACCCGTGTAGTGCCTGGGAAGGGACCAAGATGACGGCGGAGACAGACATGCCTGGATGTGTCTCTCTGACTAGGTCCCCTATCTTCCTTCCCACAGCCTCTGAGGAGGAGAGTGGCCGGGGCAGGCCAGCCCAGCTTCTCCCCAGCACAAAGACCTTCGCCTTCCAGATGCAGATCCGGAGGTGCAGGGGTGTCTGCAGAGGGTGGGCGGGTGGGGACTGCTACCCCCAGCTCCTCCTGAGGGCTTTTCACGTCCCTGCCACTGGCCCCTCACCTTACCTGTTCACCAGACTTAGTCCCTGCTGCTCTAAATGTCTGGGAGCTACTCACCAGCCCCCCCCTCCATGTTTCCTTCACACAGGGGCCGCTTCAGCGTGGTCCGGCAGTGTAGGGAGAAGGCAAGCGGGCGGGCGCTGGCTGCTAAGATTGTTCCTTACCAGCCTGAGGACAAGACAGCTGTGCTGAGAGAATATGAGGCTCTTAAGAGACTGCACCACCCACACCTGGCTCAGCTCCACGCGGCCTACCTCAGTCCCCGGCACCTGGTGCTCATCCTGGAGCTGTGCTCCGGCCCTGAGCTGCTACCCTGCCTGGCAGAGAGGTGAGGGGTAGCATGGGCTGCCCGGGGGACGGACAGGAAGGCAAGCAGATGCCTCTGGGAGGGACTGTGAGAGCTGTGTGATCCCACTGAGCTGGGACTTGGCAGAATCCCACGGCCCTTCTTATCTGCCACGGCCGTGTTCTCAGCCTTTCCTGTGCAAGCCTGGCCCTGCTTGGACACCCACTCTCCCTGCCTTGGGCCTGTCCTGAGCCATCTGTTCCCCTAGGGACTCCTACTCAGAGTCTGACGTGAAGGACTACCTGTGGCAGATGCTGAGTGCCACCCAGTACCTGCATGCCCAACGCATCCTGCACCTGGACCTGAGGTCCGAGAACATGATGGTCACTGAGTACAACCTGCTTAAGGTTGTGGACCTAGGCAATGCCCAGAGCCTCAGCCAAGAGAAGGTCCCACCCCCCGAGAACTTCAAAGACTACCTGGAGACCATGGGTGCGTGCCTAGCTGACGCCTGAACTGTGGGGCCTGGGAGGAAGCTCTTCCCTACCTGTCCTCCCTCCCTCCCAGCTCCACTGACACCCACCAGCCTCTCACCGGAGTCACACGCTTGTGCCCCTTCATCTGGGCCCTTCACCTCCCCTGGCTCCTCCCCTAAAATCTGCTACCCGACCTACCCAAATGCGGCCAACCTCTTGCGTCTACCCATGCTCCTCTGCAGCTCCGGAACTTCTGGAAGGCCAAGGGGCTGTTCCACAGACGGACATCTGGGCTATTGGCGTGACGGCCTTTATTATGTGAGTCCCTCTGGCGTCCGGGGCCCTGTGCTAGGTGGGTGGGACAAGCTCCAAACCCAGAGCCCTGTGCACCCCACCAACACATCCAGAGGTGAATTAGGTCCCCATATTTCACCATCCGTTACGGTGAGCTGGATGTTTCTGCATCTCCTATCCGTCCAAGGCTTACTGAGTCTCCTGTGCTTCTCGCCCACGCAGGCTGAGCGGCGAGTACCCTATGAGCAGCGAGGGGACCCGTGACCTGCAGAAAGGCTTGCGCAAGGGACTCATTCGGTTGAGTCGCTGCTACGCCGGGTTGTCGGGGGGCGCTGTAGCCTTCCTGCAGAGTTCCTTGTGCGCTCGACCCTGGTAAGGAGCCCTACGTATGCCCAGCCCCCCCCAGCCCCCCGTCCCCCCCCCCCCCCCGCCCCGCTACTTCATTGCTCTCGAGGGTCCAGCCCACTTCGCCGTCCCCACCCACCGCGCAGCCCTTCCCTCTCGGTTTGCCTTGCCCCGCCCCCACCCCGCCCAGCCTAACCCTCAGACCCCCCCTACCCCACTGCCCGCACCGCGGCTGATCTAGTCTCTGCTTCAGGGGCCGCCCGTGCGCCACCACCTGCTTGCAGTGCGGGTGGCTGACGGAGGAGGGCCCCGCCGGCTCCCGGACTACGCCCGTAACCTTCCCCACCGCACGGCTGCGAGCCTTCGTGCGTGAGCGGGAGAAGCGGCGGGCGCTGCTCTACAAAAAGCACAACCTGGCCCAGGTGCGCTGAGGTCCTGCTCCGCAGGGCAAGTTGTGCCACGCCAATAAAAGACGCAAAACAGCCAAACATTTGGTTTTTCTGCTTCACTGAGTCACCTTTCTGGCGTTTGGGATCTTTCATTTATAGTGGTGTGTCCCAAGTCAGGTTCGACCACCCATCCTCAATAAGCCAATTAGAATGTGGCTCCTTTGGGAAGAGGGACAAAGAGACACAGCAAACCTCTCAAGTCTGAAGGGAACTAAGGGTCCAGGATATGCGTATTTAAGCAGTGCTGGCCAAGATGCGGTCTACCGTGGTCATCTGAGTTTGTTTCACCTTGTAAAATGCTCTGACAGGTTGTTACAACTGTCTGAAATCTCTTTCTGACAGACAAGTTCCCCCTCTGGATGGTCCTCTCTCCTGAACAGGGGCTCCCATTTCTTTGGCGTCTATTGATGATAAAACTGACATAGGCATCTCTTTGGAGCATCACTGCTGCCAGATTGGTAACAATCTGAGCAGACCAGCAGGAACCTTGGCTCCTGAAGCCTGAATCTGTATAGTGGTGGCCTCATAGCCCCACCCGCTCTATGAACCTTCGGGGCCTCCGCTCTTCCTCTCCACAGGAACCTATCGGCCTCCTGCTCTAGTGTGCAGCGTGTGCCCTGAACATCTTGGTTGTGTCAGTTCTTGGATTAAAGATGCCAAGAAACCAATCAAGAAGCTCTGCTGAAGGGGCCGGAGAGATGGCTTAGCACTGTCTGCTCTTCCAGAGGTCCTGAATTCGATTCCCAGCTACCACATGGTGGCTCCAAAACATCTATCCTGGATCTGATGCCCTCTTCTGGTGTGCAGGTGTACATGCAGATAGAACACGTGTGTGTGTGTGTGTGTGTGTGTGTGTGTGTACATACATATTAAAGTACTGCTGGCCATGAACCCCTGGGGTCTTGTCTTGAGATTGCTGGTTCATGGCCACGGTAAAAACTTGTCTACCCTTCAACATTCAACATTACCTATACTGTGTGTGGCCCTGGACCCCCTGCTTTTACATATGGATTTCCTGATAAAGTAGCCCCATTGCTCTGGGCCTCACCACAACCTGTGTGTAAGGAAACCCATCACTGCCTCTTCTCAGAGCAGATAAAACCAACCCCTATGGCTAGGATCCAAAAGGTGGTAGAGGTCTTACCAGCTCCCTGGAGGGACCTTCCCAGAGGGTCTTACCTCTCTAAGGTTCTAACTTCCAATAGCACCAAACTGGAAGCAAGCCTGTGACAATTAGATGCCTCAAGGACAGTCCACATCCTGATTTCAGAAGCTCAGGCAGGGACATCCAGAAGCAAGAAAGAAGGTCCCTCTTAGAATAAATCCCCTTGTAGAATCCAACCTCTGGGGAGGCCCTTTGAGCCAGAGCCAGGCCCCTCTACCATGGATGGAAATAACTCATAGGAGCAGATGCAGAGACCCATTGCCAAACATTAGGTGGAGCTTGGGGAACCCCATAGGAGAGGAAGAGGAAGGAGTATAGGAGCCAGAGGGGTCAAGGACACCAGGAGAACATGGCCCACAGAGTCAACTAACCAGGGCTCATAGGGCCTCACAGAGACTCAAGCAACAATCAGGGAGCCTGTGCAGGTTGCCCTGGGTCCTCTGCAAATGTTAGGGTAGTGTAGCTTGGTGTTCTTGTGGGATCCCTAAGAGTGGGAGCGGGAGGTGTCTCTGACCCCTTTCCTTTCACTGGGTTCCTCATAAAGTCTTGATATTAGGATATGTGCCTAGTCTTATTGTAACTTACGCCATGTTTGGTTGATATCCCTAGGAGACCTGATCTTTTCTGAAGGGAAATGGAGGAGTGGCTCTGGGGGAGAACGGAGGTGGGGAGGGGTGCTGGAAGGAGAGGAGGGAGGAAAAACTGAGGTCAAGATGTAATATATGAAAGAATAAATAAAAGAGAATAAAGGGCTTTGCTCCCTCCTTTTATCATGGCCATAAACCAGCAATTCCAAACCAAGTCTCTGAGCCTGAGTTCACAGCCTGTGGTTCCTCCTGATCTTCCACTTGGTCACAGAGTGACTACAGCATTCGCTGAAGGCTGGGTACCAGCATTGCTGCTCTCCTGTCTGTGGTTGAGAGGTCATGAGGTTCTGGCCAGCACTGTCTCTGCTTTCTGAGAGAATCTGGACTGGAACTGATTTCTTGTTTTCTTAGTTGCTTGACACGTTCTACAACTCTGTTCCCGAGTCTTGAGCTGAAGGATCTATGTACCCCCTTGGTCTTCAGCCAATCCCAGGGCCCCAACAACCATCATGTGCTAGTGAGTTCAGGCTACCTCAATTTTCCCACCTCAGACCAATGTATCTTGGGTACTGCACGTTGTCCCTTGGGTCTTTGTCCAACTAGGGTACCTTGATCTCAAAACTCGAACTGATCCTCACCTCTTCAATCCCCCCTTTGTCTCTGTTTCCCTGCTGTCCTATGATTTCACCAGAGCCTATGCACAGACATGCCCCTAGTTTGTTCTAAGGTTGCTATAATGAGGAACTGAGGCTGCTGAATATGTGAAGAGGGTTATCTGTCTTCTAGTCTGAGAGCCCTAAGTCTAAGACTGTGACCCCATGATTCTACCTCTGGTGAGGGACCCCTGACTGTGTCACATCTTAGTGGATGGTACTGATACAAGACAAATTGAGATGTCCTCAAGGTACTTATGAAAACCTGAGGGTGGGAGAATGAGATAAGGGGAATGAATCCCTTAACAGCTAAAGCAACCACAGCAACATAAGCTGTGGGAATACTTGACTTCTGGCCCTCCTGTCCTGTTGACATATGAGATCCTGAACAGTTAGCCCCAAGCATTCCAGAAACACCAGGCACCTCTCTAGAGCTCACTTTCCTGTCAGATTCTTCTTGTCTCGGGATACATGGCGGGACAGGAACCCTCTAGGATACGAATGGACAACATAAAGTCAAATAGCTTCTGCCCAGCAACAAGAGGCAATGGCCAGAGTGAAAAGAGCCAACAGAATGGGAGAGCATTTTTGCCAAATAGTCATCTGACGAAGGATCAATAGCCAGAATATATGAAAAACTAAAACATTATTGAATCAATGAAATGAAAATATAAGATAAACAGCCAATAAACACATGAAAATATTCAGTGTCCTTACCTAGTAGGGAAATGCAAATCAAAAGTGCACTGAGGGGCTAGGCGTGGTGGCACTTGCCTTTAATCTCAGCATTGTAGAGGCAGAGGCATGTGTATGTAGCTCTGTGAGTTCAAGACCAACCTGGTCTACAAAGTGAAGCTTTGCCTCAAACCAAAGAGCAACTACAGTGAAGTTCTACCTTGCTTCAACCAGAAACACTGTCGAGGAAACAAATGCGACCTGGAGAGATGGCTTAGAGCAGTGGTTTTCAACCTGTGGGTTGCACATCAGATGTTTACATTAAGATTTGTGACAGAGGCAAAATTACAGTTATGAAGTAGCAATGAAACAATTTATGGTTGGGTGGTCACATGAGGAACTGAATTAAAGGGTCGCAGCATTAGAAAGAGAGAACAGGTGCCTTGGAAATTAAGAGCACTTGTTCTTGCAGGAGAGTGTCTTGACTCTAATACTTTAACTCACTTAGGCTGGCTAAAACTCTAGTGAGAATCTGCGTGGCAAGACTTTTTACTTAGGTTTGAGGAATGGAGAAATGAGTAAAACAAGAGAGCGGCTCCCAAGGATGTTACAAGAGTCTCCATGTCACCCTGAGGATCTCGGTGCTTTTGTGAGGTCTTAACCAATCAGCATCCACTCATTCAATAGAAATCACCTGCTACATTAATCTGCCCTTCAGTCTCACTCACTGCATGGAGTCTGCTCCTGATCGGGATACGGGAGCTCCTGGCTGTATGCACACTCCCTGGACAAGGACTGCTTCAGTGGCAGGACGCTAGACTTATAGAGGCCAACACCGGGCTTTGGTCATGAACATCACCCTCCCTCAGAACTCGTCTCCTGCTCTTCTCTGAGGCTGTGGCTAGGGCTAGGAGCACATGTTGGTCTCAACCTTATGGCCACCCCATCTGTTTGCCAGGGTCTCCATGCCCCAGAAATCACTCATGGGACACTGTATGAGCCACAGCCAGTGCCGCTGATTACACAGGTGCCGTATTCACCTGCTAGAGTTCCCCCGCCCAGAAGAAGTATGTGGAAGTGTCATGGGGTATCCTCCTCAGAATAAAGCTGGTCGGTCACAGGACAAGAGCAAGTCGATCATGAGCTAAGAGAAAGTTCCCACTAACCCCAGGGAACCAAGTCCTCTTGGTGCCAAACACATTCAACACACACGTGGACTAAAGAGCATATGGAACCCCCACTTTGCCATGCCTGTGTGGGAAAGAGCTGTGTGTCTTGGGTCCGGTGCCCATGAGCGTCTTCTTCTTCAGTGACACGTGAGTCACATGTCTGCCTGGCATGTCAGTTTTTTTTAACTAAAAAACTTTTCTTGTATTCATCTTTAGTTGTGTGTAAGAGAGGGTTCTTGCAACACATGAGTGCCAATGCCAGATGTGCAATTCCCTGGTGCGGGAGTTACGAGCTGGTACAAGCTGCCCAACGGGGGAGCTGGCACCAGTCAGTTCAGGCTCTGCAAGAGCCGAGTGTGCTTTTAACCGTTGCACTGCCTCCCCAGCCCAAGGGAGGCCCTCATTACTCACCCACAGGACAGCAAAGGACATGATTCCAGATGACAGTTTATTTAAATGTTCCCCTTTCAATAAATAGATAAAACTCCCAGAAGTCTAATACAAAAGCAGTCACTGCTGGCTGCTGTGCGCTTGGGACTATGCAGGTCACTCTGCAAGGCAGGCAACCAGGGCAGTGTCCCAAAGCTGGCCAGACACCAGGGAAGCCCTTCTGAGGGCGAAACCACATAAGTCTCAGAACAGACAGGCGTGTTCAGGAGTCATTTCTGAGTTCTGGGCCCCTCATGTGCTGAATACAAATGCTGGATGCTCACTTAGGACTCAGAACCCCCCTACCCCCCAGGCTGTTTCATGCCTGGGGCCAGGCTCCTGTCCTTGAGTCCCTTCTCTGGGGCCACACCAAGCAAGGTTAAGGACTCTGAGCAACCTGCCCATTTTTTAGACCAAATCCTGAGATGCTGGTGGGCTTGAAGCTGGCTCCCTCCCTAAGCTGACCTAGTATCACTTCAGGGATGGTGTGGTGTGCTCGTTGGCAGGTGGGCCAGGCCAGGCTGCTGCACAGCAGTGTGGACAGGCCTGGATTACCTCTGGAAAAGCCAATGACATCACTGGAACCTAGAGTCAGAGGTGCTGGTGATGTGTGGGACTTAATGCTTTGGTGAGGGCTTTTGGCACTAAAGTGGCATCAGTGGCAGAGAGGGTCCCATGAGAACAGAGCCCAGCTCGGTGCGCTCCCGCTCATACCGTCTCTTAAGACTGAGAACTTATGTTTCCCACGTGTGGTCAGAAAGGCACTGTGTGCTCCTCCTAATGCTCACAGGGTGCCAGCTGGCTCCTGGGTCTCTGCATGGCCAGGACAAGGGACCAGGAGAGGTGAAGGGACTCTCCCAGAGGGTCCAGGTCACTGGGGACCAAGGGTGTCCCCAGGTACGCCTATCAACCTGCAGATGGTCATAGGGGTTGGGCTGCTAGACAAGGGTGAGAAGAGGGGTCGGAGTGTACCTGAGAAGGGGGTCTCAGGGAAGATAAACAGCAGTGACCCATCTGTGGCACTGTAGAATGAGAGATGGCCAGCTTCATAGTCCAGAAAAATCCCCACACGCTTGGGAGGGTCTCGTAGTGGAAAGAAGGCCGGCTCGGTGGAATTATAGAAACTCCCTAGGAACACCAGGATCCAGAATCCGTTGCCAGCTGACAGCTCCCCCTTTTCCTTCCTGTTGACGTTTTCTTTACACACACCGAGTGCCCAGCTGGTGCGGTCCCCGACTTCTACCTCCCAGTAGTGGCGGCCAGAGGTAATGCGCTCCTGGCCCAGCACACAGGGGCCTGGGTCAAAACGCTCCGGGCTGTCAGGCAGGGCTTGGCGCTGGTCGCTGCGCTGTACACTCCTCCGGTCCTCAGATAAGACCAGCTCCGGGTTGGCAGTATCTGGGTCCAGGGTTATGTCCCCTGTGGAGAGGCCCAAGGTCAACCAGACGCCCAAGCAGCTCTCATGGCTTTATGGATCAGCCAAACTGTTCCTGCCAGCCCAGGCGGCTGTTGGCTGGAGCCTCGGGCTAAAGTAACTATCCCTACTGGAGTACTTCCTCTCCCTGGGGAAATAAATACCTAGCTCTATCTTAACTCAGAATGTCCTAGAAACCAATCCTGCATCTGCTTATGACGACAAGAGGGCAAGTATTCTGACTGCATTTTTGTTTGCTTTTTTTTGAGAGAAGGTCTCATGTAGCCCATGGGCTTGCTTGCTACATAGTCCAGGATGATCTTTTGCCCCCATCATGTCCTGACCACTTTCTACGTTTGTTCTTTCTTTTGGTCTCCAATGGAACACTGGATTTGGGGTGTGGCTGTATTGGGGCCCCACAGCATTCTGATGCCTCCCAGGGCAATACAGAGACCTGCTCAGGAAAAGGGTTGCTCTTTCCTCCCAGACCACAGTCCCAGGTGATTTCTGATCGACCTATCTCTGGGCATGGTCCCCACTCAGTTGACCTTTGGCTAGAACCAAGGGCAGCTGTCCCCTGGACAGCCAAGGCTTGCAACAGAGTCTGTCCCTGGCTCCAGAGGAAGACCTGAAAATTTGCTTTGCCAACCCTAAGGAGAGCACCCTTATGTCACATATGTTGCTAAGGTGGCTCAGGTGGGGCCTGTTGATTACTTCAGGATGGGGCTGGTCCCTACCAGCCAGCTGTGGGACAGAAGGATGGGAGTTTCAACCTCTTTTATTGGCTCCAGGGAGAGGAGAGGTGCCAGGGGTCAAGTTTGCTCACAATGAGCACACTATGACCACAGAATGGAACATCCCTAAAAGCCCCTCAAAGGTGGGGTCCAAGGGGACGCTGAGCTGAGGAACTCATCCAAGTCCCAGGGGGTGGGGTGGAGTGGGGGCGGGAAGGCTTCATGCCCGTCCTCCAGCCTTACCCACACATCTCCTCCTCAACTGCAGCTTTTATGACAAACTGTTAATACTCAGCAAAGTATCTCTACGATTTTGTGGGCCACCTAGCAAATGACCTAACATTAGGCAGGGGCTGTGAGGATTCTGGAGTAAGAGTAGGGGGACAAATATGGCCATTCTCTGGGTCGTGCAATTGGCATCTTAAGTGGGGCAGTCTTGTGGGGCTGGGCCTGATGGAGAACTGGTTGGTGTGGAAAATGTCCACATGGTAACCTGTCTAGAGCGGAGGGAAGCTTCTAGAACTGCTGCTCTAAGCTACTGAATTCATGTTAAGCCCTGGGGCTCCTGACAGCTCCCCTCCCAGGACTGTACACCCACCTCGGAACCTCCGCAGGGTCTCCACCAGCCCTGGGACCCGGCACACGGTCCTCAGCTCCATGGGCACCACTGCTGGAGGCTGCAGCTTCACATCCTGCACCCTACATGGGACAGCTCAGCTTCATGCTTGGGGACAGCCGCTGGGCCCCACCCACATCCTGCCCAGAAGCCCAGGCTCATACCTGCACAGGGCGTCCTTAATGTCCTGTAGGAAGAAGAAAGTACACACTCAGTGCCAAGGTTTGTTACCTGGTCCTGGTTCTCCCCAGATCACTGCACCCCCAGGTGAGAGACACACACAAGTGGGTCTGATTACAGCCCAGGTATAGGAACGCATGAGCCCTGTTAGAGATATCTCCCAGAGGGGGAGGTCAGGTCGAGATGAAGTTCTGCCTTTTCCTCTCACGTATAGAAAACAATGGGCCACTCTCGACTCCATCCACAGACTCCCAAGTGGACCCCCCTGCCGCTCTTAGGGCCCGGCCAGTGTGTGTACTTGCTCCCTAGATGGAGTGTACTGTGTAAGGTCAGGCTGCTCACTAGGAGCGCAGCCCTGTGACCCCACTGTGTTCTCACCCATTTCCCCAATACCTTCCCCCAAACGCCACAGTGTTCTACAGGTGCCCCAGCTTGGCCCTATTCCTTCCGGTGTCTACTTATCTAATCCACAACGGCTATCTCACAGTCAGGGACCAAGCTGTGTTCCTCCCTTCCCCAGACCTTGGAATATAACTGTATTTCAAGATGCAGCCACCTGTCCAGATTACTATCCAGCGAGGGCCCACACGAAGGCTTAGCACTGTTCTTGGTTACCCACCGTAATCAGAAGGTGAGTTCCTATTGCTGAAGACACGACACACCATGGTGGTAGGTCATAGAGAAACCAAGTTGGACTGACCTGGAAATTCCCTCCCTGGTGGCTGGCTGAGTACCAAAGTCATCGATGGACTCACTCAGAGGCTGGCCCTGGTGCAATGCCAACCTACAAGGCAAGATGTGCCCACGGCTACAACAGTGGCATGGGGGCTAGGCAACCGCTTTCTCACTGGATTTGAGGACTGCTCTACGGGAGGAAGGGACGCATGCCTGGTAAGGCTGAGGACGTCATAAGCCCCAGAGGGGAACCTATTATATTATTACATTTGTCAAAGAGCTTTCGCAATATTTATGTTTACATCCCCAGAGAAGCGCTGCTCTCAACCTCTTTCTCCAGCGGGCAGCAGTCATGCAGAGCCTCAAAACTCGTCGAAGTGTCAAGAATAAGTGACCACAGAGCGCTCAACCCTGAGTGAGCCATTTATGCCTGTGTGCATACCCCAACAGGCCTCAGGGGGCGTCATCGGAGAGCGGGGAGGGAAAAATGTGAGAGCTGGAGGGGGAGGGGAGAAGCGCTGTCTCCTGGACATGACTTATGAACTCACGGCAGCTGCGGTTACCTGGCCAAGAGCAAGCCAGCCAGCAAGTCCAGCACGAGCCGGGGAGGAGAGCATTAGGCTGCTGGTAGGCTGTCCAGTACACATGGGCCAACACACACTGGACTCGGTGGATCACTTAAATAAAAGAGACTGACGGAAGACAAGAAGGCGGCAAAAGCATGTGCAGGGGGCTATCAAGGGGAGTGAAAGCGGGAGTGGGGGTGGACAGCCTCAAGATCTATTGCATAGCTGTAAGAAACTTAGGGAATCGGGGGCTGGAGAGAGGGCTCAGCATTTAAGAGCACTGTCTGCTCCTCCAGAGGTCCTGAGTTCAATTCCCAGTAACCATATGGTAGCTCACAACCATCTATACTGGGATCTGATGCCCCCTTCTGGCAAGCAGGTGTACATGCAGATAGAGCACTTATATACATTAAATAAATAAATGTTTAAAAAAAAAAACCTTAGGGAATCAACAAAATTTCTTTTAAAAAATCAGTTGAAGCTAATAGCTTCAAGTCTTACTGTTTGTACTTCTAACTTTGTAGGTAAGCAAGCACATTGGGGGATGGGCAGTTTATTCCCTAAACTGGCAGCTGTTGGGACTCTCCAATTGCTGCCCTAACCATGTCATCACAGCACTCCATGCAGTCCACAACTATGCAAAGACTGCAACAGACCCTCATTGCTCCTGAAGGCGCAGCCCCAGCAACAACAGCCAGTAAGAGATTTCTATAACAGGAACTCTAGGTAGCACTTCCCCTGGTGGCCTAGTGGGCAGCTGAGACTGGTGCTTAGAGAGACAAGGGTGCTACCAAAACAAAACCCTGTGTGGCTACAGAAACAGGCTGCTCAGCTCACAAGGTATGCAGTGGGGTCAGAGAGGTAACCTCCCGGTATTCCAGCAGGTCAATAAAAGGCTCCTTCCTAGTGGTCTCTTAGGCAACTTCATCGGCACAGGCTGAGCTGGTGATAGACTGTAGGTCTTGCCCGGTCAGCCGGCTGAGTGTGAAACAGCAGTTGAGGGGCCAGAGAAGGAAGAAGGGTGGCAGTAAACAGGGGCAAAGAAAGAGGGCAGTGAGCCTCAGCTAAACAAATGGACTTAAGAAACTTCAGGCCTCCAGCAGACCCTTTGCAGTCAGGGGTCTGATTGAGACGTTGGGCTAAGAGTCCGTGTTACGGGCTGCTGGTGCTACGGGTCAAGGAATCCTGATGCCAAGGCCTGCCTGGAAGCTGCAGCTCGGCCAGCAACGGGGCGGGGGAGGAGTCTCCACTGCTAGGCCCGCAAGAACAGTAACACTTGTAGATCCAAGGCCTGTACTCAAGGACAGCAGGGTGCCATGTGCTGTCGCCTCCGACTGCCTGCTCCCACTGCTCACTCCTGCCAAACACCAAGCGAAACAAAAGCTCCCTGCCAAGCCAGCTCTCTCTCTCACTTCAGCAGGCTCTATGACGGATAGCAACAAGATTGGAGAGACGTGCAGAGGAGTGACAGGGGAGAACATGGGACAAGATGGATGTCTTTGAACCAGTAGAGAAGCCTCAAGAGACACCAACGTCTATGATTTGGTTGTGGTAACTGTCTTCCTAGTTATGTGGTGGAAATTAGCCCAGTGAAGATGTTAAGAAGTGGTGGGGCCTTCAAGAGGCGCAACCTAAAAGAAGTGTGTGTGTGTGTGTGTGTGTGTGTGTGTGTGTGTGTCTGTCAGGGGGGAACACAGTTCACATGGACCCTGGTTAGCTCTTATGAGTTAAGAGCACACTGGCCTTTTCCTTTCCTGTCTCACCAAGCCATCTCCCTCCTTCAAGTCCTTACAGTATGATGTCATCATCACAACATGACAGCCAAGGTGTCACCCACAGCAACAAAATAAATTGGTACACTAACCCCACTGACACCCTCATCCTCTGCTTGTAGCCCCTAGCATCCTAAGTTCTGTAAGGCACTCAGCCTCTGGTACCTCATGTGTCAGGGCAGCTGAGTGACATGCCGTTAGCCAGCTCCCACAAGGCTTAGCTGTTCTGACCCAGACATGATAAAGAAGACACAGCCCCCGCCAAGGTGGGATGGTCCCTGCAGATAGGTGCATGGTGCATGCTTTCAAGTTGTTAGGTGTTTGGGAACAACAAATCACAAAGGCCTCAAAAGGGAGGACTCTGAAGCCAAAGGTAAATTCCCTATAAGGACATGTGTAGGGGCCTGGAGCACAGCGGGCCTGGTGTGAGCAAAGCAGCAGAAATCTCCTCGGTCCCCCTTGCCTGAGGCAAGGATGGCACAAGGCCTTCTTTACTGAGGTAGGCCAAGGTGGAGAAGGGGCCTCTTCAGACACATCTGTTAAGGGGGTAAAAAAAAATCACCTTGTGTTTGCACGTCAGCCTAGATGGGCTAGCAGCATCTATTGATGGGTTCCATGTCCTCCAACCCTCATCTCTGAGTGACACCTGCCAAGAAGGCCATATGTGACCACATCAGGCCTTAGAAACCTGGCAGAAGGACCCTGCAAATTGGAGCTGAGAGGAGCCTCCTTCCCTTCCCTCAGCCAGTGAACAGCAGCTCTCAGGGACAGAATGAAGCCAGGGCTCTCTCCTAACCCCCAGCTGTGGGTATAACCCCGCTAGCATGTAGCACAGGCTCTCCCAGCAGGCTTGGTGGAAGGAGGGAGCAGCGGAAAGAGGGGCAGGTGGGGAACAGCGGGGAATAGGACACAAGTGGTGAAAAATGGGGCACAGGTGGCAGCGAGGCAGCACGGTGGTGTGAAATATGACTGGATGGCTGGAGCCAGCACATGCAGCAATGGATCCAAATCTGGTGCTCACACAGACCTCCGCACCCCCATTTCCAAGCTACCCCTTCTTCCTAGAACTTTCTGGCACTTTGCTTTCCTACAGCCCAGCAGGTTGGCTGTGGTCAGCAATCTGTACGCTACCATGTCTGACGTGCCACAAGACAGGTCTGGTCTTCCCTCTGTACCCGTGTGTCACCCTAGGTGCTCATCAGAGAATGAGCTCCCTTACCGGCAGCTACACCACAAAAAACCCAAAGTGGCCCTTTCCCTAGCAACATATAGCAATGTATACACATCTTCAAGGAGGGGCAGGGCCTTGTGAGCCCTTCTCCCTGAGTCGAGATTGGAATGGGCTCCGCACACAGAAAAAGACAAAAACATCAGGTGAGGGCACGTAGGCGACCCTGATCTCATCAGTAGTTAGGTTGTACACAGAAAATGATCATACTGCACCCCAGAAACAACTGCACTTATTACCCACGCCAGGCAAACACACCAAGCATTCCCAGCACTCCACCACACCCAAGGGTTTCTCTTCAGTTCCTGGATGTCAGGGACCCTGCTTATACTGTCATAGGGCCGTCTTCATCCCTCTCTGCTCCCCAAGAACTCCCTCCAGGAGCTATTTCTTTCTGTCAGGCTTGTACCATATGACAGCTTGGTAAAGGTTAAAATCCTTAGGTGTCTCTTCCCAGTGAGCTACCTCCCGGAGGAAGTCCCTGCTATGTACCCGGCACCTGGGCCCCAGAGGGAACACACTGCCTCTCTCCTACATGGACGGGAGAATCGTTCTCAGACCCCCGGATCTATATACAGGTAGATGGTGTCGGGGCACGAAGGGGACAAACCATGGCCAAGCCCCTAAGGACGTGGACCTCACAGCCTGTATGTGACCTCCCAGCAGTCACCCTCTGAACCTCATCAACACCCACTGGACAAACGGAGGGGGCGGGAAACGGCGAGGCCCTGAGCCTGCTGAAGGGCTCCAGAACCGACAGCCATACTCTTCATGGTCGTCTAGACTGCCCTGAGACAAAGGGCAAAGGGAACCAAGTGTTCTGGTTTGGGGAACTTGAAGAGAAGCCAAGATCCAGGGAAGAGCAGGGCTGGAGCTCACACCTAGGGGATAACTCCTGCCCCCTCACCACCAAAATAAATAAGTAAGGAACCTGCTACAGTCTGAAGGTCTCCCTCACGACACATATCAGAATGTAATCCCTGCCTGAGTTCTTATGCGGAGGACTCCTGAAGTGATTTGTCCTGAGGATTCTGAGAGCCCCTATCAGAGGCTGATAGCGTCCCTCAGAGCTAAACAAGTCACATCCTGGCCCCCAAAGCACACAGGTTGTGCCACGTCCGCTCTGCTGTGTCCACTGAGGATAGCAACTGTGGTCAGCCCGAGGAAATGAGAAGCCGAATGAAGGGCTTCTTACGAGGTCCACCTCAGCGTGCGCCCTCCCTTTGCATCTGCAGGCTCAACCAACTGTTGGCTCAAAAGTAAAATCACATCTGGACTGAACACATGACGTTTGCCCTTCTCACCACCCCTTGCATACAGCTGCAGTTATCTGCCAGCATGTTCAGAAGATTCAGAATCCCAGGTCGGCTAGCAGCGACTGAAGCCAAGCAGAGGATGTGACTAGCTGGTACACCAACACTGAACCATTTTGTTCAGTGAACTGGAGCACCCCTATGGGAGCCCTGGGGGATTGGCATCACCTCTATGGATACCAAAGAACACTCTGGGGTGGGGGGCGGAAGGCACCTGTCCTAGCTGCTGCGGTGCCTACAGGAGAGATGGGCAAGGCAGGCTCTCTGCAGACTTGAGTCTCTTATGGATGGGCTCTGCCAGTTTTTTCTCATTCTGAATCCTTTACCAGCTCCCTCTTCCCTCTCCCTCTCCTGTGGAGCACGGCGTGACATATCCAGGGCCTGCATGTGATCGGTGGGGGAGGCAGGTGGCTGGGACTCGGCATGTACTGCAGGTCCCTCGGCAGCCCTGCAGCGGGAAGGCGATTCTGAGGGGAAGCAGAGCGACCAGCAGCCACTCAGGCGGTAGGGGTGCACACTCGATGTGCCCCTCGGGAGAACCGTGGACCTTCAGGGCACGGCAGCCCACTCACCTGCAGTAACTCCAAGGCGGGCAGCTGGCAGCGGCTCTCAAGCTCCGCGATGAGGGCTGCCAGCTGCGTGCTTTGCTGGCCAAGCCTCGAGGCGCCTTCGCGCAGCCGGGGCAGAACCTCCAGCTCCTCCTTCTCCAGCTTCTGCAGCAGCCGCTGCTCCTCCTCTGCCAACAGGCGGCGCAGCCTCTCAAACTCGCCCAGCACATTCTGCCTCTGGCTCTCCACCATCTTCTGCAGGGCACAAGAGGGACAGCTGAGGGCGAAACCTGAGGCTGGACTAGAGACCAACCACTTGGGGATACCCATACCCCAAATCCACCACTCTAGCCTGATCGGTCACAGACTATAGCACCAGGAGCTGCCGAGACCCCAAGAGCTGCCAGTACACCCGATCTGTCACCTGGGGCTGCCCAGATACACAGCTCCCCACTCTGGGCTATTCACAACCCAAACTCACCCCCGCCCCGAGCCCTCAGACCCAAGATCCATTCCCGGGACCAGCCACACCCAGCGTCTGTCACTCAGGCACATCCCTCAGTGTCAGCCAGACAAAGCTGTTACCCCACATCTAGGCAGACTAAAATATACCCCAATTCCCAATGACTCCCTGACCCCCAAATCCCTACTAGAGACCTCCCCACTCCTGGCTTGCTCGTGACATTCATCCAAATCCGTCCTTGCTAACACTCAGGTCTGCTCACTCTGTAACCCTGAACTCAAGCACACCAGCGCGTAGTGCAGGGCAGAAGGACAGACTGACTGAGGCACCCTGTGTTACACGCACACATCCCAGCCTGACCACAGGGTGTCTCGGGGAGGCGAGTGTGGCACCCAGCTCCTGACTCACTGCTCCCTCCTTCAACCCAGACCCGGCACCTGCCTGCCACAAGGCACAGGTCTCCTCAGCCTGGACTTGGAACAGCATCGCTTCCTCCATTTGTTTCCGCAGGTGCTCCAGTGACTTCTCCAGCCTCCCCTGGTAGGATGGAGACCAGGCGGTGCCATGAGAATCCCAAGAGGCGTCAGGCCCTATAGGTGGGGCCCAGACACAGAAGTCTGCCTTTTCCCTCCTGACCTCTTATCCCAACCTCTTCCCCATTGGACCAAATGAAATTTGTCCAGACAGTGGTATAGTAGGATACAGTGGCAGTATGCCCTCTCCTGACCAAGGCTCAGAGCCCCTCCTCTTTCCCCAAATTCCTCAAATCACAGTTTCTCCTTATTTTTCATTCTCAGCCCCAGGGTTCTGTTAGCCGTGCTCACCTCTGCAAAGCACACAGCTTGTTCCCTGCTTGGTAGGCGTGGCCAGGTTCCCTCAACAGGACACCCCACCAAGTTGGCAGTGAAATCCCACCCAGCTTCTTTCCCTTCAAGCCATTTTCCCCTCCTCTTCCTTCCATCTGTGATCACAAAGGCTCACAGCATGTCAGAGCTTAAGGTGTGTGTGTGTGTCGCCAAAAATTCCTAAATTGAATACTTGACCACCTAGGTGATGGGCTTGCCTTTTGGAAGGTGACTGGGACTCGAGGCCCTCTGGGTGGGAATTAGAGTTCCTGCTCCTTCCTCCACATGAGAACACATCAAGAAGGGAACCATCTGTAGCCAGGAAGCAGCCCTTGACATGCCTTGATCTTGGGCAGCCTCCAGGGCTGTGTGCCACAGCTGTCTGTGGTTCAGATGGAGCTGGGGTACACCACGGGGGTTCAAACTAGATGACGCCTCACACTACCTTTCCTCGGAGTCCCTCACCACCTGGTTGTATTTTCCTAGGCTGGACCTGATCCACTTTCCTTGTCCACGCTCTTACAGGTTTGCCTATCACAGAATGGTGAGCGTTCTTATATGTGCTTGTCTCCTCTAGAGTCTGTTTCCATCAATCCAGTCCTTATCAACTCCAGGTCTGGACAAAGTGTTAGGGAGACCCTGAAGTCAGCTCAGGGTAGAACCTAGCTGCCGGCTGGGCTCAGTCTGCATCAGGGCTATGGCAGAGGCCACAGGCCTATCCCAGATGCTGCCTAATTCTAGAACATTCAGGCCCTGTCCTGCTCCTCGGCCCCATCATCACGCACACCTCCAGCTTGTGTTCCAAGTTCTGCCTGAGTCTTTCCAGCATTTTCTCCTGAAACCCTGAACCTGGTGCATGCTAAGAAGTGCCTTATCAAGGAGTTCCATCTGGCCCTGTTTTATTTTGTAACAGGGTCCTACCACTGCCTTCACACTTACTATGTAACCCAAGTAGGCCCTGGACTTTGATTTTCCTGCCTCAGCCTCTCTAATAGCTGGAATGACATAAATAAGCCACCACGCGCAGCCATTTTCTCTTTTTATAAATCTTCTTTATCATTTTGATTATGTATGTCAGCAAGTGTAGTGTGCACTTAAATGCACATGCCTTGTGGAGGTCAGATATATCAGATCCCCTTAGAGCTGGAGTTACACGCAGCCGTGAACTGCCCAGCAGGAGTAAGCTCTTTTAACCACTCAAGCCACGTCTCCTTTTTCTCGACACCCATGAAGCGGCAGCAGGTACACACTTCGGTGAAGACCTCAAGTTCTGGTTCCATACAAACCTACCACTGGCTGGGTCACAATGCAGACTTCCTACCTTGGGTGTGGCGAGAGGTGGGTGAAACCCAGGAGGCCCTGGGACCCGGCTGGGTTCTTCCTTCAGCTCCCCAGTTCCTGTCTGTGTAAACCCTCCGCCCAACTCTCTGGCTCTGCTGGAGAACTGGAGGCTCCGCTCAGGACACCACTATCCCAGGGCCACAGTCAAAGAGTGAACTTGTCACCAGAGCCGTGGAGGCCAGCATGGCCGAGGGGATCCCCATCACAAGCTTCAGTGAGTGGAGGAACAGCTCACTGCAGACCCACTGGTGGTCACAGGGTAAAAGCCATCTGCTGATTTCCTGGTGTCACCATAAAACAGGCTGTGTCCCACACCCAAACCTGCCAGCGTGCTGTGAGGACCACGTGGAGGTGAGGATTCACACATAAGAAGGCAGAACACACACTCTGCAGGAGTGAGACACCCCCTCTGCCACTGGCCTCCAATTTCCTAGTCAGGCCCAAACAGCCGAGATCTGGAAGTCCAGATCTTTTGTAACTCTACACCCTTCTGGATAAAAGCCCTAGCGCAACTGCTTCTCCGAGTCTTTCTTTCTTTTTTCTGGTGTGAAGCACTGTGCTGGAGAAATAGTCAAAATGTTACTTAAGAAGTAACTTTTTTTTCCTGTTGACCTGTCTTGTCAGTTTAATTGTTCAGACAATGAACCTAACAGGGAAGAGGGGAAGGGCTCTCTTCTATTGCAACAGAGCAGCTTTAGGGCTGTTCCTCCAGGATCTGTCAGGCCACGTCTGCAGAGATGCAGCTTCCTTTCCGCACCATCGACAGGCTTGCGGTAGCAGGAAGGTAAACCCGCTGGACCCATGATTCCATGGGAGTAAGCAAAATGAAAAACCACAGGGATGGTTATAAGCTCCAAACCTTTGTGCCAAAATCCAAAGCAAAGGAGACTTGGTACCTGATTTATTCTGGTTACCCGAGTTCACGCTGGGATAGTTAACATCAGCCAAACTGTTGATCTCCCAGCCCAGTTAGGGCTGACTACCCACACCCAATTTCCCCACAATGCCCGAGCCCCACATCCCGGAATAATAGTGTCTACATGCGGACCCCCTCGCGGGATCGGGCTATCTGTGACTCACACTGTCACCCAGACGGGGCAGTGACGGGACCGCGCCAGGGCCGGCTGCTCCCGGAGGAACGCACCTTGAGGTCGTCGGCTGCCTCCTGCAGCGGCCGCACCCGGTGGGCCCAGTGCTCCGAGCGCTCGCAGGTGGGGCACAGCAGGCAGAGGTCCTCGCCGCAGAAGGCGGCCAGCGGCTCGCGGTGCGCCGCGCACACGCCCTGCGGGACGGGCGACGGCGGGTGCAGGCGCCGGGCCATTTCTGCCATCTTGGCGAGCGGGCGATTGGGCCGCAGGTTCCTCTGCGCCGACAGCTCGCGGCACTCGGGGCACGCGTACGGGCCCTCGGTCTGGCCCCAGCAACGCTGGATGCACTCGCGGCAGAAGTTGTGGCCGCAGTCGGTCATCACCGGGTCGGTGAAGTAATCGAGGCAGATGGCGCAGGTGGCTTCCTCCTGGAGGTTGGTGGACAGGTCTGGGGCGGCCATGGTGCGGGCGGCGGCGCCTGGATCGGGCTTTTCACGGCGCGCGGGGAACAGGCGACTCGGCTGCGGGGGCGCGGGGGCCGCACTCCCAGCTTCTGGTGTAGCAGGTACGCCCGGCGCTGAGGCTGGCAGACTTCCGCCGGAAGAGGAGCCTTGACGGAAGCAGGAAGCTGAGCTCTATTGATTATTTTGGAACAAGCCGCTTTTGTCTTGGATTGGTCGCTGCTTGTCACACGGCCCGGGGGTGGGACCGAGTTCTAGCGCGTGAGAGTGCGTTTTCGCGGGGATAGGTCTCCGCCGCGGGTTCCAGAAGGGATGTAGTGATGAGCAGGACGACCCCGAGGACATGGAAGCACCCGAGCGCCGTGGGCAGGGAGTTGTCAGTTTCCTTGTGCGCTTTCACCTTGGACCCACAGCACCCCTGGAGTGTTTCGCTCAACGCCTCCAGGGTCACCCTCATGTCTGGGGTAGAACTGAGTGATTCGGGATAGGGAAGGAGATGCGGCATCACGCCGTGAGCCCAGAAGGCTCATACTGGAAACCACCGCAGAAACGCGCCATGCCAGCGCACCGCCTCACCTGACTCTTGGGGTGCTCATGACTTGTAACGGGATTGGGGAGCAAGGGGAGCCTTGATTATTTTAAGAGGGCCAGAGTGGGTGGGCCCCCTAACACGCCTTGGGGCGGGATAAAGCTAACAAAACAGAAGACCAACTTGCCCAAAGAGCAGGTATATATTTAGAAATTAATCCACTCGGAAATGTCGGGACTCTTTCCAAAGTTCCCCCATTTAGCTAGCATCTTATCAGTGGTCGATTACATTTGAGCATTTTAATCGTGATTGAATTTCGGTTGGTTGTCCTGCCAGTACAGGTAATTGAATCTTAGCGCCCCCAGAAGAAGCCTGGGTAGGTGACCACGGTGGTGAAGCACCCTGCCTTCCGGGGAACCAGGGCACGTTCAGAGTCTGTGCCCGGCCCCAAGCCTCTATCCTTTCACCCACATGGTCACTGTGGAGATAACCATTTGACCCGACTTTGGAGAGCCCAGGCAGAAAAACGGCAGCAGTGGCCCAGGGAAGGAAGCCTGGGAGAAGCTGTGCAAGTGGGAGCCGTCATTCACACTGTAGAAGGACACCTCCCCAGCCTGGAAGTCCAGGAAGATGCCCATGTGGCTGGGGGGTTCGACCAGCGTGACTGGAGTGGTGGTGTGGGGTAACAGCGGCAAGTGCTTCTTCCCCTTGGACAGCTGCACTACCCAGAAACCATTTTCCGGGCACTTGGGCACCTTGTCCTTCCGGCTCACGTTGTCCCTGCACACGCCCAAGGCCCAAAGTGCATCCCCAGTGAGATTCATGCCCACTTCCCAGTAATGCCTTCCAGAGGAAAAGCTCTTCTGCCCCACAGCGCAGGGGTAGGCCAGGAACCGGTCCTTGTTGTACGGCGGGCTGCTCTCTAGCGGTGGGCTCAGGTACCGCCTCTGGCGGCTCTCGTACAGGAGGAGATAAGGGTATGCCGAGCTGGGGTCCGGCACCACATCTTCTGCAGAGGGTCCATGTGGACAGAGAAAAGTAGGGGTCATTCAAGGTCAAAGGTGGAAGGGCCAGAACCCTCAAGATGGGCAGGGTGGGACATGGTGGCCAAATGGCTCATTTTCCATATTCACCCCAAAGCCTCCCCCCTCCACCAGTCCCAGCTGAGATTGCCTCAGGATGCCATACTCCAAATCCCCATGGACAATGATGGTGAGTCACTAGGGCTAAATGGGGCCAACGTAATTCATCAGACTTGGAAAGACGGTAAGTACAGTTTAAGACACTAATTTCCCGTTGGTAGCCCTGGTCCTGTGGGGTGGCCGGGTAAGGCAGAGCAGTGCCCAGAGAACTGAGGTCATGGTTGGAGACCCAGGTCCCCACTTACCTTGGAAACTTTTGAGTACCTCTATCTGTCCTGGAACTCTGCATATGGTCCTGATAGCCACGGGGAGGGACACCTCTGGGTACTGCATGCTGAGGTTCTCCTTCCTCCAGGGAACACAGACTCATGTCTTCTCTGGCTCCATGTGGCCTTCCCTCACCCACCTCCACCAGTATCCTCTATTGAGGGTGACAGAGTACCTGATCAAGATGTTCTTCACATCCTGCAAACAACAGGGAGGAGAGCTCAGAGCTGATCCTGCTTGCCAGTATCAATGCCCGTATCTATTGTCCACTACATTGGGACAGGTCCTCTGCTGGGCGTTCCCTCCCCAGATAACAGCTTTGTACACTCCCTGGAATCTTCCCTTTCACTGCCACTTGGCAGACCCTAAGTATTTCCTCAGTCCATGATCACAAACCTGGGGTCTGGGCGGCGTTGATGAGGAGACAAGCCATGGGAAGCCTGCTGGGCACCTACCTTTTCAGGAGTGGAGACAGAAGGTAAGGGCCCTGCTAAGCAAGCTCTCTATCACTGAGCCACACCCCCAAGCTCCTTACACGGTACTTCCTCCCTCTGAGGCAAGTAAGCCATGGATCTGAAGTCCTTGCAGACGCCATGCTTTTGTGTGTGGATGTGTACACATTACAGTATAGTCTGAGTCTGGCCCAGAAAATGCTAATGCCATAGAGCAGGAGCTCCCCAACAGTGAACTGTGGTAGCTTTGTGCATCCATCTAGGCAGCCTCAGCACAGGACTCTCTGAGCTTCACCTACAGGGGCTGCTCCTGTGGTGTCACGTGTGCACACCCACAGATTCCCTCACGGTAGATTTGCTAGCTAAGGCAGGTATTGGCGATAACGCACAGCATGGATGTATTGAAGAAAGGGCTGAGTCACACCCTGGTGTGGATTTTTACCACACACCTCAGAACAGCGTACAGTTTAGAACGCATGGATTGTTTACATCTGGATTTTTTTGTTTCCCCTTCAATATTTTCAGGCTAAGCATAAGTGAAGCCACTCAGGAAGTTAAGCTGTGGATAAGGAGAGAGCAGGGTCCCGAGTTTCCCTCTTTGGACCCCAGCAGCTGCAGATCCAGTTGGGGTGCATGGGAGAGTGGGGAAAAGAAGTGAGGGCAGGGAGTTCAGTGGAGAGGGCTTGAGGGCTGTGGTCCCTGGAGCTTGTCTGGAAACCCAGACTCTACAGACTTTCTCAAGCACCATTACCATCCTGGCCTGGAAGACTACAGGAGTTCATGGTGTTTCCCAATGGTCCTCTACCTTGTCTGGATGTAGTGTGTTCCCAGCAAAACTGAGTTGGAATTTAACTGCTAGTGTTACAGTGTTGAGCAGTCATAGTGTGGGGCCCTTAAGGTGATTAGGCCACAGGGGAAGGAAAATAAATAAGGGGTGGTGAAAAAGTCAGCTTGCCCTCATTCACTCTGGCAGGTGCTGGCGGGCCTTTTGTCAAGAGCCTTCACCGTAGCAACGACAGCAAGGTGCGCTCCCTGGTTTGTGGCAGTGCAGGGAAAAATGCCTCGGAACCCTCTGGCCTCACCTGCAGCATCTGGAGGGGCTCCTGCTGGCTCCGCTCCTCCAGCTGCATCAGGAGCAGGTCCAGGGAGCGGCTTTGGCGATCCAGGCAGGTCTTGCTGTCCTGCAGCCTCCCTAAGGTACACTCTTCCTCCTCCTTCAGGACCTGGAGGACCCTGCGCTCCTCCTCCACCAGGAACAGGACCACCTTCTGGAACTCCTCCAGGATACGCTCTCTCCGCTCTTTCACTCTCTCCTGTGGAGAGTGGTGTAGTGGAAGTTTGGGTTTCTTTTAAAAAAAAGTTATGTAAACAGGTTTTTGTTTAATCCCGAGTGTGGAATATGGAGCTGCTTTTAGATTGTCCACAGCCGATAACAGCCTCCTGTGGCTCAGAAAGGGGCATGGTCTTTGCCAGCTGGAGATAAGCTTAACTCTGAGGACTCGGAGAGGGTATAAATACCAGAGCACAGAGAGGAGAAGGAAGAGGGCTGCTGCTGGTTAGCCGGGCTGCTGGATATCCCGACTGCGAAGATTGGAACTGCCCTCAAGGGACCGAATCGAAAGAGATCTACATCCCCTAGCACGTCTAACCTCCTTCCTCTCCTACCTAGGGTTGGGGAGTTGGAAGAGAGGTAGAGGCTTAAGGAGCCCCAAATAAAGTTTAAAAAATAGCACCTACAGAGCAGGGACCGCCAGCACTATGAGGGTGAGGAAATCCCAAAAGGGTGGATTTCCTCAGGGTCGCCACAGCAATTGTGGACACTCATAAAAAGGACAGGGTCTCCTAACAATGAGATTAAAAGTCAGAATGGAGTTACCCATTCTGACTTGTCTCTAAAGCTGTTGATCAAAGAAACTCATCAGAAACTCATAAGAAACCAGAGTTTCAGAGATAATAGCTAAACTTCCCAAACAAGCCCTTCATTCCTGCTGTCCTTGTTCCTTCCCTTTCACTCGAACAATTGTGTCTCTTTGTCTCTCTCTTTGTGTCTGTCTCTTGTTTGTGTGTGTGTGTTCCGTACTGTTTGTCTTCCTTTTCTTCTGAGACAGGCTCTTCCTATGTAGCCTGGGGTGCCCTGGGACTCTCTATGTAGTCCACGAATTAACAGAGATCTTGCTTTTGCCTCCTTGAGTTCTGGGGACACACACATGCACCAAGCCCAACCCCTTCCCTACCCCAGAAGCCATTTCCAGCGAACAGGAGGAAGTCAATCCTGGCCCAACAAGTACCATAAGATGACCAGCTGTTAACTAGCCATTTTCGTATTGTCCTCCTGATCCCACTTTACAAGGAATATAACTTTGAAATGAAAGGACCAATCTGCAGCCCTTCTCAGTATCCAAAATCAAAGATACGGCCCACATTTATTTTATGGAAGCATTTCCTGATTCTAGAACAAAGAAATAGAGCTATTTAAGATCTGAACTAAATTTAAAAATTCTTAAAAGGGGCCTGGAGAGATGGCTTAGCAGTTAAGGACACTTCCAGAGGACCAGGGTTTGATTCCCAGGCACCCATATAGTGGCTCACACCTATCTTTAACTCCAGTTCCAGGGGGATCTAATGTCCTCTTATGGCCTTGTTGGGCATTGCATGTACATTGTATATAAACATGCTGGCAAATACCAATACACATAAAATGAAGATGATTTTTAAAAAGAAAAGGTCTGAACTAGCCACATGCATAGCAGTGCACACCTGTAGTCATAAGTATTTCGGAGGCTGAGACAGGGGGATCACTTTTTTATATAATTTAATTTTATTTTATGAACATCAGTTCCCTTGGAACTGGAGGTACAAACAGCTGTGATGTCGGTGCTGGGAATTGAACCCGGGTCCTTTGGAAGAATAGCCAGTTCTCTTTACCACTGAGCCATCTCTCAAGGCTAACCTGAGTAATTTATGGAAACCCATCTACAGACAAAAATTTTTCAAAGGGGTTGTTCGTCCTCTGACAAACTTCATATATTCTAGCAGGCTCCACCTGAGGCTCACTTTTCATCTGAGGTCCATCCTCACTATCAATTAAGATCATCTTTTAAAATCCCGTTTACCTGTCTTGTGTAACCTTAATTCCCAGGTCTGCCAGCAAGCCTGCAGGGCACAGGAACCCTTTCCTCCTGCCAAGTAGATACCGGACGCCCTGAAAGGCGCTTCCTGCCACAGGTGAGGGTGGGAACAGGCACACAGGGTGGAATGGCGGCCGCTGGGCACCCACCTGCCACTCAGTTAAGCTCTGTTCCTCCTTGACACGAAGTGTCTCTGTCTTCATCATCTCCCCCCGAAGATACGTTATGTCCTCCTCCAACTTCAGCTGGACACACAAACACAGGCCTCGGGTCAGCAGATTCCCCCCTCTGCCCGTGTCTGGACTGCCTGTGGTCTCTGAGGGTGCACTGATCACAGAGATGCCCTTACAGGAGAGTTCAGGGAACAAGACGGTCCCCACCCCTGGCCCAGCCAAACAAACCAAATCTGCTTCAGCGGTGGGGAGTCCATAATACAACACATAATACAACAACATAATACAACACACATAAACAAATGATCCCATATAAATGGAGAGCAGAAGGGTCCAGCTTTCCTGCTCCGGTGCCTAAGCCAGGCCAGGACCCCTGAGCTAGAGGCCGTGAAATGATCAGGAGAGCCTCTCTTCACCGGGGTTTTGGAGGTTAGACCACTGTAATGTACCCTGTATTGTAAATTGTCTTCGCTGCTTGAACTCATGGGAGAACCTGGCTTTGGAAGCACTGCCCCCCCCCATCTATTTTAGACTTACTCAGGCATATTTGTGTCAACATGCTTTTGAAAGGCCCTTGTCCTAGGATGGGCTGGTCCCCTAACTCTGTGACAGGTAGGAGAAACAACCAAACAGCAAAATAGCCCAAAAATAAAAAAATAAAGTCTTATTGGGAACTAGAAGACAAGCTGCTTTCAACAGAGGTCACTGTTGTTTATCCTGTGATATAAAAATGTATCTAGTGGAAAAACAGAAGCCTGAAGTTCAGTCATGGGAAGCACATCATGGAGAGAAAGCTCCATTTAAAGAAACAAAAAACAAAAGAAAACAAAGAAGCAAACAAAGTTGAGGCTGACTGCCTCAACTTCCTCAGGCAATTCTGCTAGCATTTTTAAGTCCCTGACTTGATGATGTTGCCTTGTTTCTCTAGATCAGGCTCCTCTCTCAACTGTCTCTGCTGGACGTCGTCAACTCATTTGATGACATTTTTGCTACCTATCTACCACTTTTATCTGCTACTATTTTCACTATTGCCTGCTCTGTGCTTGGTTGACTCACTCATTAATAAGCATGGCTGCTGTAGAAGCATGGCTGCTGTAGACCACCTTGGGAACATGCAGATCCTGTCACACACCTATTTTGTTCTGAGGGGCGTGCTGTTGCTTGGCCTCCAACCTACACATTCCTATTGTGGCTGTTTCCGGGTGTGCCCCCGCCGCCTCCATATCTATTTATACATATACATATGTATATATGTACATATATTTACATGTGTGATGTATATATTTACATATGTAACACACACACACACTAGTTAGCACCAGTAAAGTGAAGGTCCACATTTCTCACACCTTGAGGAGAGGCCGACTTGACAGAACTCTGCTGCATCTCCCTAGCGAGTGATCAGGAGCCCCTGGTCATACTTCCCCTTGCCGAGCAAGGTTCATCTTGGACAAGCAGCCCCAGGCCCTACATTCACCTTATATTCCTTCGCAGCCTCATCCACAGGCAACACCCTGTGCATCCGGTGCTCCTGGGCCTCCCTGCAGACCACACAAATGGGGCTCTGGTCATCCTGGCAGAACAGCTTGAGGGGCTCTTGGTGGAGTTGACACAGGTCTTGCTTCTGTAGCCCGGGGTGCTGGCGGGCCATCTCAGCCACCTTTGTGAGCAGGCGGTTGGGCCTCAGGTTCCTCTGAGGGGACATCTCCCTGCACTCGGGGCAAGGGAAGGAGCCCTTCTGCTTCTTCTTCCCTTTCTTGGCCTTCCCCTTATCCCAGCTCATCTGGATGCATTCTCTGCAGAAGTTGTGGCCACAGGCAGTCATCACAGGATCAGTGAAGTAGTCGAGACAGATGGAACATGTGGCCTCCTCTTGCAACCTTCTGGCAAGTTCCATAGCATCCATGGCTCCTAGGGGGAAAACAAGGGGAAGGTTTCCACTGTAACCCCAAAGGCAGGCAGGATGACAGAGCTGGTGCCCTGGCCAACTCTCTAGAGACCCTGCGCAGCATTCATGCCTCCTCTTGATCCTTCAGATGAGAAGAGCTGGTGCCAAACGTGGGATATAAAGACACCATGACCAAATGCTAGCCAGCCCCCTGAAGCTCCACTGCCAAGCCTGGACTCGGTGCCTAGGTCAGCTTAGCTACAAGCTCCTCTGTGTGCCTTCTGGGACTCCTGAGCTATTTGTGACCAATAGAGGGGCTGAGGTGGCTACATCAAAGGGTGGGGGCGGAGCATCGCTGTGAGGGGTCGGGGTGGGGACAGAAATGGGGCTTTGGTGGTCACGGGTGTGGCAATGGATATGGGAAAGAGATGAGGAGTGGGGCTCGCCGTTTTGGGTGGGACTGAGAGGGGTGGGAGGGGATGAAGGCGGGCTTTTGTGGCCCAGGTGGGGACTTGAGGGAGAGTTTGGTGGGGTTTACAGGGATGGAGGCCAGGAAAATGGAAAGGGGGCAGTTTAGAAGTTGGGGTCTGAAAACTAGTCCAAGGCCTGCCTCTGCTCTAGGGCCACACGCCCACCCCCAAAAGGCTGCAATCGGGACAAGAGTCAGAACAATGTCTTTAACAGATCGCTGGTAATCCAAAGAAGCTTACAAAAGAACGGAGATCCTTTCAGTTGAGACAGTGCAGAGAAGACACAACACAAAACAAACACAGGGGCTCCGTGCAGATGCGCGGACGCACAAACACTTGCACACACAAACACAGGGGCTACAGCTAAGACACATGCAGACACCTGTACATACAAGCTTACACGCAGGTAAACACCTTTGTACCTGCACAAGAACACATCCACACAGAAAACACGTGCGAGCACACTCACACATCGTACAAGCCCAGGCATGTGAACACAGCCGCACTCTGCAGGCACATACAACATACATGTGCACAAGCAAGCGTGTACATATGCACACACACACACTTGTAAACACATGCTCAATGCACAGGGCACCCCTAGAGTCCTGCCGCCCCAGGCTGTGAAGACCCTGAACTGTCCCCCATTCTGCTCTCTAAGGTCCTTATTGAGAGTTCAGGAAATGTTGCTGACTCAGTGCTCCCCTCCCGTCCCCCCTTCTCAATTCTTAATGCCAAGGCATCTTCTGATATTTTGGAGCAGCTGCCACGTTAATTTCATCCGAACTTTCTGTGAGCAGAGCACAGGGCATTAGCTCCTCCGGAACCAACCTCAAAAGTCCTAAGGGGCACAGCAGGGTCAGAACCAGGGCCAAAGTAGGGGACCTGGCTTCCCTAGAGACAGAGCTCGGGGCTCTTGGTCACTTAAGGTCTTTTGTCCATGAGGGCTCATCTAGGAGGCCCACAGTAGTCCATGATCGAAGCCTATGATTCGAAGTGTGACTTTTGCTGGGGGCAGGATGGCTGGCTAAGACAGGAGGTCATGGCGACCTAGGACAGGAGGGGCCCCTAAGTGTCAGCCCAGAGGATACAGAAGTTCTCTGAGTACTTACAAGGAAGGAGCCTTGCACTGCGCCAGGTGCCCAGGGCTAGGTGCGCCGCGTTGTGGAAAGGCTGAGTTTGTGCCACAGCACTGGGAGAGGCCAGGGTCTGGGGCAGAAGGGCTTTGTGGCGTCAACTCACGCAGGCAGGTTGAGTGACCTCAGCGGGGCGGGGCTGAGGTCGCTACATCAACGGGTGGGGGCGGAGCATCGCTGGTGAGGGGTGGGGCCAACAACGAGGGGGCGGGGACAGAAATGGGGCTTTGGTGGTCACGGGTGTGGCAATGGATATGGGAAAGAGATGAGGAGTGGGGCTCGCCGTTTTTGGTGGGACTGAGAGGGGTGGGAGGGGACGGAGGCGGGCTTTTGTGGCCTAGGTGGGGACTTCAGGGAGAGTTTGGTGGGGTTTACAGGGATGGAGGCCAGGAAAATGGGGACTGAAAGCCAGGCTGCTTAAAGCCAGCAGGCATATCTCTGTTGGCTTCCCACTGCCTGCTGTACACATACGCCAGGAAGGGGACTAGTGAGTCTGGTCTACAAAGCGAGTTCCAGGACAGCCAGTGCTACACTGACTCCCCCCCCCACACACACACACAATAAGTTGGGGCTGAGTGGTTAAAGACAGGGGCCTGGGCCTGGAGTTGGCAGCCCTAGCTCTCTTGGTTTGTTAGCACCTAGACCAGGCAGGAAGGAAGCAGCTGTGACAGTGGAAAGCAGGGAAGTTTTCTGCCATCATCTGCAGGGTTTTGTTTGTGAGCGCTTGTGTAGCACAGGCTGTACTGAAATTCCACCCAGGCTCCTGCCTCAGCTTCTCCAGCTGGGCACTACCGAATGAGTTCTCAGGTGGCTTTGAGACACTGGCCCAGCATGCCTGGAGTCTCAGTCCAACCAAAAGACTGACTGGACAGCTAAAGATGAGGCTTGGGGTAAGGGGTTAAAGGGGGGAAAAGGCAGGAATCAGATCCCTAGATGCCATCCTCATGGCTAGACAGCCTGGCTTTCTGGAGATGGTGGCCACATGGGTGTAGATCGCTGCCTCTCCCAGAGCAGGCTGCGCTGCAGTGTGTCCTGGGCAGTATCTTCCCCGGCAAATGTGTAGAGCAGGCAGCGGGAAGCCAGCAGACTCTTGGGGAGTAGCATTGGATAGCTGGTTCTAAGGTCTCCCCTCTTCTCATGGCCTTCGCGCTTCCTTTCCATCCCGTCTACTTCCGTTCGGAATAAAGGAACCACAGAAACTTAAAAGTAGCTTAAAAAACCAAACGAATAGGTATCAGCACCACAGGAACACATTATCCGCCCTCACAGACGGGCAAAGCTAGCAGGAACTAGATTTTAATAAAACACTGAACTACTTTCTGCTCTAGAAGGCCGACTTCAACGCGCCGGAAGAGCCAGTCTTAGGTGCAGGCAAGTGTGCCTTAAGATACAAGGCAGAGTGACACAGCTTACTCGGCCAGCAGCTGCCGTATGACTGAGGACGTATCCAGTCAGCCGTGTGCAAACGGGCCGGAGGGGTGGCAGTGGATTTGCTGCTCACGGAAGCTGGGCTCCCGCCTTCACTCGGCAAGGCCAGTTACCAGCACCACTGCCAACCTTGCACCGCGACGGTCCAGGCCGAGCGGAGGCAGGTTAGAACGCGGTGGAACTGCGGGCTGAACAGCGAGTGTCCACCGCCAGGCCTGTCCCCGCACAGGAGGCTGAGGGACCTATAGGTCACAACTGCTTTTTCAGACTCGGTGGGTGGCTCTGAAAAGAGCCTTTGGGTCGGTGAGCGGAGCGAGGTCAGGAGCCGGCGCCCCCTACGCGCGCTCTCCGCGAATGCGACGGGCCAGCTGGATGTCCTTGGGCATGATGGTGACGCGCTTGGCGTGGATGGCGCACAGGTTGGTGTCCTCGAAGAGGCCCACGAGGTAGGACTCGCAGGCCTCCTGCAGCGCCATCACCGCGGAGCTCTGGAAGCGCAGGTCTGTCTTGAAGTCCTGCGCGATCTCGCGCACCAGGCGCTGGAAGGGCAGCTTGCGGATCAGCAGCTCGGTGGACTTCTGGTAGCGCCGGATCTCGCGCAGCGCCACGGTGCCCGGATGGTAGCGGTGCGGCTTCTTCACGCCCCCCGTGGCCGGCGCACTCTTGCGCGCCACCTTGGTGGCTAGCTGCTTCCGCGGCGCCTTGCCGCCTGTTGACTTCCGCGCTGTCTGCTTGGTGCGAGCCATCGTTCCGAGCTTCTGTCTTCCCTGTCCTCGAGTGACAGAGTGTGGAGCGCTGTCACTGCTTTTATAGAGCCAACTGCATTCTTATTGGCTGCCTGCCAGGTGCCATTATGGGATGCTGCGCTCTGATTGGCTGCCCACCAGGCGCCATTATAGGATGCTGCGCTCTGATTGGTCCATTCGGGGCTCTCCTTTACAGCCTGCCCCTTATATTCTCTCTGAGCCCAGTGGCCTCCAAAGCCATCAGCTGAGGCTTTGTAGGAGGGTGGAAGGGATTTTAGAAAAACTTAAAAAGTCCTTTTTTGCAGAGCCTTTTGTTGTTATAACCTTGCCTCAACTGCCAAGTCACAAAGAACCTTCTAGAACCTCTCCGCATGCCTCCTTTATATGGCAGCAGGGCACAGCTTTCCTGAGTTCTGGGATACCAGAAAAATCTCCATGGTTTAAGGGGGGCAGCTGACGCCGCCTTCTGTTGGCACCAGGCATGCAAGTGGCACAAAGCATACATGCAGGCGAAACATCCATACACAGAAAAAAAATTTTTTTTTAATTAAAAAAAAAAAAATTTGGACCGTGACAAATTCCCAACTTTGCTATATCAGCAATTAGCCGAACTGGTTCTCTCTGGTCAGGCTTAAGAGATGTGGCCTCTTCATTTTGTTTTGTACCCCTGCCCCAACTTTGGATCAACATCCCTCTTCCTTAAAGAGCCTGTGGTGGTTTAAATGAGATTCCTCCCCTCTTCCCCATAGGCTCATATCTGAATGCTTTGCCCCTAGTTGTAACTGTTTTAGGAAGGATTAGGAGGTGTGGCTTTGTTAGAAGAGGTGTGACCCTGGGGTTGGGCTTTGAGGTTTTGAAAGCCTGCACTGAGCTGAACTCTGCCTCCTGCCTCCTGCCTGCTCATCTGAGTATCTGAAAGGAAGCAGCACCCTGCCGGCCGGCCTGCCCGCCTGCCTGCCCGCCTGCCTGCCAGGCTTCTTGTCATGTTGATCAGACACTCACCCTCTGAAACGGTAAGTTAGCGCCCAACTAAATGCTTTCTTGGTCACAGTATCTTCTCACAGCGATAGAACGTTAACCGTGACAACCTCCTAGAACAGGCCTTCCCCTTGTCCCACAATTTTCCAGAACCGGAAACAGGACGACTTTCAAGATCCCGGGGATTTCTTATTTTCTAGCTGGTCCACACACAACCCTCAGCTTTCATGCAAAACGATCACTGGGAAGCTGGGAATGTTGACACGTACCTGTAACACCCAACTTGGCTGGTAAAGTTAGCCAAATCAAGAATCCAAAGTCATCCTTTCCCACATAGTTCACTTATCAAAGTCTCTAGTAGCTTCTGAGATCCTTATTTGGGGAATGTGATACTGGGATTTTTGTTTGTGAGCTACTTTTTTTTTTAATGATAAATGACTAATTCTTATTTATTCAGTGTACTACTTATAACTGTCTAGTATCAGCAGAAATAATTTTAATAAATGTTAGAGAAGCTTCATTACTTTTTAAAGATGTATTGATTTGTATGTGTGTGTGTGTGTGTGTGCTTGTGTGGGTTTAAGTGCACCATTTGTGTTTAGGAGCTGGCAGAGGCCAGAGGGCATCAGAACTCCTGGAACTGGAGTTATGGTAGGTTGTGAGTCACCTGATGTGGTGTAGGAACTAAACCTGGATTTTCTACAACAGGAATTGCTCTTAACCAATGAGCCGGCTCCAGCCCCAAAAATCTTGCTTATTTTTAATCTCTCTGTCTTAATTAAGGTTTCTATTGCAGGCAACTCTTATTAAAACAAAAACATTTAATTGGGGCTGGCTTACAGTTTCAGAGGTCCATTGTTGTCATGTCGGGAAGCGTGGTGGCACACAGATATGGTGCTTAAAAGGGAACTGGCTTGGCAGGCAGCAGGAAGACATAAAGACTCTGGGCCTGGCTTGAGCATGTGAAACATCAAAGCCCACCCAGTGACACACTTCTTTCAACAAGGCCAAATGTCCTAATTCTTTCAAATAATGTTATTCCCTATGAGGGCCCATGGGAACCATTTTCGTTCAAACCACCAGATTGCCAAATAGCATGATTACAAAGCTTCTTATGTTTGAAGGATCTCACTTTCCTTTGAATACCCTGTTTTCATCATGGCATCAGGAAGTCGTGGCTGGTTTGTATTTGTGCTCTGACTAGATGAGCATGCTATAGTTGACTTGACCCTGGTTTAGATATGCTCTTTAATCCTGCCAGATGCCAAATTTCTCTACACCATGGGCTCATGTCTCAAAGTCTGCACCCAGTTGTCAATGGCAGAGGGAAAGCTATGACTGGTAGCCTAAAGTCGATGAGAAACCAACATACTTCATTAACATATTGGGATCTGATGTGAGAAAACTGAATTCATATGGAGTTTAGTGGGATAATTAATTTTACCATTGAGAAACCTTTATACTTGAGTTTTCACAGAACTCAGGGAAATGTTGATAGTGACCATTTTTCTGCAAAGATGTATATATGAGCTTAGATTTTTTTTTAAGGCTCTGGTACTTATAAACCAGTTCTAGGGGCCAAAACAAAATACAGAGTAAATTTTAATTACACATATGTCACAGTTACTAAATTACATAGACTGGGTGATTTATAACACAGGAGACTCACTTCTCGAACTTCTGAGGGCTGGGAATGGCAAAGTCAAGGCACAGGCAGACAGGTTTGGTGTCTGGTGGGGACCATAGACAGCGGCTTCTAGTTACCTTCATATGTAGAGTGAGAACCTATACTTCAAGCCCTTTCTTAATGACTCTCACCAGAGGGAATAGGAAAAAGGAAAGAGCTGCTGTGTATCTAGATACGAAGAATATTGCCGGGGCCAGCCGGGCAGAGTCGAACGGTTCTTGAGTTGGGAGTGAGGATTAAAATTAATAAAATAAACACACAGCACACAGGAAACTTTTTAAAGGTCCAGACTCGACCACAGCAAAAGGCAGACTGCTGCAGCAAGCAGTGCCAGTCTCAAGTCTCAAGTCTCTGCCTACCTCCTCTGCCTCCAGCCTTCTGACCACTTTATTTTTTGAGTAGTTACTTTTTGCCAGTAAAACATCTCAGAACAATAGTTTAATTTGCACAAGGAGCCTGAGGAAGAGGTGTAACCCTCACAAGCTATCCCACCTGTTGTCACAAACAAAAGGAGATGGACTTGCAAGTTCTCCTCTGCCATTAGTAAAGGCCTCCTAAAAGCCATCTCTCCGCCGAGATTTAAATATCAAAGCAGGTCGCAGAGTCAGACAGAATATTATATACAAATGCGAAATTATCAAAATGACAAAATATTATAAAATACTATATTACAAAATGACAGAATATTATATACAAATACAAAATTATCAAAATGAAACCCATTGCTAAGCACAGTTAACATACGCTAATAAAAAGGAAAGAAAGTAATTACTCAAAGGCCTAGCGATAGCAGGGCGTGGTGGTCCATGCTTTATAACTGCAGCAAGCAGGGACTGCATCAGAAGGATAACGATTTTGAGGCTATCTTAGGCTACATTGCAAAGACCCTTTATCAAACAAATAAAACACTTTTAGATCTGAAAAAAAAAAAAAAAGCTTTCTGAAGCAAAGACTTCCAAAGATGACGTGGCCTGCACTCATCTCCCACGGGCCACCATCCGGGTTCGAACAATATTAGTAATTAATGGTTTCTTAGACCCCGGCGGAGGATGAAAAAGATAACCCACATAATTTCAGTCGTGAGCCGAGGACAGGACAGAATCCACCCTGTGCTGCGTTCCTACGAACGCCGTTAAACAGGAACGCGCTGACGATCACGGTGTTCCGTCTCTAGAACACGTTTGGGCAGTTTAAACACAGGCCCCGGTGCGGGCCGAGGCAGGGGAGCGGGAGCCGGTGTCCAGGGCGCGGCCGCGCGGAGGCGCTGTCCGCACGGGAGGGCGTGGGTCGTCCATTGGTGGCGCCCGGGAACCACTCTCCAGTGCCAGCCTCGCGACGGGGTCGGAAATCCCGGGAGCGCCCTGGGGATAAGCCTTCCGGGCCAGGCCTATCTCAGGCAGCCAATAGGATCAGCCAGAGCTTCCGGACTGACCAATCGGGAGCCGCCGTTGAGCACGCACGGTCCCGGAGCCAAAGCGCGTCGCTTCGCCAGCCCCCGAGGCCGAGGCGCCCATCCGAAGCCACCGCAGACCTTCCCTGCGCCCCGGCACCCTAGACCTCCCGGAGGCCAAACTCTGCCTAACCGACCTCCGGGCGCCACTGCCTGAATCTTAAATCTGTTTTTCCATTCCAGCAAGACCGCGCCGAGCCTCCCCGAGAGAAGCCGAGCCGTGCACGGCCGCATGCAGCTGTGTCTCGGAATCTGGGAGGGAGCTTTTCTCTCTAGAGCCTGTAGTTTCCCTTTCCTGTCCAGTCTCTCCCAGTCGGAACCCGAGCCGCACCGACGTCCGTGGGAAAGGATCAGACGAAGGTTTAGGTCGTGGTGTTAGGGATGGGGCGGGGGCCTCAGCGGTCGGGCAGTGTTGCCCTTGCAGCTCCCATCTGCCTTCTGTGGGAGGTCAGTGTCGTTCCCTCTCTGCATCACCGACTAGACAGGGACGAAATCCTGTGTTAAATTAACTTACCAAAGGCGTATTTAGCACTGTGTACAGCGGGCGTACTCAGCACGTGGAAGTGACCACAGACACAAATGCGCCCTCTGCCCTCTTCGGTGTCGGTGTCAGCAAGTGGAGGATAGTAAACTGTGGGGTGGTGAGCTGGCCCCAACGTTGCAGTTCATCCCCTAGGCAGAAGTAGGGCGCTATACAGGGCCATAAGGCTATGTGGGGAACTGGAAAGTGGGACAGGAGCAGAAACGCAGAGAATACTGGGAGAGGAGGCATGACTGTTTTGTTGTTGTTGTTTTTTGTTTTTTTCCTTGACAGCATCCTAACAGGAGTGAGGCGATTCCTCACTGTGTGGTCTGATTGGTCTGTGGCTGTACCAATGTCAAAGATCAAAGACCCACATACATATATCTTTTGTCATAGCAATTAAAAAATACTTAACAGGTATGTTTTGTTTTTGAGTTGAGTCATCTGTGTGTGTTGGAACTGTTTAGAGGGGAAGGAAATCTTCATGTAACCTTGATGCCAGTGAGGACGGGCTGCCTTTAGCAGGTGGGAGTATCCAGTAGGTGCTGGAAACATGCAGCTTGGGGAAGAGGTTGGATTTGTAGAAGCCGTGGTTTGGGTGACATCCCAAGAACAGAAGGGGCCACCATGGGCAGCAGCCAGACCTGTGCTGTTCAGCGAGGAGGCCTGCCTGAGATTCCTGTCTCCTAGACACAGCTTTGCTGCTCCTCACGACACAGGAAACGAGCTGCCTACACAGCCCGAGTCCAACTGGCCTGGCACTTATGAACCCCAGGGCATGGCTTGAGAGACAGTATGGAAAACTGCAGCCTCCAAGGTCCTTGAACGACCCCATTACCCTACTAGAGAAACTTTGATGACTTTCCAGCAGACCCCTGCTGATTCTCCAGGTTCCCTCTCCTGAGCCCTCCATACTTGAACATGCAAAGAGCTTTATGGTGATGATTCTTGATCAACCTGGTACAACTATTTACGCTACACTTATGTCAAATATGTACTAGGAGTCATGATGGCTAATTTAAAGTACTCTGAAGACATTTGTAGGTTATAGGCAGATACTATGGCTGTGTATATAAGGATCCCATAGATACTGGTACCTGCCTGTGTGTGTGTGTGTGTGTGTGTGTGTCCTGGAACCAATCCCCTGCAGATGTCAAAGAGCACTGTAATGTCCTCTAGGTTCATCCCATGATGACAAAAAATTAAGCCCATGTAGTATTTATTTGTGTATATATCACATCTTAGAGCTCCATTTGCTCCTGCATAGACTAAGTTTTTCTCCTCCCTTAGCTGTCAACAGTGCCACCATAAGCATGTCAGTACATATGTCTCTTCCACATTTCATTTCCTCTGGAAAGACGCCCAGAAGTAGGAGAGCCGGATCATACACGAGGTCTATTTTTATTTTTTGAGGTGGGTGATTATTGGACATGTGGGTGAGCTGGCAAGAAGTAGCCCACAGAGTAGAGACTGAATATGGGAAGCAGGGGCTGGAGGGAAGAGCCCACCTAAAATTTCAGCAGAGTGCTGCAGAGCCAGGCGGAGCACCCACACACACTGCAAACAACTGGCAATCTCCCCAAGGTTGGCTTGAGCAGTGTTCTGGAACTTTCTATCTCTCTCGTCTTCAGTAAGCCGTGCCGCACAGGGACACACGGAGAGTGGTTGGACTAATTCTCATGCAGGCATGTGTTCAGAGAGGGCCGGGGGAGACCCTCCAAGCCTCCACACAGGTCCTGGCACGGCTAACGGCCAAGGCCTGTTCAGAGTTGCTGCAGTATGAGGTTCAAGTCCACACCTGCCTTTCCACTTCTCTGATGATGGCAGCTGTGGTACCAGAGTTTCCCCTCCTTTCCCCCTACCTGAGATGGGCCAGTGTTACTCTAGAAAGCACTGGGATGCATCTCCGTCTTCTGGCCCCACCCCCGTATGTGTGTGTATTGCATACATGTGCGCGTATGGATGAGTGCAGGCGTGCACGTGTGAAGGTCTGAGGACAATCTCAGGTCCACCCTGAGCCTGGGTCCCGTTAGTTGCTGTCTGTGCCACAGCAGCTGGCCTGTGAGCTTTGAGAGATTCTCCTGCCTTCCATAGAAACACGGAAATTACAGTCACATGCTAACCTGGCCCTGTATTACATGGGTTCTGGGGATCAAATCCAGGTCTTCGTGCTTGCACAGCCAGCTCTCCTCACTGAGTCATCTCTCCAAGCCCCTCTCTGTCGTCTTAGTGCAGTCACTGAGGATCTTAAAAATGTAGAGGAAATTCACAAGATGTGGCGAACCATTTTCATGCGAGCAGTTGAGAAACATTTAGCACATGTTGACCATCATCCATGACCACACAAGGAAGTTCCGAACCTAGTCTCCCCCTCTTTTCTATTGTCTCTGATTTGCCTGTTCTGGACAAGGAGGCTCACATATGTTGTACCATCAATCAGGGCTTCATTCCCTTCAATGACTAATAATCCACCATGAGACCAGTTCCTGAATCTAGTCATTAGCGGATGAATATTTGGGTTACCTCCATCTTTTAGATTTTATGAATGCTGCCGTTCTGCATCTACGTAGCTTTTGTGGGATGCATATTCTTATTTTATTGGGAACATACCCAGGCGTGGGCCGCAGAGTGCTTGAATCCAGGGAACATTCTCTTTTCAAGGTAGCTGCTATTGGTACTTTCCACTTCTGGGATCCAGATGACCAGATCTTAAGAGCAGAGCTGTTGTAATTAGAACTTTCTGTAATTTTGTAGACACATTCAGAATCTGTGCTCTCTATCCACTGGCCACGGGTTCCTGGGCAACTGGCAAGCTGTAGCTCTGTATTACATTTTACGTAGTGGGAAGCTAAAGATTCCTGTTTGCGTGGTGGTTGTGCCTGACGGCAACCTTAGAGGTAAGAGATGAGAAACCATCACAGTATGCCTCCCCTTCAGTGCCTCCGAACACCGGCAAATGGTAGCATTGCCCAAATCCTAAAAGTTTAACTGCCACTCAAGAGTGTAAGCAACTACAATGACCTCTGAACACACACACACACACACACACACACACTAAAGCTAAAACCACAGAATCTAACTAAAAACATAAAGCTCTCCGGAGGTCCAACCCTCAGCCTTTGTTTTGCTGAAACCACCCACTTGCAAATGGTCTATATGCAGTGTGTGTGTGTTTTAAACTATTGTGTTAAGAATCGGGTTATGAAAATTGTTTTTTCTTAGGCAAATGGCATTTTCTGAACAGTTTTATAGTTAAGTTACGGACAGTGTCTGGGGAGCCCAGGCTTGAAGAGACCCAGTTTTGGTAGGTTATATATATATATGTGTGTATAAATTATATAATAAACATTATATAATTATCTTGATATATAATTATCTGTATTAACATTTTAAAAAGTGAATAGCAGTTAACACGGAAGAGGGAACAGAGTCCCGATTCTGTGGGATTTCAAAGGATTAATCTCCCTCGACTCCTTTCCCACTTGGCGATTAACTTGCGTGCACGCTGCTGTTGGAACTCCAGCCATTTTTCATACCGCCTGTAAAGTCACGATCTGTCTAAAAAAACACACATTTTACTCGGTGAGATGCAGATTCCCTTTAAACTTTATTAGGACACTGCAGCACCCTCAAACCCAGTCTTAACGAAACTCACAGATTATTTTGTTCCCCAAGGTTAAGCGACTTAGATGGATCAGATCAGCCGATTCCCGATGCCTGCCGGACCCTGCCACTAAGCAGGCTGTGGCAGCCCAGGCCGCTCCCCCATCCCCGACACGAGAAACCAGCCAACTTCCAAGTTGTTCTCACTAATCGCCTTAGGACGGGACGTTTACAGACGCACAGAGGTAAAGTACCCGAGTCCCTCCTCGAGACGCCTCTGGGAATCCGAACGTGGAACTCGGGAGCATCTCAGGTCGCCGCTTCAGCACAGACCGCGGAGTCCAAACAGAACCTTACGCTAATTCCTACAGAACCCAAGTATTTCCCCCTCAAGGTCCAAGCAGGAACCTGGACTGAAACCGGGCGCCTGCAAGAGGATGGGTGGGTGGGGACAAACGGTCCGAACCGGCCGCGGATGGAAACCGTTGGCCTCCCGCGGGTCCCCGGGAGAGGCGGCCTGGCCAGCTCGCCGGCGACAGGCTCGAGTGTGCACAGCTCTTCCCCCGAGGTCGTGGGTGGCTCTGAAAAGAGCCTTTGGTGTCCGTCAAGCTGCACTAGCGACCGGCGGGGCCTCACTTGCCCTTGGCCTTGTGGTGGCTCTCGGTCTTCTTGGGCAGCAGCACGGCCTGGATGTTGGGCAGGACGCCGCCCTGCGCGATGGTGACGCGGCCCAGCAGCTTGTTGAGCTCCTCGTCGTTGCGGATGGCCAGCTGCAGGTGGCGCGGGATGATGCGCGTCTTCTTGTTGTCGCGCGCCGCGTTGCCCGCCAGCTCCAGGATCTCGGCCGTCAGGTACTCCAGCACGGCCGCCAGGTACACCGGCGCGCCGGCGCCCACCCGCTCCGAGTAGTTGCCCTTGCGCAGGAGACGGTGCACTCGGCCCACCGGGAACTGCAGGCCGGCGCGGGAAGACCGGGACTTGGCCTTCGCGCGAGCTTTGCCGCCCTGCTTGCCACGACCTGACATATTGAACCGCCGCCGAAAAAAGACAACAGGGAGCGAAAAACAAGCCGGGGATAACGGGCCCGCGAGCGCCAGCAAGCTCTTATATATGATCAGAAGGGAGGCTAGACTGCGCCTTTCTATTGGACGGCCAAAGGAGCCAATCAGAAAGAGAAGCTGGCAACTCCTCATTTGCATATTCCTTACCCCGGGATGACGTAATGCGAAACTTCGTTCAATCAAAAGCGAGTGGTGTCTGAGCCTTCATTTGAATACAAGGCGTACAAATAGACTTGGTACGGCGGGCGCGCGCGTTTCCCAAGAACAGCTAGCCAATATGCCTGATCCGTCCAAGTCGGCTCCGGCCCCCAAGAAGGGCTCCAAAAAGGCCGTCACCAAGGCGCAGAAGAAAGACGGCAAGAAACGCAAACGGGGCCGCAAGGAGAGCTACTCCATCTACGTCTACAAGGTGCTGAAGCAGGTGCACCCGGACACGGGCATCTCGTCCAAGGCCATGGGCATCATGAACTCGTTCGTCAACGACATCTTCGAGCGCATCGCCAGCGAGGCCTCCCGCCTGGCGCACTACAACAAGCGCTCGACCATCACGTCCCGCGAGGTGCAGACGGCCGTGCGCCTGCTGCTGCCCGGCGAGCTGGCCAAGCACGCCGTGTCTGAGGGCACCAAGGCCGTCACCAAGTACACCAGCTCCAAGTGAGGCGCGGCGCGGGCGCCCCCAACCCAAAGGCTCTTTTCAGAGCCACCCATCCAGTCGTTGAAAGAGTCGTGAACACGGTGTGGGTCGCCGGTGTGGGGTGGGGGACACAGCTGCTCTGCTTCCCCCGAGGGCGGAGAGAACGGGCAGGCGAGGGGCCCCAGGGGTGGGCGAGGCCACGGCGCAGCGGGGTTCTGGGTGTGCGGCCGCTGGTGCCTTTGGAGCCTGTCCCATCCTCTCGGAATGGAGAGGCGTCTTGACCCCCTGAAGATGGCCATCCTGGCGTTGTCAGCCCTGCGCGTCCTGCGCCAGCGGTACCCGGGAGCCTTGGGGGCGCGGCGCGGAGGGAGGCGCGGCCGCCCGCCCCGCAGGCCTCCAGTGCCGAGCTGGGAGAGCCCGAGCCGCCAGCCGCTCCCCTAAAGCTGCGCTGTTTTCCGTCCGGGACGCGTTAAGAGACAGATCCCCCTCCCCCCCAACACACACACACACACACACACACACACACACACACACACACACACACACACACATATTCAGCGTTTATTTGGAGAATGCCATTTTGATCTGGAACGTTTGGGCAAAACGTTTCCCTTGGTTTGGCATTAATTTATGGGAAGGGATTAATAATAGTTTTTTTTGTGAGAAATACTGAGAGCCCTGTCAACGTCTCCAGCAAGGAATAATATCTTAAAAAAAAAAATCCCAAGCAGTCAAAGGGAGCCCTTCTCATCTGGACTGATGCTAACGGGCAGTTCAGGCCAGGAAATGTCTCCCCCCGGGAGCTGTGCCACCTCCCCCTTTTCAGCCGGGTCCACATAGAAGGATTTTTGACAACTTCGTGTGTGTTTTAAAGTCAGCCTCTGAAGTATTTTTTTTTAAGTCATAGGTTCAAGTAACTGAAAAGAAGCAAATGGCTTTTTTTGTTTTGTTTTGTTTTGTTTAAACCAGTCTTTAAAATACCTATTGGAACATGAGTCTAACACCAGAGTCAAATCGAAGTAATTCTAGAACAGGTATTTCAGCTTCTTTTCTCTGAGAATTTGTCTCTTCTTTTCCCTCTGCCTCAAATTCTGTCAACAGCAATTGTATGTATACTCCATTTTACCAATTGCTGTTCTTCAGAATTGTCTGTTAAAACGTAACATGCCAGTCAAGTTATCTCAGTGGTTTTGTTGTTGTTGTTGTTATTGTTGGGTTTTTGTTTGTTTGTTTGTTTGTTTTTAAACGGATACCAGGACAGTAGACAATTGTTTAAGACACAAACCATTGCATTTTGGTCGTTAGTGGATCTGAGTCTTTCCCTGAGGTCTGATGGGAGGAGGGCTTGGCTTGACTGAACCCTAGACCTCAAAGCATGTTCACCAAGGTTCTCTGTCACCCGGATGCATCTCAGGCCTCTTCCTACCCCCTGCTTGGATAGCTTATTTTAGATACAACATGGGCACAGGCATTCAAGTGTGTGGTACACAGCATTACTTTCACTTGGCATCTTGAAAAAAAAAAGAGAGAGAAAGAGAGAGAAACGAGCAATGGAAACCTTGTCATACCTGCCTCATCCAATACATTTCCTCCTTAGTTATAATTGAAAACCATGATCGGTCATCAAAAGCAAGGCTTGTCAACAGATTCTGTCCCTGTTTCTCTCTTCACACACGCACACGCACACACACATAGACCTGTAATGGCAGCAGTTGGAAGAAGTGGAGACGGGGATCTTGTGCACCCAAGACCAGTATGGTCTGCATATCAGGTTCCAGAGCTACATAATGAGACCCTGTCACCAAACAAAACACCATGGATTGACACATTATAAAGGCTGAATGTGATCCTCTGTGAGCTGATGCCCAGTGATGGTCAAGGCCTCTGATGCTTTTCCTACTACAGAGCTGCATGGCCAGCCCCTCGAGTCAAGTATCTTTTTTTGTGTTTTTGTTTTGTTTTGTTTTGTTTTTTGTTTGTTTTTTTTTATTTTTGTATATTTTGTATAGCCTTGGCTGTCCTGGAACTCACTCTGCAGACCAGGCTGGCCTCGAACTCAGAGATGTGCTTGCCTCTGCCTCTTGAGTGCTGGGATTAAAGGCATGGTGCCTCCCACTGCCCAGCTCAACTATCCATTTTTTAGACTTTAGCTATGAATATTTTTCCTGCATTCATGTGTACCACATTTGTGCAGAAGTCAGGAGAGGGGTGTCATGAAAGGGATTCAGATCCATTGGAACTGGTATCACTGATGAATGTAAGCTATCATGTAGGTGGTAGGAATTGAACCCGGGTCCTCTGTAAGCGTAATTAGTATTCTTAACCCCTGAGCCATCTCAACAGCCCCAAGCATCCAGTTTTAAACGAGTATTTGCAGTTGCGTTTTCGAGGCCCAGTGCAGTACATGGTTTTAATGAAATGGAACCTTTGTCTCCAGAGGAAAGATGAGCCTAAATATTGTTTAGTACCAAAAACAAACAAACAAACAAAAACAACAAAATAAACAAAACAAATGAAAAAAAAAACAGTGAACAAACCTAGCACACAATCACAATTTCCAAACCTAGCACACAATCACAATTTCCAAGTATAATTCTATAACAGCACATTTATAGTTGCAGATAATGCAATGGCTTAATTTTTTTTTCCATTTTTTTTTTCCTCCTCACAGAACCTGGAAGTTCAGAATAAGCTGCCCAGGTGTGTTATTTGGGCAGCCTCAGCTCGGAATGGGGGAAGATTTGTCTTCTTGTAGAATGTAAATATTAAGGAGGAGACAAAGAATGTAGAAAGTTGACTCTGCTGTTGAGATTTTATAATGACAAGAATTAGGAAAATGCAAATGACGAGTTCTCTGGATCTGAAAAACTTGATGCTAGTAAAGGCTGGAGGGGGAAGACGAGGGGTTTGCAGGCCTACAGTCTGGAACAATGCTCAGACTGCTATTCCCCAGTCTCGACCAGATGTTCAAGACAAATTCGCTAATTATTAGGGAACCAACCAGGTATTTTGAGCGAGGGAAAAGGCTGTCTCTTTAAGAAGACATTACCAATAGAAAGGCTGGCCTCTCCTGGATGAGCCAGCACTGAGGTTAAACGTTGACAAATGAGTGACAGTCACTGGAGGTGGTGTGAGGAAGACCGCCATTGTCCACCGGTGAAACCAACATGCAATCAGACCACGGGGCTCATGGAAGACAGGCTTGTCCGACATACAGTGAAGAAGCGCTGATATTTAAATTTTAGAGGAAGAGAGTCTGGACTGTTCTTACAAGCCTTAGACATTAATGCGAACCTACAACTGAATACAGCGTTTATGTACCTTCTTGTTGTTTTAAAGGTACTAATTTATTTAAAAGTACGTTTCACCACTGGCTAGAGTTCTGTTAATGTACACACACATTTATATGACAGTTACATGCACACACACACACACACACACACACACACACACGCATACCTAGAGATGAAACAAAAGGACCATTCATTGTTTAAAAACGCATACGGGTAAAACGCCGGACTCTTCGGCGAGGTTTTGGCTTACTGGCAAGGTTGGAGAGCTGGGGCTGTGATCCCACCGTTAGGCCTTTCGAGCAAAACACAAAAGCCCTGCTTAAACTGTTTTTGGCTAGAAGAGGCTAATCCTAGGAAAGGGAGGGAGCGAAAGGATGGAAGAAGATGGCTCCAGAGACAGCAGCCATGAGAGCGCATCACCCTGAGCCTCACATACATAGCACTCTGCGGGTCACGGGGAGGGAGAAATGGGGAGGGGGGTGGGAGGATGGAGGGATGCTGCTGCTGACACCCCCCTCCCCCCGCAACGCGCAACCCACGCCAGATTTCCCCGGGAATCATCTACCAAATCACGTTCTCTGCGGCCAAAACCGAACCAGACCAGTTTATTAACGTATCGTTATAAACAAGGGATGTCTTTATCAGTCTCCACGTCCGGTACGTCCCCCCCTCCCCCATCCCAGGGCACACAGAGTGAGTGACAGCTATCAAACACACCAGCGATCACGCTCCTTTTTTGAGCTCGGAAGGTGGCTCTGAAAAGAGCCTTTGGGTTGGGGGCGCCCGCGCCGCGCCTCACTTGGAGCTGGTGTACTTGGTGACGGCCTTGGTGCCCTCGGACACGGCGTGCTTGGCCAGCTCGCCGGGCAGCAGCAGGCGCACGGCCGTCTGCACCTCGCGGGACGTGATGGTCGAGCGCTTGTTGTAGTGCGCCAGGCGGGAGGCCTCGCTGGCGATGCGCTCGAAGATGTCGTTGACGAACGAGTTCATGATGCCCATGGCCTTGGACGAGATGCCCGTGTCCGGGTGCACCTGCTTCAGCACCTTGTAGACGTAGATGGAGTAGCTCTCCTTGCGGCCCCGTTTGCGTTTCTTGCCGTCTTTCTTCTGCGCCTTGGTGATGGCCTTCTTGGAGCCCTTTTTGGGGGCTGGAGTGGAGCGGGAAGGCTCCGGCATCCTGCTGCACTGGCTGTACCCAGAGGAACAGGGAACCGATGAAGGCAGGGCTATTTGTCATCTTTATATTTAAATGAAGGCTCCAAAGCGCTACCATCTGATTGGATGAGCAGAAAATGTTGTCACTAGGAGACGCCAGCTCTTCTTTCCTATTGGTCGGTAGCGCAGCCAATCGGAACGTGCGTTGGCTGAGCAAGCTCAGGTGTCTCAGCTTTGTCCGAGAGCCCTTTGTTTTAACGGGGGAGATTTAGCGTCTCTGGGCGGGTGGACCCGCCTGTGAAGGGACAATGCAGCCAAGGCTGACCCTCACCGGATCAAACCACCGGCCACTCGTTTCTCCCCCATCGCTCACGAGGGGGAAGCTTTACCGTCTGCCTAGTCGGGGGAGGACGTGGCAGCTTCCGACTGCCGTTTCTGTCCCACCGTCGTCTCCGTCCGGGGTGGGGGGACAAAAGCAAGTGCATTTCCACGAGGGTCCGTGAGCAGGTTCCAAGAGTCCGTTGGGAAATCTGAAAGCATTCTAAGGTGGTTTCCCTGGAAGTGTGCGGCAGGGCAGACTTTGGTTTGGAGAAGGGCGTTCGTGGGACGCCCGGTGTGCCTGGAGCTGAGGCCTAACCTCAACAGGACGCAGCAGGTTCTGGAAACTACGCGTCGTAGTCTGCGCCCCCCACCCCACCCCTCCAACCCCAGAGGCTGTATGTTCACAGGCTTCACCTGTCTGCACCACGCGGAGGGCTGGCTTTAGAAGCAGACTGTTAAAGAAAGCCCCACCTCATCCACAGAGTCGGGATCCGTGTTGTTAGGGAGGAATCCTGGTCTGAGGGCCACTTAGCTGCCCTACCTGGGGCACGTAATCTGCTTCCTCAGGTGATGTAATGCCTGTTAGATGCGGTGAGTTCCTGTGGGTGAACCGGTATTACGTCTTAGCGCAGAATCCCCGTGAGCTCTTTCCACATCAGTACGCAGTCTTTCCTCTTCTTTTTTAATCTCCCACCAAAATAGAGAGTGAACAGTAATCAATCCCCCACACGGAGACGTGGCTGTCGCTCCAGCGTCTGCAGGGCGAAAGGCAACATGGCACCCAGCAGAGGTCCAGGCAATGCTTGGTGCACCAACAAACCTGGAAGCTTGTTCAGCTGAGGCCCTAGGAATCTTAGTCTTCGTTACCAGCCAACAAGAGAAAATCCTTCCAAAACAATTTTGTAAAAAAAAATCACTTCGAGCCTGGCGGTGTTGGCATGCCTTTAATCCCAACACTCCAGATGCCTACATCTGCAGATGTAGGTGGATCTCTCAATTTGAGGCCACCCTGGTCTACAAAGTGAGCTCCAGGAGGAACCCTGTCTCAAAAATCAAAACAAAAAACAAAAACACAAAACAACCAAGGTTTTCTATAGCTCATCCAGCCTCGAATGCCTGTTGCTCTTTCTCTCTTCTCCAAGGGACTGAGATAACATTTACCACTCCTGGCTCATTACATTTTTTTTTTTTCTCATTGAAATTTTAAGGCTATTTAATGACAAGTGAAAACAATATCAAACAAAACTTAATAATGAGTCCACTGCACGCAGCGCTCCTCTCAGTGATATCAACAGCTAAGTCACTTTCTGTCCACCATGGCAGTGTGTTATTGTGTGTTTGCACTGTTCAGAGTGGACAAGAACCCCTGTCTCTCTCTCCCTCACGGCAAGGCCCGGTTGCCCCGGTGACTCACCTATGGTGGGTGATGCTGAATAAAGACTTCCTGCTTCACAGTTCATTTAATGCTGTTATAAAATCGTGCCCAATGGGTCTGGTATGATAATGTATAAAAGTTCTCAGAGTAACAATAACTTCCTGTCAATCTTAACAGACCGCAAGGAGGCGTGGAGGGGCAAAGCTGAGAGGTGGTGAAGAAAGGGTTATTTACTCACATATGACTTAGTAATTTGTCACAGAAGAACTCCAGGACCAGGAGTTTTCGCAGAACCCACAGACACCTTAAAGAATGCTTCTAAAGGACTGAGTGCCATAGGTCAGTTAGATAGAGTCTGAGCTTGATATTAATATGCCCCAGGCCCCGGCAACACATGGGTGCACACACAGGCACACACCCAGACACCACACACATACACACACACACACACACACATACATTATTTCTAGATGAAGATCTTGCCTGTTCAATCCCAGACTTTGCCACTTTTTGCTATTGGTAATTTTGACCAAAGATTATTGTTAAATTTTTTTTTCTTTCATATTCCTCATTTGTGTTCTTAAAAAAAAAATTTCCAGCCAGATGTGGTGACACATGTCTGTAATCCCAGCACTTGGGGAGGCAGAGGCAGATGGGTCTCTGTGAGTTCGAGGGCCAGCCTGGTCTACAAAGCCAGTCCAGGACAGCCAAGGCTACGCAGAGAAACCCTGTCTGGGGGAGAGGGGGGAACCTAAAATATAAAAAACAAAAACAATGATTCTCTTGCCCCAGCCTCTTTGAACGTATCATACACGGTTGGCTTTGGGGCCCAGGTTTCATTGCGGCACTTGGCTTTCCCATGGCAGCATTCTGTTATGGACAATGCAAATACAGCGGTCTGGAGATCCTCTCCAGCTGGCACTTAGGTTGGCAAGATGGACATGTTGGGTGACTGATGAAACACTGGCAAACTAGAGGGTTTTGCTTGTAAGGAGGGAGGGAGGAAAGGAGGATGGGCAGCTAAAGGAAAGAAGGGAAGAAAGCAGAACCAGGGAGAGAGGGAGACAGAAGGGAAGGGAAGAAAGGGAGGACATTAGAGATAGCTCCGTGGGCATAAAGGAACCAGTTGCCATTCCTGAAGACTAGCGTCCAGGGCTAGTGTCCACAGGATGGAAGGAAAGAAGGGATTCCTACAAGCTGTCCTCTGACCTCCAACACACCCACACAACACGAATTAAAATGAAACTTTTGAGAAATGAAGAGAAGGAAATGAAAAGGGAGAGTCTGGGAAACAGTGGTTTCCATTTCAGACACTAAAGGCAGATAGTGTGGGTTTTGGGGTAAACTTTAAAAGTGATGTCAGGAGGATTTGCTTTGTTTGTACCTCTTTCCCCTGTCTGTACTTCTAAAGCACAGTGCCTGGCACTGGAGGCCCTGGGTCCACATGGGGAATGGATTTCTTTGGAGTTAATAAAAACATTGACGTCCTGGATTTTTGATGCTGCTCCCACGAGCAGGCTCTCACCCTAGCCACAAGGCTGGGTTCTTTTAAAAAATTCCCACAATTAAGCGACACAATAAGTGACATGCTGTCATGGCCAATATATGACACACACATTTGGGGGGAGGTCCCCCAAAAAGGCTGATAGCTGGAGGAGCAATAATACTTGGCATCCGGACTCCAGTGGAAAGAAAGGGTCGCAGACAAGGGAGGAGCACGGGTTTGGAGCTGCAGGAGTGGGTGGCCGCCATTGTTTGTGGAGAGCTTGAGTCCTCTCCTCTCAGAAAAGTAGGAACGAGGTTTAGGCATCCTTTGTCCTCTGCAGTTTCCAGCCGGCATCCTTCGGACAAAGACCTTCCCACCACTCCCCCGAAGCCTTTCCTCCAGGGACATCTCTGGTGTGGCGGGGGGTGGGCGGCTGGGGCACTGGAGAGTCCCTCAGTTAAGGACACTGTTTTTCTCGGATTGGGTATCATGGGCTTCCTCCCGCCTGTGTCTGCAGTTGGCGCTTCTGTGGCCATTTCTTCTCTTTGACAGCAGCAAATGAAGAAGAGCTGCGAATGGTCGGAACCCTGGAGGCAGATCTTGGCAGCTCGGGAAGAGCCGGGCTGCAGCTCCCAGCTCTGGAAGCCGAACGCACCCTAAGTCTAGTGTCTCTGTGCACCCGCCTGGCTGCTCCAGCCCCACGGGCCCCGGTGAAATTTTCTTCGGTGCAAGTGACCCCCTCCCTTCCAGCCCTTAAAAAAAAAATCCATGCTTCTGCCCCGAGGCACAGCAACTAAACGCCCACAGACCTGCTGAAAGTGAACCGCTGGCTTTCAGGCACCATCTAGAGAAGATTCACAACTGCGCGCTCGGCTCGACTCGTAATTTGTGAGAGTGTGTCCCTTCTCATAGAGGTGGTGGTGGCAGGGAAAGAAGGGCTGGGGGAGGGGCAGAGGAGCCACGGGGACCCCAGAGGGCTGCGGTGGGTGGGTCAGGAAAGGGCGTGGGACCCTGAGATGGGCGACGGGATCAGGGAGAGATGAAACCTGGGTCATCCCAGGCCTTTCCCTGCACACGACAGAGGCTGCCCTGCCCCGGGTTTCCCCCTCCTCCCTCCCCAGAACACACTCATCCAAGGAAATCACCCTGATGTTCCAGAACAAGAGAGAAAACCTGAAGGGGCAAACGCTCGCGCCGTACAAATTCCTCGCCAGGGAGCGAAACTGAAGGCCTCTGGAATAAAAGACCTGTGGGGAAAGCCGCAGGGACCGCAGACAAAGCAGCCCGGTAGGAGGGTGCATTGAAGGCAACGCCCTGAAACCGTCCCAGAGCCCTGGACTGGGTTAGTCCGCTCTTGGAAGAATGGATTTGTGGGTTACTGCTGGCGTCTTTTTCAGTCAGGACTGGTGCTTCCGGCCCCGTGTCACCCGTGGGCAGAATTTCCCCCAAAGAAGGCTGTCACCAGAGGCACCTCGTCAGCTTTGGATTTCTCAGGGTTAGGAGCCCGGATGCTCTTTTCTGTGTAAATTATTCAGTCTGTGGTACTCAGTCACAGTTGCAGAAAACTGATAATCCCCCTCCCCCCACCTGCCCTGGGAGCCTCCATCCTTCCCTGTTGCCTTCTTGCAGTCCTGGGCGTTGGGACTTCTTCATTACTTTTCTCCACTGGGAAAGGCCCTGCTGTGCACAGGACACCAAGTACTGCATCCACATCCTAATCCCGCAGCCAAGGCGCTTATCTGAATGTATATTATACATGTTCGTATATATAATTCATACCTGTATATGTATATAAACACATACACACACACTAATTCAGGTGTGGTTCTGCCAACAGAGCAGGAGACCACTGAAACTGTGAAAGCTGGCAGAACCAAAACCGGGGCTACTCTTTGTTGTGGTGACGTGATTTCCTCCTGGCTTGACATGACCGTTGGCCATCACGGACTAGAGCTGCTGTGGCGACCTGGAGAATGAATGACATCCAGGTTTACAGGAGTGGTCGCAGGAAGAGCGGGTATCCACAACTATGCCGCGATGGTCTTGGGGGTTCCCACTAGAATATACAGGGAGTGGAAGGCTGGCTGGAGATGGGCACTCCCATGATGCAGCTCTCCTGAGTTATCACCTACGCTGAGGTGGGACTTCTCGATAACGTAAATGTTAATTCACCCGTGATCCCACAAGTAACCCTTTCCCACGTCCTGTCAGTAACTGAACTTGGTGGAATTATTTCTATGATAGAGTGGTGCCCTGTCTGGGGCAAATAGACATGTCTTCACACAATGTCAGCCCTAAGCAGAAATACACAATTGTAAAGCTGGTGTACCAGACCATCTCAAAAGGCTCTGCCAGGACCACAGCCTTGCCCAGAGGACACAGCCACCACACACTGAGAGTGCTACAGGGGCTTTGCCCACAACTTTCTCATGGCCAAAGAGCTGTGTTTAGGAACATCTGATATGATCCTCCTCTCTCGCCTTTCAAATTTTATTCGCTTCAGCCTCCTTGCTTGCAATGGTTTGTGGTCCCTTCACGATGCTCTGCTCTTCCCAATACTATTCCATAGAGAGTCTCTCTTTTGGCTGTTATTCAGGTTTTTACCATTACAAATGTAGAAAACTGTATCAAACCGATTACCTTTATTCTATTTCTGAAGTAAATAGATGGGTCCCTGTCATCCGTCCATTTCCTTATGATCCACCCACAATTCCCTGTCTCATCCATGCTGGGCTCTATCCCTCCACTTCAGTCTCCTGTTAATCATTAATATCAGAGCCCTATATCTATCCACTTGACTATTAATCACAAATTTACTTCAGAACCCTATAATCCATTCATTTTTAGTCTATCATTCATTTACTCAGGGCCCTGTAAACAAAAACCCAGTTTGCTTTGGTCAGTTTGAGGGAATTGTGTCAGAAAGATACAGAGTAATTCAAACTCTTCACATCATTATTATATTTGTAAGCACCATAGGCCTAGTCAAAATTTTAGGATCTTTTATTTGTTTTGTTTTCCCAGATAGGGTTTCTCTGTAGCCTTAGCTATTCCAGAGCTTACTCTATAAACCAGGCTGGCCTCAAACTCACAGAGCTCTTCCTGCCTCTGCTTTCAGGGTGCTGGAATTAAAGGTGTACGCCACCACTGATTGGTTTTTTTATTTTTAGGATCTTAAATAATTTAACGAATTTTAAAATTTTAAATATTTGTTATTACATCTAAAATATTTTAAAACGTAGTAGTTGTTAGGTAACTGGTTTGGTGACATTTTCTTTGAATCAGAATTATATTTTATTCCTAGACAGTTTGGGGCTGGAGAGATGGCTCAACATCTAAGTTGCTCTCGCAGAGGGTTAGTGCTGGATTCCCCAGTGCCCATGTTGAGTGACTCACCACCTCCTGTACCTCAGGCTCGATGGTATTCGGTGTCCTCTTCTGGCCTCCACAGGCACCCATAGGCATTCGTAGGCACACACACATGCACGTAAGTATAAATAAAATCTTTTTTTATTTTTATTTTTATTTTTAAAGAAAAGGGGTTTGGTACAGTCTTAAGCACAGGCTTTAAGAGAGGAGAGAAGACACTGAAGAGATGGCTCAGTGGTTAAGAGCCCTTGAATGTGTTACAGAGGATTCATGTGGCAGCTCACAACTGTCTCTAAGTCCAGCCTCTTTGGCTACACATATGGTGCGTATGCATATCTTCAGGCAAAATACTCATACACACACACACACACAAATAAATAAAAAAAATTAAAATTTAAACAATTTTAAAAGAGGAGAGAGGCTTCAGTGAAAGACAGTAACACACACGGAACAGCTTCCCGCATTTCATCATTGTTTTCCATTCCTGCTATGTTTTTGTTTGGTTCGGATTTTCTTATAAGCCAAGGTCTTGCTATGTAGTTCAAACTGGCCTCGAACTCACAGTTTCCCTGCCTTCATCTCCCAAGTACCAGGATTATAAGCAGAGCCATTGTCTAGGATGCATACCGGCCAGGGTTTGAGCAGCAGGCCTCAGTAACAATTTGGGAGCCATATTGGACATGGCCAGACTTTTACACTCAGTCTGATGAGTGTAAAAGTGCCCAAATACAACTGGTTTAAAATTTTTCATCTTTTAAAATTTATTATTATTATTACTAGTTACCATGTGTGTGACATGTGTGGGCACCATGCCATAGTGCTTGTGCGGGGAGTGTCGTTATTGTTTTCTTTCACCTTTACTTGGGTCCTAGAGATCTAGCTCAGGTCTCCAGGCTTGCACAGCAAGAGCTTTTACCTACTGAGCCATCTTGGTGGGCTCCAACTAGATTTTTCTTTTTCAGGAATAAAATTTTTTAAAATGTATTTAATTTTATTTTATGTGCATTAGTGTGAAGGCGTTAGATTCCTTGGAATTGGTGGTACAGACAGTTGTGAGCTGTATATATGTATATATGCATATTATATATATATATACACACACACATACATATGTCATATCTGTTGACAAGTTTGGCTGTAAGCTCCAAGGATACCAAAATTTAAGGACACTCAAATCCCTCATATAAAATGTCTCTCTCTCTCTCTCTCACACACACACACCACCTCTCTCTCTCTCTCTCTCTCTCTCTCACACACACACACACACACACACTTTTTTTTTTTGAGACAGGATCTCACTGTGTAGCTCCGGCTTCCCTGAAACTCACTGTGTAGACCAAGCTGGCCTAGAACTCACAGAGATCTGTCCGCTATGACTCCCGAGTGCTGTGATTAAATGCATGTGCCCTTATACCCAGCTTAAACAGAATATTTACATGCATCTTTCTAATTTAATTTTTTTTCTAGATGACTTGTGATACTTAACAGGATATGAATGCTGTGTAAATATTTTTCTATTATTTAGGAAATAATAACCAGAAAAGGACTGCATAGCTTCAGCACAGATGTAGCTGCTGTAGTTATGTTTAGTACATATAAATGGCACCATCACATTTACAGCACATTTTTAATTTCAGTCTGAAGAAGAGTCCTAAGTCGTGGATAGCTGACCACACCTAAATTTAATCAGTATTCTTTGGCGTGCTTTCTTGCAAAATGTGCCGCTATTCTGTGTGCACATTGAGCATTTCTGCCTTCACTTCGGGTCGCTCTCTTCTTTAATCCGGTCAGACTCCTGCTTGGCTACCTAGGCACCTTAATCACTTTAGGAATTTCGGTCTTCCTAACCTGTCTTATCCCGCTTCTGGGCGGAAGGTATACAGATAAGTCACCCTCACAGACCACCTCCCAAATTAGGTGTGGAATATGGGCAGTTATCCATGATTTTGTGGTAGAACCCTGGAGATTGAGTGATTTTATAGGGCACAAAGAGCGTCGCTGTCTGGATCTGGGTTTGGAGCCCACTACTGACACCATCAGGACAAAGAAGTGAGCAGCTACGAGAACCAGGGTGCAAGAGCGCGCAGCTGCTCAGACCTGGGTGGGGCGGGGCGCGACTACCAGGACCTGAATGGAGAGCACACAGCTGCCAGGACCTGGATGGAGAAACGCGCAGCTGCCAGGACCTGGACGTCAGAGCGCACGGCAGGCAGGACCCCGCCCCGTGCGCGCGCGTGCCCGGCGTTGGCGCAGTCCGGGTCGGAGTCGTCGGCTGCGGCTCGTCGGCCTCGCTGTCCGGCCGATTCCCGGCCCCTTCTGCGCCCTCTCCGCCCGCGCCCTCGTTGGCGCCGCCACCCGCAGCCCTGGCGCTCCCCGCGGGTCCCGCTGAGGCCGTCTGCGCCCTGTGCCAGCGCGCGCCCCGCGAGCCGGTGCGCGCCGACTGCGGCCACCGTTTCTGCCGGTCGTGCGTGGTGCGCTTCTGGGCCGAGGAGGACGGGCCCTTCCCGTGCCCCGAGTGTGCCGATGACTGCTGGCAGCGCGCCGTGGAGCCCGGCCGCCCTCCGCTCAGCCGCCGCCTCCTGGCGCTCGAGGAGGCGGCCGCGGCGCCGGCGCGCGACGGCCCTGCCAGCGAGGCCGCGCTGCAGCTGCTGTGCCGCGCCGACGGGGATCCGCTGTGCTCCGCCTGCCGCATGGCCGCTGGCCCGGAGCCGCCCGAGTGGGAACCGCGCTGGAGGAAGGCGATGCGCGGCAAGGTGCGCGCCGGAGGCGGCCCTGCACGCTGTCCACCTTTGTGCCTTACCCGGAGCCGGTCTCTCCATCAGTGCGCTGACCCCCTCTTCCCTCTCCCGCACCCTCCACACCGCCAGTCTCTGGTGCTCCTCAGCCCTGCACCCTCCCTTCCCCGGGGGTCCCTGCCATGCCTAGTGCCCCTGAATCGTGGAGTCCGTGAGTTTGCCCTCCCCCATCTCTGTTATCTCTTTCCCGGATCCTGCTGTGTTCCTCGCTCTCTCATCTCTAGAGCATGCTTTTCATCCCGGGTGTCTGGCCTACCTTTGCCACCGTTTAGATTATAACACCGTTAGATTTAGACTTATTCCCAGTCCGGATTCCCATCCCTGTAGGCTTCCTTCTACCGGGCTGTGACCTCATTGAGGCAAGCCCCGCCCATCCACTTGCTGGTGAAGCCCTGAGGTTTGTGCTGGAGGCCTCAGTGTGGGCTTCCAGTCTGCCAGTTATCCATTGCAGCCCCCCACCCCCCATCCGCCGACGCGCTGCCAATCCACCTCATTTTGTAACTCTCTTAGCTGTGCTCTCTTGGTCATTGTATGTGGCACTTGCCATTGGGCAGAAACTGACCATTAATCTAGGCAAGGCTGGGGCCCAGGGATCTGGAATATCATCCCTGGGCAGAGAGGACAGGGTGCCCATTTCTAAGTAGCCAGTTAGGAAGTCATCGATGCCTGGTCCCTGCCTTGCAGAAGGAACCTCCAACATGGCATATTTGAGGGTACTGTTAGCCCTATGTTCTGGAAGGATGCACCATGATGCCCAAGAATAGGTTGTGAAGGACATTGTTAAGGTGAGGCCAGTGGTTACATAGGGGTCCCAGCCTGGAGTAGGTACTCCACCAGAAAACATGCTGCTATAAGACAGCAGTCTCTACGGAGATCAAGCAGTACACAAGTTGGAGGGAAAGCCTTGGTCTAAGTCAAACTGACACTAAAGGGGACCTATTAAAGACCTGAAATTACACACCCATACCTAGAAATGTCTGCTGTGTACCTAGTTCTGATGAAGTGGGAGGCACAGGAGACCCTTTTAAAAACCAGAAACATTTTCCAGCAGCCAGAGACGGGACAAGTGGTTCCAGTGGCAAGTGTGTCTGGACTGCTGATCTGGGTGTCCAAATCCTACTTCCCAGTCCATAAGCGGCCTCTCTCTTCCAGGAGAACAAGGGCTCTGTGGAAATCATGAGGAAGGACTTAAATGATGCCCGGGACCTGCATGGTCAGGCCGAATCAGCGGCTGCTGTATGGAAGGTGAGTGGGGTCTCCTGGATACGGAGAACCAGCGGGGCAGCCAAACTGAGCTGCTCTTTGGCTGGCTGGAGGAGGCCCTTGGAGTAGACTTGATAAATGCCAGGGCACTGTCCTAGGATACAGTCAAGCCAGAAGTCAGTAGGGAGCCTCTTGTTTTGCTGTACATAAGGGTGATTTGTCAGCTTCAGCTTCCTTTTCTACACAGGACACTGTAGTACTCTTGACTCTGACCAGCCCCTGCTGTCACCAGTGGAACATGCTGTTTTCTGGCTGCCACACAGAACCACAGACATTATTGCCCTAGGGACTGGAAGTCTACAGGCAAGCCATGCCAAGTCTGTATCTGGTCAGGGCTACTTTTTGGTGGCCTTTCTCATTGTATCACATGGAGGGGAGGGGAGGAGTTTGCCGGGGGTCCTTTTTACTGATCCCATCTCCACTTTGGTGGGGCTAACCACCTCCCAAAGGCCCACCACTTACACCATTGCCTGGAGGTTTCAGCACAGGGAATTGGGGGATACAAAGTTGGTACATAGCAGCTTGCCTTCATCTGGTACCATCTCTCATGTTACAGTTTTTAAGGTTACTTTTCAGCAAAACCACACATTAGTTTAAACTCCGGCACCTTTCCTTTTTATATATTAAAGTTCATTACAGTTTGTGCCCCACCCCCATTTTTTTAAACAGAAAACCAAAGTGGTTTTGTAACTACAGAAGCCCTAAAACGCTCAGGTGGCCTGCACCTCAAGGCTGAAGCCTCTTGTCCCCTACCCCTCACAGAAAAACCGAAAGATTTGAGGATGTCTAGTTTTCTAGGGGCCCACAGTCATTCCAAGAACAAGTTCCAGCAAATTGAGGTTTTAAATATGAAGATGAGGATCGTGTAGTCAGTCGGAGGAGCTTGGCCAGAGAGCAGTTATCTGGCGGGCACTTACATCCATTCAGCAGAACCAGCCTTCCCTCAGAAACATGGGTATCCCCCGTGTTGTGTGGTTCGGGCCAGGCTGAAGATCTGAGTGAAGTTAGGAGTGTGTCCCTTTCTAGTCCTGTTGTCCATATTCGGCTGTGTGAAGTGTAGCTGGATGGAGTTTTGCTATCGTAGGAAAAGAGGCTGGTGGAAGGTAGCTATGGGTTCTGACAGGACTTGGGTCTCAGTTCGACTTTGGGAAGCTGTGAGTGAGGTCTTTGTATAAACTGAACATGTGTATGTGGGTTAACAAGCACCAGACAGACTTGTAATCAGAAACGATGTGGCTGATGGCTGGAATGCTTGTCCAGTAGGTGAGAGGTCCTGAATATAATCGTGCAAAGCGAGCACCACAAATGGACATAAGCCTGTGGCTGCTGTGTGGTTGTACTTAATGATAGGCTTCTTTGTAGTCACAGTGCAGTAGAACAGCTCCTTACAGTATGTTGTGTTAGGTAGATTGTGCCCAGTAGAGATGATCTGAAGCACATGGAAGCGTGCAGACAGGCTGTGTGCCAGTGCTAGGCCATTTTGTGGAAGGTACTCGAGCATCCATATACTTTAGTTAGTGTCTTAGGGATGCATTTCCTGGAACCAGTCATAAGAGGCAGAAAAGAAAGGAATTATCTTAACAGGGTCTGTTTGGCATCTTCTCCATTTCCACTTCTGTCCTTGGTATGAATGGCACTCCTTTTGCTTTGTACCGGAGAGTGCATTAGCCTTTTGCTGCTGCTGTAACAAAAATACCCAAGACTGAGTACTGTGTAAAGAAGGCAAGTTATATGAGTTCTAGAGGCCAAACATCAAAGACCAAAAGGCTCTGTCTACTGGTCTCTAGTGAGGGCCTCATGGTAGAAGTGTGTGGACCTGGTGTTGCTCTCTGTGTAACAGCCAGCTGCCTTGGGATCCATCTGGTAGCCTGTGAGACCAGTATCAGTCCCTTTGGAGGGCACATCCATCAGTGACCTAACCACTGTCCCCAATCTTAAAGGCCCTGTCCATTACACCTCACCACATTGGGACCAAACTTAGATAACCTAACCATGAGGGCCAACAGGGGTCATCCATCATGTGGAGATTTCACTTCAGGGAAAGAGAATCTTCTCTCACCTGTAATCTAGCCAGCGTCTTTTGAAGTGTCTTAATTTCTTTCAGAGTAGGTGGGGGGTTCTCTGTCCTTAGACACAGTAGTGGTGGGTGTGGTCCAGTGTAGAGTGTTGTCTCTCCCCACTCACTCTGCAGGGCCATGTCATGGACCGAAGAAAGAAAGCCCTGACTGACTACAAGAAGCTTCGGGCTTTCTTTGTGGAGGAGGAGGAACACTTTCTGCAAGAGGCTGAGAAGGATGAGGGTGCTTGGGAGGATGACGAGCAAGCTGACCCAGCAGAACGCTTCCGGTCCCTGCTGCAGGCTGTGTCAGAGCTGGAGAAGAAGCACCGTAACCTGGGCCTTAGCATGCTTCTGCAGGTAAAGCCTGGGCGGCCTGAGCACTTCTCCCCACAGCAGATCTCTGGTCCGCTCAGAGCCCCAGGGGAAGGGAGACTACCCTCAGGGCAAGACTGCTGTGGCCTAGGTCTGAATGTGGTTGGGGAAAGCAGAAAGTGGTAGGAAGGAACTTGGAACTCAGGAAGAGAAGAGATGTCCATGGATCTTACATGGGAGGGTGGGTTTTTTGGGTTTGTTTTGTTTTGTTTTGCTCCTCAGGCACTGTGGATAGGAGCAGTCAGGGCATCCCCTCCGTCTTATCCCATTCTCCTCTCTGCCTCAAGGGTTGGGCCAACACCTGAGGCAGCCCACATGGCAGTCTGAGCCTCGGCTTATAATGTGGCATCGGCAGCCACCTGTAGCTGAGGTATCCCCCTTTCCACATATCCATTAGCTACTTGGGGGATATACAGCCTTGGAGACACAGGCTTTAGACCCAGTTTAGATGGGTTGTCAAGTCACCTGGGTTCTGGGCGTGCTGTGCTCAGGAGAGCGGCAGTCTCTGCCTCGTTGTTCTGTCTTTATCTCTGTATCTCCCTTCATTTTCCGTTTCCCTGTCTTTTCCTTTGTTGCTTCTCCCTCTCCTGCAGTGATGATGCTGGCACAGCAGGCTGGCTACCTGGAGCGCGAGGCAGACGGAGCCACCTTCCACCGGCCTGCAGCACCCCTACCTACATCTCTCAGGCCTCTGCCTGCTACCACCCTTCATCCTCGACAGATCCCATCTCCATCCACACTGATAGCACGTTGGCCTGGGATGAAGCGTCAAAGGTGCCCCGCTTTTGGTCAACATAGTTTGATTGTTCAGCAGTGTTTTTTTATTTTCTTTGGGGCATGAATGTGCTTGTTTGGGCCTGTACCTGTTCCTCGTAGAGACCGACCAATCCTGGGATTCCTTTCCCAGTGTGTTCCAACTCTGCCCGAGACCACCTGACAGCTCTGAAGCCCCTGCTTCATCTAGGAACCAAACCTTGCACCTGCCCCTCTGGTGCCCTTACAGGGTTGGCTCTGGGGCCATACCAGTTACGTCAGCCAGTGTTAGTGCTAGGGAATAGTAATGCAGGAGGCCTTGGGGTTTGGCTGGGACCCTGCGGGGGGGGTGGGGTCATTTTCCACCCTCCAGAGGGCTCCTTCCCTCCCTTTGGGTCTTGTACCAGATCCTAGGAGCCGTCTTCTTACTTTCCTGGCCTCTTTTCCTTCCAGCTTATTACTTGGGTGTTACTGGCATCCCCAAAGTGTTCCCCAGTTTTTACCACCTCTCATGAAGGGAACTTCCCTGCAGAAGAGCAGCAGGGGTGGCTTCTCCAGGCCACCTGGTGCTTCACTTCGCTGTATTTTTGGCTTTTTCTCACCTCATGTTTTCTCTAGTAGGTGAATTTCACAAAACTTGTGACGTAGCGGTAGCGTGGTTGCCTGCAGCATCATGTGTGTAGATAATCTAGTGCAAGAAATAAAACCCAGCAGAGTGGACAGACAAAGGTCAGGGGCCAAAGGCATAGATCTATTTAGTTTTTTTGGGTAACAGTGTTCTGTCCTCAGAAGTCCCCGCCTTGGATGTAGTGAGTGACTCCAGCTTGATCCCCAGGTGGGCTGGGTTTTCAGTGCTGAATAAAGTCATTTGCTCCAGCCTCTCTGTTTCCATACCTCCTATTCTGTGTCCACACAGCTGCTTCACCCTGCCCTTGACCAGGTTTCAGGGTCTTTGGTACTTGTGGAAGCAGACTGTCACTGAGACTTGGGGAGAGAGGGCAGGTGTCACGTTGAGCCCAGTATTGGCTGTGGGAATTGCATCCAGGAAGGGTTACCAAGAGGAGACATCCTGGTGAGAGGACTCTGGCTTAGCATGCCCAACCTTAGTGGTCAGCAAAACAGATGCACCCAGGGCTGGAAGGTAACAGACTGGTCCCATTCCTATCCCGGTGACTGAATGCCAAGGGTGGGGCGTCCCTGTGAACCAAGAAATAACAGGAAGGCCGGAACAGATGCAGGTGGCAGCAAGAGCAGTGAAATGAAAATTAAGCAAATGGAATGGCAGGTGTAGAGAATGCCAGGCAATCTGGCACTGGCCATCTTGTAGCCCAGAAATAAGTGAAGAGTTTGTCCTTCAGATCTTCGCATTGGTCCAGAAAAACCTTGTCTAAGTAAACCTTGTCTAAGTAAACACCTCTGCCCCTGATGGACATGCCCTGTGACTCTCAGCAGATGGACTGCATGTGTAAAGTGTAGTCTTACATTGAGAAAGCCTCAAGTTTTCACCTCATCCCTGCTTGCCAGTTAGTAACCTGCAATCCGTACATACTATCTACAGTACCCTAAAGGGGTGCCACAGAACGCTTCCCCATGCCCCCTGTAACCCTGGTGCATTCCAGAACTGGGACCTCTGAGTGCTTCAGCACCAGGACCCACCAGACCCTGCGCTGTCCTTTTGCACTGCTATTTCTCTGGTTTCTCCTGGCACTGGCCAGCTTTGTCCTTTTCCACCGTTGGACCATTGAGGGAGCTGACATCCTGAATCAGGTTTGGTGGCAGATTCTGTCTGGTGAGGCCTGCTTTCTGTCTCACAGATGTCTTCCCTGTGCTTTCATGGGAAGGAAGAATGGAAGGTCTCTAAGGGTGCAGATACCTAGAGCACGGATCCTGTGTGTGAGGTTGCACCCTTACAACACATCATTGCTCAAGGTCACACCTTCCTAAGATTAATGATAGGACAGATTTCACAGTGACAGCCGAAGCCTAAAGGCAGAATCCCAAAGATGGCATGCTCTGTTCCCCCACTTTACTGCTGGGTAAATGTCAGCTCTCAGAGTTTGACAGATTTAGAGGCACAGTGAGCCAAGGGCATCCATCCCTGGGCCCTCAAGGCAGTGCATACTGTGCTCACCACAGCATCAGAAGACGGGCCAATGGGCTTCCTTGCTGGGGAGTTGGGGAGGTCATGTGGAGGATGGAGCCCGTGGCACAGAAGAGGTGAGCTGGACATGTTTGTACATGAGTGGGGCTTCAGGGGACCATGGTTTAAGTTAAAAAAAAAAAAAGTGAGAAATGGTCCATACAGATGTGTCCGTCCTTTTGACTGTTTTGTCTACGAAGGTAAGTACAGTTTGGTGGTGGACTGCATTGACTTGATAGGGATCATTTATCTGAACACTATCCAATGAGGTGCAGGTCTGATATGCTGGGAGACAGTGTCGTATCAATGGAACTCAAAGGGCAGGTTGCCTGTGAGATGGGAAATGGAGATTGGGATATGGGGAGTGAAGACAGTACCAACTTTGAAAAGATCTTTGAACATGTGGCTCACACCTTTAATCCCAGACCTTGGGAGGCAGAAATAGGCAGATTTCTGAGTTTGAGGTCAGCCTGGTCTGCAGAGTGAGTTCTAGGACAGCCAATGCTACACAGAGAAACCCTGTGTCCAAAAACAAACAAACAAACAAACAAAAAAAGACTAAGAAGAGAGAAGGTAGGGAGAGCTGGGCATGGCCACACCTAGGAAGCTGAGGCAGGTTTACTGTCATGCATCTAATGGCTACAGGAGAACAGTTTTACACACCCCTCCCCCACCCAAATGCCAAACGAGGGAAAAGCAAGTTTTTGTTGTTTTTTTGTTTTGTGTTGTTTGTTTTTGTTGTTGTTTTTGCTTTTCCTGCAGGCTTCCTTGTATGGAAAACAGCCAGGTTTTAAGGCATATTTCAGTCTGATCTTGCTTAGGTGTACTGCAGCTGTTAACAGTCTGTTGAGTAGAGCCTTATAAGTTGTGTGCATGCTAGATAACAGACAATACAGTTTATCAGTACAGAATTATGGGTATATGGTGCCTGCCCACTGGGGCCTGGTCCTAGTGCTCAAATACCAAAATCTTTTAAGTGCAAGCCTGTCTATTATCTACATGCAGCATATGGTGTTCTCTAAGTCTCTAAATTATTTCAAATGTCTAATATAACTGATACCATCAACTAGTTTTATGTGGTTTGGGGAAAATGATGAGGTCATAAGTATAAAATACATTCTAGATGACAGGTGTTTTTTTCTGGTTATTTTTGATCTCTTAATTGAATCCGTAGGTGTGGATCCCCTGAGCAGGCTGACTGTATTCCAATGTGCAAGTCATTTATTTGGGTACTGAGGCTCTGGAGGTTCTCGGGCAGCACCTCCCCTGCAGACTGCAAGTGAACTTCTCTTTTGAGATGTTTTGTGAGGTTCTGGGTGGAACCTTTGATATTTCTTCCTCAGTGAAACTGGCCGTGGCTCTAACGTCATTGTCCCAGTCACCTCATAATTAAGTGAGGGCTGGTAACAGCTGTCCCCGGGGAAGGTCAGTTCAAAGGCCAGTTCTCACACTCATCTAGTTTTCTCAAGCAAAGGCCCGTAAATAACCAGAAGGTGCTAACAATCCACACAAGTTTTGTGCTTCTTGATGCCCACGTGAGTTGCTTTATTTCCATAAGACAATTTTAATTTAGAGATCGATAATTAAGTTGAAACAAAGATTCTCTGTTAAACTGTCGTCCGTGAAAAGGAATGTGCTGTTAAGGAATTTTTAGGAGACAAGGCTAAGCGCTAATAATAACTGACACAGCATACAAGCCAACTGGGGTTAAGCTCTCACAGAATAAAGTCTGGATTTCAGCAAGATTTCATTTTGGGTTGTGAGGGGGTGCAGCAGGATCAGGCATGTTGCTGGGGAGTTGTGTCAGGACAAGCACTGATTCCTTTCATAAATGTAAAGGTGGTCATTCTGATGACTAGGGTGTCTAAAATTCGATCCCTTGGCTTCAGGTTGGACAAGCCTCGGTGCACCCAGCCTTCTAGTCCAGCCCCTCATTTCCCTTGCCTCCCCCACACCCTTTTCCCTTCCTACCCCGGCCCTACTGCGCACACTGTCTTACTTCAGGATGTCCGCTATTCTCAGCTCACTGCTGGGTCAGTAAAATGATGCTGGTGTCCTTTGACAAAGCCAGCTTGTCTCAATTCAGCAGTTCTTGGCTTCCTCAGTCCTAGCCAGAGATGCGCTGCAGGCAAAGCACAGCTCCCACCTACAGCTCTAAAGGAAGTGAGTAAACCTCAGGGCATTCTGCTTTCGGTGTTTTTGCTTTGAACTTGTCCCTGGAAAGCTTAAGTTCAGAGAGGCTTTCCCTATTTAGTGTCCTGAGGAAAAGGTTCCATGGGTGTTTGGTGGCCTCTGACTATGGGCTCAGTCAATCATGAAGGGTCGTGCCTCCTATCCACTGCAAAGGCCTACCTTTGAACACTAGTCTCCCCACTCCGCTCCGTGGGGCTGCTACAGGCACTCCTAAATCTCATTAGTAGGCGTGAGGGCGAGGCAGCCCTCGCTTGTGAACAGCTCTGTGTCCTGGCAAAGGAGAAAAATAATCACCTCTCTCCAACGGGGAAAGCAGGGACCTTGGAGGAATCCTTGTCGTGAAATAAACGGACAGAAAAGGCCCATCTCATGGAATCTCGCTGATATGCAAATGAGGTAACTTCTTGGGCTCTTCTGATTGGACAAATTCCCACAGTGCAGCCAATGAGGCTTTCGGGTTGCCGACTGCTTTGGTGTCAGGTCCAACAGTTTATGAGAGCCTGAGAGTTGTGCTGTGAGCTGTTTATTCTTCTGGCAGTCGTCTTCGTCGCTTTCTGCCTAGTTGGACAAAAGCCACCCAGTTCCCCATCATCGCGCCCAGGGCCCTGGTGACTCAGGTGTTGCAGTGGCTCTGCGCCCCCTGTACGGAGGTCTGTGAGCTGTGGAGCTGATCACGCACAAGACAGCATCTAATCTGGCTCTCAGCAGTGTAAGGATGGCCACAAGGCTACGAGCCACCGAGGTTTATCAGCCTTCAGAGTCCTTCAGTGAATGCCAAAGGTTCTTCATAGCTAACCAGAGTCCCTGGGTAGCTTAATGGACTCCTGGTTCTATACCTGGGCCATTGCAGGGACTCTCCCCATTGGTGGCCTGGCTGAGGTCGCTGGGGTTCGTTTAAATAGTTCTCGGGCTCCAAACAGGTTCAGCTCTTGACAGTTCAGGTTGGGAGGCACTGTCCCCAGCTTTGACCCCAGAACTTAGGATAGCTCAGCCAGGGCTGCAAAGTGAGAGACCTTGTTTCAAACCAATTAAAAAACAAAAAGCAGCAACCACTAGTGGGTCCAGTTCCCTGATTTAATTTCTAGGTTAACTGTCCAGCTTCCACCGAAGAGCAAAGGGCCCGCAAGTGCTTGGTGTTTGCAAGTGCTTGGCTAAGTACCACCCTTTGATCCGGTTCCCTCCTTGGGAAAACATTAGTACTGAAACGTCCTCATTGCAATTGTATTACATCCTCATTAGAATAAAAAATAAAACATGGCGGGCACTTTGCTATGCATACTAATGCTGATACATAATTTTTAGCCCATTTTCATCCATTCTCAAAAGATTATGAGAGAAACTGAAGCAAGCACTCCCGTTTTTAACAGCCTAAAGGTGTTTTTCACCTCACCTAAAATAGTCCTTACAGGTGTTATAAAAATCTCCAATTTATATTTCCATGTAGACTGTGGTCATTGTTTTTAAGAATATTTTTAACTTTGGTGGATTATTTTACTGATAAATGTGCGTCAAAGCGAGGCACTGAAGAGATGGCTCACTAGTTGAGAGCCCTGGCTGCTCTTCCAGAGGCCCAGGGTTTGGTTTGTGGCACTCACGCGGAGGCTCACAATATTCTGTATACATTCTATATTCAGGCTCTCTGGCTTCTGTGAGCACTTCATGCACATAGTGCACAAACACACATGCAGGCAGAACAGCCATACACATAAAACATAAAAGTGGAGTGTAGCTCAATGAAGTGGCGACAACAGAAAAAAAAAAAAAATAGAGCCCAGATGATGACATATGATGATATATATAAATAAAAATGAAAAAAAAAGTTTACATTTTAGCAACGCGTTAAATAATTTTGAATAATATTCCTCTTCCTATGAGACTTTTCACTAATAGAAAAGTTTATTAAGCTTGACTAGGTGAGTAATTCTGGAGATTACCCCAACAACCGAGACGTCCTTCATTCTTAATTTCTTTATTTTATTTTATTTTATTTTGTGTGTGTGTGTGTGTGTGTGTGTGTGCATGCACCATGGTGAGGATGTGGAGGTCAGAGGACAGCTCTTGGGAGTGAGTTCTGTCCCTCCCTGACGTGGGTCACAGGGGTTGAAGCTGGGTCATGCAGCCTGGTAGCAAGCACCTTTACCCACTGAGCCATCTTGACAGCCTGTCCTCGGCTTTTTTAAACACCTGCCTTCCCTAGCTTACCACCAGCACAATGGCTCTCCCAAGAATGAAAACACCCTTTAAAATCTTCCTCACGTGATTGCCCCCCCCCATACAAACAAGCCGTCAAGGCATGAAAGGGGGCATCCAAAGACACCATTAGCAATGCAGATGAGGGGATCAGAAGGGTGACTCTGAAAATGTGAGGCAAGCGGTGCTCACTTCCTGTTTTTCTTTGTCAATGATGAAGTCTGAAGTCGGAAAGTGAAGGGTTAAGCAGAGGTCTTAAGCAGCAAGGACAAGTCTCAACAGGGAAAGACACTCAGGGGACCTGACCTCAACTTGGACTTGTACAGAAGTCACTGGGCATTTTAAAGGGGGAATGGGAGGTTGTTGAGACAGCTCAGCAGGTAAGAGCACTTGCCACCGAGCCTGACTACCTGAGTGAGCCAATCCCTGGAACCTATGCTGTGGAGGGAGAGAACCAACGCCCACAACTTGTCCCCGGACCCTTACATGTGTGCCACAGTGCGCGCATGCACACACACATAATTAAGGGAGAATAGGGGAGTGGGGCGAGGACAGGCTTCGTAGCAACAGGATAGAGGAATGTTGTGAAGGGCCCCGTGGGATCCCTGCGCTTGTTCAACAGCATTTAAAGGTGTCATGCTCCCACCTTTCCATGAAGTCTGGGTGAATCAGCCATGGTGGTTAATGTCCCAGCAGGACCGAGCAAAGTGATACCCAGTTATTTGGTGACATAGTGTTACTATGTGTCTCCATGACAGCGTTACTAAGGTAAAGAGCCCTGCTTACCAATGTGGATGGACATTACCCAGTCGGCTGAGAGCCTTACTGGAGCCAGGGACAGCAGGAGGGAAAGCATGAATGCAAAGCTCAGCCCTAAATCAATACTGGCACTTCGGAGAATCAAGTTCCAATCCAGCCTAGTTATCCTGGCTCAAAAAAACCACTCTAAAACTGAAGTCTGCCTCCTGGGTCAGCTGTTGTATTGGTTACTCTTCAGTTCCTGTGGTAAAATATCACGACAGAAGAAAGTTAAGAAAGAAAGTAAACCTGGACTAACGGTTTCAGAGAAAGTGTCCACACTGGCAGGGGAGGGATGGCAGTGGGCAGCTGGATCAGGAAGCTAAGGAATCCCTTCTCAGCTACACATAGGAAGCAGAGAGGACAAACTGGAAGTGGATTGAAGCTATAAGCCCTCCAAACCTGCCTGCAGTAACATGCTTTCTCCATCTAGGCCCCACCTCCTAATCCTTCCCAAACCCACCATCAACCAGGGAGCAAGTGTTCGAACACGGGAGTCTACTGAGGCATTTCTCATTCAAGCAGTCACAGCTGATATTGGGAACCTTAGAAAAAGTTGTCCTTCGCTCTTCTATTGCTGTGATAAAATACCATGACCAAAAGCAACTTGAGGAGAAAAAGATCTCAGCTTACAGGTGTAGTTCTTCATGAAGGGGAATTAGGGCGGAAAGCTGAAGGCACTGAAGCAGAACCCATGAATGACTACTGCTTACTGGATTGCTCAGCCTGCTTTCTCATGGCACCCACCTGCTCAGGGCTGGCGCCACCCACAGTGGCTGGCCCTCCCACATTAATAATCAGTCAAGAAATTGCTCTACAGTCTTGCCCTGCAGGCAGTCTGATAGAAGTGTTTTCTCGGTTGTGTCCTCTTCCCATAAAAACACTTTAGCTTGTGCAAGTTGACGAGACAAAAATAAATAAATAAATAAACAAAAACAAAACAAAAAAAACCAAAAACCAAACTGAGCAGAAGAGGAGAGAAAGGCTGTGTGTTGATTGGATGGTGAAAGGAAGCAGCCATCTGGGGTTCATCAGGTTGTCTTCCTATGAGCTCCTCAAAAATTTGAGCTTAAGAAACATTTTTCTTCATGTGTCCCAGCTGCAAGTATTTTGTTATAAAAACAGGAAATGAACCAACACAGAAGTTTAAAAAACAAAAAAGGTTATAGTATGACTCCATTTATTTTAAATTCCAGTACAGTTAAGAGGAATCATTGTATAGATATATCAAATAAAACACCAAGAGAAAACAAAAGTTTTTAATTGTATCAGTAACACTCCACAATTTAAATGGACTGACTTCAAAATAAGTCCAAGAATGAGAGAGGGGAAAAGCAAAACAAAACAAAACTCTACAGGATCGGTGGCAACCTGGAGTAGGGCCATGATGGGAATCAAGTTCCAGCAAGTCCAAGAGAACTTTTATGGACAAAGACTCATCTATGACTGGTGCTGCTACACGACTGTACATGATGACCAACGTTCACCGTGCTGTAGTCTTCAAACAAGAAGGCTTGAAGCTGATTAAGCACCCGCCGCTCCCTCATTAAGAACAGCTGTGCAGTCTCTGGCATCCATGTTGGGCAGCTCACAAATGCCTTAAGTGTGGCTGTGAGGGAATCCAGTGCCCTATTCTGGCCTCCATGAGGGAGGGAGGGAACACATGTGTATGTGTGTGCACGCGCATGCACACACAGAGAGAGAGGAGAGAGAGAGACATTAATTTTTTGTTCCCTCTCTGTCCTGGAACCTTCTCTGTAGATCAGGCTGGTATTGCTTGATCTCTGCCTCCTGAGACTAAAGGCATGCACAACTGTCTGGTGTGCACACATACATGCAGACAAAACACCCATATACATAAAATACATAAATCTTAAATTTAAAAACAAAAACAAAAACAAACAAAAAAACTCCCCAAAGAACCTCTAGCTGGGCAGTGGTGGCACACACCCAGAAGCTGGGAGCAGAGGCAGGTGGATCTCTGCTCTACACATAACTTTCTTTTCTTTTTGTTTAATCTTTTATTTATTATATAGACATTGTTCTATCTGCATGTACACCTGCACGCCAGAAGAAGACACCAGATCTCATTATACATGGTTATGATCCATCATGTGGTTGCTGGGAATTGAATTCAGGACCTTTGGAAGAGCAGCCAGTGCTCTTAACCTCTGAGCCATCTCTCCAGCCCCAACTCTTTTTTTTTTTAAACCTAGCAAATTTGTTACATATAAATATCACACTGATAAAGCTGGAAAAAAGTTAAACTATTACCACCAAAAGGTTGAAAAACTGTAATGTGTAGGTGGTGAGGACAGAGGTCTTTTATTCAGTCTCCTCTCTTCTCCCATTTCTTTCTATAAAAATGCCAGCCTCTCTCCAAAGCCTAGCTCAGGGGCCACCTGCACTTGTGACATTTCCTTGCTAATCCACTGACTAATTATAACTGCCTTCGACTGTGAACCCAAAACACTAGGTGGTCTTCATCTGTCTGTGAGGACCTTGTCTCTCTCACACATACAGAGACTATTATGGACAATGATCTCCTCAGTCTGAGGAGGCATTCTAAACCAAGCCCCCCTCCCAGAGATTTGCCCACCATTCTGCCAGGATCTTTCAAGTCCAACCCACTATGGCAGGTTGTGTGTTCCCCAGATATACGGGAGTCCCAGACTCTCCCGTCTGTGACTGGCATCATTTGCAGAAAAAGGTCTTTGCAGATGCAACCAAGTTACCAACAGCAGGGTGGAGTCAGCCTGGGTTAAAGTGGATTCTGAGTTGGATTGTGTGTCTAAGAGGAAGATTTTAAAGAGAGGCACGGAGAAGAGCAGGTCGTGCAACGACAGGGCAACATTTGCAGCTATGCTCCTGCGGCCAGGGAGGGTTGGACTCCTCCAGGCATGGAGTGGGAGGCCTGGTTTAGGTTTTCCCAGGAATCCTGGGGCAGCCAACCCCGCCAACATTTCAGTTTTTGGTTTCTGGTCTCCAAAATGTGGTGGGAAGAGTCACTAGTGGCTTTTAGGCCGGAGCGCTTAACCTTAAGCCCCAGTCCTCCTTGATTGGGGTCCTGAACACCACACAGATCACACAAACGTATCCCCGCTCGAACATGGAACAAGCAGCAAGAGGAAATGTTGGGTCTGGGGACAGTGTGACTCTGTTTCTCTTGGGACCACCAGCTTCACTAGACAAATGCATTTTCTCAGCACCATGGTACCAGCACCACAGAACAGCATCCAACACCCTCAGCTCTTTCTGCCCACAGTCTTGGAGCCGACGAATCCCAGGGAGCCGAAAGCTGGTTCCATGCATGTCTGTATTCTTGTTTTGTGTTCTCAAGTGTCCATTAACACCCACTTCTCATCTGTTTTCTCTGTCAATACGGATGTGGCTTCTGTCCTCACTGAACTCTGACCAAAGTCTTAGGAATCTTGGGATCTTTGCCTTTGTGTGGCTTGAACTAGTCTTTCATAGCAAGGGAGAGAGAGAGAAAGAGAGGGAGAGAGAGAGAGAGAGAGATTTAAGGCAGAAAGCGATTGGAAGAGGAGGACAAAGAGAAGAGATGGTTTATGATGAAGAACCCTGGTTCCTCTTGCAGAAGACCTAAGCTCTGTCTAGCACCTTCATCTGTCCACTCACAACCGCTGGAACTCCAGTTCTGTGAGATTAGATGTTGTCCTCTGGCCTCTGTGGGCACTGCATTCATGTACACAAACACACACATCCACATAGTTAAAAATTAATAGTAAAATCACTTAACAGAAAGAGAAGGGGGAGAAGGTGGGAAGGAGGGGGAGGAAAGTGAGGAGGAGAGGAAAGAAAAGTGGACAAGAGAAAGATGAACATGACGGAGGAAGAGAAAGAAGAGGTTAAGACTGCAATTTACTGTGCAGCCACAACACAACCAGCCCTGGACATTCTACATACATACATATATTCTATATACATAGGACTCTAAGAACACAGCAAAACAGTCCCTGGTGTGATTATTGTGCGGTTTTCCTCACTGAGGGAGGACAGCCATGACTAAGTACCTCAGCACAGGAGATTCGTAGGATTCTCACTCAGCAGGAACAGCTTTCAGTCTCAGGGTTTAGAAATGTGAGACCAGGGCATTACTGGTCTCCTTGGCTAGTGAGTGGCACCTCTCTAAGTCCCCATCTCCAATCTTACAAGAACACCAGATCTGTGGGGTAAGGTAGGTACATCACTGACTTCCTTTAATCTCAATCTCAATGCCTCATCTCCAAATTACAACATCTTCAGAAATCCATCCTCCTGTCCTGGGGGTGTCAGCATTCAGCACAGCAATTTGGCAGAGGGAGCATATCAAGCCCCTGGTGTCTTGCCATATTTTTACATGGGAAAGGAATGACTGTACCAGGAGCCAGGTGAGTAAGAAGGGAGGAGCCTCTCTCTCCTAAGGACACCCCAGGAGTCCCCGGGGAGATCAAGGACCCCCAGAGAATTCTGTGTCTTCTTCATTCTCTCTGACCACTGAGCATATGGTCAGGGGCTTGGGGTCGTGGGTCCAGAGGCAGAAGAATGGCTGTAGGGGACCAGAAAAGGACAGCCCAGAGAACGAATAGATCAGGGAGCCATTGGTGGCATTGTGAAAGGAAACCTCTCCCGCCTCGTAGTCTAAGGAGATGCCTACCCGCCGGAGGGGCTCTGGAGGAGACAGGCAAGTCCTGGGGTAGGAGAGGGCCTGGAGTTTCTTCTTATAAAACTCCAGTGCCCAGAGGCCATGCTGGGGTGACTTGGGGATCCTTCCTTCCCATCCCAAACTCTCCAGACACACACCCACGATCCAGGCCCTCCTGTCCCCAACCTCCACTTCCCAGTAATGTCTCCCTGCCTCAAACCGTTCTTGGGCCAGGATGCAGGGGTCTTGTTCAAATCTTCTGGAATCGGGGTACAGGTCCTGATCAAATAGCAGCCGCTTCACACTTTTCTGATCCTCAGACACCATGAGTTTGGGACTGGCTGTCTCAGGGTCTAGGGACAGACTCACTATGGAGAGAGGAAATTGTCAGGCACCATGGATAAGGGATCCAAGCTTTGTCTCTCACATCAAGGTTTCCCCTTCATCTCTAGACATCTTTTCTGTTCCCATTTAAACTGTTTTTGTCCCTCCCCTTCAAACAGTGGGGGAGGCAAGGGTGAAGGACACTTGAGTAGCTGTGAGCACTGCCTAAGACAGCTCAGACCAGAGGTTCAGGCTCTGCGTGGGAGAAACACAGACAGGGAGACTGAGCGGCAGAGTCCACCTCCAGCAGACAGACTTGCAGTTCACACCGGCCCCCCACAGCCAGCGCTCTAGATGTGGGCTTTTCTCGGGTTGCCTGTGACTGGCAGGTGCCCTCTAGCTTTGCAGGTTAGAACCCTGGTCCTCAGTGTGAGCAGTGGGAGGTGGGGAAACTTGTAAGAGATGGAGCCTCAACCAATATAAGGGACTCATGAGAGCGTTCTTTAGTTCTCTGGGGACCCTGGTTGGTTCCCACTATGACCCTGATCCCCAGATCCCTTGCTTATTCTGTTTTGCTATCCACCATGATGTGACACAGCCAAACAGCCCTAAGCACATGGTCCACCTGATCTTGGACATTTAGACACCAAAATGTGAGCTGAACAAACATTTTCTTATGCATCACCCAGCCTCGGGTATTTTGTTTCAGTCTTGGAAAAAGGGCAAACCCAAGCTTCAAGCTCCTGTCTGTCTAGTTCCCCAAAGGAGGCCGTGTCTATTTCCCAGAATTATCTTGTGAAGAATAACTAACCAAGGAATCTCTCAGTGCTGAAGGGTTTCCACTGGGAGGATTGTAGTTGGGAAATCCCCACTAAGACATTTTCTCCATTGCATGACACAAAGGCAGAGCCTCAGAGCAGAGCTTGGCACACAGGTCAGGTCCACTCACCATGGAAGGACTCAGCCTCATCACCAGCTCCTGGATCTTCTTCTTCCTGACTTGTTTTATGCTTTTCTTTGTAATGTTTCCCAAAGGCACAGGCGATTGCTGCCAAGACTAGCCCCAGTACTGTGAGGATGAAGGGCAGAGACGATCCCCTTTCCATCGACAGAGGCCTTCTCCTCGGGGAGTCTGGGGAGATTCCAGGTCATCAGTAATAACGGGGGGTAGGGGGTGTCTTTGTTATACACACACACACACACACACACACACACACACAGGGACGCATGCATCCAGGCAGTGTGTAGTCTTGGGGAACAGATGCCATTCTCTAGTGCCTACCCTCCAGCACACCTGGCCCCCGCGAAGCCCGCACACTTGCTGACCCTGGTGAGTCTTGCCTGCTCATTCCTGTGAGGTTCCCCTTATGGACTTTCATTCCTGGGAAAGTTAGGACTATAAGATGAGGTATGTAGAAAATCCAGGGGCCAGAGAGACATTTCAGTGGCTAAGGGCTCTGCTGCCCTTCTAGAGGGCCCAGGTCCCATTTCCAGCGCTCACATGGAGGCTCACAACCATCTGTGTCTCCATTCCCAAGGGCTCACACAGCACACTTACACCCTCTCAGTAACACACTCATACACATAAAATAAAAAGAAAGAAATCGGGTTTTATTCTGTTTTGTTGGTTTTTTTGAGACAGTTTTTTTTTTTTTTTTTTTTTTCTGTGTAGCCCTTGCTGTCCTGGAACTCACTCTACAGACCAGGCTGACCTTAAACTCACAGAGATCCACCTGCCTCTGCCTCCTAAGTGCTGGGTTAAAGACGTGCCCCCCACCACCATGGAGCATACATCAATTTTTGTTTTGTTTTGGGTTAAAGAAAAGAAAATCTACGCACTTTCTGATTAAATTTTCCATCAACTGAAACTTCTCTAAAAAAAGTCTATTAAAACATCAGCAACAAGCAACAGAAAAGTCAACAACAGGGTTTATCTTTCTTGCTTCCCTAGCGGATCTTCATGCATCCCAATTGCTACTTCTTGGAGACTAACATCCCTGTGACCCTCTTGGCCAGACTGTCGGGAAGGTCTTCTCTGGCTCTGCTCACATAGTCTTCTCCTAGCATCCCCACCACCCAGGACCTGAACTCCTGTGCCAGTGGCTGTGATGGCAGAACTGGACAGGTACTCACCAAGCAGGTAAGTCGTAGTCACATTCTTCTCAGGGAGGAGGGGGTTGGAGATGGAGCAAGTCAGGCCCTCCACAGCCCTGTCCTGGAGAGTCACAAAGGATGCCACAGTAATGTCAGGGGCTGAAGCCAAGACGTGAGTCTCAGCAGGCACTGGCTGTCGTTTGAGGTCCAGCCACTGGACCTCCGGCTCTGGGAACCAGCCTGATGAGATGCACACCGCCTGTATGCCTCTGTCATGGCTGTCAGCCACTTGGATTCTGGGTGATGAGCCCCATGCTGAAGGAAGAGATACCAGCTCAGATCCTGTAGCTACAGTTGCTTTTATAGGGGGAAGGGATGTCTTGCAGGTGTTTAGTTAAGTTCTGTGAATCTTCATAGACCACCTATCTGTGTGATTATATTACTAACGCAGCACCTCAGTTCCAAATAAAGCAGTCAAGAGAAACAGGGCAGGTTTATGGAAAAAAACCAAAGTTCCCTACTAAGTGTGAGAATGAGAAAGGAGCTAGGGGTCTGTCTAATCAGAAAGAACAAATTCTGCTCACCTGTGAAAACTTCTCCATATCCCCGATCTCAATCTCCCTCCCCATCTCCCTGCTCTTCTCTCCCACTTTCCTCCTTCCCATCTGTTTCAGCCTCTCTTTTTGTCTTCCTTCCTGCTTCTCTGTTATTTCTCTCTGTTCCTACCTTCCCCATTTTTCTGTCTCCTGCTCATTCTGCCTTCCTGTTTCTCTGCCTCTCCATCTCAGTTCTGTCTTTCCACCTCCCAGCTGCCCCTCCCCCCAACCCTATGCATCTGTGCCCTTTCTGGTACAAGCGTGTAATGGGAAACAGCTTTCTGTTTAGGACTAACTACGTCCTGGGAACACAGGATACACAGAGCCTGTTTGAAAATCTCTTTGCCTGGAGGCAGATGTCACCAAAGCTTCTCCAGCCTTTGGCCTCAGGAGGCCGTGGTCTGCCACTGTGGCTGATGCTGAGAGAAGCCCCCAAGCAGAGTACAAGACCCCCACACCAGCCCTCACCTGCCACCTTCAGCCACAGGGTGGCCTGGCTGTGGGATGTGTGTTCTTTGAAGACACAGTGATAAATCCCATTATCAAATATGGTGATGTTGTGTATCTTCACAGAGGCCTCTCCCCTGGCCATATGGTTGCCAATGAACGTGGTCCTTCCCCTGTATTCCTCCATCTGCTCTTCATGCATGTCCACCCCATTCTTGTACACGTACACAGCTTGGGAGGGCCTGTTCCTGTACCACCTCAACTCCATGCCCTCGGCGCTAATGTTGGGTGACAGTTTGCAAGGCAACTCTTTGTCTTGCCCGACTATGGCCAGAAGTGGGTCAGGAGGTCCAAGGACACGGAAATCTGATTTTCCTTAGAGATGCAAATGGAAGGGCTAGGTTAGGGCACATGCAGAAGGCAAGGGCTCCCCTTGGGCTCTCTCTTCCCCTTTGAGAGTTCCCTTAGTCCTCAGCTTCAACCAGAAGCTTTGGCTTGACTCTGGGTACCCCTTGGATGAGAAATGCGATGCTGTCCTACCGTTCCCAGAAGCCAGGAGCTGCAGGAAGATGAAGGGAACCAAGAAACTTGTCAGAGTAGCATCTGCTTGGTGTGGCTTTGCCATATCTATTGGGGAAACATTATATATGGTGAGTAAGAGACATCTCAGACATGGTGAAAGAGAAGCTAGGAGTCTAACCGGAAAAAGGAGACACAGCCTTGGAGAGAAAGCTGCTCCTTCACACACCACATGAGTTCTTAGTCCTAGAAACAGGGTCATTTTCCACAGACTCCACCTGCAGAATCCTGCAAATGGCCCTGTATTCCAGTAAGCTGCACTCCAGCACCTACTCTTGTGTGAGTTTCCAACCCAGGCTCCTGCTCTTTGCACACACATGGAGAAAAACTAGGTCCAACAGGAAAAGCTCAGGCCATCAGGACCTTTCACACCCTCCGCTGTCCATTTGCCCCGAAAGAACGTCTTCAGCTAGGCTAAGAGGATGCAGCTCCCTCCTTGGCAGGGGTGAGCATCCCAGAAAACTCAGTAATCTGGGGTAGTTAGCACAATCTGTTTAGAGAGCACATTATTGGGAACTGGACGGCCAGGTCTAAGAGGCCCTTCCTGATACGGCCTTAGGCAGCCCTTCATACCTAGTATGTCATGTCTCACCTCTACGAGGGCTCTCCTGTGTTTTGTTACCTGCTAGGACAGCCGCAGGCTCTCCCTGACTGTTGAGCACAGGAGAAGTCCAAACTAAAACATGGAGGGGTGCCATTAAACAAGATGACATTCACCTACCTCAGTTCACTGCCTGCTTTCCAGGTTCTGATGACTTTGAGGGAATTGGTTTGGTTCCCCGAAGACTGTAGACAGGCCACAATCCAAGTAAGGGAGCTTATCTACTGTAGGTGCGACGGGAAGGGAGCCTAGAAGCCAAATACTAGATGAGCTCACCAGCTTCTTGTTGAGCCTTGTTACTGCATCAGAAAATAACCAGCTCTCACCTTTGGGGCCGCTGCAACGGAGAAAAGCCAATCTTCCTGAGGGGCATGGCCAGCTGTACTGAGCGTGTAAGATAAAGACACTGGGAGCAGGGATAAGGAAAGGCACCGAGATGGGGGAGGTGGCCCGTTGGAGGGTGGCAACGTAGCCAGCTTGGGGCCATCAGGAGCCCAAGGGGAGGACGTAGACCGTTGGTGCTGGATCCCAGCCAGCTGTAGCACTGTGGAGTTCAGATAAACTTGCCTGGCTACTGAGACCTTCAGGACATTGGCCCCTCTGCCTTTGGGATTGTGACATTGCTATTGAAAGTGGCCTGATTCTGACAGTGGCTGTGGAGACTCCTTTCCAAAAATCCAAGCCAAACCTTTCTCACCTTTTCCTTGTTCACCACCATGGGAAACTCATGGAAGCTTCTCTTGAGCTGCTGTTAAACCTGTCACTTAGTGAGGTAGTGGGCCAGGCTGTATTTGGCCTAGTTTTCCTGTTTATTGACTTCAAGGTCTGGTGTTCCTGGGGGCTGTGGGTGAGAAGGAGCTCCCAGGGAGGGCCACCTGGCCCTGGGCAGGATGGAGTGCTCTTGTAACTCAGCTGGTGGTACAGGACTCAGGCGTTCTGGGCCGAGAGCTATTGAGAAAGTCCAGCCTCAAGTCCTTCTCTGCACAACTCTTTGCAGCGCACCCTCTAGGGAACAAGTTATTTTATATACACATATGAAAAGGTACCACATGTGTTAGCTAGGCAGCCATGCCAGTGGAAGCTCACCTCACTTGTCCCTGGGAGTCAGGAAGGACTTACGGTTTATCAGGCTAGAGTAAGCTCCCTCCCAAGCAGCCATGACGGAAAACTGAGATCCCCCTCCAGAAATTAGAAAGAACTACTGCCTGAAGCTTCCCACCCCTGGAAAATTGCACTCATAGGAAATGACTCCAGTGTGTAAAAATGACAGGTGCACTCCATGGTCACTGCAGCTCTATTCTTGATAGCCAAGAGCCATTCAATAAGTCCATGCTATTGAAGGAGGAAAAGACAGGCAGTGGGGAACTGCCACCAGGAAAGAGTGAAACCTGCTGTCTGCAACAATACGGACAGGGCTGGAGACGGTTATGCTATGTAAAAATGAGCCCAGCACAGCACCATTCACACACGGAAGCAAAAATGTTGATCTCAGAGACCGCTGAGTTTGGGGACAAAAGGGGAGAGACAAAAGGAGCTGGTCGATGGATGCTGAGTTAGGAGTTAAATGGTAGCAGGAAGCCCTGGTCTGTGGATGCACAGAGGATCTATCTTGGTGACAGACAGCAATCTAGGACAAGGGCTGGAGAGGTGGCTCAGTGGTGGGCAGTACTTGCTGCTCTCCCAGCATCCAAGTAAGGTTCCCAGGACTCCTGGTGGACGGCTCCCAGACACCTGTAACTCTGGCTCTGGGGGACCCAACACCTCCGGCCTCTGTGTGCGGCTCTCACCCACACATATGCATCATTTACGATAAATAAAATTTCCTTTTAAAAAGAGATGTGACAAACGTTTGAGGAGGTAGATGTTTGCCCTGGTTTAGACGTTACACACGTGTGCATTATCAAAACATCACAAGTACCCCATAAACATAATCATAATATGCCATGTACAAATAAATTTATTTATCCTTATTGTCATCATGTTAAGTTTCTTAAATTTTTTTTTTTCCTGTTCCTCTTGCCTCCGCCTCTCAAACGCGGGGATTTCAGGCGTCCACTGCCTACCTTACAGTAGGTCTGCTGCTGCTTCCCCCAGCTCCACGGGAGGCAGACTTAGAGCGCGCCCCGGTCTGCTACTGGCCCAGGCTTTCGTGCACTACCCCTGAGAGACCCCCAAACCAGCGGGGACCCAAAAACCTTCGGAGCCACCCAGCCACCTCCCTAAGCTGTGAAGTTTAAGTCAAAGAGCATAAAAGGCTCCACCTAGTAGGAATTCAGCTAAAAATGCCATGATAAGAGACGGGGTGAAAATGGGTGTGGAATTGTTGGACTGCATAATGGTTTTGGGGTTTTATTTTAAGGCGCTGAAAATATTTTCAGATTAGGTAGAGGTGGTGGTTGGAAAATATCGCGAATGTCTTAAGTGCCAACGTGGTTTCATTTATGCTATGTGAATTTAGCTTCAACAGAAAAGAAAAGACTAAGAGAAGAGGGAAAGAGGAGGTGAAGTGAAAAGTGGCACACGCCACTTTCTGTCTTGAAGAAATTAATAAAAAGTAAAAACAGAAAACAAGTCTGTTTTGCTCAGTGGAATTTCTAGCTCTTGGCGCCCTCTGCAGGAGGTTGTGTGTCAGTACATCTGCATGTCATTGATGTTTTTTTGTTTTTGTGTCCTCCAACCCCCACCCCTGGGGGGGTTAAGTTCTCTTTGGCTCTCCCCATTTCCACCTGCAGCAGCTTTGTTCGTAAGGCCCAGAGCAGGGCTGGTGGGAGGTTGGTGGTCCGAAGTCTCTTCTCTCCAAGGTCTTCCGAAAGTGGTCCCCAGGCCTGTGGAGTTGTGTAGCCCTTCTCAGAGCAGCCTCCTCACCGGGGAAAGTGTCCTGTTCCTGAGCTGAGCCTAGGGTCCTCAAATGCTGCCCTTGGTCCTTGCTACTGTCTGTTTGGAGGACCTCCAGAGTGGGTCCTTCTCGGCTTGCAGGAGTCTCACTGTGCTGTATGCCCCGTCGCCTCATACACGGCAAAGATTACTCAGGGATCTTCAGGACCCTGCTGACCCTCCACCGACCCACAGCGGGAAGTCATCCAGGGATGCCGAAAAAAGTTCATTTGCTCTCCTAGTAAAGAATTAAAGGCAGGGGGGAAAACTGTTGCTAGACAGTTACTGGACTCCTGGGGAGTCCAGGAGAAGCCACCACATGACACCCCCCAAAAAAAGCCCTAGGATAGGCAAGCTGAAAATCTAGCAGCGGCCTAGAGGATGAAGGTGGAGGAGAGAAGTTGGGAGAAAGGCCTTGCCGTTGAGATATGCTGGCCCTGTGAGAAAAAAAAAAAAAAATCTTTTTCAATCAAAGGTAGCTAGCCCACCAAGGGCCAATATTCCATAACCCTCTTGCACCTTTAATTTCCCCAGGTAGGTAAAACTCCTGCATGCTTCAGGGAGAAGGTTGCTGCTGAGTGAAATGATGGTGCACACAGCAGATATTATATAAAAGAGGTTTATTGGATGGAGATGAAGAGAGAAGGAGAGAGACATGATAGGGGGAGGGGAGAAAGCAGGCCAGAGCAAGAGAGCGCAAGAGCCAGAGAAAGAGGGGAGGTAAGAGTCTATTTATAGCTCCTGGGCAGGTCTACCTGGCCAGCAAACGCTGGATGACATCACGGTTACTAGGCAACCGAGAAGCAGGCTGCAGGAATACTAACAGAGACAACTGTGTAAATGTCACCGAGATTTAGTGGGAGAAACACAGGTGGGTGGCTGTCTCTGCTCAGCAGGGAAGCAGCAGAGAATGGGACTGGAGACCTTCGGGGGTAAGGAAGGAGAGGAGTTTACCAGGATCCCAGGTCCTGAGCCTGGCCTATCCCTGAGGCCTTTAGAGCGCTCTGAGGGCGGAGCCTAGCGGTGGGCGGTCCTCGGGGGCGGGACCTGGCCCCCAGGGGGACCCTCCAGGGGGTCAGTTAAAACCAATGCAGTCAGGTTGTTTGTTTTTATTTTTCAAATGTGAATTCCAGGAATTTTTGAATGACGACATCCCTCGCATTTTTGTTTGTACTCTGCATCCTCTTTGACCGACGGTTCCCCTTAGATTTCTATCAGCTTCTCTGTTCAAAGCCCTAGGGCCAAAAAATCAGAGAAAGAAACAGAGATCAAAGAAAAAAACCTAAGAAAATGGTGACGGAAATGTAAAAATAACTGTCTTTTTTTTTTTTTTTTTTTTTTTTACATTTGTGAATAACATTCCTGTGTGGAGTTCGTCATTCACGTGACTTTTTGAACCCACCTCGAGTGACAGCTTCGGACAAGGGGAGAACAGCGGTCAGCTCCTGTGAGCCCAGCACCTTGCGGCTGAGGCGGAAGGACTGTCATGAGTTCAAGGCCAGCGTGGGTTTCACAGCCAAGACCATGTCTCAAAAAAAAAAAAAACAAATTACAAAACAACAACAACAGAAAAAAACATTTGCAGCTGCCACTATCCAGGGCTTTCTGCCTTACTCAGTCGTGGATTGGTGCCATCTGCGGTCACTCAAGACGGGATGGGGGCGGGGACCGGGGCGCCATCCAATCAGGCACGCCCGCCGGGCTCGGGGGCGGGCCCTCTCGGGTTTGCTAGTTCGCGGGTCTTTGTCTCACGCCATCTTTGCACTTGAGCGGTCAGATGAGCCGGTCCGTGGGGCCGCCTCGGGCCTGTCAGCTGCAGGAGGCGGCCGGGGGCGCCATGGTGAGTGCTGCCCGCGGGAGCCGGCGGGGCTCCTGGTTTCCTCCGCTGGGCCGGGTGCCCGCGGCCCGGCCCCGGGAGGCCTGCGCGGGGCCGAGTTCCACGGCTTCGCTTGCCCTCGGTCTGGACGTGGCCGAGCCTCCGCGCGCCCCGACGCTGCTGGGGGACCTGTTCTCAGCCGCGGTCCACGGCGCAGTAGCGGCCGGGTCTGCGGTCCCGTCGTCTGGCAGCGACGGCCCTGGGTGCTAGGGCGGCCCGAGGGGTGCGCTGAGCCTCCCCGTCTCAGCGGGGGTCTTCCCGTGTTGGCTTGCGTGGAGGGTGTAGTGAGCGGGGGACGTGCCTCTTGCACACCTCACTCGGGTCCTTTGCTGTAGTTAAGTTTCTGCTCCCCGTGTACCGGCCCGATGCATCCGTGCACACCGCCTTCCCTCTTCTCCGTGGCACTGACGGTTGCCTACGCTGATAAACACAGCTGGCTGTGTGAGGCCCTCTCCAGAGGTTACATGCCGATGGCTCTGGCCCCATGGATAGATTGCTCCTTTGATGAGTCCACGGTATGATAATGCGTTCCTGGGTGGTGCTGAAAAGTAGGAATTGGAGCAGAGTTGTGGGAACTCAGTCACAAGGGTGACCGTGGCCATCCGGAGAATCCGCACTTCTTTTCGAGGGTTAGAAACGTCACACGCCATTTAAAATCCCCCATCTCCCTTCACTCTGTAAAATCTCAACTAGAGCTTGCAACAGCTAGTAGGCTAAATCAGAATCCCTGCATCTTTGGTCTGTAGCAAATAGCTTACATCATATCCCACGGAGTTTGTAAGTTTTAAGTTGATGTTATTGCAAGCGTCTTCCTAAGACTTTTTCACAGGTGTCAGTGGGTTGGGGTTCGGGCTGGTGCTATGTATTGTCATGCTGATTACTGCCCTCCAAGATCTGGTTGCTGCCCAGGTGAGCATATTCTCACTACACCTGTCCTTGATATGTAAACCTTGCTCTGCCTAATTTAGAGTTGATTGGTTAATTAAAAAAAAAAAACACAAAACAATGCTGAAGCTTGGGATTTGGCAGAAGAGGAGTTTGGGGTTCCTAGGCCTGGGATTGGACGACCAAGAGGGAAGACGTGAGGGAGGACAGAAGGTGAACAGAAGGATGCGCCCTGATGGAGCAGATTCAGCCCAGGAAGGACAACTTATTGGCCAGTAATGTGGGTTGTGTAGCTGAGAGTTAAATAATTTAGAGGGTTGAAATCTGTCCAACTCCAATGCTTTAAGCTTGTAAAAGAAATCGTAGTCTGTCTGTGTCAATGATTTTGGAAGCCAACGGGGTTGAAGAGAACTGTTGCCTTATTTATTAGCCTCTTACAGGGAGGTTCTTGGTTGATGTTTCAGTTTTGTAGACAGGGTCTTGCTCTGTAGATCAGGCTGACCTCAAACTTGAATCCTCCTGCCTCTGTCTCCCAAGTGCTGGCCTAGCAAACCTTTTCTGGGAAGACAGGGCATCCTTATTCCGTTTCCCCTCAGCTCTTGTGCTGCATTGTAGGTTAAGAGACTTGCATGTTATCATGAGGGGAAGACTGTTCTGAATTCATTTTTGCTGGGATTCTTTTAAAAATGGCTCATTGGTTAAGAGCACAGACTTTTCTTCCAGAAGACAAGGGTTCAATTCCCAGCATCCAAAAATGGCCTCTCACAACCATCTGTAACTCCAATTCTAGGGTATTCAAGGCCTTCAGGCCTCTGTGGGAACTGTATGCATGTAATACACATACATACATGCAGGCAAAACACCTTTATGCATAAAATAAAATAAATAATAAGATCACACCCCTACCAATGGAACAGTGCATACAGTGAAATACACTGATGTATTTTTAAATATTGAACTTTCCCTTATTCCTAGAAAGAGTATTTAAGAATCTTTTCAAGTTCCATTCTCTTCCTCAGTCACTGAATGTTGATGTGTCTGCAGATTCTGTCCTTTTGTTTATACAATCCATTGTCTTCATATGACTGAGGTCCCACTGTTAGCTAAGTCCTTATTTTCCTGTTAAAAATTGTTTTTTTGAGTGCAAGGCCCTAGATCCACTAGCTGGTTGGATGTCCCCTCATATCTGATCACAGAAACTTTGGACATGTATGTTTAGTTGGGCATGGTGGTACATGTGCCTATAGTCCCGGAACCCAGGAGGCAGGAGGATCAAGGCCAGCCTTAGCCACACAGAGTTTGGGGTCTAGTCTGAACTACATGAGCCACCTCAAAAACAAACTAACCAGCCCCACATTTAAGATCCATCTATTACCCATCACATTCATTGTACTTCCCCTCAGTTTTTACAAAATTACTTCCTACTGAGCTGATTATGTACCCAGTCTGGAAGTATTTATCTTTCTTTTACCTCAGGCACAACTTTTTTTTTCTTCATTTTTCTAGGATGAGTTTTTTGTTCTCTGTTTGTGTGTGCTTTTTTTGTTTGCTTGTTTTTGGTTTTTTTTGTTTGTTTGTTTTTAATTTTACGTGGGGCCTTACTATGTAGCCCTGGCTGGCCTTGTTCTCAGCAGAAATCTGCCTACCTCTGTCTAGACTGCTAGAATTAAAGTCATGCACCACCACGCTTGGTTGTATTCTTTTGTTTGCTTTTCTTTCTCTTTCTTTTCTTTTGTTTTGTTTTTGTTTTTTAAGACAGGGTTTCTCTGTGTAGCCTTGGCCGTCCTGGACTCCCTTTGTAGACCAGGCTGGCTTCGAACTCAAAGCGATCCGCCAGCCTCTGCCTCCCTGAGTACTAGGATTACAGGCGTGCACCACTGAGCCTGGCTACGTTTTTGTTTTTGAGATAGGCTCTCCTGCAGTCCCACCTGGCCTTAGCTGAGGGTCTCTGTTCTTAATGCTGTATTTCCTGCTGCAGGTAATTGTGTGTGGCCTGCTTGCTTCCCTCACTTATTCTTATTTGCCTCGTTCTCTGTCCTCCTTTCCTGGGATGGTTTTCAAAATGCAGACCTTAAGATTTAGGGGGCAAATATAAGTATTATTGTAAAAATATAAGTACTGTACTGTACTTGAGTTGTTGGAGTTAGACCAAGTTTTTAAACGCAGAATCAATGGGTGGTCAGTGACCTGATCATGTAGCTCTATCGCTCTCCACTTCTTATTCTTTTCTTTTTACTTTTTCTTACTTTCTCTTCTTTTTTAAAGTGTGTGTATGTGCACATGTGTGCTTGTGTGTGTATATATAAGTGTGTGTGTGTTACTGCAGATTGGATGAAGCCGGGGCCTTGCACATGTTTTACTGCATATAATTTATCCATTCTTGCTAGGAACAGAAAATTCCTTAGTAGTAGTCTTTTTTTTTTTTCCTTTGAGTTACTAAATTAAGTACAGATGCAAGATGTTAGTGATTTTTCCCCCTCCCAAGATGCAGCCTGTGTGAGACACACGAGAGCACACGCCCGCATGGTTGCCTTCTGAGAGGCCCAGAAGCTTGGGCTGAGGAGAGTTCTTTCACTACAGGGGCTGGTGTCATTTGAGGATGTGTCTGTGGACTTCTCCTGGGAGGAGTGGCAGGACCTGGATGCTGCTCAGAGGAAGCTCTACAGGGACGTGATGCTGGAGACCTACAGCAGCCTGGCGTCCTTGGGTGAGTGACAGTCCCCGGCAGTATTAGAAACACTCCCTTTGTTAATCAGAATGGTAATCATGTCTGAAGTACACTCATACTCAGTGTGTGTGTAAACCTTCCTCCAGAAGTTGGCAGGCCTATGCAGACATATCACATCTTTATATTGAAAGCCTTTAAATGCTGTATTAGCTCTTATGGGACATTTAAGCATTGCAGTCGGGGTCATGCGTCTGTGCTATAGAAAACTGACGGTTATATTGCTGTCCATCTGTACCCTGCGAGCACTAACCATCTCCCTTCTTCCCTCCCACTTTTCTAGGCTGTTAGCCACTCTTGCCTGTTTCCTGTGAACACAACTTTGTCTTCCACATTCTAAGCAAGGATATGTGACGTTTGTCCTTTCGTGTCTGACTTACTTAGCAAAACATCCTTCACTTTCAACCCAAAATAATTTTCAGGTCTCTTAGTGAATAATACTTCCGTATGCATAAACACCTTTTTAAGTTGAAGGCAAGCTCTCATGTAGCCTAATAACCTTGAACTCATGATCTTTAAAATACTGATTTTATTTTTAAAAAATATGTACACAGTAGGTGCACCTATCATAAAGGTAGTTCTATTTCTAGTTTTTTGAGGAACTTTCATACTGTTTTTCATAGTAACCTTTTTTTTTTTTTTTTTTTTGAGACAGGGTTTCTCTGTAACAAGCCTTGGCTGTCCTGGAACTCAATCTGTAGACCAGGCTGGTCTTGAACTCACAAGAGATCCACCTGCCTCTGCCCCCAGTGCTAGGATTAATGGTGTCTACCACCACCACCTGGCACACAGTAATTATTTTAAATTCCCAACAGCAGTGTAGGACAATGAATGTATCTTTCTATGTGTCCTCATCAGTATTGTTTGTGGTTTTGGTAATATTCTAGCTGCAGTGTAGTGATACTTCAGCTAGATATGGCTGAAGTGGTTTTGATTTGCACAGATATTGACTATTGATGGGTTTCTGAGTTATTTTTTATGCCTTTGGGAAAATAATCTATTCAAGTCATTTGCTCAGTTTTTAATCAAATTATTTTCCTTATGTATTCCAGAAGTTAGCCTCCTGTATAGTTGCAGACATTTTCTTTCATTGTGTAGGTTGACACTTCACTCTATCTTTTGCTTTTCTTTATTATTATTTTTTGTTGTTGTTGTTGTTCATGAAATCCCAGTTGTCAGTTTTGGCTGTTGATGGCTGTGGTTTGAAGTCATGCCACAGTCTTTGGGCTGGGTGTGATTGTGCATGTCTGGGTTCCATTACCTTGGCAGTTGAGGAGGAAGCATTCCTTGGGCCTGGGACTTCCAGACCTACCTGGCAACCTAGGGAGGCCAATCTCAAAAAGGAAATAAAATCTTAGAATTGATAGTCAGCTTCCCTGAATTTTATTGCACTGGTTTCAGATCTTGCATTATGTCTTTGATATATTTTAGTTAGGTTTCTGAACATGGTAAGAAATGGGAGTTCTAATATTTTTCTGTACACAAGAGCATATAGTTTTTGCCCCAGTTACTGAAGAGAGCTTCCTTCCTAAGTGTTCCTGCTGCCTCTGGTGAAAACCAGTTGGCTGTGATAAATGGATTTGCTGTTTCTCTGTTGTTCTGTTTTCCAGTTTGTTTACTTTTATGCCAGTATTGTGCTGTCTTACTGTCTTACTGTGTACTATTGCTATATAGTATGTAATGACTGATCCGCTTTGATTTTCAAGAATGCTTGGACTGTCTGTGTCTTTTGTGTTTCTCTAGGAAGATTAGGACAGGCTTTTTTCTAGTTCTGGTAAAATGCTGTTGATAATTAATAAGGATTGCATTGCAGTGGTCAGTCAGTCTGAGTAGTATGGACATTTTATCGATAGTGAGTATTTCCATGACAATGAGATCTTCATTTGGGGGTCCTCATTTTCATTCATCAGTGTTTCACATAACGTTAATACCACATATAGGTGTGTGTGTGTGTGTGTGTGTGTGTGTGTGTATGTGTATGTGTTGTGTGACCAATGTTTATTAAGGGAGATGACGGACAGAAGAGGTTTAGTCCTTGGTTCCAATGTGCCAGGAAGTTGATCGGCTCCTCCAACTTCTCTTGGCACCGCTGTGTATCTTCACCCACTTTGGGATGAGCTTAAGTGTCCTTGGACACACTGCAGAAATCTGTACATCCCCCAAAAGCTTTGGTGTGATTACTGACACATGAGCACTGTCAGCCATGCCTGGGCTTGTTCACATTTTTTCTCACTTTGTGGACGGAGACGAGGCCAATAGCCACGGAATTTCCTGCAGCCATGTTGCTGCCCTTCAGGGGGAGCTACAACAGGAACTCGTAATTTTTAGTGTAATGGTCCTTAATGTACTTGGTTTTCATGTAATGTTTGAATAGTATTACTGTCTTTCCATTTCATTAAAGAGATTACTGGATAGGGCTGGCCAGACAACCCAACTGAGAAAATTCTCCAGTGAAGCTCTGTGTGGTCCCAGGTTTTCTTAGTAGACTTTTTAAAAATTATTATTATTGATTCAAATGTTTTAATACCTGGTCAGGCTGTATTCTCGTGGTTGAATTTGGGTAGCTTATGCATGACCAGCAAGTTACCTGTTTCTTTTAGATTTTTCAGCCTCAGTTTGGTCATGTTCATTGTAGTTGCTTAAAGGTACTTTGGACTTCTGTGTACCATTGCTTGTGATGTTTTTATTTTATTTTATTAAAAAAAAATTGTTCAAGGGTTAGGTTTATTTTTCTCTTTTTGGTGCAGTACACATTTCTTGCAGTACTGCTTTAGATGCAGTTTTAACATTTGTTCCAATAAATTTTTAAATTTGTATTTTGCTGTCTAACTCATAGTCTTCTAGTTCGGTGTTTAATTTCCATATACATATATATATATTTAGCTAATGATGATCTTTTTACTTTACTTTGTACTCAGAAAGGACATTATGAATTCAGGGTTTTTGCTTATGTTTAAACTTGTTAAGACTTCCTTTGCTTCCTAACACTTTCTGTGTCCTAAAGAGTAATGTGTGCCCCGTGAGTTGTGAGATAATACTGCTCATACCCTGTGGGGTCTGTTGGGCTCTTTGGTCCATCGTGTGCTCTGATTCCAGTGTTTCTTTGTAAATTTTCTGTAAAAATAGCCTGCCCTTTGGTGAGAGGGGCTGCTGCAGTCCTCGGAGACGGTTGTGCTGCAGCCTGCCTCTTCTGTTTGGCAATGACATGGCCTCTACAAGTTGGTGCCCAACACTGTGTCTCTTTACACGCTACTTAACATTCCTTCTATCACTGTAGAGTGATCTTTTTACAGGTTTTGATTCAAAGTCTGCTTGAATTCTGGCTGCTTTGGGTTCTCGTTTGCATGCGGTGGCAATCCCTTCACATTCAGTCCGCTTGCCTCCTCCCTAGTAAATGGTTCTCTTCTGCAGCTTGTCACTCAACCTGGTATCTTCATCTACTCAGTGTATATATTTACTGGGAAATAGTGTTGCTGCGTATGAGAATATTTTTTTATACTTGAAGACATGTATCTGACATTTTTTTGGTGGCTATTTTCTGTATTCTTTTTTCCTCTGGGTTAATTTTTTATGTTTAATGGTTTTCTGTATTGATACACTTTCATATTTTTCTTTTGTGTACCTTGCTTTATTGTTTAAGTTTTATGTTCATGTGTTTTAATAATGGTATGTTATTCATTCACTTATTGTATAACATCTCTTAAGCATGTATATTAATTAGGTAAGGAGTGGTTTTCAACCTATGGATCTCAATCATTTTTTGGGGGGTCAAGTGACCCTATCTCAGGGGTCACTTAAGACCATTGGAAAACACAGATATTTACATTACAATTCCTAAAAGTAGCAAAATTATAGTTTTGAAAACCAAGAGAATAATTTTATGGTTGGGGGTCACCACATATGAACTGTATTAGAGGTTACAGCATTAGCAAAGCTGAGAATCACTGTCCATAGAGGAACAGAACATCAGTGTGTGAGTCCCTGTGTGTGTGTGTGTGTGTGTGTGTGTGTGTGTGTGTTAAAGGAAATTATTAGAATAACTTAACTGCTGATAGAGAAAGGTAGGCAGACAATGACTATCTATGTACTGGAAAGCCTGAGAACCCAGCGGCTTCTTAGTCCACAGGGCCAGACACCTCCACAGTCTCAGTCTAGTGGTTAAAGCCTGAAAGAATCGTGGAGACTTGCTGGCTTCAATCCACTTTGGAAACTGAAGAAGCTAGAGTCTCATATCAGGAAGGGATGACACTAGCAGCAGAGGTGAACACACCAGCAAGGAGTACAGACAGGCAAGCAAACAGCGTGGCTTCCCCTTGGACCCCACTCTGTCTGCAACACTGACAGAAGATGCTGTTCGCCAGGTGAGGGTCTTGTTCCCCTCTGTCAATCATTCCCGGGAGTCCCACACAGACCCATGCAGAGGCTTGCCCCTTATTGATTCCAGACCTTATTAAGCTGACAGGATTTATCACCACAAGCTGATCTAGTGGTGGCGAATCCCTTCAACTTTTGTTTTGGAAAGGCCAGTTCTCGGTGTTTGAAAGGTAATCTCTCCACAGTGTTGTAGGTTGGCAGTGTGTTCTGGTTTTGTTTAATTGAAGTCTATCTGCCTCTTATGCCATTCCTTAGAGTCCTCTTCAATTCTGGTGTCCTCTAATGCATGTTTTGCTTTTGACAGTCTGATTATATGTCAGAACTTTTTTTGGGCAAATCTCTTGGATCTAGATGTTCATATATCTCTCTTGACTTTGGCTTTTTAAAAATTTGGTTTGTGTATGTGTGTGGTGTTTGTGCTTATGTGCATTACTGTGTGCAAGTTCATACACATGTGTGTGAACATTGGAGGCCAGAGGAAAAGATGATGTTACGCATATTCCTGTCTGTCTTTATTCTCTTCTATCATAGTTCCAAAATCAACTTGAGGAAAAAAGGGTTTTTTTGTTTTTTTTTTTTTGCTTACAGGTCACTTACAGTCCATCATCAGGGGAAGCCAAGGCAGGAACTGAAGCAAAAACCATGGAGGAATGCTGCTTACTGGCTTGCTCATATGTTCAGCCTGCTTTCTTACACACCCTAAGACCAGCTGCCCAGTTTGGCATTGCCCACAATCATTAGTCAAAATTCCCCACAAGCTTGCCTGCAGGTCTACTGAATAGAGAGACATTCTTTCAATTGAAGTTTCTAGTCCCAAATCACTAGCTTTTGTCAAGTTGAACAAAACAAAAAACCCAAGCAGGATACTTTGAGACAGGGTCTCTCACTGAGCCTGAAATTTCCTGTCTGGCTGGCTGGCTGGCTGGCTGGCAAACTCCTTGTATGTGTCTCCCATTGTTTCTTTGTTTGGAATCTGATCGCAGTATTTTAAACATTCTTCTGCCTTCTGCTGTTCAGGCAACCACCTTTTGTTTTCCTTAAGTTTTTGTTGAATCTTAGCTCTAAAATTCAGATTGCTTAAAAAATTTTCAAATGTATTATATTTGTGTGTATATGTGTATTTGCATGTGTGTGTATATGTATGTATGCACACTCACACTCACATGCCAGGACATGCATCTAGAGGTCAGCGGACAACTCGGCAGACTTGGTGCTCTTTCTCCATATGGGTCCTAGGGACGGAGCTCAGATGTGAGGCTCAGTATGTGGTGCGTTTACCTGCTGAGCCATCTCACTGTTTTAATCATCTTTGTCTCCTACATATCTGAGTCGTCTGTCTTCTTTCTTTTTTCTTTCTTTCTTAATTGAATTATATTATGCTAGTTTGTTTTACTAAAATCATTCTTAGATTTCTGCTTCCTATCTATTCATTCTTAGTGCTGGGGATTAATTTAGGGCTTCAAGTATACCAGGCAAGTGTCCTGTCACTGAGCATTATCCCCAACACCCTTCTTAGTGTTTTGAGACAGGATATTATTAAGTTGCTCAGGAAGGAACTAGTCTTTGAAGTAGTCTTCCTTCTGCGTTAGCCCCTCAAGCATCGGGGACCACAGGCCTGCAGCAGTCCCAGCTTCCCTTTCTTCTCAAGCCATTTGACTTAATGAAGGCAAGGTTCTGGATCATGAGGAACGTGAGCGTCTCACAAAATGTTCAGCTTTGCCTAGCAGCCACTGGTTTCCCAAGGGTGTGCTCTTTCTGCAATGCACTTGACTTAGAATTTGGTTCAGTCTTATTATTTCCCATCAACAGGTCACTGCATTACCAAGCCTGATGTCATCTTTAAGTTGGAGCAAGGGACTGGGCCGTGGAGAGAAGACGTCCCAAAGCTGAGTCAGCCAGGTCAGTGAATGCACCCTGGACAGACAGACTGGGATGGACAGAGTCCAATAGCCCCAGCCATGTTGAGCAGTTTTCACTGACAGCTCCTAGTTGTAGGGGTGCCACACATCAGATAATCACTCTGTACATTCTCCAAGGAGAACTCTCACATAATTGTTACTCTTTTATTTTGCTACCTGTTTCTACAGTTCACAAACTTCCCTGACTGTGTGGAGCCTCATAGACAATTTTGCTCAGTTGGTCTGTAAATTCTCCGTTGTCTGTCTTCTGCTGCAGGCGATTTTGCTGTGCTGGTTCTTTCATCACATAGCATTTGCTTGTCCCCTAAGCATTGCGCTTTTAAAACAATACGTGTAAATAGTGACAGATACATCTGCACATAAAGAGCTCAGATTTTGTTGGGAAAAAACACATAATATTTGGTTATAAGATAAGAGTTATAAAGGATGTTTTATTGCTGGGCTTGGTGGTGCATGCCCGTAATCCCAGTGCTCAGGGAGGCAGAGTCAGGTGGATCTCTGAGTTTGAGACCAGGACAGCCAAAGCTACACAGAGAAACCCTGTCTTGGGGGGTGGGGTGGGAAAGATGTTTTATTTATCACAAAATGAGAAATGCAAATGGATGTACTGAGATTCACAGTGGCAGATGACTAGTTATCTAATGACTCAAGTGTGGTTTTTACATCTTAATGTCTAATTTATAGATTCACTGGGGACAAATCTACCTATATCATACATCAATAGTATTTTGAAATCATAATGAAATAAGAATGAAAAGGCAGTTCTTCATATTTATGATGTGTTATCAGCTTGGCTACTTTGTTTTCTTTTAGATGTCCAGAAAGTAACTGAACTGAATGAAATCAGCCAGGACAACGAAGAGAGACATTTGTGGCATCTTGTAATTCCCAACAGCAACACACCAACTGAGGAGAAAGCTAAGCTAGGGAAAATATTTAATGTGAGCACAAACTATGTTTCAAATCTGACTGTAAAGAATGGAAAGTTTTCAGGGATGAGGCCTGCAGCACCTGACATATGGCAGAGTGTGCTACCTCCTAATGAGCCCAGTGACACACGGCCCAGAAAGGAATGTGGTGGCTCTCCGACCAGCAAGAGCCGTCACAGGTTATATAACAGAGCGCCGAGTGCTCAGCAGCATTTTCAATGTAGGCAAGACGCGACATGCAATACAAGGGTATCATGGACCAATGAGAGGTTTCACAGCGCTCAGAGTTCCTGTAAGTTTGCTGAGTCTCAGAAAGTGCCCGATGAGGTAGCTCCTAATGCCGAAGAGATGAGTTGGGTAAGGGCCGAAACTTTTGAGTGTAGTGTTTGTAAGAAAGCATTCTGTACAAAGTTTAAGCTCACTAAACATAAGAAAATACACAAAGGACAGAAATATTACAAGTGTAGTGACTGTGAGAAAACCTTCGCTAAGAAATCATACCACAAAAATCAGAGAGTACATGCAGGAGTCAGGTCCCATAGATGTAAACAATGCGAGAAGTTTTTTTCTCAGAAAAAACAACAAAATGTGTTCCAGAGAGTGCCCAAAGGAGCAAAACTCTATGAAATGTATCAGTCTGAAAAAAGCTTTAATGAGAAGCCAACTCTCCGGAGAACCCGTGGAGGTTCTAAACCCTTTGGCTGTGACCTGTGTGCAAAGTCATTTTACCGGAAGTCACACCTCAGCAGGCACCAGAGAATTCACACTGGCGAGAAGCCCTATGGATGTAAAGAGTGTAAGAAAGCGTTCTACCATAAGTCCTCCCTCACCATACATCAGCGAACTCACACGGGCGAGAAGCCCTATGAATGCAAACAATGCAGGAAAACCTTCTACTGTAAGTCAGACTTGAACGTACATCGTAGGAGCCACACAGGTGAGAAACCGTATGAGTGTGACCAATGTAGAAAAACCTTCTACTCTAATTCACACCTCCTTATACATCAGAAAATTCACACAGGTGACAAACCATATGAATGTGAAGAATGTCAGAAAACATTCAATCGTAAGTCAAACCTTACTGTCCATCAGAAAACGCACACAGGTGAGAAACCTTATGAATGTGACATATGTGGGAAAACTTTCCACCGGCGATCACACCTCCTCATGCATCAGGGAACTCACACTGGTGAGAAGCCCTTCGTGTGTAAAGAGTGTGGCAAAGCCTTCTACCAGAAGTCCAGCCTTGGCAGGCACCAGAGAAATCACACAGGCAACAGACCGTACACATGCGAAGAATGTAGAAAGACATTCCTTCACAAGTCCTCTCTCACTGTCCATCAGAGAAGCCACACGGGCTATAAACCGTTCTCCTGTGAAGAGTGCAGCAAAACCTTTTACAGTAAGTCCCATCTCACCGTGCACCAGAGAACCCACACAGGTGAGAAGCCCTATGTATGTAAGATGTGTGGGAAGGCTTTTCACCAGAAATCCTACCTTAACAGGCATCAGGTGACCCATGAAAGTGAGAAACGGTTTGAATGTCAAGAATGTAGGAAGACATTTTATCATAAGTCTTCTCTCACTGTTCATCAGAAAATCCACCTGAGGGAGCGCCTGTCAGTGTAATGTGGAAAGGTCTCTTAGCAAAAACCATCAGCAGGCATCAGACAAATCACACATAGGGGATAGCCAGAAATGTGATACTGTGGACAGTTTGTTTTTTTTTTTTTTTTTTTTTTTTTGAGAAGAAAATTCTGTGTGGCACAAGCTGGCTGTCTTCTCTGGCTCACGGTTGTCATTGTGTGGCCTGTGTGACCATGTAGCATCCCTACAGAAAAATGTGTGTATTTATGACGATCATTACTTGCTGCCAGGCCCACAGAGGCACTTAGAGTTTTTTTCTGCCTAAATTCTCATGAGCTGTAGATCTGAGGTGAATGTGACCTGCAAGGTGGCCTTGGCATCCTGTCAGAAAGCCACCGATGTAAGAGAACTAAACAACTGATGGTAGAGGGCAGAGCTGTCTCAATTTTATCCACAAATAACTTTTTTAGTTTATTTGAGGAATGCTTTCTCAAGCATTGTGCATGGTGCTTTGGTAGGAATGCAAACCCTCTGTAACTCAATAAAACTGAGAGAACTTACATGCTCTTTAATAGTTCAAAGTTTGTACACAAGGGGAACCTGTGTAACAAGTTGAGAATACTTTATCAGAAAAGTTTTATTGAATGTTTTGGTTTTGGTTTTTCGAGATAGGATATGTAGCCTTGGTTGTCCTGGACTCTCACTGTAGACCAGTCTGAACTCACAGAGATCCACCTGCTTCTGCCTCCCAAGTGCTGGCATTACAGCACTGAGCCTGTCTCATTGAACAGTTTGAATAAATCAAATATTGATAAGTTAATGTGTGAAACTTTGAGCAAAACTTTCCTGTCAGAAGTTTATAGTGAAGGAAAACTATCAGTTTTTGTTACTAACTTTCCAATGGAGGCATACATGCACCAATAAATGATATTGTCTGTCAGAGTTCATTGTGTCTGGGAACATTATGGTTATTGTAACTGGAGGTTGGGAGTTGGTACTGGCATGGAGTAAATAGGGGTTAGACATGCTTTTTAAACGGCCTGTATTGCACAAAATATTCCCTCATTCACTTATATATTTGGGTGTTTTATATTCCTTTGGAGGGACCTAGTTTAATAATGGAAAATGTATTTGTTTTGCTTTGTTAAATAGTGACTGAGGTACAAATGTACCCCAGTATATGTGTACCATTTATGGGACCCTGGATTCAGCCTCCCTACATACATGCATACACTAACGATTAAAAATTTCCATGTCAAATACCATGTACATATTTTCTCAAAATACTGTACTTAAATAAGTGTGTGTAAACATTGCTATTTAACTGTCCCTTAAGCAAGACTTTCTAATGTATGAAGCTAATATAAAGCCTGCCCGTTGATCTAATAGAAAGTGTCCACATAGAAATGAACAAGTGAACGCCCTAAATTGCTTACAGCTGGCACCTAAAGTGCTGTGACCAGCGGGTGTCATTTCAGCTTCAGTGCTGTTGGCAACCAAGAATCCATTGTCCATTTATTTGTGCTGCCCCATTATCTACACTTCATTCCCAAAACAAAGCCACTAAACAGAAGTGGCTGTTATCGTAGGTTTAAAAGATTGTTTTAAGTTACCTAATTCTCACTGAACATTTGTATCACCGAGGGCACAAGTCAGTGTGCATTTTGCTCTAGCTCTGAAGATGTTTTTGCCCTACACTTAACTGCCTTGAAAGAAATTTGTATAATGTACAAAACCATTTTTTTTCTTACAAATTTGTAAATCTTGGTATTTGAAACTTGTATCTTGTACTGTGTTAAAACACTGACCAAAAGCAACTTGGAGAGGAAAGGATTTAGCTTGCATTTCCATGTCACAGTCTGTGACTGAGGTAGTCAGGGCAGGGATTGAAGCAGACCATGAAGCAATGTTGTTTACCCAGGGCTTACACCCCATGGCTCAGCCTGCTAAGGCATGATGGAGGCTGGTGTGGAGGATGGCTGCTCACCAGTAGCATTTTTGTTGTTTCTGTTTTTGAGAGAGGGTTTCTCTGTGTAGTCCCAGCTGTCCTGAAAGACTAGGCTGGCCTCAAACTCAGAATCCACCTGCCTCTGCCTTCCAAGTACTAGGATTAAAGGCCTGTGCTATCATCATCTGGCTACCAGTAGCGTTCTTAGAGACTGACCTCTTCATAATTAAAGCCTTGTTTTGCTAACATTAATACCAAACAGGATGAGGGCAGTTGATGCATAGATGATGTCTTCATTAGCATAACCAGGTTATGTTGTGACTGATAGCATCTGTAGGGCTGACATTCTCTGTCCATTTGGAATAATTATCCACATGTGAATTCCAGGAAAGAAGTGAATGCAGCAGTGGCCCAGTCCAGTGGCTACTGTGTCCCTATCATTTTCCTGTTCTTCCTTCAAGACTCACTTTCTCAGGCAGCTGACATTTTAGGTGTGTTGATTCTGGTCCTCTAACTCCATTTTGAAATGCTCAAAGCTGACTCAAATCACAGTGTCCTGTAGATTTTCAGGAAACAGCCCACACTTAAACCCAGTTTGTCAGAACTGAAGTTTGCAAAGCTGTGGTCCATAACACAGCCCAACAGGACCCATGTGTCCCACTGCCCTTCCCAAAACTAAAGTGTACTTTCTGTATTTCTGGCATGAATAGGATAGCCTGTTATTTCCTTAACACTGAAACTTTAAAAGCTTCTAGACAGTTTATAGACATAAAATGATTTGCAGGAACCAGTTCAAATTCCGTACTTAGAGAACTAAGTTGACACATAACCAACTTAGGAATTACTCTTTGTTTTTTAAATGCAGGAACAGAGGTCAAATCCTCTCTCTCCCTCTTTTCCTCCATTACTCTTCATTTCTCATCAGTCTTGAAGTTAGAATATACTTTCTCTGGCAATGAAAATTATTTTTCAGCATATCACCAGAACTTCAACCTACCTTGAGTTTCTCTAAATCATCTGACACCTTAAAAATTTCCTGAACTAAATTCAGAAGACGTGAGGTGCTAGGTTCTTCTGGGTTCCGATGAGTTGTATCAATCTCTGTGGAACCCAGTTGTCCATCCGTCTTTCTGAAATCCAAGCAATTCTTCCACCTACAGATCTAAGCACTTGTTCAAGTGGTTCTGATGAAAACCTGCTGTAGGATGGCTGCTTCTAGCCTGAGTAAGGCAGATGCCCAGTGAGTTATGCCTGAGCAACATCCCAACCCTGCTGAAGCCAACAGGAGAACTGAGCAAAAAGGCATGCTGGAGTCTAGACTACTGAACTGGTTTGAAAATCAAACAATAAGAGTCAGTGGGCACAAACCAATATGCTCCTTCACACTTGAGAATAATCCGCTTGCTAGATCAGCTACCAGTTCAGAAGTGACAAAACAGGCCAGCAACACTTAAGGCAGAATTGAGGTCTTGTTTCAGACTTAGAAACCTTGGTACCCAGGCCAGAGCAGAGGCCTTCCAATCCAGATACAGCAAACCAGCTCTTATCAGTCTTTCCCCAACACAAGCAGAAAAGTCACCCTCCTTTGACACTTCAGTGAGGCTGTTCTCAGGGATGTACAAACACCTACTGAACCCAGATAGGGCATCAATGGCAGACTGAAACAACAACAAAAACCCATTGCATTTATAGTCCAACTCAGGAAACCAATGAGTTTATTGAGCTGGCTTACAGATTTCACAGTTGTTTTACCTCCTTTTTGCTCTCTGCTTTGTGCTTGTGGTTGAGATGTGGTTTCTCAGGCTTTCCGCTCTCCTGCCATGCCTGCCCTAAATGATGGACTCTTGTCCTTCTAGAATTGTAAGCAAAAAATAATGTTGACCAATTATCACTTCTGGTCGCGGTCCTTCTTCACAGTAACAGAAAAGGAACTAATGTCTGAGTTGGCACCAGGAGTTGGGTGTTGGTGTAGAGAATCTGAACATGTTGCTTTTTGGAAGAATGTGGAAGACCTTGAAACTTTGGACTAGAAGAGTTGTTGGAGGCTGGAGGCTAGAGGCTGAGCTTAATGGGTCAGTCTAGTAAAATCTTGAAATACAGTAGTGCTGAGAAAAATGCAAAGTGTACAGTATACAGTTTGGAGAGAAAAGGAGCATTATGAAGCTCAATGTTACAGCCAAGGCCTGTGCTAAAGACAGGCCTTAATGAGCCCTGATCTGCACTAGAACAAAGGGAAAGGTTCCTCCAGGGCAAGATCGCATGCATATAAGCTTCTGACTTGTGGAAGGAAAAGGCCTAAGAGGTTTTATGCTCCAAAAAGCAACTGGATATGAAAGCGGTGCTAATGCAGATCAAGGGGGTTAGGGTCCATCCTGAGCTGACTGTGGACTTGGCAATATCATCCATACGGCAGGTTGGCTTTAGAGGAATGACGGATACAAGAGTGAAGTGTTTAAGGCCTCTTCCTCCGTGCTTTCAGAAGCTGCTGAGGCCAGGCAGCATGTGGGCAGGGTAGTCCTTGAGTGAAGGCCTGAGAGGAAGAGAGTCTCTGAGAGGCCATTGTGTGAAGCTACAGAAATGAATCCTGAGTTTTTTGTGGAAACTCCAAGATGTTGGAGATGGCCAGGGCCATGGGATTTTCTGCCCAAGAGAGCATCTACACAGAGTGTGGAACCAGCCCAGGAGAAAGATAAGCATGTTGCAGGCAGCAGAGCTGAAAAGGCAGAGAGTCATCTAAACCTCTGGAAACTAAAAACACCAGAGATTGAACAACAGGATATGGAGATTGCCTTCCTGGGTTTCAGTCTTGCTTTGGTCCAGTGCTGTCTCACTATGGCCCTGTTATTCTCTTTTGGAATAGTATTGTATATTCTGCTCCATTATATATTGGAAGTATGTAATTTGCTTTTTTTGCTTTTTTTTTTTGATTTTATAAGGAGTTATAATTTTTTTGCTTTTTTTTTTTTGATTTTATAAGGAGTTATAATTTAAAACATGCCAGGGTCTGTGGGGACTTTTGGAGTTAGACCAAACACATTTTGCACTATGATATGGTTATGAGCCTATGGGAGCAGGAGAGTGGAATGTGGGGGTTTGAGTACGGCATTTGACCACTTGGTCTCCATTGGTAGCACTGTTTGAGGAGGTTTAGGAGGTATGGCCTTGCTGTTCCCTCGCAGCTTCCCGCTCCTGCTGCCATGCCTCCCCACTAGGATGGACTCATCTCTTTGGAACTGTAACTCAAAATAAACTTTTTCCTCCATAAGTCACTTTTGGCTATGGTATCTGATTTTATCTTAGCTACAAAAAGTAACAAAATTGCATGTGATAGGATCTTTCACTGAGCCTTGAGCTCACTGATTAGACAAAAATTTGTGTCTAATAACCTTGGGTAATTCCCCTCTCTGCCCCCTCAGCAGCAGGATTGCAGGAATGCACCATGGTCATTGCTGGGATTTTACTTCATTCCATCTAACCATGCAATAAAAGCACTTTACTAACAAGTCATTTTCCATCCCACCCCATGAGTTTCCTGATTCTGTGCTACAGACCTTAAACTGTGCTACAGACCTACCCACAGACCTTAAACTCAAGACCACCAATACACTTTCATTTTAGAGAATCTTTCAGTATTTCAATACTTCAATAATTTGGAACATAGACTTTAGTGCTTCACAGATGAAATCTGTTGCATATAAAATTTGAATGACTCAAGACTCGGAAAGAATAACAGAAGCCATGATAATGATCCTCTACTTCCTATGTTGCCCGATTAACATACACTTATTTTCTGGTGCCATTATCAACCTGTTCCAACTAATGAGCCAGGCCTGGAGGCACATGCCTTTATTTCTACCACTCATGGAGGCAGGCAGAGCTCTGTGAGTCCTGTGTCAGCCTGGTCAACCCAAACAAAACAAACAAGAACCTCTCTACTGTAAAGAGCTGGTAATTACTGCTTCTGCAGTCAGACTCACCTCTGTTAGTACTTATTTTGTACTGCATTTATCATTTACTGTGGGTGCATATGTGTGCTTGTGCCATGGTACTTGTGGAGGTCAAAGGACAGCCTGTGGGAGTCTATTTTTTCCCTTCTGCCCTGTGGGTCCTAGGGATTGAACTTAGGTCCTCAGGTTTGGCCTTTGCCTGCTGAGCCATCCCAACAGCCCTCATCCTTGTTATTCTAATTTTCAGTAACTTCCTAAACTCATGCTCCAATTTTTTTTTTCATGCATCTGGGGAAAGTCCCTTAATTTTTTTTTTAATTCAGAAATAAGATTTTCACCCTATAATAAACCATTCTCTGGACAATGTGACCACATTTTATATTTCCTTGTGTAGCCTTGTGTTTTTATTTCTGAATTTGTGTGTGTATTTAAGATTTGTCTAGAGTTGTAATCTGGGAGTTAAAAGCAAGGTATCAGCAGGGTTAGTCAGGTTACTTGCAGGGGAAGATAGTGAAGTGATGTCTGACTTCTCCACAATAGTGGGGGGTCATGCAAGAGCATGTGTGTGGACAGACCGGCTCCCTATGCACCCTATGTTGGCCTCACATGTGCAACCTTGAATCAGCTGCCCAAATCCCGGGCTCTGCTCAGAAAGCTTGTTTTGCTCAAGTACATGCCTGTTGCTTATTTACCAAAAGAAACAATGTTTTTCATCGTGTCCCAAGTCCTTCAAAAGAGAAGTTTCCTCATTGGCTATTTCTTGCCCTTAACACCATTTATACTGGTTGGGAAAACTTTGTATAACGACAATGATAGGAACCACATCTGGAAGGACACAGGGAACAATGAGAAATGATGACTGCAAAGACCAATGTACAACAGAAGACAGGCTTCTGCCACATCTCCACTTGTCTTTTGGATTATTTCTAAGAAGTGTTTTGAACTCCCATCCTACATACAGCTAGGTCACATGCTTAGCTTTTTCTTAAATTTTTTTTATTATTAGTTACATTTTGTTAACTCTGTATCCCAGCTGTATCCCGCTCCCTTATTCCCTCCCAATTCCACCCTCCCTTCCTCATCTCCTCCCTGCTCCTTTCCAAGTCCACTGATTGGGGAGGACCTCCTTCTTCCTCTTTCATCTACATGCTTAGCTTTTTAAAGAAATTAGAAGAGTGATCCCATCTAATTACAAGAAGCACTACTGAGACAAATGTCTGAATAAGTATCCAGAAGAAAGACCAAAACCAAATCACACTTTGGCCAAGGGTAAGATGGTGCTATGTGGTCAAAGAACATTCTGTTGCAGCCTCCTACCAAATTATTGCTATGTACTTGCAAGCTCCCATTACTGTGTTGAGTGGATGTACTGCTTACTAGTCCCAGGGAGCAAGGGCAGTGGCTACACCAGGCATGTCATGTTGACAGTTGAGGCATGCTCTGTGCTCTTATGTGAGCACACACCCTTCCTTGGTTTCACAGCATACACTCAGAGCTAGGATGGTGCCAAACTATAAGGCATGAGGAGAGTAATGAAAAGGAACTTATTCCAAGAATATCATCTCTCTCAGAGGATGGAAATGGGTTCCATTTGTTCCTAAACATCTACACCACTTCACAAGACAGCTGTGAAAAACACCTTTCTCCATGTTTTCTCATCCCACTGCTTACTCTCAGCAGTACTGGTTCACTTTAAGGCATCACCATGTTACAGAAACACTATCATCTACACTTGGCAGATAGTTGGTGACAATCACTTATACGTTAAAAGATTAAGAAAATGTGAACTAGAAACTTACAAGACGTAAACAGGCCAGGATAATGGTTACTGTGGAAAACTTTAACGTAAATCACAATGAACATTTAAAAAGTATATTTCCCGCACTCCCCCGCATACAGAGATCTGCTAAGAGGACAAACCACACGCACAAACCTTACATGTATCAGGGTATGTTGCACCTGATGGTGGCAGTACCCTCTGAAGTGAAATGTTCCACCCTGGAGGAAGGCTCATTAAAACCCCGAACAGTCTCACAAGCCCCCCAAATGTAAAAGACGCTCAAGGTCCATTCTGTTCCCAGCTTTATAAAACAGGAGGAGCTGCTGGAGGGAGACTCCGACCCGCTGTGGCCGGCTGAGTCCCCTGCATGGGGTCCAGCTTTCATGTGTCGTCCCCACACTGGGCTGTTCAGTGATGTGGCTGCCGGGATCTCCTGTCCCTGGTAGGTAGCCCCTCACCTACACTCCCGTGGGCTCACTGAACCCACTGAGTCACCTGAGTGGGGCTTGACAGAACTGTTTCTTTGGTCTTTTGTCAGTGCCCTATCTGGGATGAGGTCATGGCTCCTCAGGACAAGTGTCCCTCAGGCAGCTCAGCTGCATTTTGGTATTCACTGGTGTCAGTTGTAACTCTCACACTTTTGTGACAAACACAAATGTCCCCAAATGTAGACCAAACCACTGCATGAGGCATCATCATAAACAATTATCACCTGGCATATTTAACAGTTTTTATAGTCAGGGTCTGGCCTATTAACTCTATGTAGACAGGCTGGCCTCAAACTCAGATATCTGACTGCCTCTGCCTCCTGGTTGCTGGGATTAAAGACATGTGCCACCACACCCAGATAAAAAAAAACTTTAATACTGTAATTAACACTTCCTGGAAACGATTTCATTTTATAGTTTCTGATACATACGGATTTTAATGTTTTATGGATATATATATATATATATATATATATTTCACATGATACAACCTTTAGTAGCTCCTCAATGCAATGCTGGTGCTCAAGTAAGGCATTTAGAATTTATTGAAATTTCATGTTTTTCTCCACAAAATGGCTTGAAAATACACAGGTGACAAGAAGGGCCCTCTCCTGAGTTTTCTAACCCAAAAGATTTCCTGGCTGAAATGCTTGTAAAATGGGTTACAATGATTTTGCATTATGTTTCAAAAAGCTCTTGTAGAATGTTTTATCATTCATACAAATAAGAGATTTACAAACACATATAAAACCTCTGCTCTCTCCAATAAAACATGTCCTTAAATTAGTGTCATTCTCTATACTCCCTTGTTGCCAAAGATAAGCTCATCTGCCTTTCTGGCCACGAGTACAAATCCAGGGACAATGTATTGCAATTGGGGGATAAGGTTGGAAAGAAATGAATTATCACAAATGTTTAAACTCCCGTAACTCAGGACATGGTCTCTCCATGACACTATACATACAGGCTGCCAGTCCCAGGGCCAGAAAGCCAATCTCAGCACACGAGCCCTCTGCTTATAGGACTTCTCACAGTGACAATTTCCACATCCATGACCATTCTAGAGATGCTTTTCCACACGTCAATAACTCCCTCTCAATGTGGAGGCCGACTTCCTGCAAAAGGGCTGTCCACATATGTTACACTCATCACTTACAGCCCGGGAGCTCTCCAGTGTTTCCACCTATCTCACACTCTTGTGCCTTCTCAGGAGTGTTGAGGGGATTGTTGTTTTGGATGCACACACATCTGTTTATGTTAGACATACGTGGGAACATGGTTACCTATGTGAGCTCTGGCACACAACCCAAGAATATGAAGTATTTTTTACATTCTTTAAATTCACAGGTCTTCCCCTCCTCCTCGGCTTTTGTATTCAGAGTTTTGCTTCAGTGGCTGTCTATTCCAGGCAGATGTCTTACAGAACCAAGTTTTTACACACACATTAAATTGGTATGGCTTATCCCACGTGTCTTCTTTGGTATACAGTAAAGGGTGCCTCAGAGCTGGAGGAGTCCTCACAATCACAGAGCCCCTCACCTGGTGACTGTGAGCTCTGAGAAGGTTTCTCCACACACACAGCATTCCAACAGTTACTCAGCTGTGTGTGTTTGGCGTGTACTGAGCTGTATCTGCTGTTGAAACTTCCTCCCTTTCCATCTGCAGAGCTTTTCTACTCGGATACACATCTGCTGGGAATGTTTCCTGGTCCTTACACTCCTAAGGCCCCTCAGCTGGGAGACTTCTCTGGCCTGTATCTAGGTTTGACATGTGGCAGGTGACTAGTCTAGATTACACTGTCGAGTAACTCAGCTCTGAATTCTGTGATACACAGGGAGAGGCGACAAAGGTGGGAGAGGCTTTCCTACACTCTCACAGTCGCAGGCTCTCGCCTGGGTGAACTCACTGAGATTCTCAGAGGTGGGACTTCTGACTAAAGGGCTTTCCACAAGGCTACACTCATAGGGTTTCTATCCATGTGAAGCCTCCACCAGACTTCACAGTCAAAGGATTTCAGCTGTAGGATTTCCTCAATAACTAAGATTTGACATCTGGCAGAAGTCTACTGAACATATCCCATTCTCTGTTTTGAGTTCACTAATTGAGATATGACTTAAGCCTGACAGGTTCTCTGCAACGTTCACATCCACAGGCTCTGAATTCTGAGTTACATGGAGAGATGACAAACTTTTTCCACACCCTCTATGTTCACAGGATTCCTCACCTGTGTAAGCTCTGTGATGTCCATGGAGGTTTGTCTTCTCATACAAGGCCAGATCTCATGCATGAGGTTTCTCACCCGAGTGAGTTTTTTGATGTATAGTGAGGTATGACTTGACACTAAATGATTTCCCACATTCTTTACATTCAAAGGGTTTCTCACCTGTGTGAATTCTCTCGTGTGTGGAGAGGTTTGACTTCTGGTTAAAACGTTTTCCACATACGTTACACTCATATGGTTTCTCGCCTGTATGAATTCTCTGATGTACAATGAGGCCTGACTTTATACTGAAAGTTTTCCTGCACTCTTTACATTCGTAGGGCTTCTCACCCGTGTGGACTCTCTGATGTATAGTTAGGTCACACCTCCTCTTAAAGGCATTCCCACAGATGTCACACTCATAGGGCTTCTCGCCTGTGTGAGTTTTCTGATGGACACTGAGATTGGACTTCACGCTGAACAGCTTCTTACACTCTTTACACTCATAGGGCTTCTCACCAGTGTGAGTTCTGTGGTGTAAATAGAGGTTTTGTGTGTGTTTGAAGGCTTTCCCACATACTTTACACTGATAGGTTCTCCCACATCTGTGACGTCTCTGAGGTTGGTTGTTGAGTTTTGAAGATGTATTACATTCATGGGGCTTTTTACCTGTGTGTGGTCTCTGGGGCACATTGAAATTTGAGTTTGGGCAAAATTTTTTCACACAACTACTCTCTTTACTCTGACTAGCCCTCTGTGATGGCATCTGACAAACACATTTTTCACGGTCACCACACCCACAGGACTTTTCCCACACATGCAGAGTGCTCTGCAGAGTTAGGAAGCTTGCTTTTGTGTTTAATGTTGGCTCGCCATCACTACACTCACTGTATTTGTTTTTTATGCATGTTTTTAAATGCCGAATGTGGTTACACTTGTCAGAGAATGATTGCTTACACATGTCATAATCAGAAGTTTCTTCCCTTACGTGAGTCCCCTCTTGGGCACTGACAGCCAACTTATCAAAGGCTTTCCCATATTCCTTGAACTGCCTCAAGTCATCTCCCAAAGGAAACGCTTCATGTGTCCACACAGTGTTTGAGTGGAAGGCTTTTTCGTGTTGCGTGCACTGGAGGGACTGCTGCCCACTCTCGACACTGTGATCTAGACTAAGAGGCTTGGCAGGTCTGCATGACATCTTGGTTGTAGTAAGATGATCAAGTTCTTCTGTAGCCTGTATCTCAATGGACTCATCAGGGAAATACACATTTTCCCATGTATCAAGGACCTCAGATCTCATTCTAGAAGAGTTCCTATTCTTAACAGCCAGGCGTAAAACAGGGTTGGAACTCCTATTAATTATTTTCCCAAAGCTGACCCTCTCCTCAGCAGATGAGCTGCCAGCGATTACCAGGTGGTTCAAATGTCTCTTTTCATTGGCCCATCTGGTCTCATTCAGGCTCTTCACATGCTGCATAGCTGAAAGGAAATAAAAGTTGACCTATGTGAACAATACAGAAGCCATTCTGATAGACTCCCAGTACAAAAGTGAAGAACTCCCCCTAATGATGTAACCTCACAAAACTGGGGCGAAGAGCGCTGGCTGCTGGTGCAGAGCTCCCACTGGCTTGAAATGTCACAGCAGATGCTGCACAAACCTGTTGGCTTAGAGCGAGTTCTACGACGACGAGGGTTGAGAGCTAACTAGATATTCCACTTTCCTCATCAAACAGGAGCCTTTCAACAGAGCCTCGGTTCATCTGGCCTCCACGATTCAGATCTCCTGGATGCCATGCCACACCGCTCTACCAGGAGTCTTTGCAGAATGCTCCTTGAATTTCATAACTTCTGCTATCTTGGTAGACACAGTTTGGTTTTGGACACCTTTTCTCATACTTGAATTCTGAGATCAGTGTCTGAAACCTATGTTTTCAGTATTAACTTAGAACTTAACTAATGTCACATTGGAACCTCTAATGAACTCTAACTGTAAGGAGATAGCTGTCTGAGTCTAGCCAGCTCATGGATAGCTTCTCCATCTTGTTGGCAGGCTCAAACTAGGTTCATGTTCCCAGGCCCAGGGACTAACTCCTATCCCGTTTCTCCAGATGCTTCCTGTTCGTCTGTTAACCAATAAATTACAAAAGAGTATAAAGAAAGAAGTTGCCAGTTATCTAAACTAAGGTACCTGCAGTATAAGTGTATATAACTGATTGCCTGTCATGACCTAACTGACTGCGTGCAGCTTGCTCTCTGCTTGGTTGTCTTACCATTTTGAGTTACCAGCCAAATGTCCAGCATGAGTCAAGGACCTTGAAACCAGGTGGTGCAGGTTTAGGTGAGAAGGCCTAATCACCAACATTTACTTCCTTCCTGAGGCTGGCCTGCCCCAAGTTGGGGAGAATCCACAATGGAAACTCCTTTTTTCAACCCCTTATGTCAAAATATGATTAGACAATGCTACAGCTCCTCCTCACTTCATGGTTTCCTCCTTTAAATGTGCTGAGCCCTTCAAGGACGAGGCTCAGATCCCGAGCTGGCTACCTCCGAGTGCTCAAGGGAATAAAGCTTTCATTCTAAGCTTCTGTCACTGAAGTAAGTTTTCTCAGCTTCTCCTTGAGCACAACAATAACCACTCTTGAAGGCAGGAGCTCCTACAAACCTATGAATTATGGACCAAATTTGTTAGTCTCAAAGTTAATCTGAAATTAATTTTAGAACAATCTCCTTTAAACTGTTTTAGCATTAGAACCATCCTATATTTTTCATTCATTTATCCAGCCAAGAAAACATATTTTTGTAGTTATTAAGCTCTTTAAGCAAGGTTAATTTGTTGGATCACCATTTTTGGTCCTACACAGCAGACCATTGCCTATAAAGAGTCAAATAAAAAAAAATGATGAACACATTAATAAACCCACAAAAAAATGCTTGAAGTAAAGCATTATATAAAAACAGGAAAAAAGCAAAGTGAGGTTTAGTTTTAAAACCATTTAAGACTCTCCAGGCGGGCTTGCGGCAGCTTGTGCTGCGTTTGGGCTTAGCAAGCCTGGAGCAAAAAGGAGAAAACGCTTAAAAAACAAAACAAAACACAGAACAACAACAACAACAAAAAAGCCTCCAAACCAAAAAAAAAATATATATATATATATTTAATAAGACCGAGCAGAATGTGCTAAGCCTATGAAAATACACAGCAAAAATAGGAGAGAAGGGCACGTTTGTAAATGAGAGCCTCCTCTGGACATAGTATAGCACGCGTCTGATTAAGAAGCTGGTCTCAAGGTTGGGAGATGGCAAACTTGAGTAAAAAGAACTTCACACACCATCTGATGAGGACTGACTCCCTGCCTAGAGCATAGTCACTGACCTGGGAGGCTTTGGTTTGGGGCATCTTCTTCCTTCCATGGCCCAGCTCCTTGCTCTAACTTCAGGATCAACTCAGGTTTGCTCTCACATTGATCTGTGAATAGGAGATATTGTACAAGTTGTACCCCCAATGGCAAAATACTGGTTTCAGATGTTCAGCAATGATAGTACCAATATAAGCACTCTATGTGAACATGCATTTATAACCAGTGCTGAGGACATTAAAATAAAATAAATATATACAGAATAAAGGCATCATTCTGACTGACTACCTGGATCAAGGAAAAAAAAAAGCAAGTAAAAAATACAAAAATGCATTGAATCAACAAAAATTTAAACATCCTCTGTCAGATACTACAGGGGTTGGCCAGATCAGTAGATGGGTAGCAGTGAGCTCTGAATACCTCCCCCAACACACACACACACACACACACAAACATACACAGTCAATAGGAATCAGAGGAAAGCGGGAGAAAGGAGAAAAACGACGTATAAGAATTGAATACAAACACATCAGCAACAGAGCATCAACAGCAAGAGTTCTTTTTTAAGAGATAAAATCCTCTTCTGGTCTCTTGGATTCAGTTCCAGTCTCTGCTACTCGATTCTTGGTCTTACCCGATCGGCTCACCCACTAAAATTAGGTAAGAAGAGACGACTGGAGAGAAGGCTTTTCTCGGAACAACACCAGGGCACACAGCACAGAAGGGCACCTCCCGGGCAGCTCTCCAAGTGAGCTGAACTGTCTATTTCTACAACCAGAGAGGAGGCTTTGTCCACAAACAGGAAGCCAGGATGTGAATGAAGGAATGTCTGCATCAGGCAAAGCATCGTTTACCTAACACTGGCCACAGCAGTCTCTGTCAGGCCACAAGGGAAGTGCTCCCCTTTGGACACCTAGGTGGACATGGCTGTAGAGTCACCCAGAATTCACCAAAACGCATGAGAGCAAAATTCAGTTAGAAACTTCGAAACTGTGCTGGCTGGCACTGAACCTTGTGTGAGAGCAAACAGCTGTGGTTTCCTCCGAGTGCCCTGGCGTGTGTATGGCAGGGTACTGCCCTAGGAGAAGTCAGACCAGCCATCAAGTAACTGGGAGTCTCTTTGCTCAAGGCAACCAGGGAAGCAAGTCCGGCTATTCACAAAGTCTTTCCTTGTCATGGGACAGAAAAGGACACTGGATGGAGTGCTCACAGTAACTTAAAGAACTTACCAGGAATATAAATAGCGCTTACAAAGACTCCACAGTGCTTAACACCAGCCCAGCACCACAAGCAAAGTTCCAGTCCCCACATCTGTGTCAAAACTACACAAAGGGACAGTTCTAAGCAATCAATACCAGTGAGTTTTGGAACAGTTGTAGATTTTAATTTAGAAAAATAAAAGGCTGGGGGTGGTGTCCCACGCCTTTACTCCTAGTATGCGGGAGGCAGAGGCAGGTGGATTTCTGGGTTCAAGACCAGCCTGGTCTACAGAGCGAGTTCCAGGACAGCCAGGGCTACACAGAGAAACCCTGTTTCTAAAAACAAAACCAAAAACCAACCAACCAAAATAAAAGAATAAAAGAACAGGCAATCAGAACCTAACCACAAAACATTCTAAGAAGAGAGGTTACCAAAAGAGCTTGCACAGGCAGGAAGAAAAAGCAGGGAATCCATCACAATGAAACACAGACACCAACAGCAAATGCACAGGCTCAGAGTCAGCCAACCCTCACAAAAGGCAACCAGAGTGATGTTGAGAAGGAAAATCTCAATTTAGAAGGAAAATCTCCATGAAACCAGATGTTAACTAGATAGCCTTATATTGGAGAGAAACATTAAGCCCGCCTCTTCCCATACACAGAAGTCAAGTCAAAATTTCAATGTATTTAAATGTAGATTATGAAATTATAAAACCAATACTAGAAAACAGGGGAAACACCAAAGGGATATAAATCTAGGCAAAGGTCAACTTTTAAAACTTGACATCAAAATCACAGTTAAGCAAAGAAAGCACCGAAAACCAGAATTATGGGAGCTGGAGAAACAGCTCAGTGGGTAAAAGCACTCGCTGAGCTGGGGAAGAACTGACTTAGTTCCCAGCACCCATGTAAGGTGTTCACTTAATGTAATGCTAGCTGCTGGCCTCCACAGCCCCTGTGCTCACCCACAGACGCATCTACATACACAAAATATAAAAAACAAAAAACAAAGACAGGGTTACATAAAAATTTAAAACTTTAGTTCAGAAAAGCTAACAATTGAGAAAGTTACAAGAAAAACACATAGAAAGAGAAAATATTAACGAGTTACTAGCTGATAACGGACTGCCTTCCAGAACTTATATAGCGCACGAGCATAAAAGGGAATGATCGGGTGAAATCTGGGCAAATGACCACAAGATATTTCTCCACAGACACAAGGATGTGAATATCCCTAACTGCCATGGAATTTCAAATCAAACAGCAACAGGCTCTCACTGCACCACAACCGCAGTGATGTTACAAACGCTGGGAGGACACACAGACAAGGGAAAGCGTGTTGCTGGAAATGTAACTAATAGTCACTACGAGAAACAGCATGGCGCTTACTGAAATGCTGGGCCGTGAACTGTCCACAACACACACACACACACACACACACACACACACACGCGCGCGCGCGCGCGCGCGTGCGAAACCCACCTCTGTTCTGAAGAGAACTCTCTGTGCACAGTTATTGCAGCACCACATAAGAAGACGAAATATGGAATCTCCCTGAGTGTTCTGCCACCAGATAAACTGGTACGAGAATGTGCTAAACACAGAGAGGATGACCTCATCTTACTATGGAAAGACCCTGGATTTTCTGTCACAGGACATGGATGTCAATGAAAAGACCCTCATATTAAGTGAGGGAGATCGAGCCAAAAGAAACAAACACTGTATCCACATGTACAGCTGGAGGCTAAGGTTAGCCTGAAACATAAAGAAAGAACATCTAGCTACGAGGGCCGAGGAATGGTGTGTGGGAAGGAAGGAAGGAGAGAAGATGGTTCACAGAGGCAAGGGGAATAGCTGGATGAGACACATAACGACCATTGCTCTATGGCACACAAACGCTAAATACAGATGGCAACAATTACTTGAAAGTAAGAGGGAGGGTTTTATGGGGCTTGAGATGGCTTGGTGGGCAAGAACACTTGTTTTTCTTACAGAAGACTTGGCTTTGGTTCCCAGCACCTACCTGGCAGTTCACAACTATCCCTAACTCCAGCTCCAAAGGATCCGACATCATCTTCTAAGCTCCTCAAGTACCAGGCATACACAGTATGCACACATACAACAAGGCAAAATACTCATATGCGTTAAATGAGCAAACAGAAAGAAAATAAGAGGGAGGGTTTTAAATGCTCTCAATAGAGAGAACTAATAAATCTAAGTTTCTAGACTTATGAAACACTGATCACTATTGATACTACACAAATATTAAAATGACAACTTTCATTATAAATATGTACAGTTACCATGTGCAGTGGCAGCTCAGTGGTAGGGTGCTTTCCCAGCATGTGCAAGGCTCTAGGTTTGGCCTAGCACAGGGAAAAAGACAAAACCAATGACTACCACCCTTGGGAGTGTTCCTGTATTTACCAAAAAGGACTAAGCTTCTACCGGGACTACTGTGGCCCTCTACTCACTCAAGGACGCCAGGCTGCTGTAGGTCTCCAGCATCACGTCCCTGTAGAGCTTCCTCTGAGCAGCATCCAGGTCCTGCCACTCCTCCCAGGAAAAGTCCACAGACACATCCTCAAATGACACCAGCCCCTGCAGTGAAACAACTCTGCTCAGCCTTGGGTCAGAGACAGGAAGACAGCAGGTCACGTCGCTCCACAAGCATCTCTTACATGAGATGGACCTTACAGGCATTCTTTATTAAGGAAGAAAACTAACTACAAACTGCCTTGCCTACTCGCCAGTTCATGTGACCAAGGTAGAAAACATGTTACATAAAATTGATATTCCTTTGATTTTCCACTTAAACACATGCCTCAACTCCAAGTATATTCAAAATATACTTACAAATTCATTTTCATAGGCAGCCTATTATATCCTTCCTAAAACTAGAAGAGCTGCTAGTAGCCACAAAGAAATACACATCACCAGTGTCCTATAAAGAAGGGTAAATTGGCCAGGTGTGCTGAGCACACCTTTAATCCAAGGTCATGAGAGGCAGAGGCAGGAGGATCTCTGAGTTTGAGGCCAACCTGGTCTATACAGGGAGTAAACTGAAAATGGAATAAATGACACTCATAGTGATAGGCACGAGTTACAACGGATCTTAGACATACTCGTTTAAAGTTTCTGCCATCAAATATAAGACGCCTAACAGGCAACTGGACAAACAAGATCTTACAAGTGTTCACAAAGAACATAAAGAATTAGAAATTCCGGTGTAGCTAACTTCAACAAACGGAGTAAAGTGGCTTTAAAGCAACTTAGAACATGAAACAAAGAATTGGAAATGTATTCAGTGACTGAGGAAAAGATGCAGATGTTGAGAACTGCAGAAGACTTTAACATTTATTCTGGGAAAACAAGAAAGTTCAAAATTAGATAATTTATACTTCAAGCAGGCACGGTGGCTCTTATCTGTGATTCTAGCACTTCAGAAAGTGAAGGCAAGATGATCTCAAGTTCAAGGTCATCCCAGGAAACATGAGACATACATGCACACACACATGCATGCACACGTATAAATGTGTACAAACATATTTCAGAATAAACATATACCATGAAAAAATACATGGCCAATCCATGAGCATGGGAATTCTTTCAATCTTACATTTCCTTACTCAGTTTTTTTTCTTTACTATCAGGAAGTCTCCATTTTAGAGGTCTTTAGCCTCATACTTTTGAATTACTACATTATGAGGTTTGTTAAATTTATATTGTAAATGCAACTGATTTTTTTCTCTGTACAACTGTTATTAGAAAATGGACCACCTCTTGAGTTTCATGTGCTGCTTTTCTATTCCTGACATACTGTTGGCAGTGTCATCTGATCTGACAGTTTCCTGGTGGAGTGCTTAGAGTAGGTATAAGATCACACCACCTGCAAATAAAGATGAACTGATTTCTGCCCTTGGATCTCTTTCTCTTGCCATACTGCACTGGCCAAGACCTCACCACTATACAGTTTGAATAGCCTTGGCTTGTTAATGAATTTAAAGGAAACGCTTCGGCATTTCGCATGTAGTATAACGGTGGCTAGGAGTTTGTCAAAATATAAGCCTAGGCAAAATTGGAATTTACTACGAGAATTGACAAATAAGGGACCAGTGAATTAAAAATACTTTGCACAGCAGCGTGCCTACAGAATGGGACAAAAATCTTTGCCAGCCACATATCTAATAGGATTAGCATTTACAACACACAAAGAACCAAAAAAGTAAACACCAAACTCACAAATAATCCAACTGATAAACGGACAAACACAACAAACAGATATTCCTCAAATGAGGAAGTATATATGCCCAATAGGCAGATGAAAAAAATGTTCTATGTCATTAGCTACCAAGAAAATGCAAATAAAAGCCACATAGGCATCCCAGGTTCACCCATTACAACAGTTATCAGTTAAGAACAAACAAGTCTTGCCGAGGGTGTATGGAAACAGGAATTCTTATACATCACTTATACAGCTCATATGTCTAATCTAATGCAGCCACTGCAGAAATCAACATGAAAGTTCCTCCAAATACTAAAAATAAAACTACCATGTGGGTCAGATATTCCACTTCTGGAAATGTACTCAAAGGAATCTGAGGCTGCCTCTTGCAGAGACGCCTGATCATCTGTGTTTATTGTGGTACTATTCACTTTAGTAAAAAAAATGGAACCAGCCTAAGTGTCTATCACAGGTGAAGAAAATATGACAAATATATAAAATGGAATTTTCTTCAGCCACAAAGAATGAAATTATAACATCTGTTAGGGAAATGGTGGAACTAGAGGTAATTATTACGTTGAAATACGCCAGAATCAGAAAGCCAATCATCACGTTTCTGTCAGGTGTGGAATCTGGAGTTAAATCCGTACCATATATACATATGTCTGAAGACATGAGCGTGCGCTGAGGGACTGATGGAGGGTGGAGGGGAAACAAAAGGGGATGATGGAGTACAGGCGACGTTAGAGAAGGGGCCCATTGAGGGGGAAGGGCACCAGCAAGGAGTGGGGACAGGAGAGACAAGGGCAGCTCAAGTGGTAAAACAAGAGGTGACACAGACATGAATATGCGACTCCAAAGCTGAAGCTGTCGCCTGCCTAAACACCACATGTGATATCCCAAGAAAGGCCGAAAGAGGGCGCCAGACAAAGAAGCCCGGTCTAGTTTTTAAAAGGCACCACAGAGCCTAAGGCTGGACCACTGAGCATTTCAACGAATGGTTATGAGTAACAACATATACATATTCATATACGTATGAGTAATAGTAAATCTATATATAGCATACAAGCATTGAGGAATCACAAGCTACAACTACTCTGCTTATATTTTTTGGAGGGAAAAAAAGGCATTTTTGAAAGAAACTGTTGGTTAGTAATAATATAACTAAAATTCAAGAAATTTGAATACATGACAAAAGAAACAGCAGCCACCAGAAAACGAATGGCTTTCTGTAAACACAACAAAACTTTACTTCTGGGCTGGTGAAATGACTCAGAGGGTGAAGGCTTGCTACCAAGCCTGGTGACTTGAATTCAATCCCTAAGGCTATGGTGGAAGGAGAGAACCAACTCCCACAAGTTGTCCTCTGACCTCCATGTCACACGTGAGCATGCACAAATCAAAACAAATGCTACGCCCTACTTCTGAACAGTTACTAGACAAAGAACAGGGAGGGAGGAAGAAGAGGTCAAAGGGGGAAAATGCCTCCTTTTAGCGTGAGGTAAAAGCCACTTGGTATTTTGCTCTAAATACCACATAAAGAAAGAATGGAGGATGCGGTCTGCATTTGGACAAGGGGCCTAGAGGTGCCCTTACCTTGCTACACAGGTGTCAAACTCATGATCTGAAAGCTGAGCAAAAGATACAAGCTACAGAGAAATAGTTAAGAAAGCCAAGCCGCAGAGGCCTGAAGCAGAGTCTACAGTGGGATGGAAGGGACAAAAAGCAGAACACAAGGACAGTCATACAATTCGTTTCACAGTGGGGTCATGAGCACAGAAAGGGGTGCTGAAGATAAAATGCTCGACATGAGAGAACAGAGTCCTGACCCTCAGACCCTATGAAAGACAGGCTGGTACAGTGGCAGCCTATAATCCCAGCACTTGGGAGGCAGAGACAAGGGATCCCCAGGGCAAGCTGTCAGGCGAGAGCCACGAGAACTGTGAGAGACTCCGCCATATAAAGAAAGTAATCAAGGAAGGTATCTAACACCAACTCAGGCCTCCACACGCATATGCATTCACATGCATATTTGCCCACGTCTACAAATACACACACACACACACACACACACACACACACACACACACACGAGGGAAAAAAAACTTGAAATGAAAAAATTTCCACATGACGATCACAAATAATAGTCTCAAATGTGGCAGAAATTTCAAGTAAGGCAGCTAGAGAATTGTGCTATCATTGAACTGTAACTTAAAACTGTGATGGAACAGATGTGTCTTGAGTACCAGAGAATCGCAACAATCATGATCTTTGCTTATCTCTGGGTTGGGAGTGAAGCAGTGTGCTCATCAGCGTGCCTGTGTCCATGAAGCCTGCTTAGATGCCACAGGCCCTGAGACTTGATCATATTCTCCTCCTGGGGTCAATCCAAGCTCTACCACAAATAGCATGCGATTAGAAAAACCAGTGACTAAACTGCACAGTTCAAATGACTCTAAAGCCTTTATGATGTAGCTGTATCAACATTATGATCTTACTATGTCTGTGCATATTTGTGTCTTATGTTTATTTTTTTCATTTCAATTTTAATTATCTCACAAAAAAGATCTTAAACCACAAGGTAAAACAAGGCCAGGAATAACACCACTCACCACAGCTGTGCTCATTCTCCTCGCTCTCTAAGGCACATGGAGTACCTTGGAATCGCAGCTGGAAAAGAAGGCGAACAGGTGTGAACAGGCACTTGCTGTGCCTTGTTGGTGGGCTCCAATATCTCTACATAGTGACTGAGGGAAAAACCTAGAAAACAACAAAAAAAGCCTCCTGTGTGAAGACAGTCCCTTACACTTGAGAACCGCCACAACTGTTTTAATTGAAAGAACTCAATGGAATTTGATGGAAAGAACACAATTAGAAAGCAAACCTATAGTTTACGTAGAGGCTAGTGAAAGTATTTGCCGCTTGCTTAGTAACTATAGCATGAAGGCATACTGCAGCGTTTTAAGGACGGATGTTTAATGAACACGATGCAGTCACAGAAATTATAGAAGACACCTGGGCAAGATTTCCTAGTTTTCTGTCAACGCGGAGGTACCGCACACGACTCCACCCACATCAGTTGGTTCACATATTTGTTTCACAGACAAAACGCTTTGGTCCAGGGCTGACCAGAAATCCATAACAATGAAATAAGCCAAATAACACAGGTCTAAGGCGGTGGTAATGGAGCTGTTACATTCTAATGTACGCAGGTTAAGGACCTTCGCCTGGGATTCCAACCATTCTCGCCCATGGCACCTCTCTCACCTTGCTAATGATCTAGAGTATGCGTGAAATGGAGAGTTAACTGTATGTGGCTCTCCATGAGGTCAGCATCCATCATGGGGTGGGCCTTGGTGGTCTGGGGTCATCCATCCTCTCTGTATAAGTAAATCCAATAAACTCACGGGATCAGCAAGTTGGATCGTGGTGGAGTCCTTACTTTGGTCACTCTTAACTGTCCATCCGAGGTGGACAGCCTGTCTCCGCAGTCAAAGTGTGTGCAATTACTCTGCCCTGTCCAACAGACGCCAACACACCTAAGAGACTCGCAGGTAAAGATGGAGGCCGGGATGCCCCAGCACACGTCAGGCTGCTCTGAGAGCGAGGACTGTCACTGCTAGGCAACGGGACAGCGGACACAGCAGTTGTGGCTCCGGGATCAGGACCCGGAGGAGACGGGGTACGGCTGACTGTAAGTCTCTCGGCAGCCTCCAGGAGGGGGAGGCTCGGCCACCTCGGGACGCAGGGCCCCCCCGCACAGGCCGCGCGTCAGCACACCGCACGGCACCTGCCCGGCCGGCAGAAACCGGCTGCACTCACCCAGGAGGCAGGCGTCTGACTACACGGTGACGTTCAGACGGGCTGGCGCGGGACCGAGGCCGGAATCCACACCCCCGACCCCGCAGAAACCGGAAGCAAGATGGCGACGCCGGAAATAAACCGAAAGTGCGCGGGGACGTCCGGATCTCGGAGCGTGTGAAACGCAACCGTCTTGAATGTTTTGACAGGTTAGGGCATCCCCGTCACTCTCTGGTGACGTCGTTGCATTTTTGAATACAACAAAGCTCTAAAGGGAATCCTTTGTGCGGCTAAACCCAGAAACAACTGCTTTATGAAAACAAACAAACAAACAAAAAACCTTTTAGCTGGGTCCGTGCGGTGGCACATTCCTTTAATCCCAGCACTGAAGAGGCGGAGGTGAACAGATCTCTGAGTTCCAGGTCAGAGAAAGAAAGAAAAGAAAAAATCTTGGAGCTAGTTAAGAGCACAGGCTACTCTTCCAGAAGATCTGGGTTCAATTTAAAGCACCTACGTGGCAGCCAGGGGATCCAGAATGCTCCCTGGAGTCGATGGACACTGCACACATGTGCACAGTCCTACAAGCAGGCAGAACACTCGTACATAAGCAACCCACTTATTAGTAGATAGCTAGTTATCAGTCTTTTGAGGATGGACACAAAATAAGTTAAAGAAAACCAAAGTACCACAACTGCCCTTAGAATCCAAACCACCACAGGAAAATAGGGAAGCAACCGCCCCTCTTCAAAATTTAAAGTACTATGTGAAAGGGAGAAAAACGGAAGAGAACAGTCTCTTGTTGAAGCGAAGGCTGTTTCTTATATTTCATCATAACTCCAGTTTTTGTTTTTTTTTTAATTAGAAGAGGACCTGAGCCATACATAACTTTGGCTCTTGGTAGAAGTGTAATATTTTAAACTGCCTCCAAGATTATAAAACCAAAGACACACGCTGGGCTTGGTGGTACACATTGCATGGAGGCAGGCAGATCTCTTGAGTTCCAGGCCAGCCTGGTCTACCTAAAGAATTCCAGGACAGCCAAATAAATAAAACATCAAAGACATACAATTGCCCCATTCTTATAAGTTAATCTAAATGAGCTTGTCAATTCCTGGATAGAAGACTCCTGGGGAATTATTCTGGAAACTTCAGTTTGAAGTGTAAAGCCTATTTACTAATGGAGTCTTTGGTCCTTGCTCACTTTCAACGCTTCACCTTATTCTGAAATAACTGTCTTCTGTACCAGGCAATGCTTTATTTGATCTCCCTGGATGGAGAACAGTGTCTGGGTTGCTGAAGGAGAAACCAGAGTGATCTCCTAGGAATACATTCTTGGTCAAAACCTGTCCTTATGGAACCCACCACCACAATTGCCCTGCTGTGTGAAGGATGCTGTTGTGTAAGGCTGGTGAGCACCATGCCATTGGGACATTGCAAGGAAAAGTTGTATCATTAAAAAAAAAAAATGCAGTTGGGGTTGGAGAGATTTGTCATTGGTAAAAGCAAATGCACAAGAGCAGAGAACCGAATTCTGTTCCTAGCATCCACACCAGGGAGCTCATAACCCCCTGTAACTCAAGACTCAGGGGACCCAACACCCTCTTCTGGACTCTCTGAGTACCTTCACCCACACTTACATATTTCCCTCCCACCACCCCCACACATGATTTTTAAAAATTAAGTGTAGAGTTTACCACTTACAAAACTGACCTAACAACTGATAAGTGTATGGGGCTGCCCAAGGTTTAGGATTTGGAGACAATTACCATCCTTCTGATGATGGGCTAGGCAAAGAGTAAGAGGATACTAAATTCTTTGATTATTCTGAAAGACTGTGTTGTGGATATAAACATGTTTTTGTTTTGGTCCCACGTGTGGGATGTGGGACTGATTCGGGTGATCCACAGCAGCAGACCATTTGCTTCCTGTGGGCTCTGAGCTCTTTGCCAGCTGCAGATAGTTTAAATCTGAGGTCTCTGTAGAGAGAATAACTGCCAGAGCCCAGAGAGTGTGGAGCTCAGAAAAAGATCAAAGTTGCTCCTGCTTCTCTCTTGATGCTCCTGGTTGCTGTTTTGAGTCAAGAAGTTGGAGATCTCCTAAAACAAGAATTGGACTGGCTCCAAGGAACCCAATGACCCTAACCAGCAGGAAGCAGCTAAGAGAACTGCACTCCTCTCCCACTCACTAACCCTTTTTTCTCTCCTACCTAGTGTTGGGGTGTTGGAAGGGATTGGGGTGGAGTTGGGAGAAAAAAACTGTAAGAAATGTAAATCAAAGAGTTTTGCCATGGAGTTTTGTGACAGTATATGATACTGTTTTTATTAACATATAGCATGCAAACAAAATAAATGTGCATTCTATCTATGAAAGGCTCAATGAATTATTACATAATGAATACACTTGTGTAATAGTAAAAAAAGAAAGAAAGAAAGAAAAAGAAAAGAAAAAAAGAATTAGCTTCTCTCATGCTCTCAGTAAGTCTGGCTTTGCCTATTCCAAAAAGTATACTAGATCTTTGTTGTTGTTCTTAAGACATGTATATTTTGTGTGTAAGTGTTTTGCCTGTATGGATGTAATTGTGTCATATGCACGCCTGGTACCAGAGGAGGCCAGAAGGTGCCCAAATGCCCTAGAACTGTAGTCACACGTAGTTATGTAAATAGCCATGTACTGGGAACTAACCCTCAGTCCTCTGGAAAAGCACTGTGTTCTTAACCATTGAGCCACCTCTCCAGTCCCTGCTGTTTAACAGAAAACTCTGCCAACAGTTAGATATGAAACCCAGAGCTTCACAAGTTCTTGAACAGCACTGTAAGCTACTCACCTGGTCCAGTAATGAAATTCTTGGGCACTAAGGCTGTCAACTTCGTCTGTTTGTTTTTTGGACATTTCACAGAGCACAGGTTGGTCTCAGTCTCAATATCTAGCTGAAGATAACACTGAACTTATCTTCCATCCTCCACAGGGCTACTAGGCTACTGGGATTATAGGTGTTTGCCACCATACTTGGCTTAGCTTTGCTTTTTATAAATATATTTTACATATATATTATTGCAGAAAAATATACACACATATATAAATACACACACAAAACTAACAATATAATAAACTTTTTATAGCTTCAACAACTACTTATTAGGCACCTTTAAACTTTCTTTATTGCTTTGGCCCATGCCCTACCCTGTCTACCCAGACATGTTTATTTTTAGTACCTGTGCTTGCATAGTCATATGCGTACACATGAATCTACAATTCAAAACGTTTTATTAATTATGTGTGTGAGGGGGCATGTGCAATGTGCATAGGGGTGCCCAAAGAAACTGGAGACATCCTATTAGTCTCCCCCGGGGCCTCAGAGCTGGAGCTATAGGTTGTTGCAAGCAACTCAATGTGGGTGATGGGAATTCAACTAAGTGGGAAAACAGCAATGCTCTTGACTGCTGCGCCATCTCTCCAGCCCCAAACTTTCTTTTATTTAAACTTATATCTGTGTGTGCCTGCTTGTCTCTATGTGCACCACTTGCAAGCAGTGCCTACAGAGGCTGAAGGAGGGCGTTAGATTCCTTAGAACTGGACGTACAGGCAATTTGGAACCACTGAATACAGATACTGGGAACCAAACTTGGGTCCTCTATACAAGCAGTGAGTGCTGATGGTCACTGAACCATTTCTGCAGTTTCAAAGCTGCTACAGTCGCTCTCTTTTTTTTCAGACAGGGTTTATTACTTAGCTTTGGATAGCCTGGAGCTCCCTATGTAGACCAGGCTGGTTCTGAACTCACAGAGATCACCAGCCTTTGCCTCCCAAATGCTGGGCTTAAAGGTATATGCCACTATTCCTGGCTTAGGAAGCTACAAGTCTTAAATGTACACTTTAAATTTTTACACTCAGGCCCTGTGCAAGAGCAATATGTGCTCTTAACCAGCAAACCGTCTCTGCAGCCCTCATCCTCTTCTTGAAAGCAATGAACCCAGATGGGTTTCTAAGTGTAGTTAATCTTGTCAGTTTGACTTAAGAGATGAACTTATAATTGTACCAACCCTCTGTCTGTATCTGAGGATATTTCTAGGCCTGGTCAGTCATGAGGGCTCTGCCATAAATGGTTTAATGTACCTGTGTACTCTGTGTGAAGGCAACTGGGACTTGGTACATATGTGAAAGGAGCGAGACAGTCGACCTGGGGAGAAGAAACAGCACCAAACATGTGGCTTTGAAGACTCATTTTTCTTTGACCTTTTTAGGTCTGTCTTCTCTTTGCTCTCTGGCCTCCAGGATGTGAAAGCATACCTCTGGCATTAACTCCCCCCCAACCCCCTCAAAAACACTGCCTTGCTACAAGTGTAAAAGCCAGCCAACCATCAACTGGATCTTCTGCAAACACGAGGCAAAACTCAGGGTTTCTCCCTAAGTTGATTACCTTGAGTGTTTTCTCACAGTAATGCAAATGGTGGGCAACACTAGGAGCATAAATTTGTTTTCTTTTGTCTTTAACCAAAATAAGTGTGCACAGTGGCGCACACCTGTGATCCCAGCATTCAGGGAGGCAGAGGCAGGTGGATTTCTGAGTTAGAGGCCAGCCTGGTCTACAGAGTGAGTCCAAGAAAGCCAAGGTGACACAGAGAAACCCTATCTCAAAAAACAAAAACAACCATAACAACAGGAACAACAAAAGATCCACAAGAAAAAAACATTTGGACTCAATGGGAGAGCAGTGTCTGAGTCAGCACACCTCCTCCAACAGGGCTACTCTTCCTAATCCTTCTATTCCTTTCAAGCAGTTCCACTCGCTGGTAACTAAGCATTCAAATATATGAGCCTCTGAGGACCATTCTCATTCAGATCACCACAGATTCCTGGCTGCTGGACAAGGTCAGGGGGACAGTGCTGGGAAAGCTGCTCTTCCCAGCAGAGTTCCTGGGGAAGAGCGCCAGAGACCAGGAGTAAAGAGAAGATTGACAGGTGCTGGATAGGCAGGATGGGAGCCTCCTAAAGCTGTTATGGGCAGTTACAGAGTTGGCTCTGGTTGCCCAGCATTGGGATTCCACACAGCCAAACATGTGCTCAGGCACAACTACCAAGGCTTTTACTTCAGAAATGTTTTCAACTGTACACTGTCACTTCAATGCCTCCTCTAGCCCTAGAGTTCTTGCTCCAACCCTGAACCCTTGAGTATTTTGCTTTATATAATGTTATTAAATACATAGAGATGTTTTATCAGTGTCAGTTTTACTATTGCATAAGGACCTATTTTGCTTTAAATCTAAAATACCATTTTGAACTATAATCTACTGTTCTCTGGAACAATTATTTTTAGTCTGGCTATGTTGTTTTTAATCTGGCTATGTACCTTACCATTTTCCCTTTAAATATGCACACACATAGTTATGTGACCGCCATTGTGCTCCCATGGCTGCAGCAGTAGGCAGTCTGAGGCAGGAAGAGTCACCATGGACAGCTCCCGCTGAGGTGCTGACAGGCTAGGCATGGCTCTTGGGGAGGAAGGAGGCGCAGCAGGGAGGGAGCCAGTGTGCCGCAGCTTGGGGAAGCAGCAGGACACCAGAGCTTGGGGATGAACCACTACAGCTGCTCCGGGCACTTTCCCCACCATTGGCCACGCGCGGGGTCAGCCGCTTTGATTACCACCTTGGCCTGCGGGCAGCTGCAGTACGAAAGCCATACATTATCCACTAATAAAGGACTTTATGGCTCTGCCTCCACAGGTCAGTATACAATGGATTACTTACTGCTTCCATGTTTCCATCTTTTTGGCGCATTCTAACATACATCATGGCACTCTCAACATTCTGTTGTAGCCTCCTACCAACTTAAACGATAGACACTTGTAATCTAATTCACCATAATGCTTAGAGAATGTATTTTTAATCACATTCTAGGTTATATGGCAAGTACTTTATCTAATTTCAGCATGTCACACTGAGACAGGTTCTATTTTTTAAAAAATAGAAATTAAAGAGAACCTGTTACAAAGCATTTGGTGCAAATCTCCCGCCTATGCTGATGCCCCATTTAAAGGTGTGAAAAAACAAACTATCCCTCTGAAAGTGGGAGAGAATGAGCATACAGTTCACAACAATCCAAAATCAATCCACACTCCAGCTGTCAACAAACGTCACTTTGTGTATTTTTCACTGTAAACACTTTTCCTATCAGAGACATCGTGTTTGAAAAACAGTATCTTTATTTACTTGAGCCAGAAACAACTGCCACACACATTCAGATGTGCTACAAGACTAGGGAGTGTATAATACAATGTTTGAGGCTAGAAGTAAACAGGCCAGAATGGCATGGAATGAGGGAAATTGTAACGTACATTTCAACACGTATTACATGAAGCCATGGAGATTCCCTTCTGCTGAGTATCATCAAGGAACACATTTCATATGATATACTCATATCCATGAACCATATATACATGAGTGTATTAGCCAATATACTGCAGACTGTTCAGCTGTATCACTGTATGTGCCATTGGCCTCTCCCAAACTCTACATAAGTGTTACAAAGGTCCCCAGACGGAGACTGATGCCCACTGATAGGCAGTATTACAATATTCATCTCCTGGCATGCAGATTTCGACAAATGACGGGAATGTGGGCTTTAACATCTCTCTCAAAAATTAACATACAGGTTCTATAGTGATGATTTTCCTTGACCAAGGATTTTTGAAACCTAGCTGGCAATTCTGTGGAAAGGTTTCACATATACAAGAGATGTTCACTCAATGATCTGTTTAATGGACGATACCTACCAGAAACACATTTGGCCTTTATGGGAATTTTATCAGGATTTCTTCTTTCCCACAAAGCATCATGAGGATGAAGGATGGCAAACAGGATCTCTCTGACGGTTTTCTAAAAAGACAATCTCTTTGTCTCAACCACCTTTTAAAGTAAACTGTGGGTCTGCACTATTACAAACAGATCATGCAGATCTCTCTTTCATAACACTAGCGAGATGGCAGAAGCATGTTAAGAGGACCACAGCTCCCTGGACAAAGCACTTCCTAAGCCACAGTGCCCTTCTCTGCACAGCTCCCGAACATGCTAGAGGCTATCTGCTCTCAGGCCAACCATGGACGGGCACCCAGGTAGAGTTTGCTGCAAGATAGTTGGATATAAATCAATACATAACACACCTCTGTATTCCACTAAAGAGCTTAGCACAGGGCTCACTAACAGAAATGGACTGCAAACACAGGCTGATGAGCGCAGTAAGGAAAGTACATCTTGGAGAGCACTTAGCACTCCGTTTCCTGGACTTTGGGCCTCTGTGGGAAGAATTTGTGCTGAGCAACTTTTTACACAGAAACATTTCCCACAGTATTACCTGTTTTCAGAGTCTTCCCTGTGCTAATTCAAATGTTTCCTGAGGTCTGACTTACAGTATGTGGTTCTTTCAGAAACACAGTGATTACATCTGTACGAGTGAAGGTCTGATAGCCAGTAAGTTTCCCACATAACATTATTCATGTGCTCTGACCAGAGTTACTGATGTTCAGTCTGCCGACTGGAAAAGGCAGTGTAGATTACTCTCAGGGTTCCGAAGTGGTGCAAGTTCTTTAATGCAAAGAGACTAGACACCTTTTAAAGGGTTCTCTGCTGACATTATACTCACCTATGTGCTTAGGGCTACTCACCTATGTGACTTCTTTCATGTACAGCGACAGATGGCTTATGGTGGACATACTTCCTACTGTATTTACAATCATAGGGTTTCTCAGTTTTGAGTTTTCAGGTGGACACGGAGGTTTGTCTTGAGTGTTTTCTGCACATAAACAACATTCATGGAGATGTCCCCATTGTGCCTTCTTTGGTATGCAGTAAGGAATGACCTATGGCTAAAGGATTTTCTACATTCATAGGGTTTCTCATAGGGTGTGAATTACCGAGTGACCGCTGAGATATGACATCTGGAGAAAGGTTTTTGTACATACACCAAACCAGGTTGTATGTGTTTTGCCGAACAATGAGTTATTTTTACATTTATATGCTCTTAACGTTTCTCACATTTGTGAGTTGTCTGATGTATCTTTGGCTGTCACCTGTGTGAATTCTCTGATGTGGACCAGCTTGAATCTGCCCACCTAACACTGATGGTTTCTCACCTCTGAAGGCCCTAATGAACACGGGCAGATGGTTAGTGGTAGAGTTGTTCCATGTCCTCCCCAGGATTTCCCACCATGTGTTCTCTGAGGCACACAGGTGTGAATTCTACTTTAAAGGCTCATCTACACACATTTCACTGATAGTGTTTTTCACCCGAGTGAGTTCTCTGATGTCTAGTGAGATGGAACTTCAAGCTAAATGATTTTCTACACTGTTTACATTCATAGGGCTTCTCACTTGTATGAATTTTCTTATGTGTGTAGAGGCTTGGACTCTGCTTATAACTTTTGCCACATACAATACACTCATAAGGTTTCTCACTTGTGTGAGTTCTCTTATGTGCATGAAGGTGGGAATTTTGCTTAAAGGATTTTCCACATACATCACATGCATAGGGTTTCTCGCCAGAATGAGTTCTCTGATGGACAGTGAGATATGACTTGAGAATAAAAGATTTCCTACATTCTTTACATTCATAGGGTTTCTCACCTGTGTGAATTCTTATGTGTGTGTAGAGGCTGGTCCTCTGCTTGAAACTTTTCCCACATGTATCACATGAAAAGGGTTTCTCACCTGTGTGAATTCTTTGATGCACAACAAGAAACGACTTCAGCCTAAAAGATTTGCCACATTCTTTACAGTCATACGGCTTCTCACCTGTGTGAGTTCTCTGATGCGCATTTAGGTGAGCTCTTTTGTAAAAGGCTTTTCCACAGACATTGCACACGTAGCGCTTTTCCTGTGTGTGAGCCTGCCGAGGCACAATGAGTTTTGACTGCTCACAGTCTTTACACTCATAGGTCTTCTCTGTTGTGTGATCTCTGGACTGCGAGTGGACATCTGGTGTACGGTAAAAGGATTTCCCGCATGTGTTACATGCATGCACTCTCTCATATCTGTGAGGCGGCTCAAGCTGGTGGAGGGCTGACTTACTAATTGTCTTTGCAGATATATTGCACTCATGGGATTTCTCCCCACTGCGAGGGTTCTGCTGAACACTGCAATTGAATTTTAAGCACACAGTTTTCCCATACACATTCCTTCCATCCCCTATGATTCTCTGCTGAACGCTTTTTTCTGATTTCTGACAAATGTATTTCTCTTCGTCATTACATAATGATGAAGGCTCTTCTCCCGTACCCAAGCTCTGATGTTTTGGAAGCTTTGATCGTATATTTAGCATCGGCTCACAATTATTACCTTTATAATACTTCTTTTCTTTGTGTGTTTTTAAATGCTGTGTGAGATGAAAATTTTTATAGAACAATTTCCCACATACTTTGCATTCAAAAGTCTGCTCCCGTACCTGAGTACCCCCTTGGGAAGGAAGAGCTAACTTCTCTATTCCTTTCCCGTAGTCCCTCAGCTTCCTGGAGGGAGCCCTCCTAGGGAATGTGCTCTGTAACCACACTGTCTCCATGTGGAAAGCTTCCCTGGGCCCACAGTACTGAGAGTGCTGTTCTTCACACTCAGTGTTCCCATACAGACAAAGAGGCTCAGGAAGTCTCGAGGACACCCTGGTGACATGGGGAAGGTCCAGTTCCTCTCCAGCCTGCACCTCTCTGGGCTCACCAGGGAGGAGCACATCACTCCACATATTACGTGCCCCAGGTCTCATTCCAGAAGTCATGCCATTCTTTACAGCCAGACTTAAAGCACGGGGTGAGCCAGTAAGTGTTTCTCCTGCTTTAGACCTCTTAGCTGATGTGCTGCTCTTGGCAATTACCAGATCGCATCCACATATCTTTTGATTGTCCTGGCTGATCTCATTCCAGGCATTCACATTCTGCGTATCTAGAAGGAAATAAAGAAATGGAAGGTTTTCTGGTTAGCACCCATACAGATCAAGTGTTTTACACTTGTCTGTTACCTAAGAATTCCTGGATGAAATGACATAGATACCTCCAGTGTTTTTCAGATACTGATGATCTTGCTCCATATATAGTAGTATGGATTCTTGAATTAACTATAACACATAGGAAGGCTACAAACATTTGGTTCTTTAAAAACCAGAGTGTACCCTCAACATTGAAAATGTGAGATTTCTGCATAGGTCTGACATTAATGACTGGCATTTTCCTACCTGTGTGAACACATACAGGCTGATTCAGAAAATCATGCTTTTCCATGCCTTTACTTGTGCTTTGGAATTCTGACTATGTTAACATTTCAAAACAAATGGAGTTTCTGTACAAATTCATTGTATGTGCTGAGCTAGAGTGATTTCTACAAAGAGAAAAGTAGAAGGCTAATTACATAGTACAATCCTAAGTACAGAAAATATAAGCCTAGAAAAATGCAAAAATGCAATCTGTGGTTCGGTTGACCTTCAAGTCCCAAGGGTCCCAAGCTCTAGATGCACCCCATCCTTGGGGTGTGCTAAGTGGCCCCCAGTTCACAAAAACTCTGTCTTCATGTATATGATTTCATTTTCTCATATTCTAATGAATCCTTTAGTATTAGTTTCAAATTAGTATCAAAACTGGATTTTCCATAAAATAATAAGCACTCTTGAGAGTCCGTGTCTATCTACACACTGAATAATAGATTTGGAAATCAGTGCTCCAAAATTAAATTAAATCAAATCAGAAGAAGGCAATAATCTTAAAATTGAATGTTCTTCAGACCTTAACTATTTTTTTTTCCTTCTTTCATTCAGGGAAGATTTTGGGGAGAGCTGATGATTCTTTAGTGACAAAATTTCTGTTTCTTAACACAATAGAGCTCTTTAGTTTGTTGATAATTTTCTTGATTCACCAGTTTGGTCCAGAATATCAAACAAGTAGACATTAGGGAACAAATAATAAGCAATAAACACATGAATAAATATTCAAAATAAGCTATAAAAACAAAGAAAGAAGAACAAGAGCTTAAATAAAATGACTGCACCAACAAATGTGTAAGAACAACCACAGACTGCATAGAATTTGTTTAGGCTAAGATAACATATTGCCAAAGTTAGAAAGGGGGAAGGAAGTTATATGTGAGGGTTTGCCCTCAATTTGCTAAGCCTAAGATAATACATGTCAAAAACAGCCAAAGATGGCAATCTTGGTTAACTTGGCTATATCTGGAATCAACTAAAACTCAAGCAGCTGCACATGTCTGTGAGGGATTTTCTTGACTGGATCATTTGAGAAGACCCACACTAAATTTTAGCCAAACTGTCTGGTGGCCTAAATGAAAGGTCATGGTAAAAGGAGGCTTTTGCTTTTTGCTGCTTGCCCTCACTCTCACTGGCAAGTACAGCTATCCTGCTGCTGAGGCATTATTTCACTGGTTTAAGAACCTACTTTAGGATTCCAATGAAGATTGAAGACAGCAGCTTTCTTAGAGCCTTCAGATTCCAGCACATTGGTACTGCTGAACAGCTCAAACTGACTGAATAGTACCAAAATCTTGGCCTTTCTGTTGGGATAGCCTTTGTTGGACTACCTGAGTCACAGCCTGTAATCCATTCCCGTAAATCCCGTGCCTGTGCATGTGCCTGTGTTCTATCAGTTTTTTTCCTTTAGGAAACCCTGACTAACACGAGTGGTATGCATTTATTTGAAAGAGCTTTCCTTGCAGACTGTACACACTACCTGCTGGATGAGTAAGAACACTTATACTCAAGTTTGGGACATGAGAAAATGGAAAAAAGAGCTCAACACAGCCACCATTTGATGAGCTTCCTCAACCTGGCCTCCTTGTCCAGGGTGCATTCACTGACCTGGGAAGCTCTGGTTTGGGGCATCTTCTTTCTTCCATGGCTCAGCTTCCTGCTCCAACTTCAGGATCAACTCAGGTTTGAGATCACACTGATCTATTAATAGGAAATATTATACAAGTTTTGGCTAACTGCCAAGTTAGGTACATTAAATAATAACAATGCACCAGGTTGGAGAGATGGTTTGGAGGTTAAGAACACTGGTCGCTCTTGCCGATGACTTAGGTTTAATTTCCAGCACACAAATGGAGGTTTCCAACTGTTTCCAGCCTTAGTTCCAGGGGACCCAAAATGCTGTCTTTTGGCCTCCAAAGGCCGATCCCAGAAGACTGCTGGCCAACAGCCAGGTTGGAAAGGCAAGCTTCTGGTTCCATGAGTCTCCCTCAAAGACAGAAGGGGCAGTCTCCTGTGGCCTCCTCACATGCAAACAGTCAGGCAAGCCTCACAAACAGATGTACATGGACCACACACAACAAAACATACACCCAGACACCCGAACCCCACGGTCAGACATAAAACAAAATAAAACAAAACAAAAACACTGAAAGTAAAAACCAGTCATGAATGATGAACTGTTAAAAACAATCAAAACCAAACAAAAAAAACTTAAAGATGCAATGCAACAAAACACCAACAACACCTACACCACTATTAAGTCATGTAGTAAGATGTGCTAAGAGCAGCAAAAGGGAAGCAGTAAGTTCCTACAAAAAAGAAGTAAATGAATGAGAAACAGAGAAGGGATAAAACACCAGAGCAAGATTAGAACAAGAAGTAACATCAGTGAGAGCACAAAGGTAAAAACTGGCTCAATCAAGCACAAAACCAAAAGAGAAGTAACAGGAAGAGGTTTCTGTGTGTCTGTGTTCATTCTGTCTTAATTATTTTGAGACAGGTGTAGCTTTGGCTGGCTTAGACTGACCATGTAGACCAGCCTGGCCTCAAACTCACATAACTCTCCTTGCCTCTGCCTCCCAAGTGCCAGAATCAAAGGTATGGACGACCATGCCCTCTATATAGGAAGAGTTTTTAAAAAGATAAATACAAAACTTTAGTTTCCATTGTTCAACCTGACAGTGCTGATGCTCTGCCTGTCCTCTGCTGCTTCTCACTGTGCTGAGAGCTCAGGCTCCTCCTCTCCAGTGAGGCAGAAGAGAGCCGAGTTCTAGAAAGGAGCTGCTCATTGAGCCTAACATTGTAAGACAGATCACTGTCACAGATATGAACAACTACAATGAGCCAATTAAAATACAAGCAGGGGCTGGATGTGGTGGTGCACACCTGTAATCCCAGCGCTGGGGAGGCAGAGGCAGGTGGATCTCTGTGAGTTCAAGACCAGCCTGGTCTACAGAGTGAGTTCCAGGACTATGTAGAGACCCTACCTCAACACCCACATATTCGAGACGGATGGATGGACAGACAGACAGACACACACACATTAAATATGGGCCTGGACAAACGGCTCAGTGATTAAGAAAACTTGCTGCTCTTGCCGAGGACCTATATTCGATTCCAGCAGTATGCTGGCTAACGACTGTCTGTAACTCCAGTTCCAGAGGATCCATTGTCCTCTTTCTGATCCCCTTGGGTACTGCATGTACATGGCGCACACATACATGGAGGCAGAATACCCACACATACACAAACATAAAATCTTAAGAAAATATAAACAGACTGAAGGTTAAGTTCAGTGCTGGGCGCTTACTTGTACTGCACAGACCCAATCTGGTTACTAGCACAGAAAAACAACCCTTGGAAGTGTTCCTGTCTTTACCAAAAAGGACTAAGCTCCTACCGGGACTACTGTGGCCCTCTACTCACTCAAGGACGCCAGGCTGCTGTAGGTCTCCAGCATCACGTCCCTGTAGAGCTTCCTCTGAGCAGCATCCAGGTCCTGCCACTCCTCCCAGGAGAAGTCCACAGACACATCCTCAAATGACACCAGCCCCTGCAGTGAAACAACTCTGCTCAGCCTTGGGTCAGAGACAGGAAGACAGCAGGTCACGTCTCTCCACAGACAGGAATACAGCAGGTCACGTCTCTCCACAAGCATCGTTTACACAAGATGTACATGTAAGCTTTCTTATCAGGGAAGAAAAACCATCTGCAAAATGCCTTATAAACATACTAATTTAGTAATGATGAGATACAAAGGCAGAAAACAAATGTAAGCAATTGATAATCGTTTCGTTTCCCACTCAAATACATCTCTGACTCCAACAACTACAATAACAAGGGGTCAATGTTGTACATAGGTTATTTATAAAGAAGTACAGTCATAAGCACCCATACACGCCCATCGAAAATTTAGAAGAACTGCTAGATCCAACAGAAACAACTATCTCTAGCATCCTATATAGACAAGCAGAGCCAGTGAAAATTGGTTAGCTCAACACCTTGACATTTTGAAAGTTCATCCCATGAAAGAAGAAACAGGAGGGTGGTAAGGTGAAGCCAGAGGGGAAGAATCACTTCATAATTCCCGGACGGGAAATACACCAATGCACTAAGAATACAGACTGGAAGCCATGCAATATGGTAAGCTCCACAGAGCCTACCTTCAGAAGGGGGGCCAATAGCTGGTGGCCAATCAGTGATACACAGGCAGATGAAAGAGGTTAAATAGGAGGTTGGGAACTCATCACAGAAGGAAACACAAAGAAAAACAGAAAATAAAAAGAGTAGGAATTTCAGGAATTTTTGTGATCTTTGATAAAAATACCAGTTTGTTTCCAAGCTATCGACGTAAGCAATTACATAGGAACTGATGCTTTGACTAGGTGACAGGAAAGAAGGCAGACAATTTGTGGGAAGAAAAAAATAGAACTTTTTACCCACAAGAATCTGCTTCCTGATTTCTTTTGGGACACTTGCAAAATTAAGGTGGTATGTACAGAACCAGGGCAGAACACATGCCTCCATTCCCACCTCACTTCAACTGAGTCACGACTAACTGGCACTGTGTAAGGTAACACTTGCACGGATCTGCCATCTCTGATTACATAAGTTGGTACCTAGTGCCTGGTTTAGACAAAAAGCAGCATTTGAGAGCTGTGAAGAAGAAACTGCTATTTTCTGAGCACAAAACATCGGTGAGGTAGGCTTTCATTCATCACCAGCAAACTTCCTGAGGAACACAATGAGAAGTTCCTACAGGAGAGACCTGAGCTTGGAAGATCACAGCCCAGGTACAGAAGCACAGCCTCATCTGGGAAGGTGTCCAATCTTCAGGGTTAAGGCTATTCACCACATTTGCCTAAGACTTCAAGACTCTAGGAAGATGATGCCTCTCAAGGTTCGTCCCTTCAGCTTAATGCCATCTGTTATACTATGTGTGGGGTAGGTTGAAGTTTGTCTCTAAGTGCCAGATATCTGCAACAAGGGTAGTCATAGTGAGCGGGGTTTTTTGTTTGTTTGTTTTGAGACAGGTTTTCTCTTTGTAGCTCTGACTGTCTTGAAACTCAGTTTGTAGACCAGGCTGGCTTTGAACTCAGAGATTCACCTGCTTCTGCCTCCCAGAGTGTAGGATTAAAGGTGTGTGCCACCACACCCAGCTTATCATCATGGGTGTTCAATGAATTCCTGGCATCATTTTAGGACACACGATTATAAGGATAAAGTGCTAAAAAGATGGTACTTTGGATGCGCTGGCATACGTGTGTGGAAGAGGAGGAGTCCAGGACATGCTGGACACAGTACCTAAGAAAACATCTGCAGAAGCGTTGTGCCACCTCCGATGACCTTTTGAAGCTGGCACGTGGTTTGCTGCTTTCCTCATTGACCAGCAAACTCCAGAAAGGCCACTCTGTTATGCTGTTGTAACCACAGATGCAATAGGCACCTTGCTTATGTACCGTCACTAAACTTGGAGTTGTTGCTCATCAAAACATAACCTATATTACAGCTTCTGACATCTGAGGAAATAGAAGACTGCATCCGCTAGGGAAGATCCAGGTCTGAGCAGGAAGCAGGAAACATGGGAGACAGACACCCACACATCCACACTAAACTGAATGTACGGCTTACATTGACTGGATACAAATAAGAATTCTGGGTACAGACTGTTCTGCTTTTAATTTTCAGTGAGGAAATACCTTTCTAAAAAGAATTCGAGTCAATAAACATACAAGTATAATACAAGCTGAGAAATCTTAATTCATATAATATCAAAAATAGGTCCCCAGACAAAGACACAGCATCACAAAAAGACTAAGTCACTTCTAAAAATGTTTACTTCTTAATTATATACCTAAGAAAAATTACAAAAAAATATTAGCATCCAAAATATTTGCACATGAACACAGGAAAAAAAAAAAATCCTGGAAAGGGATCTACCACAGTTACCACCCTTAGCCATAAACAAACTTGATATAAAATAGAAATAACTGACATAACTACAGTCTTCATTTCTATAACTGGTTGTGTGTGTGTGTGTGTGTGTGTGTGTGTGTATTGGCTGTCTATCTAATTCTAGTACTCACTCTGTATTTCCCTAGCAGCAGACCATGCTTCTTTACTAGAACTGATCCACATAGTCATACATGAGTATCTGGCATTTTTACAGTCCTGCCTGACGGTTGTTTTGGCCACTAGAGGGCAGTTATGAGATGCCGATAGGGCTCTCCTGTAACACGCACTCTTCCTTTCATGGTCTGAATAGGGAATGTTCCCTACCGGCTCACTGCTTTGAGCATGTGATCCATGTGTGTGTGCTACTTTGAAGGCTGTGGAAGGCTTATGTGGCAGGGTCTGGCTGGTGGGAGTAGACTAGAAAGGGGGTGTCTCTGAAGGTCACACCTGGCCCTGGTTCCCACTGCTCTCTCAGGTTCCAGATCTGCAATAGCGTGAACAGCTGCTCCTCTTGACACTCCCACCTCCACTGATGGAGCCACTCCAACCTGCCATCATTGCCGTGATGGACCAATACAATGAGCCAAAATAAATCTTTCCTCCCCTACGTGGTTTCTTTCGGGTATTTGGTCACAGCAATACAAAAGTAAATAACACCCTTTCTTCCCTCCACTGTAGACTACTCTGATTTTCCCTGGGTAATCTAGATTACTCAGCAAAGTCAGCACTGTGGTTCTTCTCCACCTACTGCCTTGGAGTCTAAGAAGCACAGTGCTCAGGATAAAATCAGTCCCTCCACCTGAATAGAAACACTGCCCTTCTCAATATAAGGCAGCAAGGCCAGTGGAGCATACAGTCAGGGGGACAGGAAACAAACAACAGTCCTTGTAGCTGGGCATGGTGGTGCATGCCTTTACACCCAGTCTGTGGAAAACAGAGGCAGGTGGTCTGAGAGGTCAAGACCAGCATGGTTTACAGAGCAAGTTCACGGCCAAACAAGGTTACATTGTGAGACCGTGCCTTTAAAAAGTTCCTAGTACTAGTACTTTACTTGTAAAGCCCTCTGCTGAGATCGCTTCTAATGAGGTTTGACCGGATACACAAATACCTTTATCTCTTTCTACCATTCAGCTAGCACATCAACATTCCTGTTCCCAAGTGTTTGGCCTCCATTTCTGAATCCAGTGTTCCTTCTAAGGTACTGACCGTGAACCGGAGCCACTGGAGGGTACAGTCTCTGGTGCTTTCCACAGCTTTACCTGCTGACTTCTACATTCTGGCTCCTCTCTGTGGGACACATCATGCAACCCATTGAACCTGACCCATTGTACTTATAACCTCTGTAGAAATCCTGTCCCAATCCTGAAGAGACTGAAATCTAGTTGGTCTCTTTCCTGTGTTTATAAAATTATGTCAAGACATTTTTGAGCAAGGAATAGATTTTGTATAATCTACAAACTAGATGGAAGTACTTATGTGAAATATATAAGCACGATATGCGCAGTATTCAGCTCTGTGCTTCTGTTTTACTTATGCTCTGTGTGCCTTTTTCAAGACTTTCTGAGATGGCCTCCCACTAACTCCTTCACCACACCCGCCTGGCAGCAGGACGGCTCATCAGCACTCAGGTGACACCACTGAAGAAACAGACCCTCCGGTCAGGTGACACCACTGAAGAAACAGACCCTCCGGTCTGGCAGAGATGGACAGTTCCACTGTGAGCAAGAAAGTGTATTTGTCTTTAAGCAACCACAATTCCTCACCATCAACAGCATCACCTGCAGCCACTGGCACAAGAATGAACAACAAAAAGAATGAGTAGGAACTGCAACTCATAACATTAGGCCTTAGGGAGAAAAGGAGGGGAAGGCAAGAGAAAGGAATAAAAAGAGGAGTAAAGAGAAACAAATTCTGTCCCATCAGTATACTCATCAAGGCCACAAGGGAGACCAGTATCAATACCACATGCAAGGAAAAACCGGAAGATGTGGTTTCTTTTGAAAGGGGGCCTCCTGGGTACCTTCGCCTATCAGCATAGGAGTCAAACTCATGATCTGAAAGCCGAGTGAGCAGTCCACGCTACTGAGAAATAGTTATCACCAAAGGGTTGGATCACAGAAGTCCTCTAAGGTGGAATGAGTGAAGGGCTGAGCAGAACAAAAAGATAAAGGAGAAAAAGAACTCAGAAGAGTAAGGCAAGAAAGTAGCAGCAACTTTTAGGACAGAAACTGAAATGAAGAACTTCCAGAGGAAGGTGATGAGCAGAACTTTGCAGCATGGCAGGAGATTTAAGTATGGCAGTTGGCAGAGAACAGTGTTTTCATTTGACTGTGATGAAACGTTGAGAATCTGAACCAAGAGTGCTGTGTAGGGAAAAAATGCAAACAGTAAAGACAAATTATTACTAGAAACATGTTTGGACATTGTCATGATCTACATACACACACACGCAGGGAAAAATGCAGGGAGAGAAACGAAGGACCTGCAGGACATTGTCTTCATACAGTCCAGGCCTCATGTGACATACTGGGGTCTTCTAAAAGCTGTTTGCAACTATACAGCGTTGGCCAGCAAAGAAAACCCCTGTGAACCGATCTGGGTTCAAACATTGGGAACTGAGACTACTGGACGCTGTACTCATCTCCAGGCTGGGAATGAAGCTCTGTCCACATCGTGCAGGTACAGGAGGCCTCAAAGCATGACAAGTTGGCACCTCCTCTTTCTGAGTCAATCCAAACCCTACAACAAACAGACCTCTGTTCCACCATTTCAGGAAAAACAGAGACCAGTCTGCATGTGACTTAATCATTTCCCAAAAGACCGTATCCCACGGCTCTGTCAACATGGCCAATGCTACCATCTGCCGACCTCTATCTCACGTTAACTTTATTCTTCCATTCCAATTTTCAAAAGTCCTAAGATACAACATAAAACAAGGCGAGCCATAAATACACAACTTACCTCAGATGCGTCCATTGCCCTGACTCTTTCAGACAGGAGAGGACTGTGCAATCACAGCTGGAAAAGAAGATCAACAGAAATTAACTCACTAGAATGCGTCTTGCTTTCGGATTCCAATGCACAAAGACAGCTGCTGAGGGAGAAAGCCACAACAAAAATCATCCCATGTGGAAACAGTGTGTCACACTTGAAAACTGCCACAACACTGTTCAAGGGGCACCAAGCATTTTATTAACTGATAGCGATCCACCATTCGGTTATGCACAGGTTAAGGGAACTATTTGCCGTTTGCCTAGTAAACTACGTTATTCTGAAGAAATAATGCAATGTTTTAAGGGTGGGCGTTTAATAAACATGATAGGGTCACAGAAATTATATTGTAGAAAGATACTTAGACAACATTACTTAAGTTTCTTGTCAGTTCAGTACAGTTCAATACAGATACACCACATGGAACTGGACGTCTACAGAGGCATCTCTTGTTTTGCATATTTAAATTTCATAGAAAGCATGTCTCATTCAATTTAGACGGTTTCCTCCCAAAACTACAATGGCAAAATGGAACACTGAGTGTATTTACTGCGGGACAGTAGGAGTGAGGTTTCACAATGGCTGGTCTCCCTGCAACCAGGCCTTTGTCTAGCTCCCTCCCACAAATTGCCTCCCTCTGGCCAGTGTAGCTACAATAAATGTGACCTGTAGAGATTTTAGCCTGAGTTTTTTCCAGGGAAACTGGCTGAGATGACAACTCTGTGTTCCCACACCGTGCTTCTACGGCATTTTTAAAAAGAACATTCTTTAAGACACGCGAAGCAAAACACGGGCTCCAGGAAGCCACAGTTCTGAGTGTGGACCCAAAGGAGCTGAAACCACAGTAAGGCAGCTGCGCTCCTCCGTGAACTACCGCTGTGTCATAGCTTTTCCCTCCAGACACAACAGGTTTCTACTGCCACCCTAGAATAGATGCCCTGGGAGACGAAGCGAGAACGCAGTGATGGCTCTGTCTGGGGGAACTTTGGTCTGGATGGCTAATACTCAAGAGGCCCCGCACTAGGGTTCCACCGACTGCTCCCTTCTCAACGACCTCCCCACCAGGGTCCTAACTGGTCAAGGGACTGGACTCCTCAATGCCTTCCTCTCCGGCGAAGCCCTCACAAAACATCACAGTGACAATGTGCAAAGTCCTTTGGACCTGCAGCGTGGGGACCCACACTTGGCCACCTGGCGGAGGGAGAGCTAAACTCAGGAGCCACAGGACGTGGATTCAGAAATTAGGGCCCTGGGTCGGGGCACAGCTTCCGGCACGGAGACAGGTGAGACGAGCGCAGCGCAGGTTCCCAGCCCAGCGCCGTCTGCACCAAGAACAGTCGAGGGGATGAAGACCGACCCCAGGCAGCTCCCGCCGGTTCCGCAGAGGCTGCACTCACCTCGTTGCCGGACGTCAGCCCTGGCGTGGCTTTCACCGAGAAAGAGCGTAGGACCAAACACCCAGGGCCGGACCTCGGCGGAAACCGGAAGCAACATGGCGGAGCCGGAGACAAATCGGGAGAACGCGACCCGCCGCGGAGAGTGGGCCTGATTGGGCAGATCCCGAGACATTACCGTGATTGGAGAGACTCGCTTGAGTGACAGTAAACGTTACCAATCGTTGACGGAGCAAGGCTGACTGGGCGTGTTCTAATTACCACTTTTATTTTGTGGTCCTGTAATTCCCACTTTTCCCACTTCGTCGTGCGGCATCGTTAAGTAAGTTTCTCTACCTGGCTATTCCGTTTAGCATGACGTCCTTCAAGTTAGTCCGTGTCGTCCAGAGTGACGGGATTTTGCCGTTTTTGAGGCGCATTTCACTGGGGACATTCACATTTTCTTTTCATTTACCATGGACACTCGTAAATTCCGTACCTTGACACCTGTGGACAGGCCTGCAGCAGGCAGAAATCAACAGCTCATTGACCTGAAACCCTTTCTTTATATGTTCAGAACTGGAATTGTTGGTTGTTGCTGTAGCTGCATTTTAATCTTTTTGAAGAACCTTCACATTTTCTCTAATGGGTATCTATCCATCCACTTTCAGCTCCTTTTGTAAATGGGTTGCTCATCTACACATGTTCGACAACGCTTGTCAATTTTTCTGTTACTGATAAACTCACTCACACAAGTGGCAACTTACTGTGGTTTTAATTTCCATTTTTCTGAGATTAGCTGATGTTAAAGGGTAACCATTTGCATACCCCGCCAAATTTGGCCAGTTTATATTTCATACCGTACGCATAAAACCATATAGAAATTTCCCTCAGAAGGGTAATATCTGTTGTATTCTTTTTGATAATATATACCTTAAAATTTGTTCATCGTTCAAAGTAACATAGTTTCGTAGCATTTTCATTCAAATATATCGGACCATATTTACATCACCTCTATTTCTCTTGTTCGTTCTACTTTTCTCCTGCCAAGGTTCTGTTACTCTTTCTAAACCATTTCCTTTCATTTTCAGCAGTTAAAAACACTTGCTACACTTTGAGATGATGAACCCAGTATCTATGCTGGGCAGCTCACAACCTCCTATAATTGCATTTTCAGAGGATTCAGTGCTATCTTCTGTTCTTCATGGACACACACACACACACACACACACACACACAAATGTGTGTGTTCCATATATTCACACAGAACACACAAATTAAAATAAAACCAAGTTTCCACTTGTAACTTGTTTTTCTGAGCCTGGCCGACTTTTCTTTTTTATAAAGATGTCAGATTCCAGTGTTTCTGTAAGACATGTTTCCGTCCTTCGTCCATTTTCAGCTAACATGTAGGCAAGATGTCTTGCCTAATTTTAGAAATAATTTAAAAATGATTTACTTGTATGTGTATGTACATACATAAACCTGTGGAAGTCAGAAGAGGCATCAGACTTACAAATGGTTGTGGACTGCCATGTAGGAGTTGGAAAAATGTTCATTTTTATAAAGTGCAATAATTATGTGTTTGACTGAAAGAGTGTAAGACAGGAGTAAGGGTATGTTTCGTTTCAGTTCTACATGAGTAAAGTTAAGCATTCATCTGGGTCTCACAGTCACAGGTGTTTGTTAGTCATACCTTCACCAGCAACATCTCAAGCTCAGGACGTCAGAGGGAACTCCCCTGCCACTGAACCCTGTCTTCCTCTAGTTTGAAGACGGTGTTCCTAGTTGTGGTGGTTTGAATAGGCATGGCCCCACAAACACATGTGTGTGAATACTTGCCCCATAGAGAGAAGCACTATTGTGCCTTGGTGGAGGAAGTGTGTCACTGTGGAGGTGGTCTTTGAGGTCTGCTTCGCTTAAGGAGGCGTTGTGTGGCACACAGTCTCCTTCTGCTTCCTGTGGAGCAAGATGTAGAACTATCACCTCTGCCCCCAGCATCATGACTGCCTGCATGCCACCATGTTTCCTGCCACGATGATGGGCTAAATGGTCTAGATGGACTAAATCTGTGAAACTGTAAGCTAGCCTCAATGAAATGTTTGCCTCTGTGGTCATGGCATCTTTTCACAGCAATAGAATCCCCAACTAAGGCACTAGTCAATGAAGATGTGGTTCTGTAGAACTTTCCCGCAGGTGACAGTTGTTTCAGTGTGGAACAGGCCACTTCTGCTGTCTGAGCCTGGGGAAGAGTCAGGCACAGTCCTCGCGGGCTTTTGGGATGCACTTAAAACTCTGGGTGCCTTGCTTGGATTATCAGGTCAGCATGGAGCCCCTATGCAAGGAGCTATACCCAAGCCTGAGAAATGCTCAGAATGCATCTGTGTTCCACGGTCACTTCAAGTAGGTCTGCATGCTAAACAGCCTGCATGACTCTCAACCATCTTAGTCATTCATGAAATTGTGATACAAAACATAGCCTTAAAAGACGGGGCCACTTCTCTGAGGGGGCGGGCAGTGAATGTGCTAATTCAGACAATCGTTTCTTATGGATTATCTGAGGTAGAAAGTTGTTTTCCACCTGAGATACAGTTCTTTAAGTGCAGAGCAGCAAAGGTTAAAGTCAGAGAATGTTTGCCTTTGCAGAGATTTGATCAGCAATGAGTGTAAGTCAGTATCGTCCTCCGGACCACATGAACCAGGAAAGCTGGGGAAGACAAAATGACATCGGAAATGAGCAGGAGCATTTGTGTCCTTCCATGCTCTTCTGGAAAAGTGAGTCTAAGATACTCTCTCAATGCGTTTCTGTTTTGTTTGTCTCTTTCATGTGTATGTGTGTGGTGTGCATGTATGTGTATATATGTGTTTGAGTCTATGTGGATGTGTGTGTCTGTGACGGAGGCCTTTACCATCTGAACAGTCTTGCTAGCCCTCACAGTATGTTTTGAAAATTTATACTTAAAATCATTATTTACAGAATAAAATTGAGCTCTATTATATTTGTAAATGTTTCATAATTACTTTCCATTAATTTCTCTCTTTTTGTCTTCTATGTTTTGCTTTAGTTTTTTACTTTTAGCATATCAGTTATACTTATTTTAAAAGCTCTAGAACATGTTCTTGAGTTTCTAAAATGCATCATTAAAAAAAAACTTAGGTCACTTAAAAAATACCATTGTACCACCACTTTTTATGTACATGAGCGAATACGAATTCCACTTCATCCAGCATTAGCTAGAACATGATCTATCAGAAAACATTAATAATAAATTGTGTATTTTCACATTATCCATGTATATTTCATTCTGTCATATGGACTGCATGAGAAAACATTTATTTCTGTGTAACTTGATGATAATTTAAGAGAAGGAAATGTCCAAACATTAATAATGTTTAAAACCACAAATCATGATCATGTCTCTTTTGAGAAGAAAGTTAATTTTCATTGATTTCAGATGTTTGATTTGAGATTCAGATGTTTGTCTAACACCAATGTAAGTTTTGAGAGACGAAATTTGATAAATACCCCCAAGATACTGAGCTGGAGTACCGTGACTGTTACATATTAGAAAGCAGGACCCAAACTTCTTACTAAACACTAACCCCTTGTGCGCCCACCCCATAGTCCCCACACTTAGGAAGCTGAGGCAGAAAAAAATGAGTTCAGGGTCATTCCTGACTATGTACTGATTTTGAGGCCACAAAGCTACTTTTGAGATTTTGTCTTTAAAATGAGAAACAAGGGCCCAGAGAGATAGCTCAGCAGCCAAGAACACTAGCTGCCCTTCGAAAGGGCTGTTGTTTGATTTGCAGTACTCACATGGAGGCTCACCACCATTTGTAACTTCAGCTCCAGGAACTGATGCTTTCTGACAAACCCCTCCCTCAGTCCCCTGCACTGACACATGTGGAGGCCAAACACCCATAACATATGAAATAAGATAAATCAAAGAAAAAATCAAACCAAGAATAATCCCCCATTATAGGACAAGGCCACATTTCTCATAGATTGATTTGAGTAAAATTTTAATTAGGAAGGAACTTCAATACTTCACTGAAAGACGGATGGACAGTATCCAATATACATACACACAAAGGCAAATCCCTGAGGCAGGAGACAAAGAACCATGAAAAAAACATCATATTGTAGAGCTTGCGAGAGAGACAGTGACGTTGGCAGTGACAGTGGCTGTTCCTGAAGCATGTAAAGCCCAAAGGGCACATTTGAGAATTGTGAAGATGTTTATTACTAATGTACGAAAGTCACCTTCGTGACCAGTAGAAGACATCCAGTGGAAATCCAGCCATATACGTTATTCACAGTGAAGCAGAGGGAGGAACAGAGGATCTGGCTAAGGAGAGCAATTCTGTTCCACGTGGGGCCTTCCCAGCCGCTTGGTGGAAAGAATGCAACTGAGAGTTCTGCTATAGCTCCAGAGCCTGGAGTGAGGGAGTCGAACAGCCCCAGCTGGCTGGCCATTTCCTGTGTGTAAATTCAGGTTCTGCAAACAGAGATGAGAAGAAGAGTGAATGACTGTCTAGGCCATGCTGTAGTACAAGACTGGGTAATTGGAAATCACGTCAGCATATGGTTGAACACCAACCACCGAACAGCTTCATTAGCTGAATAGAGGTCTCTGGTATCAGACTCTCTTTTCTTCTCTTCCCTTCCTTTCTTCCTTGTCTTTCTGTCTCAAGAATATATCTAGGTATACTTATTACACTTCATTTGAGCCATTCAGTTTTTGTTATTTCTTAGAACATTCTGACACCCGCTGTTTAACTTTTTAAAATTCTAACTATTTATGTTAGGTGGATCTCTGTGAGTTTGAGGCCAGCCTGGTCTACTGAAGTGAGCCCTGGACAGCCAAGACTACACAAAGAAACACTGTCTTGAAAGAAAAAAAAAAAAAAAGGAATTCAATCTATAGCAAAAAAAAATTTAAAAATTTAAATATGGTGAAAATACCTGAACAGATATTTATCAAAACACACACACGTGTGCAGTGGATTCAGGAAACATTCGTAAAATCACTAGAGGGACACATTTTAACATTGTTTTTTTTTTTTTTTTTTTTTTCAAATGTAAAGCCTTCCTTTCCTTCACTGGACTGAATGCCCCTTCACTTTGAAAGGTATTGTTGATATATATTTGATATAATTTCACTTGACTGTGTTTGCTTGCTTGCCTGTGATTTGGTGTCATACCTCCCAAATCAGGTCCAGCCCCAAACCATGGAGTCCTCCTGGATATTTTCTTTCAATATGTTTACAATTTGGAGTCTTATATTTAATACTACATTTCATTTAGGCTGATTTTTGGATGTTGGGGGGAGGTAAGTATTCAGTTTTATTTTTCTCCATGTGCACACCCTTTCCCTCAAACATTGTTGTGAAGAGACCATTTCTACCGTAGTGAATGATTTTAGCTACAGCTGTTCTATATCATGAGACACTAGGATGTCTAGCTGTTCTAACTAAAACCACGTACCACTTTAAAGAGTGAGCCCAGAAACAAGCGTAGGCATTTCCAGCCAAGAGTGGGGATGGCAGGAATGAGGCTGGTACCCAGGGCTTGGCACGTGTCAATCAAAACGAAACAAATCCTGTTGGTCTGTCAGGTGTGGGTGGAGACTTCCCACTCCTCACGTTTCAGAGGCGCACAGTGAGAAAACAGGCCCAGCTCATGAGAACAGCCTCTGCATTCAAGCCAAAGGTCACACAGTGACCACATGCTCCCAGGGTGCCTCCTGTCTGGACACTTCAGAGAAGCACAGTGGCCTGACCTTGGCCTGAGAGGTTGGGCAGTGGCTGTGCTTGATGCAGTGCCTAAGAGCCACACCCGTGCAGGAACACCACCTCCACCCAGAGAAGACAGTAACCCAGACTTGCTGGATGTGAGCAGATTTCAGGTGGGTCTTATGAGGATCGCCTCCTCAGTGACTCCACACCTAACATCTGTGCCCAGTTTGCAAACCAACAGTAGAACTGCCTGACCAGAATGACTGTCTGAGAACACCTGTCCAGTGGACCTCAGGTCCGGCCAGTAGTTCAGGTTCTTTCTTACCCAACCACAGAGCAAAGGTAGCACTGTAGCGAGCTAGAGAGATCACGCACGATTTGGCTGTCTCATATCATTTCCACTCAGCCCTTCCAGAATTGGAGACACATGTAATGTGATAGAACAAAACCCTAAATGAAAAAAAAAAACCAAAAACAAAAAAAAAACAAAAAACAAAACTAACAAAGCTCCAGTAATGGCCCCCAAAGAAATGGAAGTTGGTAACATTTCCAACTTTTCCAAGACTGAGAAAGGATTCTGGCCATTCTCATAAAACAGGTCTGTGAGTTTCAAAAACGCATACACATCCTTCGGAGGGTGTAACTTCAGCTCCAGACACCTTCAGCCAAGTACAGAGTGGAGCAAAGCAAGCCACAGTATTTTCTGCCTTCCCAGGTCGTGTGAAAGTTGTACTGAAATGCCATTATGATCTGTCTTGTACATGCTATAAAAAATACACTATAATCAAGCTATTTTAGTGCTGAAATGTTGTTGTCATTTGCTACGGGGAGAGAAGACATCAATGGACTTTCCCGATGCCAGCCTGCCACAAACCTTCAAAATTTAAAAGATATAATACCTGCAAAATACAATAGAGTGAGGTCTGCCTCATTTTGTAAAGATGAAGGCAAGACATTTGACAGAGAAACTGAAATAGTAAAAAGGACTAGATGAGACGTCAGAGACAGGTTCAGTCACCAGCCTGAAATCTAACAGACAATGCCAAACACAAGCTCAGTCAGTCAGCAGGAAGCTCCAGAGAGCTAGTAGTCCGCCATGACAGGACTGTCAGCAAAGTTCTAAAAGATCCTGGGTGACTGATTCAGCCGTAGAAGAGACATTCATGAGTACTGGCTAGGTGGGGTTTTGTTGTTTAAATTTTGAACTTTCAGTTTGCATTGTTCCAGTATTAGTCACAAAAATTCAAAACACGTTAACTTATTCTTTAGTCAGAGAGAAAAATAAAACTCCAGAAAACAATTCTGTGTAAATAAATACAATTTTGTGGTTTTTAAAAAACATTTAATTCAATACAATTATGGAAACTACTAGACTTTACGCAATTGTATGGAGTTGGGATCTAGATTCCACCAGCCAGTGAGCCAATGTTGGGTAGCTGATGATTGAGGAAGATGTGTGGGGGATCTGAGGAATGCTTCAAGACAACTGAAGCGTTATAAAAGGCATCAACAGCTAAAAATTACATTTCGAGTTAATATCCAACATCTAGCCAACATCTAACTTTAAGCCTGTTCAACAGGAGTGAGTTCATGTGTGGTACTGCAACATACAAATTCATTTTTAAAAGGGGCGGTAACATTATGGTAATATGATGTATGAATTTAGTGTAGGTTTTTTTTTTTTTTTAAACATTTGGGCCTGAAAGTTTGAGAGCAAGTTTCATGCACATGACTTCATGAATGAATCTGACAAACTTGACAGCTAAGCTTTATGTTTTCAGTCCTTGTTCCTAGCAATCCCTTGTATCTCTGTAGTAGTGGCTTTCCCATGGGTCATTTGTCTGGGATGTGATGTCTACAGAAGATGTTCTTGAGGGTGGCTGGTATCATCTGCTAGGGCATGAAGAATTTCAACTTCTGTATTGGCTTTGCTATAGCCATACTTCTCTGTGTGTTTTAATGGACACTGGTTTTGAGCAGGCAAAAGTCAACGTGGACATTCTAAATAAAATCAACGAAGTCACTAACTGGTGTCTGCCCTCCCTTTTTGGAAGTTTTAGGAATAGATTTGACATCACTGTGTTATCCCAGCACCGGAACTGCGTAGATGGCTTTTCTGTAGATAGCTAGCGTGCATTCCCCATGCTCCATGCATAGTCAAAGCGCCACGTAAGAAAGTGATGTGAGGAGGGGCGACACAGAGGCATTAGTGCCTAAGATAATGAGCTGGGGCTTTGGGATGTTGGAAAACTTTTTGTAAATGAAGTGTTTGGACAATAGTCACGGGACTCATTAAGCTAACAGGATGACAACCTCGTGGGGCAGATTTGCAGAGCTCCTTGGTTAGGCTGGTGAGTTAGATCCATAAGCAGACTTCTAATGAAAGTTGGGATCTTTGGGGAAATTAAGAAACTAGAGAGTGAGTGTCACCCTAGAGCTGAAAAAAAAAAAAAAATCAGTGTCCCAGAGCTTTTCCGGGAGGAGTGCGCCAAGAAAGGGAAGCCCCAGCGAATCTGCTGTCTTTGTACGGCTTGAGCTAGAGCAAGCGGGCAGAACTCTGCTGCCTCAGCTGGGGTGCTCTGCTCGCCTTGCCCTCAGTCAGCCTCATCACATATCATGAGAGTAAAGGACTAGGAGTTCACCATTAGAAGAACGGATTTGATTGGGAAATCTCTCCTTTAAAAGATCTGAATAGGGACTGTATCCCATGGGTGGCTCCCATGCGAAGGCTTTGTTGTTGACATTGGTCATTAATCAGAATTCAAAAGCGTGTACTGTTGGGGGCATAACCTCGTTTCCTCATGCCTCCTTTCAGCACATCCTCTGCCCTCATCCTTAACATGCTGCCATGATGGCTCAGTGCTGAAAGTGCACAGAGGGGGCAGGAAAACTTTATTACATCGTCAGCTTTGACAATGACAAACAAATCAGATCTTAAAAACATAATTCCCCATCTATCCATCAAAAAAAACAAACAAACAATGAAGTAAAATAAATAAGCCATACTTCTGTTTTAGGGCTTTTGTAACAAGCATATCTAAAAGAATAAAAGAAATTAAAACTAAGGTACTTAGAAATAATAAATTAAAGGACAAGACACAAGCTTGTAAGAGACTAAAGAGGCAAAAGGGCTAAGTGATTTATATAGAAGAGATCTAATCATTTAAGGAAGAAGTGTATAAATATATATTTCCTAGACAGGATTTCTCTGTGTAGCCTTGGCTGTCCTAGACTTGCTTTGTAGGCCAGGCTGGCTTTGAACTCACAGAAATCTACCTGCCTCTATCCCCCAAGTGTTGAGATTACAGGTGTGCCACTTTACCTGGTAAGGTAAAAATATTTTAAGATAAAAAAACAAACACGAAAAGAGAATACTAGAAATTGTACTAAAATCAAGAGATAAGCTGCAGTTTCTCAGGTGTTGGTTTGGTTTGTCTACGTATTACAGCTTCTAGCGAGATTGTGTTTGGGTGAGAACAGGACCTCTGAAGTACCGAGTTGTCAGTGATGCTTGGTGAACATGTTTCTGTAAGACCCCAGGGAATCCTAATGTGTTCTGTTCATCGTAAGACTTTTAAAAAGTTTGTCGCTGACCAACCTTGCCTGTTTCTGAATTTACCACAGCTGGTCACTCCCTGTCGACTTGCTCATTTCTAGGGAAGCTGTCTCAGTTAGACTTTCTATTACTGCGAATAGACGCCATGACCACGGCAGTTCTCATAAGGAAACATTTCAATGGGGCTGGTTCACAGGTCAGAGGTTTAGTCCCTTATTGTCATGGTGGGCAGCATGGTGGCGCCCAGGCACACGTGGAACTGGAAAGGTAGCTGAGAGCTCTATATCTAGATCGACAGGCAGCAGGAAGAGAGTGAGACATCGGGCTTGGCTTGAGCATCTGACACCTCAGGCCCACCCTCCGTGACATACTTCCTCCAACAAAGCCACACCTCTTGATAGTGCCACTCCCTATGAATATATGGGGGGCCATCAGAGAAGCTGTTTTGGGTCAGATAGTCTGACTTATTTTTTCAGTTGTTCTTGGGGTCATTTTCAGTTATTTTGAAATGAGTTTGTCTATCTGGGGAAGAAAACCTGCAATACAATTTTTTGAATTAACCTTACTATAATGTATAAATTAATGGGATTTACTAATATTTTCATATGTGTATCCGTTATGAATTGGCCCAGTCTATACATCCCTCTACTGCCCTTGATGCCTTTACCACTCCCTCTTAGCATCCTTCCTAGATGGTAGAAGTCCCTCTGAATTTATTTCTGTTCTCTCTCATTCCACACTTTCCATTCTAGGTATACATACTCCACTGTGTACTTCTGGAAGACTGTCTTATTCTTTTCCATAAGAATGTGAGAATGTATGGAGTCGGTCTCGCTGTGTCTGGTTTGTTTCACTCAAGCGTGTTCTGGAAACTTATGAGTTACTTTGCAAAACAGTGAAACTAACATACCACGTCTTCTAAAAAAAAAAAATCAAACATTAAATGTTACAAAAAGCTCTTAAACAGAAGGAAATGCTCCTGACCCTGGATTTTACAATGGATTCCTAAATATGACACAGAATAACCTGAGTCACAACATTATAAAAAACAGTCAGGTTATTACATAGTTATATTGTTACATTGTTATGATACAGTGTTATAGTCCACCTCATTGACAAAGTGTATCAAGGAGGATGGTCAAGTGAGTAAATGGTTTATCAAGCAGCCCAAGCAACTGGAGTTAAATATTCACAGAGCCTACACCTGAAAGTGCTCTGAAGTCTGAATATATAAATGTATCTCTCGAATCCAAAATAAAAGTACTACAATTTGAAAAGAGGAGAGGGATAGGGATTTGGTATCATAGAGTAGGATGCTCCAGATGGTCCTTGCTTCCACAAAATGGTCCATTCAGCGGCTCTCAGGCTCAGACCTTCTGTGAGGTTCCAGAAAACAGAGGCTGCCGTCCAAGGTTCCATGAGAACCTCATGAACACATACTGGCCCAGTGCCCACCCCATGCAGCACCACATGGTGTGAAGGAGGAGCAAAGCCTCAGGTTCTCCCTGCAGTGAGGAAGACAAGAGTGGAGTTAGTTCTAGTGTTTCAGCTTTTGTGGGTACTCTCTGGATGGGAGTGCACACATCACGGGTCTGGAGACACTAGGACTGAAAGAGCTATGTGGTGTGACTGAGCCGCAGGACTCCAGGTCCAGGGGACAGGAATTAGGCAGCACATGATGAAGATCTTCATGGAGGAACTGGCGAAATTTGTTCTCGCTATATGGACTCTGAAAGCTCAGAGAGGATCCATTAGTTTCCTGAGCAAAGCTGGACTGGTCAGGAAGAGTGTGAAGAAAGGTTGCTTAGTGAATTTTCGGATGTCTGGATCCCGTGTAAGCTCACAGGAAATATGAAGAGAGATCCGGGATACCGGAGGCAGAAGGTTCAGACACAGTTAAGACCCACCATCCAACAGGAAGGAGAAGGTATATGCTCTGCTTGTCCACATCATTGGTATATGACGCAGAAGCACACAGCGTGGGAGGGCTGGAGGATGCAAGCCAAGGTAGCAGAGAGGCAGGGGTCAGTCATGGCTGGGCCCAACACAACTCTGCAGCCACAGATGCGATTTCACCTGCAGCTGCAAGGTTTGACAGCGCGGGGGGAGTTTAAGTGTGAGTGTGGCCATACCAAACCAGCATCGCTCTGAGTGTAGTTGGAGTATGAAGCGTTGTAGGGTTGGGGGCATCTTATAAGATGCAGAGCAAGAAGAGAAGAGTTGTTTGCTTGCTTGCTTCCTTCTTCTTTTTTATTTTTTAAAACATTGTCCATTTCAGAGTACAATGTCCTCTTGTCCATTTGTTTCTATCTTTAAAAACTATGTCACCAATGTTTTAACCCATAGATCTGTATTGAGAAGAACGTGTCACAAGCTGGAAGCTTTCTTTTGTTTGTGTGCGCATGTGTGTGTCTGTGTGGGTGTTAAGTATGTCCATGCCGCCTCTGTGTTCATGTCTGCAGGGGCCAGGAGACAGCAGTGGATCGGCAGGAACTAGGATTGCAGCAGTTATGAACTGCCCAAAGCTGGTGCTGGGAATTTAGCTCAGGTTTCCCAGAAAGTTGCAAGCACTCTTAACCTCTGAGCATTCTCTCCAGAGAGAAAGTGGAGACAGTAAGGAGACTTGGCTGAGACCAGTGCAGATTTAGACTCAGCAAGAGATGGCTCACAATTCCATTTGATTTTCTTTTTTCCACTGTGGCGTTGTCTATTTTTTTTTTATTTTTTCCATAAATTCATTTAGTCACTTTACAGCCTGATCAAAGCCCCGTTCCCTCCTCTCCACCCAGTCCTACCTTCACACCCCCTTCCTCTATTTTCCCTCCTCTGCTCCTCAGAGAAGGGGAGGCACTTCCATGGGTACCAACCCACCCTGGCACCTCAAGTCACAGCGGGGCTCAGTGCATCCTCTCCCACTGAGGCCAGACAAGGCAGCCCAGCTAGGGGAAAGAGATCCAAAGGCAGGCTTCAGAGTCAGAGTCAGCTCTCACTCCAATTGTTCGGGGACCCAAATAAAGAAAAAGCTGCACATCTGCTATATATGCTTAGGGGCATAAGTCCAGCCAATGTATGTTCTTTGGCTGGTGGTTCGATCTCTGTGAGCCTCCATGGGTAGTTTACTCTGTAGGTCTTCTTGTGGTGCCCTTGACCTCTCTACCTCCCTCAATCCTTTCTCCCACTCTTCTATAAAACTCCCCAAGCTTGGCCTATTGTTTGGCTGTGGGTCTCTGCATTTGTTTCTGTCAGCTGCTGGATGAAGCGTCTCAGAAGACAGTTATGCTAGGCTCCTGCCTGCAAGCATGATAGAGTGTCATTAATAGTGTCATGTGTAGTCTCTCTTCCATGGAGTGGGTCTCGAGTTGGGCCAGTCATTGAGTTGCCATTACCTCAATCTCCACACTGTCTTTATCCCTATACTTCTTGTAGGCAAGACAGATTTTGGGTGGAAGGTTTTGCAGGTGGTTTGGTGTCCCCCTTCCTCCACAGGCCGTCTCACCTGCCTATAGGAGGTAGCAACGTCAGGCTCCATAACAACCCCCCCACCCCCAGCTAGGGTCACTCCCATAGACTTTCAGGAGCCTCCCCTGGCCCAGAGATGCCCCCTCCTCACCAATTTCTGTTCCTAGTCCTCCACCCTCAGCCCCACCCTTGCTCTCTCTACACCTGGTCCCCCACTGCTGTTAGCTTCCCCACATCCTCTCCCACCCAGTTCCCTCTACACCTTTATCTACTTCAGATATCCATTTTATTTCCCCTTCTGAGTGAGATGCAATTATTCTCCCTTGGGCCTTTCTTGTTACTTAGCTTCTTTGGGTCTGTGGATTGTAGCATGGTTGTCCTGTATTTTATGGATAATATCCGCCTATAAGTGAGTATATACTATGCATGTCTTTCTGGCTCTGAGTTATCTCACTCAAGATGATATTTTCTAGTTCTATCCATTTGCCTACAAATTGTATGATGTCTTTGTTTTTAATGGCTGAGTAGTAGTCCATTGTGTAAATGTACCATAGTTCCTTTATCCACTCTTTGGTCGAGGGACATCTATGTTATTCCCAGCTTCTAGATATTACAAAGAAAGCTGCTATGAACGTAGTTGAGCAAGGGCCCTTGTCGTATGGTGGGGCATCTTCTAGCTATATTCTCAGGAGTGGTATAGCTGGCTCTTGAGTTAGAACTGTTATTCCCAATTTTCTAAGAAACCGCCAGATTAATTTCCAAAGTAGTTGAACAAGGTTGCACTTCCACCATTAGTGGAGGAGGGTTCCCTTTGCTGCACATCTTCTCTAGTATGAACTATCGCCTGCCTTTTTGATTTCAGGCATCCTGATGGGTATAAGATGGAATCTCAGAGTCATTTTGATTTGCATTTTTCTGATGGATAAGGACATTGAACATTTCTTTAAGTGCTTCTCAGCCATTAGAGGTTCATCAATTGAGAATTTTCTGCTTAGCTCTGTATTCCATTTTAATTGGGTTATTTGGTTTGTTGGTTTTTAGTTTCTTGAGTTCATTATGTATTTAGGACATTAGCCCTCTGTTAGATGTAGGCTGAAAATCCTTTTCCATTCTGTAGGCTGCTGTTTTGTCCTATTGACAGTGTCCTTCTCCTTGCAGAAGCTTTTCAGTTTCTTTTTTTTTTTTTAAAGATTCATTTATTATTTCTACAGTATTCTGTACTGCATATGTGCCTCAGGGCAGCAGAGGGCATCAGATCTTACTATAGATGGTTGTGAGCCACCATGTGGTTTCTGGGGATTGAACTCAGGACCTTTGGAAGAGCAGACAGTGCTCTTAACCGCTGAGCCATCTCTCCAGCCCCAGCTTTTCAGTTTCATGAGGTCCCATTTATTAATTGTTGATCTTAGAGCCTGTGCTCTTGGTGTTCTGTTCAAAAAGTGGTCTCCTGTGCCAGTGTGTTCAAGTCTATTTCCCATTTTCTCTTCTATTAGGTTTAATGTATCCAGTTTTATATTGAGGCCTTTGATCCACTTGGAATTGAGTGTTGTGTTGGGTGATAAATAGGGATCTATGTGCATTCTTCTACATGCAGACATCTAGTTAGACCAGCACTATTTGTTGAAGATGCTTTCTTTCTTTCTTTTTTTTTTCGTTGTATGATTTTGTCAATTACTATCCTGATAAAACCCCTTTTTCTCTTTGTATTGCTTCCTGAGTAGCTGTCCTTTCCTTTCTTTTCTCTGTGAGAGTTGGGAAGATCCTATTTTGTCAAATCTTCTCTGATTCGCCACTTTTCCTGTCATTCAGACATCACTTTCAAACAATCACTACAAACTATTTTTACCTCCATTGTTTGGTATTAAAGGGATGTACCACCACGCCTGGATCTAAGCTTTCCTTTACCTGAACTTGCTCTATGTCAGGCTGGCCTTGAGCACAGATTTCCTTGCCTCTGTCTCCTTTATTAAAGGGGGATTTGTGTTCCAGCCAGATCACACAGGCCTAGAAGGCCTTTGGATGTGATCTCTTGCCAGAGCAGCCATGTTCTAAATTAAAATTCCTCTACACAGCTCATGGGATTTCATAGGAAACAGTAACTCCATCAGAAACTGGAATAAGACCATTCCAGTGATAAAGAATCTGACTTTATTTGGCTTCTGTCCTGAGCACCCCAAGAGGTTGAATTGATAGATAATGGACTCATTTGTTTGGCAGGGGACATTTCAAGGTCAGGCTGGTGTTCAGGCTGCAATAGAAAGTCAGCATCATTGTAGAAAAGCCTCCAGCATCGGGAGAAAGGGAAAAGTGTCCCAAGTGGAAAACCCGATTCATTGGAGTTAGGCACCATCTGGTGAAAATCCAAATAATTTAAAAGAAAAAGCCTGAGGGATCGGGACACGGCTGGGATACAGAGTTAATAAAATGTAACTGATAAAAAAATAAAAAAAAATAAAACAAAAAAAAGAAAAACAAAACAAAACAAAAAAAATAAAAGAAAAAGCCTAAGTCAAAGGGTTCCCTGGTCCTCAAAAGCAACTTCATAGGTGAAAGTGTTTCTCTAGGGTTAGCACACAGACGCTGGTTCAAGGGTTGAGCTACCTCTTGAGCTGGAAGCAGAACTTTGTAGTGCTGTGGGTCTATCTGTGTGTACTAGCTCTGAAGACAAAGATGCAAGATGGAGGGGTCATGAGCATGGCTGAGGCCAGGCACTGTATGTGTCCATGCCCACAAAGATTCCTTAGTCCTGTCCTAGGTAAATATAATTGTGTTTTACCTTTGTCCTGTTTTCAAAACTGCAGGAAACTTGGGGTTTTTACCATGACTTCTGCACTCTCTCCTCCCTACCCAGCTCCTTCAAATATTTCTCCTTCCATTGATGGGACATATCTCCTAATCTGTATCAGGAATCCCAGGTAAGACCAAAGCCACTTCTGTCCCACCCAGAGGACACAGCAGCTGTGCTTTCCACAAACTTTGCCCTTTCCCAAGCACTTTTGCCTTTTCTAAGGGAAATGCCCACGCTGCCCCCTCCGGTTGCCCAGACTGTGGTACAGCACCCAGACTGCAGCCAGGGCCTTCATCAGCCCCCACACCTGCACTCCTTCCTTCCATCTGACATGGAGGTGATCAGGAGGCCCTCAGCCAAATAGTGGTGCAGTCAAGGACATTGGGAATGCAGGACAAGGGTGGGAGCCTTGGCGCTCCTGTTCAGCCACCTGTGACCAGTGTCTTCTCTGGAAATGCTAAAGAACCAGAAAACCATGCTCAGAGCAGCAGACACTTCCGTGGGTGTAGCGTGCTCTACTAAACCCAACCAGCAGGCTGCACAGTTGGCATCAGTGGGTGTTGGGAGGGGGTCATGTTTGCCACACACTGAGCTCTCTCACAGCTGAGTCCACAGAGAGCTCTGGCCCAGGGCCAGGCTGCGAGGCTGATGTCTGAGGGAGATCACAGATGCTTGCTTTGTTTTTACCATTTTCTAATTGTCCAGTGAGGGCTCATCATCAGATACTGAGCATCTCTGCAGGCAGAGGAGGATGACAGCATGTTCCTGTACTCACACAACCCCAGAGGGGGGAAAAACAGCAGTGGATAAATAAGTATGAAGTATGAAGTCAAGGTCTCTAGGAACAGGGATTTATAGAAACCTAGAACTCAGTTCATTTCACGTTAAGTGTGTTCCTCAATAGAGGACATTTGATCAACAGTATTGGTGGAATGGTTTTTCAAGTTTAAAAAAAAAGGCTCTTAAGAAAAATAATGGTATCACTACTAAAGAAAGTGTGTATGAGAGGTGAATCAGCAAAAGAAAGTAAATGAGACCCAGAAAATAGAAAATATAGAAAATGTGTTAACAAGTAAAAATTTAAAAATCTCTATCCTTTAACATGCTGAAATGTTCATAAGAGTTGCTTTGCTTCAGTACATAAAAAACAAATACACAGGCCTGCTTCTCACTTGACTCCATGGAGAATTTAAAAGCAAGAGAACTTTGGCAGATGTGCCCCCTTTCTCCCCTCCCCGATAGCTCCCTTCCCCTCTCTTTCCCTCTCCCTCTCCTGCTCCTTAGTTCTTCGAAATGCCATTCAGATAAGCTACTGCTTTAGCTTTCTGATAAAAGCCATGCCTCTGTAGACAACATGGACCTGCATACCCATGTTCTGAGCCTGCCTGTTATTTCTGTCCCCTCCTTTAGCTGTGTGCGGCACTGCATCTGAACACAATTTGAGCAGGCATGTCCAATCACACAAGAGCGACCCACTTCATCCTCAGGGGCTTCTCAGATGCCCCCCAGCTGAGATTGCTGGTCATCCCATTTTTCTTGCCTGTTTACATGTTTGGCCTCCCGGGGAACAGCTCCATCATCACAGCTGTGATGACACACAGCAGGCTCCACTCCCCCATGTACTCCTTCCTTAAGAATCTCTCTTTCCTGGACATGTCCTATACCTTAGCCACTATCCCCTGTGATCTCCTTCACAGGGTCAGGACTCATTTCGCATCTCGAGTGTGTAGCCCAGCTGTACATATTTATCACACTCTCTGCTACTGAATGCTTTCTACTCACAGCCATGGCTTATGACTGTTGCCTGGCCATCCCCAGACCACTGCTCTATAGAACCAGCATGAGCCAGAAATGTTGCTCTGAGCTGGTGGTCACTGCCTGGGTGAGTGGGGCCACCTACTCAGCCTTCCACACTTTCAACACCTTCTTCCTCCCCAACTGTGGAATCAGTGTTGTTGAACACTTCTTCTGTGACATCCCTCCTGTCATGAGACTGTCCTGTGCCGATTACCACCTCAATAAGAAGGTGGGCTTTGCTGTCAGCAGTTGTATTATCATGAGCTCCTTCGCGCTCACTTTCCACTCCTATGTCAGCATTGTGTCCACGGTCCTTTGCATCCCCTCGGTGGATGGCAGGTGGAAGGCCTTTTCTATCTGCTCCTCTCACCTGACCACGGTCACCTTGTTTTATGGAACTGGAAGCTTCATGTACCTGAGGCCTGCCTCTCGGTACTCCCCGACCCAGGGTCGCCTGGCATCTATTTTCTACTCTGTCCCCACACCTTCTTTGAATCCACTTGTCTATTGTCTGAGGAGCAAAGGTATGAAGTTTGTTCTACAGAAACTTTATTGTGGAAGAAAGTATTGAGTCCTACAAGATTGCAGTGTCTGGCTCTGATGGCTATTGATGGAGCCAGTCAGTTCACAACCCACACCAACCCTTTCCCTTCTATGACACTTGACATTGCTGATCAAACCACTTGTAGGACCTATCGGAGTGTCCCCAGTCTCTGCAGGTGCGCTTACTCCCTCCCAGTGACCTTTCACCTTAGCAGCCTGTAGTCTCCAGCAGCAGAAGCATACACTCATATTTCTCCAGAAACACCCACAAGTCTTGTTTAGGTTTTTTTTTTTTAAGCCAGATATAGTGGCTCAGGCTTGTATTAACTGGGAAGGTGGAGGCAGGAGGGTCAGGAGTGCAAATCCTGCCTCAGCTGTAGAGTGAGTTTAGAGTCAGCCCCCATGGGTCTCTACCTCAAAACAAACCCAGCAGGGGCTGTGGCCCAGGCACTAAGAGCACTTCCTGCTGTATCAGAGGACCTGTGCTAAGTTCCCAGCACCCACATGGTAGCTGACAATCATTCATAATTCCAGGTCCAGGGGATCCAACCTCTCTTCTGACCTCCGGGGGCACCGCACGCTTATGGTGCGGTGCATACATTCAGGCAAAACACTCATACATGACAAAAATAATCAAAGCTGCCAAACTCTCCTCCCTACCTGATATAGTTGTGGAATTCATGTTTTCTGTTTTTTTGTTTTTTGTTTTTTTTTTTTTTTGTTTGTTTTGTTTTAACTGTACTCATTACAGGAGACATCCATCTCAGGATGACAAAGGTCATCAGCCTGGTGTAAAGGCCACTAATCTGAATTTTCATTTTTTTTTTTTTCTTTTCTTAAGACAGGGTTTCTCTGTGTCTCTGTGACAGGATTTGGCTGTCCTAGACTTGCTTTATAGACCTTGAATTCTTGAACTCACACAGATCCGCCTGCTTCTCCCTCCCGAGTGCTGGGATCACAGGTGTATGCTACTGCCCCTGGCAAATTTTCAATTTTTTTTTAACCTACTTTTCCTGGATATTCCATAAGAAATGCATATTATCATTCTAGCTGTTCCTTCCCCTTTAATGTCAAATTGTTGTACCCTTCAGTCATTTGGACCATCCTCTGATTTTGCCCCATGCTGACGAATTTTTAAGCATTCCCCAAATCCTTTACTTGTATCTAAATAGCCATCTTCACCCCCACACTCCCAACCCCATGCCCTAAACATCTCACTGTGCTCTTAGTTAACATCTCTTCTTTGTCTGGGATTTCTTTCCAACCTTCCAGGCAGTCCAAGCACCAGCCCTGCTAGGCTAATAGTTCAGGCTAAAGGGCGCTTATTCATGTGTGATCTTATAAATTATCTCCAAGCAAACTATGTGGCTTTGACTTGGCTTGTTTCTTCTTACTCTTAGGAATACAGCGAAGACTCCAAGACACTGAGCCTTGCCTGGGACACAGGGGCCAGGCATGGGTCACATTAACAAGTCATAAAGGTACTGTTTTGATCTAGTTAAACCAGCATGGTGCAATCATCCTAATGCTTTTAGGGACTATATAATGATGTAAGCAAACAAAACTGCACGCACTCCAGGAATGCAGAGGGCAATGACAGAGCTCACCCTAGGTAGCTTAGATATAAACAAGTACATTTAGTGAAGTAAGCTTGCAGTAGAACATCAACCGACAGGGACTCTGCTGTTTGGCAAGCTTCTGAAAGGCAACTTCGTGTGAGCACACATAAACAAACATTGGGTAGAAAGGTTCTGCAGATGACAAGAAGCAAAGAACCCTGCCCACCAAGGAGAAAAAGCAGTTAATTGTGAGGTCATTATTGATAGATGTGGGGATTTGGGGATTGGAAGCAATGGTCACACACCTAACACCGCATCACCCATTAAACATCCTGGGTCATGAGTGAATGAAAGAGCACAAGCTTTCAGCATCTGTGCTTAGCTGCTGACTAGAGCCAGGGGTGCCTTCTCTCCCTACTGTAGGCTATTTATGGTTATATAAAAAAGAAACCATGCTATAGGTGTGTAAGGGTTGAACACAGAAATAGAAGAAAAGATAGTGGTTGCCAGGGGAGGGGTCAGAGGACAGTTGCCTAAGGGATGAGTTTTGGAGCTGGATTTCCCAGCATACAGGACAACGGCTAAGACAGGAGAGCTTTAAGATAGGCATCTTACCACAGTGAAAAAATGAAAGTTGTTGGATCTGGTGGGGAAGGCCTATAATTCCCACAGCTCTGCAGGCTGAGGCAGGAGGATTGCAAGTTCAGCCTCTGCCTGGGCAACTTAGCCAGGTCCTGCCTTCAAATAAAAAGGGAAGACTGCTCAGCGGTGGAGCAGCTTCCTGGCAGGCAGACACTCTGAGCTCAACCCTGGTGTTATAGAACTAATAAACAAATAAAATCATAAAGACCTCAGATTACTTTCAGACAGGGTAGTGGTCCTGTCTGTCTCCTTGCACTGGTCAGATTATTTTACTACCCCACAACCCCTAGTCTGTGTGTGTGTGTGTGTGTGTGTGTGTGATTCTGTGTGTTGTTTTGGTCCCTTAAATACAAACTGTCTTTAGGAAGTGACCAGCCATGCTGAGGCCCACTCTTCATTCTTTTTCTTCCTGGGTGGCCCAAGGAACAGCAGCCCTTTGCTAGCGGCACACAAGGGTGGCTCTAGAGCCAGGTGCTGAGTCGGGGTCTGAGGACGTTGATGGAGGCTTAATCAGAACTGGAAGGAGTGGAGTGGACAGAAGTGGGGGTGGGGGAGGGGAATGTGGGGGGGGGAGGTGAGAACGGCCAGGGAGGCTGTGGAACCTGGGCGCTGTTGCCTAGAGACAGAAAGGACACTGTGGCCTGAACACAAGGGGAACGCCATTGCCTGGAGACTGTAGAAGGCAAGCTTTCTCTTGGCAAGGGAAGGTCAGATAGCCTGACTGCTCAGAGCAGGAGCAAGCCATGGCAGGACACACGGGGCAGAGGGTGATTCACGATGAAGTTCGTCAGCACCAGATCTTGCAGGAACTAATCTTCAAAGAGCTGCGAACACAGAAGCTGTACACGAAGTATCATGTGAATCCCCTGAGCAAGGGTGAGCAGGCCCAGAGGGTTTGGAGGTGTGGGAGAACAAGCATCCTCTGTCTCTAGCCATCTCTTTAGAGTAAACACTTTGGGCTTTGAGGGTATCTCTCTCCACGTCACCCCAGACACGTAGATGCATTAAAATGTGTCCAGAATTGATGGTTTGGGGGAGGGAGGGGATAGTTGGCTTCTTAAATAATTGTGCAGAGTTTTTATGCCTGGTTTTTGTTAGCAATGCTTTCATCCATAAAGAATTTGCTAATATACTGGTGACGGCAAAGAGAGTGGCACAAAGGCCTATTTTAGGGGTTTGGGTGTGGCTAGGACAAAAACAGCTAATAAGGTCTGAGACAAAGAGCACTGGTTCCCATCACCTTGCTCATCTCTGTTGCTCTTCACCAGGCGTCTCCCCTTGAGCATCTTCCCTTTGATGTTTCTGGCTTCACCAGGCTGTTCTCACACAGTGGACCCTTCCTCCTTCATTCAGGGCTCACATGCGCCTCCTGGGGTCACTCACCACACGCCCATGCCATCACCCTTATGCATACAGCTTGCTCTCAGGTTCTCCCTCACATGTTAGCCCATGTGTGTGTGCTGCCAGGCACCACACACAGAGGGAAGGCTCTGAGAGCAGAGAGAACATCTTTTTCTGGTCCACAGCCTGTCTGCAGGGTCTCCCATCAATATCAGGAATTGAGGTCCTTTTATCAGTGGCCTTCTGTCTGTTCATTCCTGTCTGGGCCTGGGGAATTGGCCTTCAGGCGTCCTTGCTTCTCTGCCAATCAGCACTGGCCCAAAGAATGTTTTTCCATGCTGCAAACCTGAAGCCAATCTCCACATGGGACACTTGTATCCCTGTGTCCTCACACTGACTGTTAGCTGTGCTTCGTTTTGGTCTTTTCACATCAAGCAGGCACTCCCTGCTATGGTACTAGAGTGACATGCTTGCTGCACAGTTCCTGGCATATGCCAGACTCCTTAGTGAACGCTAAACAAGGACCCGGTCAAGGGTGAGACTTAGAACAGGGTGTCACCTGCTAATATGAATTGTGATGCTTGTTTTTCTCTAGTTCACCCAATCACCAGGAAGCCCATGTCTTGGCATGATAACTTGGAGGAGCCTGCAGATGGTAAGTGCTGGGCTTGAGGACACCAAGATTCAGGCCCAGAGGAGCAGGCACGCTGTGGACACCTCTCAGGGTTCTTCCCACCTTGGGGCAAGTATGGGGTCCTCAAATGGGATTTATCCAAGGTCACAGGAGACTGAGTTGTTCAGCCACAATGCCAGGTTATTAAGCATACAACAAATAAAGCTAACAGTAATGTTCCCAATGCACTAACCATCCATCCATCATCCAACACCCGAAGTCATATTAACGGGTCTCTAATTTCAGTCCCACCACCTACTGAGCAAGTGACTTTGGGTAGTACTCTGTCGCTGTGTAAAACACCAGGAGCAAAAGCAATTTGGGCTTATTTCATCTTACATTTCCAGCTCTCGTCCCCAGTCGGGGCAGGAACCCAAGCAGGAGCTTGAAGCAGAAGTCCTGGGAGAAGGCTGCCTGCTGGCTTGGATTCTGGCTCACTTGCTCATGAGCTTGTGCTCAGCTAGCTTTCCTATACAGCCCAGGACCACCTATGTGGTTGTGGTGCTGCCCACAGTGGGTTGAGGCCGCCTGCATCAGTCATCAAGCAAGGCAATCCCCACGGACATGCCCGCTGCCCATCTAATGGAGGCAATTCCTCCATCCAGGCTTTCCTCTCAGATGGATCCTAGGCTGTGTCAAATTGACACTTAAAGCTGACTAGGACAACTAGTTAGTCCTAGTTTTGTTTTTTTTTTTTAAACCTTTCTGAAACAATTTCTATGGTTGTCATGGGGTCTAGGAAAAATATCACAAATGCTTAGGATGGGATGTGGTATTATGTGGTGCTCAGTAAATGTTAGCCATTCTTTTTATAATTACCCTGTGCGGTAACCAACAGCTTCCTCTTTGGTCTTCAGGCTTGCTCAACAAGAGGAAAATCATGCCTGTTACTGGACACCTGGCCAACTGCCCAGGGCTGGTGAAGTCTTGACCCATGGAGGAGATCCTACATGTGAGAGTTCATAGAGGAGGAGAGCTTCCTTATGAAGGAGAAGGAAGTAGGCTTGTACATACCCAGAAAGGAGTTAGGGAATGAGATGAGTGAGCCTACATCACATACTGGTGCCTTAATCAGGCTGTGGCATTGTGGGAGGAGTTCTCCGAGATTCCAGGCAGAGGAGCTTTCCAGGGGGAAGCCTGTACAAGAACATTCATAGTTTGTGAAAGGCACAGAAAGTAGAGGCACCAGCATTGTCTGAGAACTCTGTGTAGTATGGCTCTTGTCCTTGCTGCCCACAGTGGGATTTCCATCTATCTTGTCCCGAAAGGGTTAAATTAGTAGAACTAACTCTACGTTGTTTTCAGACTCCATCCAAGGTTAGCTTGTCCCTGGAGTACCTTAGTTCCCACTCTTAAGATCTGAGGAAAAAAAACAGAATGTGCTCAGCAGCTTGCAGCTAGACATAGCGACTGAGGCAGACCGATAAAGACGGGGTCAGTTAAGAAAACATAAGTTGTTCCCAGGGTCACAGTATTCCTCTTGGGAAGCTGTTCCTCTTTGTGGTTTGGCCAAGTACTGTCAACCAACTAGGTCAAGGTGCATTTTATTCCTTTACCCTTTGTCCAATCATGTAACACCTAGGCTTGGAGGTCCCTGCTAGTAGTTTGGTTTTTCCCTTTAAAAACCCTGTCTCCCCACACCTCGGGGTCGCTCTCCCAACCTGTCAGAAAGGATTGAGACCCAGGCTTGAGCTTGTAATAAAAAGATTCTCCTGTGTTTGCATTGGACTCGTGTTCCTGGTGGTCTCTTGGAGGTCTCTTGACCAAGGCATAACAGTCCCAGGGTTCTTCTCTGCCCCACATGCAGAGTCTCCCTTGTCTCACTAGTAGAATGACATTTTTGGTTACTAAGCTGCTTTGCAACTCTGTTTCTTTGTCTTGAAATGGAGGTATTGCAGTACCTGCTCCTTTCTCTAAAGTATGGGTCACTCTTTGGGAGGTTTATGTATATGCCCGATTACTGTGTCCTTTATTCTCTATCCTAATCACAAGTCACAGGATAATGGGGCTCAGTTGGTCTTGCCCAAGGTTCTGCCCCTGGGACCCAAAATCCAGCTTAACAAAATAGTTGAAAGATGAGCAGAGAACCAGATTCCTACATATTGGGGCCTGGGCAGCCTGTGAGGCCATTGCTTTTTCTCATAACAGGGGAACATATTTTGGTCCAAGACTTTGACTTCTTAAACAAAAAACTAATTAAACATTTTTTGAAATTATAGTATAATTGCATCATTTCCTCCTTTGCCTTTCCTCCCTCCACTGTCTCCCATGTGTCCCCTCGTTGTTTATTTTTCTCAAATCCTTAAGCTTTTCCTTAATTGTCGCTACACACACACACCCTGCTCAGTTTGTGTAATGTTACTTGTATTATATAAGTTCAGGGCTGTTTGCTTGGTACTGGATAACCAATTGGCATGCTCTTCCCTGGGGTAGACTATGTCTCCTGCTCTCAGCATGCCTTAGTTGCCTGTATTTCTTTGTCTAGGGATGAGGTTTCATGAACTTCACCCTTCCAGGTGGGCATGTCTATTGGTGTTGCCATTTTTCAGCTCTTGTTTAGATAGCCGTGTTGGTGAGACTTCACGGGTGTAGTTTCTCTGGCATTTCTAGGACACATAACCTCATAGCAAACTTCCAATTTTTCTGGCTCCTACAATCTTTCCACCTCTCCCTCCCCCCACTCCCCATCCAACCACTTCCTCAATGATCTTAGGGGAGCTTTAGGTGCAGGAATTGTGTTGTAGATGTATCGATTGGGAGTGACCATTACACACTTTCTTGTTCTCTGCCGCTTGAGCAGTTGTGTTTTTCTGTAATGGTCTCCCTTGGTTGCAAAGAAGAAATTACTTTGACGAGGGGTAATGACTATGCTTATCTGTGGGTATTTACAATGCAGTTAGGGCTTATGCTGCATTAGTAAGGTGGTGGTTTGTAGGATCTCCTCCATGGGTCAAGACTTCACCAGCCCTGGGCAGTTGGCCAGGTGTCCAGTAACAGGCATGATTTTCCTCTTGTTGAGCAAGCCTGAAGACCAAATAGGAAGCTGTTGGTTACTGCCAAGGAGTGAATGGGACTACTGCATCCTCAGGTTTATCACGCCATACTGGCTGTTGTTCTGGCTTCTGATTCCTCTTTAACTGTGTCTCATCTTCCAGTCAAGTTCTTGAATGTCATTCACCATGCTGCACATGGTCCAAGGATGAAATATTCAGAGACGCAGACTGAAGCCCAAGAAATTGGATGGAACCCCCGTCCCTTGGTGAGCATGGCATCTTCACATAGGGGTACCCGTGAGCATAGCAGCAACGCCAGTGGTGGCCATGAGGACAGGCTGGGGAGGCAATTTCACCCGGATTTGAATTCTGGGTTACATTACCTAAACCCTGGTCTGCTCCCTCCCTGGCAGACTTCTCTCTGATCCTGCTTTCTCCTTTTCAGATCAATCCAGACCGCCAGGACAAGAGGCTGAACCACTTCAAGGTCTACCGCGACATCACTCTGTACAAGGCTAAACTGTGGAGGCTGGGGGAGGAGAATTACCTGAAGTAGCTTTCTCTTGGTAGAGTAAGACCTACACAACGAATTCCTATGGTGTGTGTTGTCCAGAAAAATAAATGTTGTGTTTGTTAAATATTACACAAGACATATTTCACAGATCATGTGAGTCAGGAAGGCTCTGACAGAAAAATGATTCAGGAGGCCAGTGGTGATGGGCTTGAAGGTAAGATACTTATTGTGAGAGGAGGTCTGAAGCAAAACAAAACAAAAGTGGACAAACAAACAAAATGTTAGACAATCATGCCACACACCTTTAATCCCATCACTATCTATAGAGAGAGACAGAGAGACAGAGCAACAGAGTGACAGAGACAGACAGAGACAAAGAGACAGAGAAGCAGAGAGTGTTGCACATTAACTTATGGTGAAGGTCATTACTTCGTTCTAGTTTCATTTCTGTTGTCATAATAAATAAACTGACAAAACGCTGCATAGTGGAGGAAGGGTTCACTTGGGTTACAGTCCTGTCAGTTCAGGGAAGTCAAGGCAGGAACTCAAGCTGCTAGTCACATCTCATCCTCAGTCAGGAGCAAAGAGGCACATTGCTGAAAGCGTTACAGCTCTTCTCCAGCAGGGGAAGGTTTGGTTCCTCAATGCAGGTGTAACAGCTCTGCTCCAGGAGGTAGCCTGGCATTCAGAATCTAAAGAGTCACACCACAAAACAAACCTCACACACGAGATATATTGGGAGGGAAAACCCCAGGAGGTGGCTACTTCTGCTTGGGAAGAAGCAGCAGGGAACTGAGCAGAAGGTGGGTTTATACAGGGTTTCTTGGAGGTGTGGGGGGTTGGGGGAAGCTTTCCAGGGTGGCCTGAGATTAGAGGGATCCTGTGGCCTGATCTTGAAGCTCAGGGATTGGTGTTATTTTTTTTTTTTTCCTCTTGGCCCTGGTTTCAGACTTAGATCAGGGTGTTTTTTCCTCGACTCTTTTATCTTACACATGCATCTATGCCGCCTGCTTGCCACTCAGTTTGGCTGTGAAATGGTGCTGCTCCCAACTTTGCAATCAATACAGTCCCCACAGACATGCCAACAGACCAACCTGATACAGACAGTTCCTCCTTCAGACTCTCTTCAGGCGGTTCTAGGTTGTGTCAAGTTGACAGCCAAAGTAGCCGGCTCACTCCACACAGAACCGCCAGAAACTGGCAAATGGAACTTTGCAAAGCAAATAAGAGGAACTAACTGAAGAGTTTGCCCACGTAATGAAAGAAAATCTGTGTCATCTGTACGTCTGACAGGGGGTCAGTATCTAGCATATACCAGTAACTCAGAAGATTAAGAAAGAAAGCAAACAATCCAGTCAGCAAATAGCCAAGCAGAAATGGATAGTTCTCAAAAGCGGGAACAAAATAGCCAGTAACACATGAAAACTGTTCAACCTCACTAGCCACCAGTGAAATGCAAAACAGAACTACACAGGGATTCCATCTTGAATGATCACGTTCAAGAAACAAAAGCAAATGCCGGTGAGGGTGTGGAGAGAAGGGAACCTTTGCTCCCTGCTGGTGGAGTATACAGTCTGGCCATTATGGAAATCAAGATGGTGATTACTAAAAAAACACTACAAATACACTGCCCAAAGGTCTCCTGTGGCATGTCTTACTATAGATAAACCTCAGAGTCCGTCATCAGAGGAATGGAGAGGAGAAATGCAGTTTATATACACAATGGAGTCCTTTTCAGGCATAAAGTAAATGAAGTTACATAGTTTTCAGGAAAAATGAGTAAAACTGGAAATAATCATATTGAGTTAAACCAGTCCCACAAAGACAAATCGTGTATGTTTTTCTCATATGAAGGTCCTAGATTTTACAGAGACATAAAATTATGTATATAAGAGTGAAATTGTTCAGGAAAACAAGGGCGACTACCGATGGGAGGAGAGGTGAGTAAGGGCAGGGTAGGGAACATGGAGGAGTGTTTACTTAAAGCACAATGTGTACTTGAATAAAAATGTCCTTATGTAACACAATACCATGTATAATGGATGACTACAATGAAGCTTCTTCTGTTCTGATTATTTTGAGATAGAGTCCTGTTGTGTAGCTGGGCTGGCCTGGGACTTGTTGTGTAGGCCTTGAACTCACAGAGATCCATCTGCCTCCATCCCATGAAGATGGGCTAGAGGAAGTGATACCAGGGAACGCATGGGAATCAGAAAGTAATGACGGAGGTTCCACCTGAGGAGCTCTGCTGTACAGTAAGAAAGGGAGTTGAGGAGGAAGGGTTGGCAAGACAGCTCACCTTGCAGATGAAGGTGTTTATCTATGTGCACGTCCTGCTTCAGTCCAGGGCTGGGCCTGCAGGGCATCCCAAAACACTTGGTATCTTTACAGGACATGGCCTTTAGCATTGAGCAGCCTGAGGCAGGCAAATTGGGAGTTCAAGCTCAAAACAACAAAGCAAAGCAAGAAACAATAACAAAAAGAAAGGAAAAAAATTAAAGCGCTTTGCCCTAATAAGCTGTCTTCATTTTCATAGTGATGGTTAACATCAAACTTGACTAAGGAAGTAGTCATCAGTAAAAGGGGAAATCAGCCAAAAAGGAAACAAATGCACTCTAAAAGGAATTACCGAATGAATGGCTAGTATTGCAAGTTTATTATTTAATTTATGACAAGTTAAAAAGTTCCTATTGCGTTCAGGTTGAGGGTACACCAACCTACTAAATGTAACCTAATGATAAGGCAGAAACTTTGTCCTGCAGTTATCATTTGATCAAAGTGTAGATGTGTCGCATTGAGCACTGAATTAACATCACAAATGGTCTGAGCTGCATTTGAGTCCTGGATTCATGTTCCCAGTTGGTCCAGAACCACGGCAGGACCTGTAGAGCTGGGTCACATCATGTCTTCTGGCTCAGGTTCTGCAGGCTCTGCTTGATTCCCTGTGAGATGTGCAGCCACGTTAATGCTGTTTGAGCAAAGAAAGTGTTGTGGGAGAAGGGCTTCAAAGGAAAACAATCAACACAAGTAAACAAAGATTAATTTTAACATATTTTAAAAGCATCTTAGTGTTGCTTTTGTATTTGTCTTATCTTTGGAAAACAAAATGTATATAAATATTTAGAATATGCAAATATATTAACAGTTGCTTTGTGAAACTGACACTTTGAAAATGTATCACATTTATTCTCTAGAAAATAGGATTATAACTTACTAGAAAATGACGGGATGTGTGCACTTCTGTTTGAAGCTTTATTTTAAACTCTACTCTCATCCTTCACCCGAAAGGTTGTACCTTATGACACTATTCTTTATAGAAAAGCTTCTAGGTTTTTCAGGGGCTGAATTTCTTGATGGAATTAAAACAGGTGCAATACTATACCTCAACTAACTGTCAGGGTTCACTGCGTCAAGTAAAGTGGAAGAACTTAGAAAGGAGCCTCCAAGTACACACTTAAGTTAAAAAAAGTCTCCAGACATTGAATAAGAACATTCTAACATACAGTTTTATTTTAAAATTCCAAGTACTCCTTTGAGCATCTGAGTGAATCACAAGTTGTTTGCTGTGGAAGCAGCAACATTTTTATTTTTATTTTTTTATTATTTTCCAAGACGGAAATACAAAATTAACAAAAAAAGATACCCAGCCCAGCAGTGAGTCAACATGAAAACACTATCGATAACCCCCGTGAAACCACACGCAGGCAGCAGAGTGAGGTGCGGCCACACTCGGGAGACTTCCTGAGCAGAAAGAGCTGATAAAGCCTCCGGCATCTGCACCATGTCTGAACTGCTTGTGGCAATTCGAAAGTCAACAGCTTGATAAAAGGTTCACCGTCATCTACCCAGTGAAGTGAAAACATAATTAGAAAAGGTTGAAGGTCATCCACATGTCCATCACAAAACAGGGAATAAGTGTTTTGTTTTTTTTTTGAAACATCAATTTAAAAGAATAGCTACTGGAGCATGTGAAGATGCAGAGAATCTTCACAGAAAAACAAGACATGAAAGGTGAGTGTCATCGGTGTCCAGTGATGGGACAGTATAGGATGGGAATGGACTCAGACTGGTGCTGGACTCCATGGACAGATGTGCTCCATGAGAAAGGGCTCAGGGGACCTCTGCGCAGTTTTGAATTTCGCAGCTCCTGATAACAGCTGCAGGAGGAGACGTCTGTAGAACTGGCTGGAAGATAAGGCTTGCTGAGTGCCCTCCAGCTTGAGAACTGGGCTTCGGCCACCCCAACTTGAAAATGAACTGGCAGTGAATCCTCAAGGCGGCTTCCTTCCCTGTGGCTATAAAGATTCTCCTGTGGTGGGGCATGAGAACTTTTCACAGAGAATTTGTGGGTTTTCAGTTTTTTGGTTTTTGTTTTGTTTTGAAAATTCACTTTGAAATGAGAAGGCGGTGACTCCACAGTCAGCTGCCAGCCATGTTGTTTTAACAAAACCTCAGAATAAAGCAGAAAACAACCAAGACACCGGCGAAGGTGCGCACACCCTCCTTACTTGTGGCTTTTCCTGCCACACTCATAGCCCCCTTCAGGCAGCTGCCAACTGGAAAACAAAACAAACCCAAAAAAACAACGAAAAATTCCAGAAATATTCAACTCGCCCTCTTACAGTGCTGCCTGCTGAGTAGCATGTCCAGACTACTTACAGTCCTGATATCTGCTTTGGCCAGCGTATCCATGCTGTATACACTACCCGTCCACCTGTCACTTAGGAGCTGCCCAAGTACTAGTGAGCTTTATTTCATTCAATAATGCCCCAAAGTGTTAAAGTTGTGACACTGAAATTTAGGTATGTTAACGAGAAGCTGTAAAGGACTTACCAAGTTAAACTACGGAAGTTCTCCACTTACTAAGGGGGAAATAGTCTGCTGAGTTTGCCACAGTGAGAACAAATTTGTTCGTGAAACTGAGAGGAAGAACAAGGAAACTTAGTGATAGCTTTGCTGAGGCTCCTCAGGCGTCCCCAGTTCAAGCCACAGGATAGAAGTGTTAAGGTGGAAAAGAAACGTAACAACAGAGTTTGGAATTCTCGGTGGTTTCAGGTATCCACTGGGTATCCTGAAACCATAACCTCTGTGATGAGGGCTACTGTATACCTTTCCTGTTTGTGCAAAGGTCCAAGCAAACCAAAGCATCTTTACTAGTTCGGACAGCACAACAAGCCACGTACTTCCTCAGGCTGCCCTTGACCTCGTTGTTCCGAAGACTGTAAATGAGGGGGTTCAGCATGGGGGTGACAATAGTATAGAAGGCCGATACGACCTTATCGTGGGTAGCTGACCTGGACGATGTGGGCCTCATGTAGATGAAAATGGCAGCTCCGTAGAAGAGGCCCACTACGGCCAAGTGCGAGGAGCAGGTGGCAAAGGCCTTCTTGCAGGCCTCTGTGGACCGCATGCGCAGGACAGCAGCCAAGATGAGACCGTACGACACCAGGATGAGGCAGATGGGCACCAGAAGCATCAACACACAGCAGACGTACATGAAAATCTCAAAGGCCTCTGTGTTACCACAAGCCAGGCGCAGCAGCACAGGGGCCTCACAAAAGAAGTGGTCGATCTCATTCCGGCGGCAGAACCGGAAGCTCAGGGTGGCAGCAGCCTGCATGGCTCCGTCAGCTGCTCCCAGGAGCCAAGACCCCAAGGTCAGTCTCGAGCACAAACGCCAGCTCATGAGAACTGGATAGCGCAGTGGGTGGCAGATGGCCACATAGCGGTCATAGGACATGGCCGCCAGGAGGAAGCACTCGCCACCACCCAGCGTCAGAAGGAAAAAGATCTGGAAGCCACAGCCAGCAACGGAGATGGACTTCTTGCCCATTAAATAGGCAGCTGCCATTTGCGGCACTATGGTGAAGACCTGCATCAGGTCCATGAGGGAGAGCTGGCTCAGGAGAACGTACATGGGTGAGTGAAGCCGGCGGTCCTGGTGAATGAGGAGAAGCAGGAGGCCATTGCCTGCCACGGAGTTGAAGGCCACAGCCAGAACCAGCACGAAGAGGACCAGGTGGGCTCTGGTGTGGTTAAAGAGTCCTAGGAGAATGAACCCCGCGGTGGCGTTCCCCTTGTCCATGATGCACGGCAGAGGCGACACTGCAAACGGAGGGACAGAAGAGAGTCTTGTCATCAGTGACGGTGTGTGAACTACACAAGCAGAGAAGGTTGCCGGTGGGAGAGGGTGAAACCCACTTCAAATCCCTCATCCGTGTTTGCAAAATGGTTCATGGTCACCAAACTGACATCAGCCTTTTCTCATCTCCGAGGCTTACCTGACAAACATCTCACCAGAACAGTGAGTCAATTGGTGGAGTGAAGCAAAATTCTCTGTAAGCTTCAAGCGACTTCCGACTTTCCACTACCTGATATCCATATAAATGGTTGAGAACGACTTGTGTATTTGTCATTTATATTTTCATGCACATTATATTTTGCACAATTAAGCCTTAGGTTCTTAATTAAATTAAGTAGGTATTTGTTAATACAATTTAGGGGCTTGTTAATGTAGATAACACATTTATAATGTATCAGAATTTTTGTTTATTTATTGGGACAAGGTCTCATGTGTCTGGGGCTGGCCTCGATTTTGCTATATAGTAGAAAATGACCTAGAAACTTCTGAGCTTACTGGCTCCTCCTCCTGAGGGCTGAGGTTACAGGCACATGTCACCATATCTGGTTTGTGTAATGCTGATGGTTGAACACAGGGCTTTGTGCATGGCAGGTAAAAACTCTATCTAATAAACCACAGCCCTGGCCCATCAATGTTTTTTGAGAACACCAAGTTCACATGACTCCCTCTAACACTGAATAATAAAGATTTTGCCAAACAAAGGGGTGTTTTCTCTTAGATCTAGAGACAGAAAAGACACAATCTGTGGATAGAGGATAGGCTTTCCCTGGGATGGGAGTTCACTAGGTTCTGTTTATAGAAGTTGACACTTCAAGTAGCAATGGCCTTCTTTCCACAGCTGCAATGCTAAATGCACACTTTCAGGAATTGTTCCAAAGTATCTTTCCATCTCAGACAGCCTCCCCCCTTCGCAATCACACAAACTCACCATTTAGTGGAGAACTCAGAGACACTAGGCCTAACTGCAGAGAAAGACAGAGTGAGAAAAAAGAAAAAAAGATTCCTGCTTCCGAGACTTTATATCTTTACTTCCGTTTCAATCTATGACTTGATGGTGCCATGACTGTTTGGACGTCCACAGCCACAAAGATGTGGATACTAATTCGTTTTCAAGGACGTTGTCTAGTTCAAGTGGCTAGAGGCAGTCTGAATCTTCTGGGCTTACCCCATGTCTCTCCTCAGGTAAAATCGTCACCGTGGCTGGAACAATCTTGCCAGGTCTTGCTCAGCCCCTGTTCAAGTCCCTGAGTGTTTTAGTTGGCTGTTTGAAAGTTAAGTTTTTAAAAACTATTTTAACCCAAAAATCTGAGCACAGGGGTCTTTCCTGAGACTGCTATTCCAACCAAGGACTATGCATGGAGATAACTTAAGACCCCCGCACAGATGTAGCCCATGGCAGTTCAGTATCCAAGTGGGTTCCATTGTAATAGGAACAGGGACTGTCTCTGACATGAACTGATTGGCCTGCTCTTTAATTACCTCTCCCTGAGGGGGAAGCAGCATTACCAGGCCACAGAAGAAGACAACACAGCCACTCCTGATGAGACCTAATTGACTAGGACCAGAAGGAAGGAAAAGAAGTCCTCCCCTATTAGTGGACTTAGGGAGGGGCATGCATGCAGAAGGTGGAGGAAGGAAGGGATTGGAATGGGAGGAGGGAGGGAACCACGGGGGGGGGGGGGATACAAAGTGAATAAAGTGTAATTAATAAAGAAAAAATAAATTAAAAAAAAGAAAAAAAATGCCACTCCCCAAGTCCACTAATAGGGGAGGTTCTCCTCTCCTTTCTGTAAAAAGCTAAAATGATACGCTCAGGATGTGAGGCTAAGCACTGCACTCAGGGTCAGCAGCTTTCAACCCAGAGAAGAACATGTCTGATTGCATGCGGGTTGATGCCCCAGGTCCCGCCTCTGAGAAAAAGGTATCGGACGGGTCTGATGCTCTTTGGGTGGATGACACCTAAATGAACATCGGTACAAAGTCCCAATTTATTTCTAATATCAGAGATCAGACCTCTACTCTTGCCTGATGCGTCTAAAACAAAAAGGGGGAACTGTAGAGAGCTGCGGAATGCTATGCCTTAAAGATGGAGCTGGTTTCCGCCTTCCACCTTCCCGATGGTGAGTGCTCTCTGTCACGAACAATTCCACATTTGGCTAAGGCTGAGGATCTGGCTTGCTTCCATGTATGTGGACCTATCTGCATTGCCCACGTGGCATGCCTGGGTTGGCTACCCAGAGGCTATTTAAGCTGTGGGCTGGCTTTCCCCTGGGTCCGAGGATTGTTCAAGGTTCCTGAATAAACTGCATTGAAAAAAAAAGAAAAAGAAAAAGAAAAAAAACTATTTTATTTTTTGAAAGTTCCTTTGCAAGTATGTTCTCTCTGCTCAGCTCATGGTTCGCCCACATTTCCTTAGCTCTATCGAATATTTCTCACTCCAGAGGCTACATGGGACCATGGCTACTGCTGTCAGTATATCATGTTGTGAAAGACTTAGAACCCCCCTGACTCATTTTTTCCTACCATTCCAATCTCTCATTACTGAAGATTGGAGTTTGTGTCATTTAGCCACCGGAGGATAGAACTACATTTCTTTTTGTTCTTTTGGAATTGTCTTTTGTTTCCTTTATTTTATTTATTTTTTTAGTATAATTTTTATTTATTACAATTTGACTGAAGAACTACATTTCTTTTTTTTTTCTTTTAGAGCTGCATTTCTTAACTACGTTCTGCATCCACAGTAACTGTTTTATGTACACAGTCACTATGGTGTCACTAGAATCCATCTTCTAAACTCTCTTAATGCCTCCAGCTGAGAACTGAGCACTCACTAACCCAGACACCCCATTCCTTTTGCCCACAGCTGCTGGCAGCCACAATCCTCTCTTCCTCAGTGGCGACACTGGGAAGCTTTGGCAGCCATCCAGCACCTGAGTATTTGTGACTTACCTGTTTGTGGCCAGTGCCAAAGGCCTTTTGCTCCCTTTTCGAATTGCATGTGCACTAATTTAATGAGATGCTTGAGAAAAAGTGTTGGAGTTTGTATCTTGATAAATAAGATACCACACAAAACAGCAATGGTGAGCCTTTGTTTAAAACATGCATATGCACACGTATATACCTTCATGTGTTTTCGGAAAATCAGCTCAACGGCTACCCCCACTTCTCCATTTAAAAAAAAAAACAACAACAACACATTTTCTGTTTTGTTCTATTTATACAATGCCGAGGACTAAATATAGGGTCTCACACATGCTTGTCAAGCTCTCTACCACTGATTTATATACCAAGTCCTAGAAAATATATATTGTGAAATTTCTACTTATATTTAGGTAATCGTAAAATTTGAAATGATTTTCTCAGCTTTTTGTGGAGATAGGTGATTATGTGTACATTTTAAAGGTGAAATAAATGATTAAAAGAGACCAGTCATTATGAATCTAACTGTGTGGTCAACTTATTTTTGTTAAAATTACTACCTCTATCTATACAGATGAGACAATTTACTGCTAATTAAAAAGTTTATAAATCTTCACAGAGTAGACTATTGGGTAAATTTCTAAAAACCTGACCATGGAAGTGATTCATGGGTTCAAATTGGTTCTGAAGAATGAGCTCATTTGGGTAACATGCTAAATGCATTATTGGGGAATGAGATCTCCAGCTTGACCAGTGTGGGAATGGGGAAATGTTTCACCCTGGGAAAAAACAAACAAACAAACAAACAAACAAACAAGGGCTTTCTTTTACTCTCTTTGCTTGTGTCCATTGATGTAGACATCCTCGTGTCACATTTTCACAGTTTTTCCCCCCTTAGAATGGCATGAACAAGGTGACATCTTTACTTAAAACTGCACTAATATCTTTCGCATTTGGAATCACAGGCAGACATAGATACTTTCTTTTTCTTCTTACAAAACCCTTTTGAGAAACCACAGAAAAGTCAGAATATATGATTTCCTTTCCACATTTCCCCAAATGCATTGTTAATATGTAATTTTAAAAGTCTAAATTTCAGGATACTGAAATGAAAATCAATTTGCATGTGAAAAATAAGGTACTAACAGATAAGTTGTTAATATTGATACAAGTTATGAGATTTTTAAAAAAAGATTAACCAAGTGTCAGCACCCACTTGCACACATTTTAATTCATCAGGTACCAAGATGTTCAACAAGGAAGACCTTCTTTGTAAAATGTCCGGAATGGTAGGACTAGATTTTCTGTAGCCAAGGACTCCTTGTTCCTCCAGCCTCCAGCTCCCTAGTTCTGGGATTTGGATTGTATTTTCTAGAGTTAAATTTCACAGACAAATAATCAGATATGAAGAGGTTGGCATGACCTACCTACGAGAGTCAAAACTGGTGCCCAGCAGGTAGAGCTGCACCTTCAGTGACGCATCTGGATGTCTGTTCTAGCCTGTCCCTCCTCCTCCTCCCTTATATCAGCGCCTGGGTGGAACTGTTATGAGGATGGGCTCACTGCCAGCCTGCTGCAAACACAGTCCTATTAATACCCCAGAGCTGGCTGGTGATAGTTCAGTTGCCAGAAGTGTTTATTGTGCGGTGAAAGTTTTAAAATACCCAGGAGATAGTGAACTTTCTACCTGTCTCATGAAGTTATGAATCATGGAGGTGACAGACAGTCACTCAAGACACAGACACACACACACACACACACACACAAACACACACACACACACGTAAATAAATGTCTTTGGAAGGGGATTGTGATTTCAAGTGTGTGAATCAGAAAGTCAAGTGATTCTGGTGTCCAGTGATTCTGGCACTTTCCTGAAAGGCTTCAGCAGATAGGAAGATTAAACTGTCTGCCATTCAGACCAGCACAACTGTCAAACAGCAACTGAAATTAAATGAAGCCTGTGGAGGGGGTTAGCTGTAGGTTTGTTGTTGTTGTTGTTCTTAGACTCAATTTGAGACAATTAAGGTGTCATAGGAACCTGTAAGAGACTGTTTTATTTTGGTTTTATATTTACATGTTTGTGTCTGCATAGCAAAATATAACAAAAACAACAGTGATAAAATCTCCAGGCTGTATTCACATTGATGACACCTCACAGGTTGAAAAATATCATGAAGGTATTTCATGATGATTGGCCACTTGATTTTAATGTTTTCTGACCCTGGGCACGCTGGGAGCTTGGATCCATGCTCTGCAACTCCTGAAGTATCTACTGCCATATAGAAACCCCAGATTCTACAGCTGAAAACAGAAAACTGGAAACAAAACAAAAGCTCTTTATCACGAATTACGTGTTAGGCAAACAGACCTAGTTAAAAAAAAAAAGTCAGATAGTTTGGTGAACTGAGATTCCCATTTAATTTTATTTAAAGGAAAGTACAGATTTTTACATTATTTCTCATTTATTTACCTATTTAAAGAAGCATTAGCTTCATTAGTCATGTATCTCAGGGTGGCTTAATAGCAAACCATTAAACTAGTGTTATGCCAGGTTCATGGGACCCTCAGAGAACACCAGGAGACGACTCGATGCAATTGCAAGAGAGTCTCTTTATCACGAGAGCGATCGAACTCGGGACCCAAGTCTCACTGATGCAGCAGTAGAGAAGTGGGACCCCGAGCTCAGAGTGAACAGGATTTTTAAAGGGAAAGTCTGTGAGCCGGGGGTTTCCATGGCAGCAAGCAGGGGGGCACAAGCCTTGGCTACAGAATTGGGTGAAGTTTAGCAGGGCAGGGTGACCTTTTCTGAGGCACACAATCACAATGGCTAAGGCATATAATCACAATGGCTATTTTTCTAAACCATATCTGAAACATTGGGGAGAATTTTCCCACCCGATTCTCAACCGATTCCCATTGATTATTGCCAGGGAGTTTGTCTCTATTTTCTATGAAGCATTTATTCTGTTATATTTCCTGGAGGCTGTTACTAGGAGAGTTAACTTTGTTTTCTGCCAGGTGTACATTCTGTGATATTTCCTGGTACCTGAATTCAGTTCCCAGTCAAGATCTTTATTTCAAAATGGAGTTATATTCTGGCTAAATTAAACTCTTCACTAGCTTAGTAGCAGAGGCTAGGCTTGAACTCCTGATCCTCCCACCCGCAAGTGCTGGGATTGCAGGGACTTCTATACTACCACCACAGTAGGTTTATATATTGCTGGAAGCATTCTACCAACTGAGCTGCACCCCAGCTCTTTGCATATGTTTCCTTCATCACATGTGGACCTTTATCAAAGTGGCAAATCTTCCTTGGATTTATAGTGGATTGAATGAGTATGCTCTAAATTTAAAACCACAATACTGTATTTTCTGGAAAAGAAAAACCAACAAAACCCTCTAGGCTCCACGTAAGTAAAGTGGGGTACCATGGACATTCAGAGTAGAAGTTTTCCACAGGACGGGGTGTAAAGCCTTTGTTCCTAACAAATCTTATGTCCTGTTCATTTCTGGCCACTGCTGTGCTGGGGGAATTAGGGGCCATCAAATGATGCTGTCCTGTCACGAGCTGACACTGTTGCATGACTAAATCAATCTCTGAGAGAGTCTATGGGTCATTCAAGAATGACTAGACACTTTGAGTCCAGCAAGAGAAAGAACAGGACTCAGAAGCTCTGGGGAGCTGAGAGTACACCCCAGGTGGGTATCTGGCTGAGGACCCCTAAGGACCACAAGATTAAGGGTGAGTGGCAAAATCACCCATCATGAAGATGGACTGTTACCTGCCAAAAAGCACAGCCAAGAGGCCCAGGTCAGGCATCTTGAACAAAGGAGGCATCTGAACTCCTTTGTTGTGCTCCTCACTCAGAGAAGGAGCTCCTGGGATTTCTGGAGAATGCACAGGCAGGGATGGGCAACCAGGGAGTTGACTGGAAGACCTGTCATGGTCAACACCTAAAGAAGAATTAAACAGAATTGAGCAAAGTGTGAAAAAGGAACAGTGATAGCCTTAGGCTAAACCTTCCAAACTCCTGAGAAAATTTTGGGCTACGGGATAGGCCCTGAGAGTCTTGCAGTGGCCACACTCTTCTGTGTTAGGCTCACTGTGTGGACACTGGCTGATTTGTTCCCAGGAATGGACCATAACCTTAGTCTTCGCAGTTTTTCTTAACAAGAAAAATACCTTGAGAGGGACTCAGATAAGAACTGCTGGATTCCAGAATCTTAGACAGCTCTGGAGCAGGACTTTAAGTTCTGAAGGCAAAGACGTGCAGCATGGGAGAAAACCTGATACAAGCCACTTCCGTAGGACATGAAGTTGGGTGCTTTATTAGGCCACACAGAAGGCAAGTAACAAAAGCCAACAGTCCACCAAAATAGAGGGGTTCCTGCCAGCACCAGCGCCAGAGAAAGGTTGGAAGTGATTTGGTATTCACACCACTAAGAGCATGGAAAGCCCTAAATTCAGTATTCAGATGTTAAAGATGCAGGAGAGAAAGGTTTCCCACATTGGGGGACAGGATTAGATCTGCCCCATGTCAGCTCAGACTCTGCTGCCAATTCCTCTCATGAAACCCAAGGATGTGGCTCATCCAGTGGGACTTTGTTTTGTTAAATGCTGCAAGTCCCTCGGTAGAAAAACTGGCACAAAGCAAACATATATACAAATTGTAGACCGTCCCTTTAAAAAAAAAACAACAAAAAAAAAGCTTGTCTATCTTTCATATGACAAGCTCTGAAGCTGACAGTTGGCTCAAAGCAGCCAACAAGGTAATGGACTGTGATGTTTGCCCCTGTTTTATCCCTCTTCTGTCCATTAATTCACCTGTACTTGATATCTCCCTCCTGCTGCGAGGCCGCGGCAGGATACCGTATCCTGGGTACCAAATAAGGAGTGGTATTGATTCTTTAATGTTGTACAACAGGGAAGTCTAAATTCAAGGGTCCCACATCTATCAGGGGCCTGCTTCTGTATCACCAGATGGTGGAAGGTGGAAGGACAAGAAAAGACAAGAGGAAGCTGGCAATGAAAGTTCTTGGAATATACTGAACCTTCGCGATGAGCTCAGTGATTGTGGAGGGATTAGAATGGTGCAAGTCCAGAACCAAATTACCTTCAGCAATCTTTAGTCTTCATCCATATATGACCTAACTTAGCAGTGACTGTTCAGCGAATTCTCCAAGATAAGCAGAGTGCTAGCTTCCAACAGCCAAAGGGCCAAGAATGCTATCAGATGGCGCACGAGCCTGAACCTGAGATATTCCAGCCACGCTGTAAGCTGCCACTTGCCGTCTCCCCTAAATGTGTTTGAAAAGTGTCTTGGTCTCTAAATGTTCTTTATTTTGTTATTGTAAAAACCTCATGAGGCCGGTATCATGTTGGAACATGGAATTTGGTGTAGACCTAAATCTGGAGGAGCCATCGGCCAGAATAAACTCTCTCATCTTCCTTTCAGCGAGCTGTGTGTTTTGTTTTGTTTATAAGGAAAGGGGCACAATCATTATTATTTCATCTTATTATTTGCGACAGGGCCTTATGTAATCCAGGCTGCCCTCAGACTTAGGATTTTCCTGCATCGGCTTTCCAAGGGCTCGGCCACAGGTGTTTGTCACCATGCTTTGAGCCAACTCACACTTTCATAATGTCATGAATGCCCTTCCATCATGAGAGTGGAGCCCTGAGGCCTACCCACTTCTTAAAAGATCTCACCTTTAAACACTTTTAACATGGAAGTTTGAATTTTTCATTACGCTTACATAATTTTTTAGTTAGTCATATTTGTTCTCTTGTTAAAGGTGTTAAATATAGCTGTAATTTTAAAGCTGTAAGTCCTTTTTGCTCATCTCCTTTGTAAGTATTTTTAAAATTGCAAATAGTCTTGGTCTCCAAAACATTTTGACATATGCTTTATGCAAATGTCTTATGTGTAACAATTCTTATTGGGTGTGTATTTTATTTAATAATTTACGTCACAATAACAATAAATTAGACACTTCCTTTTGAAAAATTGTTATCCATTTATTCCTCTTCTCTTGACAGTGTACGTCATAAAACAAAAACTGAGTTACACGATTAAAATCTAGCTAACCAGACCTGCCTCACTGGCTCTCATCTCTATAAAACATGGAAGCTAGCACAAGGGACACCAGCAGGACAAGTTAATTTTAAAATTGATTTTCCAAATGCTTTTGTAAAAACCAGACTATAAAATGGCAAAGGAGCATCACAGAAGTTAACACAACACAGAAGAGTGAGTTCAGCGGAACTGAGAAGCTGAGTTTTTGAGTGAGGCGTGCCTAACTCGAGGGGAGCTGGTTTGGTGAATTTCCCTCAGCACATTTATCACAGTGTCTTCTGCAGCCACTTCCTCAAGGCCGCTTTGACCTCCTGATTCCTCACACTGTATATGAGGGGGTTCAGCACCGGCGTGAGGATGGTGTAGAAGGCAGACACCACTTTGTCGCCCACCCCCGGCTGGTGGGACTTGGGCCTCATGTAGATGAAAATGATGGCCCCGTAGAACAGCCCCACCACAGCCAGATGTGAAGAGCAGGTGGCAAAGGCTTTCTTCCGGGCTGCGGAGGATCGCATGCGGAGCACCGCGGCCAGGATGAGCGAGTAGGAAGCCAGGACGAGGGACAGCGGGATGAGGAGCATCAGGACGCAGCAGATGTACATGAAAAACTCAAAGGCTTTGGTGTCGGCGCAGGCGAGGCGCACCACGGAAGGTGCCTCGCAGCAGAAGTGGTTGATTGTGCGAGAGCGGCAGAAGGGGAAACTCAGGATGGTGCCTGCCTGCATCAGCCCATCAGCGGCTCCCAGGAGCCAGGAACCCAAGGTCAGGTACGCGCACAGCTTGGGGCTCATGAGGACGTGGTAGCGCAAGGGATAACATATGGCGACATAGCGGTCATAGGACATGGCTGCCAGGAGGAAGCACTCGCCCCCTGCCAAGGTGAGGAACAAGAAGATCTGGGAGCCACAGCCTGCAGGGGAGATGGATCTCCTGCTCATCAAGTAGTTGGCTGCCATCTTGGGGATGATGGTGGAGACCAGCATCATGTCCATGAGGGAGAGCTGGCTGAGAAGGAAGTACATGGGCATGTGGAGCCTGGGGTCCCTGCAGATGAGAAGGATCATGAGGGTGTTGCCCATCAGGGAGGTGGTGAAGATTACTAACACCGCAGAAAACAGGAACAGGTGGGCTTGTGTGTAGCTGAAGAGCCCTAGAAGAATGAAGTCCACCCCTGAGATGTTACTGGGATTCTCCATGGCTCTGTTCAAACCTAGAAGACAGGAGGACGCTTGCTTTTTATTTTTATATTTTTGAAGATAGGCTGCCCTGGACTACCTCTGTAGATCAGGATGGCCTCAGGCTCACAGAGGTCTGCCTGCCTCTGCCTCCAGAAAGCTCCACACCACTATGCTTGGTCTGACAAAGATTTTTTTCTTTTCTTTTCTTTTCTTTTCTTTTCTTTTCTTTTCTTTTCTTTTCTTTTCTTTTCTTTTTTTTTTCAACCAAATGACAGAATATTTCAATTTAGTGGGATACTTTGTCTTCCCCTATAACTTGAAGCTGAAGTTACGGATCAGTGGGTTTGAGGACTTGAGGCACAAGCTTGACTTTGGGTCTCAGAATCCATTTAAAAACTAGATGTGGTCCTCATGTGTAGCTCTGTGAGGGGCAGGGACAGAAGGATTCCTAGGGATCCCTGGCTGCCAGCCTAGCCCCCCAAATGCAAAAACATGTTTCAGGGAGAGACTCTGCCTCAAAGAAATAAGACAGAGACTGACCACACTCATCTGGCCTACCAGTGAACCCATACACCTGAGTGTGTATGTCACACACACACACACACACACACACACACACACACACTTCCACTCCCTAGCCTGTTTGCCTTAACTGTTCATTGTCCACATTTGTTGCACCACATTTTAACTCTGAACTGAATTAAAGCAAACATATAGAACAGTCTGCTTCCTCAGAATGCATTTACTCCACGCTTATCTTAATCACGGCCTAAGGAAGCATTACCGTGTGATTTCAGTTTCCTGCTGTGTGGCATTTCTCAGTTGAAAGAGTCTTTCATTCTTATCAATTTGTGAATGCTGCTATGACCTGACCCCTGACCTTTGCACATTCTTGTATATATTTGTATTTAAAGCAGTTCCATATGAAAAGAAGGCAAAACCCCTGCCATCACACTTTGCCATGAAGGGAACCCACATGGCTGAATTTCTCTATTCCACGTGTGAGGCGCTGCTGTCCTGTAGCACATGCAATGATCACGGATGTTCCACATCTCAGTACAACGCCTCGCACTGTGGTGATTTCTTTCCTGGTGGGAAGGACCATTGCTCCATGTAGATTTCTTTTCACACTAACTACGTTTATCTAATACATTCTTAAAAGCAATACTAAATTTTATCAAATATTCCTATAGGAAGCTGACGATTTCATGAAGACAGAAATAGGGAAACAGAAACTGTGTTACAGACCTTCACACTTACAGAAATCCTGTGTTCTTAAAAAGGCAGACAGTTCGCTTTTGTGTAAATGAGTGTCACACAAGGTCATGCATATTTCTAGTGTCACTCACAACGTGCAGAGCAGCACCTCACCAAGTCCTGGTGTGTGGGGCTCTCTCCTCAACATCTCTAGGGTCCCTCTCTTTCCAGGGAAGATCTGTTTAGGCGAAGAAGCCTCAGGCCTTTCTTCTCTGTCTGCATGAGCTTCATCGTCTCCTTCTGAACTCAATGATTGCCAAGGGCTTCTGTTAAAGTTTAAGCCATAATCCTTATGTGAGAGTAATTTTCTAGTTTTCCTCTAGCTTGACTGGAATGAAAAGATAAGCTTGTGAGTGGGCATTACATGTTGTATAAATTCCAACAGTTCTAAGTGGTATGCGTAACCTGCCAACGTGTTGATGTTCTGTTTGTAAAAATGGCGTTCATTGTGATATGATATTAAACATATAATGATGCTATATTAATTAAATATGTAAGAACACATATATTCATATATATATATTTTTAAGTTGGTGACTTAAATATATATATATGAATATTTAATTACTGCTGCATTTTATTCTGTATGGACATGTCATACCATGATCAGGAACATAGATGATCAGGAACACCTGTGTTATGTGTATTGGGTTGTTAGTGGGATCCATGCCCTTTACTTGTAACAATAATAGTCATTCGTAGAACAGCGAGGACATCATGGGTTTTAACTAACGTGTATCTTATGCTAAGGCGGAAGCTCTCAGCTCCCCAACCTCTGGGCTTACCTGAAAACTGCATTTGAAATTTTGTTCTTGCTGGGTGTGGTGGCACATACCTCCACATATCTCCAGCAATCAGAGGCAGAGATAGCTGGAATTTCTGAGTTTGAGGCCAGTCCGGTCTACATAGTGAGTCCCAGGACAGCAAGGACTACACAGTGAGACCCTATTTAAAAAAAGAAAGAAAGAAAAGAAAACCTTATTTTCCCGTTTTCAATTTTAAAAATTTCTTATGAATTTTGCGACTATGTATAGTGGTAGATCATAGTTATACATGTTTCATAGATCTTCAACCTATTTCACACATTTCAAGTTATTTTATTGCATCATTTTAAACCTATTAGATGTCTTTGGAATGTTTGTATGTTACTGTTTCTCATATGTTGGACTGTGTTTCACTAGTGCAGTACTGGGAAGGCTAGTAGTTTTTAATACATGAATACATGAATTTACATGTATTCATTGTAAATCATTGTAAATTTGATATTTCCTGTGTTTTAGCATTGCAAATATACTGTGACACACACGAGACACTCCTTGACACACACACACAGAGACACAGACACATACATACACACACACAGACACGGACACTCAGACACACATCCACATATAGACACAGACATATACACACAGAAAGACACATACAGACATGGACACAGACATACACACACAGACGTATAGACACAGACACAAACACAGACATATACATGGATATGAGAAAGAAAAATATTATAAAATAACTTAAGAAATATTTTTCCAGGGCCAGTAATGAAGCTCTGCGGTGGAGTGTCTGCCTTTCATATGGGAAATCTTGAGTTTGGTTCCCATAACCACAAAAAACTATTACAATTATCTGAGAATAGATGTTTCATATTTTAATCCAACAAGGCTAAAAATCACGAGCCCAGGGGGCCCTGCAGGGACTGATGCACCAACCAAAGACCATGCATGCACCTAGACCTCCTGCTCACATGTAGCCAGTTTGCAGCTCAGTCTCCATGTGGCTTCCAGAGTAAGGGGAGCAGCGGCTGCCTCTGTCATGAACTTGATATCCTGCTCTTTGATCACTTGCCCCTGGCAATTCGTTCTTCCCGGGCCACAGAGGAAATGGATCCTGGCACTTGATAAGCTAGTGGCAGATGGCAGAGGAGGAGAACTCCCCCTTTCAGTGGACTTGGGGGAGGGGGATAGGAGGGAAGAGGGAGAGAGGGTAGGACTGGGGGGAGGTGAAGGAGGGAGCTTCAGTCGGGATCTATAATGAATAAAGTGTAAACAAAAGAAAAGAAAAAAGAGAAAGAAAAGATGTATCTACTTCAGAACTAACTTGCAATTGAAATTTCCTTATGATTGAATAAAATAAAGATGTTTTCAGTGTCTCTTTGGACTCTCATGTCATTCTTGTTTTATGGATTTCCTCTAACTATAGAGCTAATCTCATCACACTGATGTTTCAGAGTCTATAATTAGTGTTTAGGAAAATTCTTCCTACACCTTCACTAAATTATCATTTTCTAAAAGTCAACAAGATGCTTACATGTTACAGAACTCTTACTCATACTTCAAATTTCTTAAGTCATTTTAAGTTTAGAAGTAGCCAGGTAACAAACAAAATCTTATAATGAGCCATTTCATGCCAAAGATATTTTCTCAGGTGAATATAATAATGTGATTTCAAAGAATAAAATGCAAGCTAAATTTGGAGATCAAAAGAATTGCCATTTTTGTACCATGTGCAACGAAACAGAATAATTTCTGCTCTCATTTATTGACTTAATCAAAAAAGAAAAATATAATAATAAACTATTGAATTCCTAGGCTAAATGAAATGATGAACTTTCATGTAATTGATAAATTGAATTCAAATAGGGTCTACCCTGAGTAGGGGTAATATAAGGCGGTTTTGCTACCAATAATGCTACCATATGCTTTTGCAAAATGGAAACAAGGGATAATTGACTTTACATACCTATTTTTGAGACAAGGCCTTGCTATGTAGCTCAGGCTGTCCTGAACCTTGCAGTTCTGCTGCCTCAGCTTCCTGAGTGCTGAGATGGAAAATGCATGTCATTAGATCATTGTTTTTTTTAATTCCTAAATAAATGGAAACTATATAAGATTATCACAGTGGTGCTGCTATATTCAAGGGAAACCAGCATTTTTTTGTGTGTGTGTTTGTTTAAATGACATGAAAACCCAGTTGTGGTATATTCCAAGGACTTTACCATCCAGTCAGGAGTCAGCGTGGGTCAATGGTCTTGTTCATGTGTCTGCAGACTGCACATCTGGAGTGCATCCATGTGGTCACAGTATTTGAGGTCAAACGTATTCTTAGACCAGCAGTTCTCAACCTGTGGGTCACAGTCCCTTTGGGGGTGGCATATCTGACGTCCTACATATCAGATATACACTGTATGATTTATAACAGTAGCAAAATTAGAATTAGAATTAGAATTAGCAATGAAATGATTTTATGGTTGTGGGTCACCACAACATGAGGAAGTGTATCAAAGAGTCACAGCATTAGGAAGGTTGAGGATTTCTGTCTTAGACCAAAAAAGTTACCTGTCAGTATTTTAAAATAGGGGCGTCTTACAGAAAAAAAAAGGTAGTTTAAATAAAGTACTTAACTAGTTACTGTTCTCAATAAAGCTATGCAAAAAAAAAAAAAAAAAAAAACCAACCAAACAAACAAACAAAAAAAAACAAAAAACTTCTGAGCCAGCAAAATGGCTCTGCGTGTAAAGCCCATCCTGCATAAGGTCAGATGACTTGAATTTGATACCCAGAACTCATGTGAAAATGCAACGAGAGAACAGAATGCACAGCATTGTCCTCGGACCTTCACTGTGTGTGCTAATAATAAATAAATAAAATTTAATGACAGAACTGTTGCTAGCCCTAGACAAAAGTGCATGAAGAATTTAAACGATGAAATAGAATACACCCATCTATCTCAGGGTTGGGATATGCCTCACTCTCGAATCTCCTGAAAATTTCTTTGGCACTGTTTGCATAATTTCAAGCTTCTGAGAAACTATATACAATCAAAATTTATACATCTTATAATTTTCCTAGTAAGTACTGAAAATATATAGTCTCGGCAGTCATTAAAAGCACAACTAAGATGATGTGTTAAATTCAGTTCTGAGTTTTCCTTCTGTGGTTCACCAGTTGGACTGTATTGAAGTCAGTCCCAGGGCAGAAGTGCAAACAGAACAGAACTACTATAATCTATAGCCAGCTGGGAGTGGAAAACAGAGCTGGCTCTGTGTCTGGGAAGTACTGATATCTGCCCGGGGTTTGATTCTAAGAAAGAACTTAAAAGAGAAGGGAGAAAACAAATTATATTCACAAAGGATTTTAAAGTGTCTCTAAAATGTGTAACGAGAAAAGCTGTGATGGAGACACTGAGTTGCTACAGCGGAACACAATGCAACAACCCACTTAACCTTTCGTATCACAATAATAGATAGAGCCTAATGTCTTGCTTTGTGGATTTCACAAAAGGTTACAGCAGAGAGTTAAGAGAGAAGACTTATGAGGTTATGGGCTGAGGTGTAGATACACCGGCTTCTCTGTTTTTCAAAAATGTTGTGACTTGTGACACAGTCCCTAAAATTGTGGGAATGGAAAATACTGTAACAAAAACTTGAGAGAACAGCACCTGCCATCCTAAGCATGGAGTCTCCGAGACCAAGCACCCACCTCTGTCAGGAGCAGCTGCCGTGCCAGGCAATACTGATGTCTGTGGCTCGGATCCCACGGATCACCACGGAGCACCCCTTCCACTGCTAGTGCGACATGAAGCACACCTGTCCGCACCCAGGCCACCCCACGGTCAGGCTACAGCATCCTCAGAGGCAACACCGTTAGCAAAGTCCGGCTGAAAATATGCTCATTGTTTATTTGCTCAAAAGCAGTTTTCAAATCCCAGGACGCTTGATCCCCAAAGTAACTGACCCATGGTGGGAACGTCAGGATATGACCAATTGGAAAGAGACCCACTTTTTAAACATAGTTACGTGTGATAGTAAAGTCATGCTCTCACTCCTGGGAATGCATCAGCTGTGTAAACCTGCGCAGTAGGGGCAATCCACGTGTTGAGAAAGATCTGGTCATTACGTGGAGAAGGACACACACATGAGAAGCACTTTGCCTATAAAAGCACTACTCCTTGAAAATGGACATGGTTCAACTGAATAATTACAGCTGAATAATTGTAGCTATATGCTTTGGCACAGTCACCTGAAGGCCTTGACACTGAGGCTAATTATCTGCCAAAATATCCCTGTCCCTGTCTGGTTTATTTACAGAGAGGTTACTGGACAGTGAGTCACAAGCCACAGGTTTATCCAAGGAGTGTCTGCTCCCACCCTGCCTTCTGTGTTTGCAAGCAAAAAACCCGCCTTCGGATTTACGTATAGTTAAGGGGAGGTGTTTGCCAAATGCCTTAACTGCTTTTTTTTTTAAACTACTTTAAATCTATGCTGTTTTACTTAACTAAGCTGTAACTGATGATTGAACATACACCCGTGGGTGTGACCCAGCAGAGATGCGAGAAGTGTGCTTGAGCTGTAGGCTACACAACTATACTGGGATTCTTGAAGCCAGCATGTAGAGATCTTTGAATCTGATATTTAAATAGATTGACACCGGCATCCAGAAGAACAATTAAAAAGTTCTTGCTAGTATTAAAAATACACTGTTTAGTTCGAAGAAACCCGGAACAGAAGATTCTGTTTCTACTACAAAGAAAATGACAAATGTGTACGGTAACAGATATGTTAATTACCCTCACATGGTCAGCACATAGTATGTGCATATATTATGTTGTATCCACAAACAAAAATATTGTTTTGTGCTCATTGTACCAAAGCTTGTCATGTAATTAATTAAGACATTCATAGACCAATAAATACATCTTGTCTTAACCCCAAATCAAGAAAACAATTTCTGAGTCTTAATACTTATTTTATTTTTAAGTGTGTGTATCTTTGTGAGGGCACACACACACACACACACACACACACACACACAAGAGTGAAGCGTCAGTAGAAGCCAGAAGATGGTGGTGGATCCTTTGAAGCTGGAGTTGCAGGCAGTTGTGAGTCGCCTGATGTGGGGGCTGGCAACTGAACTTAGGTCCTCTGCAAGACCAATACCTGCACTTTACTCTTGAGTTGCCTCTCAGGCCCCAGGCGAACTCTCATTATTGACAATAGATGCTAAAATACTGTTTATGGAACTCTAAAGTGATTTCAGAAAATATACTCTTTCTTCGGCTATCACTTGAGATCCTCCAGTATTTATATTATATTATTATATATCATATCATATATTATACATTCAGCCAGCCCAGGAGTATAAGAAAATTTCTGCTTTACTTTTGATTGACACATAGACACAAAGAAGTTCTCCTGTTTATTAGAATTTAAGATATTAGGGTTACTATTAAAAGCACCTGGCTGCCTCTGTTGGAGGTGGAATTCTTTTCTGTAATCAAGCAGTTTTAATCCTGGGTTGTGTCCTGGGGAACTTTCACTGTATCTACCCAGATGGGAACGGTTGATGTAAGAGCGCTGTTGGCAGCGTGATGGTTATTTTAGCAACTTGTTCTGAGAGACGCCGAGATGAGTGAAGCAAACCTCTTGTGTGTCTTGCGCAAACAGCTCTGGCTGAATGGATGGTTTAAACTACAGATGGATTCAGTTTTGAGTGGACTCTCAAGGGCTGGTAGAAACGTGGAGGATGGAGCCTTGTTGGACCTGGTGGGAGCTGTGGAGGGGAGAGCCTGGTAGAGGCAGCACACTACTGTGGGGACCGCCTTTGGAGGCTGTGCCTGATCCCTCGTCCCCAGCTCTGGCTCCTGTCCTGAGCGGGGTGGGTTGTCTCTGCTGCAAATTCCCGCTACTCCCTTGCTAGGGACCTAGAACCAACAGAACCAAAGCGGAGTGTGCAGGCCGTAGCTCGCATGAGGAGGTCAGAGGACAGCGTGAGGGAGTCAGCTCTCTTCCTCTACCACGTGGGGCCTGGCTATTGAGTTCAGGGAACTGTGCCTAACAGCAGGCACCTCTCTACATGCCGAGCCTTCTCTCTGACCCCTGATTATTTGTTTTTAACCAACCACTCACAAGTAATTTGAAGATTGCTTGCCAAGGTTAATGTTTAAAACCTAGAAGTTGCCTCTTTGGGAATCTGCTTCCCTCCCAATTCCCTGACTTTTTTTTGCCTACGCTAGCAATGAGATATATCTAACACAATTCTAATAATTTTCTGTGAGTTTAAAATTGTTCCGTATTACATACTGTACATTCTAATATTGAAGAATTGTGACTAAATTCTTCTATATTAACAATATTTTAAATGAGCATTGTGGAAATAGACATTTCTATCATAAAACAAATAGCTGTTCCTCTTTTCTGCAAACAAAACATTATGAGAATTTAAAACCAGAATTCTGTGTCGAATGGAAGGACCAGGCAGCAACAGTTGATTTGGGAAAGAGGATGAAACCTGGTGACTTTTCAGGAATGGAGTCATTCGGAGACAGGGCCTGGAGCCCATGGTGAGGCCGTGAGGTGGGAGAGTCTTCAAAAGGGAACAGATTTTATTATTATTATTATTATTATTATTATTATTAATAGAACAACAGGGCCTACAAAAGGAGAGAGGGGGATTTTCTTCCAGAAAGGAGCTTCATGAAGAGTGACAGCTTGAAACAGGAGTGAGACAGAGAGATAAAGGTGTCAGAGAGTGGGGAAGCAACAGACAAAAGAGCCTTCAGACAAATTGCCTCAACAGAGACACTAGTCCCATCAGGGGTGATGGGGAGTTTCCCATCACATGGTTTAGCCTGGGAGAGTGTATGTGGCAGAGAAAGGTGGAGCCAGGTCCTGGGGAAGATCATACGTTACAGGGGCAAAACCACAGCACAGAACAGCTTCTTAATTTCAGGTTCTAGAAGGAGCACTGAAGGAGGAGGTGGCCCAATTTCTTCAGGCGGTGGGACATGGCCACCAAAATGACCAGTATCTTAAAGGGTCAGGCCTATGGTCAAACGCTCTGGTCATCAGGCCTGGCACTAGGTTCAAATGCTGACTGGCAAAGAGAGAAAGTGACACAAAATATAGAGAAAAGAAAAGTTCATCTATAGTTTTGCACAAAGCTAGAGAGAAGAAAAATTTCCATGGATTTCTGCCTTGCTCCCAGAATAGCACCTTTTATAGAAAATAAATGATGCAATAGCCAGGACAGGGCCCCAGAGACAGCTCTGCAGGGGGAAAGAACTCGCTCTCTGAAACTGAGGACCAGAGTTCAGTTCCCAGAACCCAGAACTGACTCCCAGAGCTGTCCTTTGTCAGTGCTCTCTCCATGTGCACACCTGTCTTCACACACATGAATTATGCGCACAACAGGGATAATAAGGCCGGGCGGTGGTGGTGCACACCTTTAATCCTAGCACTCAGGAGGCAGAAGCAGGTGGATCTTTGTGAGTTCGAGGCCAGCCTGGTCTGCAAAGCGAGTCCAGAACAGTGAGGGCTACACAAAGAAACCCTCTCTCAACAAACCAATAATAATAATAATAGTAATAATAATAATAATAATAATAATAATGTTACATTAAAAATTTGAAGCCAAGACCTATGCATATGGAGATAATCTTTGTCCTGCAAAATGAGTGCTTTCCCTGCTTCAAGGCCAATCTCTACTCCCAGCTGGAATTTCCTTCGTGAGTCCTAATTCTTATGGCCCATCTTTGTTTATTCCAGATTTAATACAGGAGAATCTTAAGTCCCCAAAGTAACATAACCCATCTACTGATGCACAGTTTAAAAGCCAAGAGTCAGTAGTCTAAGTTTTCTGGTCTTCAATACAGTAGAATTTTTCTCCACTTGCAGGAATATAAAGTGAAGATTCAGGGCTCAGCTTCTTCAACTTTGATAGATAAACTTCTGATTAATTCCCAGACAAAAATTGACCCTCTAAATCCCTTTAAATATTAGCTTCATTACGGTTAGAGTTAGGTAAAATTACTTTTGTAATTTTACTCTTTTAAGCATTCTTTAAAAATATTTTATTTTGTGTGTGTGTGTGTGTGTGTGTGTGTGTGTGTGAGTGCAGTGTCCTCGGAAGCCAGAAGAGAATATAAGGCCCGTGGAGCTGAAGTTACAGGTAGTTGTGTGCCCGACCTGTGTGCTGGGAGCTGAACTAAACAGGCATCCTCACTGATTCATGTCTCCTCTGTCTGGAAAGGAGAGAGCAGCCTCTTGGCGCTGGGAGCTGGCCACTGCTGGCTTCATCCCTGCCCCCTTTCAGCATCTTCTTCAGCTATCCTACATCCTTAGGAGCCTTTTGTCTGCTCTGGCTGAGCATGTGAATAGCATTTCATTCCTATGAAATGTAATTGTGCTGGAGAAAACGGAGGCTTCTAACTTTCCCATCATAGAATCTTCTATATTTACAAGTGTCAGAGACACTGTGCTATGTAACTATCCTAGGAAGGGTCACATTCCCCATGGCCTAGTGCTTAATAATTCCTTTATTAAGAAGGAATTAGTCTCTATTTTTATTTCTACCCACCTGTTTTGGTCTGATTCTTTGCTGGAGGCCCCAAGTGAAATGTTTACAATATAAAAGGCCTCTAGACACGGACAGCAGTGGAGTGAGCAGGCACTAAGTTTTTCTGTTTATCAACCTTAGATATTATATAAATTATCATTGTGTTGAATGTTTAGGTATATTCCATTTCCTATGAATTGTATTTCAGGGTACTGAAAAGGGCCATTCAAGACATCAATACCATGGTACCACTGAGCTGGCAAAACTCTATGCTTTTGCTTTTTTAGGTACACAAGCTGGAAGAGAACACAGTCTTTCTGGTGCTTTTACAGAACACTGATCTTTATATCCACCCAGACCACCTTGGGATGGAACCTTCAGTCCACAAGTCCATTTGCGAAAGTCCATTGCAAACCCCCACCCCTTTTTTTTTTCACCAATATCCATCATCCCAAATGTCTCCTCAAGGCTCCCATGACTTCCTTGTTCCGCAGGCTGTAGATAAATGGATTCAGAACAGGGGTGACAATTGAGTACAGCACAGCCACCACCTTGTCCCTCCCAGAAGAATGCAAGGAGTGTGGCTGGGTGTAGGTGGAGAGAGTGGTGGCATAGAACAGGCTGGCCACGGTCAGGTGGGATGAGCAGGTGGACACAGCTCTACCCTGTCCCTTCCCTGAACCCATCTGGAAAACGACAACCAACACCCGAGCATAGGAAGCTAGGATGGCCAGGAAGGGTAGCAGCAGAATGACAAGGCCACTCATGAGGACTGTGTGCTCATATTGGGATGTGTCTTCACACACCAGCGGCAGGAGAGATGGAACCTCACAGAAAAAGTGGTCAACAATCCTAGCTCCACAGAATGGAAGTTGGAACACGTACAGAGTGTGCACCAAAGCATTGATGGAGCTGCTGCTCCAGGCACAGGAGACCATGGAGCAGCACATCTTCCTGCTCATGAGCACTGGGTAGTGCAGGGGCCGGCAGATGGCTATATACCTGTCATAGGACATGAAGCCCAGCAGGAGGGCTTCAGAGCCTCCCAGGCTCAGAAACACAAAGGCTTGGATCTCACAGCCCAGAAAGGAAATGGTCTTGGTGTCTGACAGGAAGTTGGCTGCCACCTTGGGCACAGTGGTGGAGATGTACATGATGTCGATGATGGAGAGCTGGCTGAGGAGGAAGTACATGGGGGTGTGGAGTTTTGTGTCCAGCCTGATGAGATGGACCAGTGTGATGTTGCCAGTCAGAGCTACTGCAAAGAGGATGATGATGACTGTGAAGAGGAAGTTGTCCACCTGGCCATAGTGGAAAAGACCAGCCAAGGTGAAGTCTGTGCCCCAGCTGTGGTTTCCTGTCTCCATGGCTTAGGCTGAACCATCAAAGCAGATGCAATCTGGAAAGGGCATGGTCTGATGAGGGCTGCCCTTGGGGAGATAGGAAATGACAATTATGACATGGGATAGATTTCTGGAATAGCTTTAGAGCAGGCTCTCTTCTATCCCATATATTAAACTTTCATAGATTGAAAAATGCCCCTTTTGGTTATTTTTATTTCTTCTAATTTTTCACAACAGATAATAGTTGCACATATTAATGTAAGATTTCTCTGTTTCAAAGGGCGCATGCAGAATGCATGAATTACATCAGGGGAATCCCCTTCCTTTCTCCTGATCATTTCTCATATTTGAAGTCTGCAGGCTCTTCCCTCTCAAGATTTTTGTAAGTCACAATGAGGAAATAGAAATACAGTTTCTCAGGGTTTCAAAGTTAAAATGCAAACAAGTTAATTTGTTTATCTGCTTTGTTTTCAAAAATTGTATTCCTATCAGTAGATTCTCTACCGTGAGGCACTGGAATTTATGTTCATGGCAGTGAAAACATCCTCCTCGTTCTCTCACATTTGTGACTTAGTATGGCAGAGTTGATCAAACATAACATAATTTTTAGTGATTCTTTATTTCATCTCTCGATTTTAATCATTAGTAAGAATTGAGGCTTTTGTAATATCTGCATAGAATTTTGTAATTCTTATGAGTTAAAGTTAACTTATTCCTGTAAAATTAACATGGGGAAAAAGGTACAATGACATAAGAAATAAAGTGGTTGTAGTTGGAAAGATGGCTCAGCAGTTAAGAGCACTGGCTGTGCTTTCAGAAGACCCAGGTTCAAGTCCCATCACAGACATAACTGTCTAGGACTCCTGTTCCTGGGGAATCTAATACTTTATTCTGGCTTCCATGGGTACTAGGTACACAGACAGTGCACAGACATACACACAAGCCAAATTATTACACATAAAATAAAATAAAATTAAATAATCGATTGATTTGACTTAGTTTTTTTTTAATTCTTTGAGTTACTGTGCACAGATCATTAAATCAAAGCTATAAAGCTGAAATTTTTGTTGTGGGCTGACACAAGCCTGGCTTTTCCATATTTGCTTGGAGAATGATGTCCTGGTAACAAACGGTTCTAAAAACCTGGTGGAATAGTCTGAAATAGTCTTGTTTCTTGGCATTTCTTTGACTTTGACTATCTGACCAAAGACAGTAATCATTCTTGAAACACAAAAATAATGAAAGCATTATTTTTCTGAAACATTTTACTGTTTTGAGCATTGAAAAGTGAGGAAAAAAAACCTTGTAAGCAAGAAACAGCCCAATGGAATAAGTTGGAATTATTAGAGTACCAGAATTTATCACACCTTTTTTTTGTTGTAGCCTAAAACTCTTCACATTATCAATGCACACCTAATTTGATGTAGGCTATATTTTAATATGATTATAGTAAAAACAACTTATGATTTACATTGACTAGACCATACAGCCTGGATCTAACATAGACAGCCTCTGTAGGAGCAGATTGTCTTGTTAGTAATGGACCTCAACTTCAAGGTTACAAATTTCACAGTGTGATGTAAAAACTCACCAAAATTCAGAAAGAAAAATTCAGGCTAAAGGAATGTGAAAGTATTGACAAGAGGGTAACATGGAAAATTTCACTACACTATTTTAAGGAAGAGAGAAAGAGAGAGAGAGAGAGAGAGAGAGAGAGAGAGAGAGAGAGTACAGCTGTGAGAGAATTCCATCTTGAAATACACACACTATGTAAAATAGATTGTGTGCATTATGATGTCATAGTATAGTAGCAAGCTGTTATAAAAAGCAAAGAGAAATACCCAGTGCTTAGGCATAGTTGGTCAACACAAGTTGGGTTCAACTTTTGTGTGTGTGTGTGTTGCTGGGGTTCTAACTCAGTGCATTGGACATGCTAGCCAAACGCTGTACCACTTTGCTGCATTGGACCTTTTTTTTCTCATACAAGGTCTTGTTCTGTGATGCAGGCTGGATTGGATCTTGGTGTGTAACCTACACATACCTTGACCCTGCAGTCCTCTTGCCCCTGCTGGCTGAGTGCTCTGATAGGACACCCAAACCGTGATGCCGTGCGTGCTCTGACCTTGAGTCATCAGAAATGCTAGTCACACTCAGAGCCCAGGCGGCGGTGTGTGCCCTAAAGTCTCTGCATCTGTTGAAACCCTTCCCTTTCTTTCACCACAAACGAGGGCAGAATTTTGTACAGTGTGTTGGAAGTCACCTTGTCAGGTTTCTCCAGCTGCGAAGGCCAAGCACAGTCCCTGTAAGCAGCAGCAGCGGCAGCAGCAGCAGCAGCAGCAGCAGCGGATCCTGAAAGCTCCCTTCCAGATGCTGAGATTTGAACTTTAGGCCATGCCAAACACGACATGTTTCAGAAGCAGGTCTTTCCCTTTTGTAGGACAGAATGTCCCGAGAAGCCCAGAGCAGCAGGCACACGCAGACCTCCTCCTAATGGGTTCCTGTCACAATCACCTCCTTTACCTGTTTGACACAAGTTTGCGTAGCTCATGCTGGGTTTGCGATACCACGCAGCCAAGCATAAAATCATGAACTTGTTATCCTCCTGCCTCTGCCTCCCAGGTGTGAGGATTCCGAGTGCGCGCCATCATAGCCATGTTATGAAATGCTGCACGTCAAACCCCAGGCTGCTGCAGGGTACGCTAACACTGTTCCAGCTGAATGAAATCCCCAGTCCTACCTGGGTCACTTGAAATCCACACAGAATATGTTCGTCGCCTTCAATTTGGCATGTGTCAAGTTCACACATTATACCTCGGTGGTTAGTAAAGAGAAATGATACTGAATTAGACAAACACTCGGAAGCAGCGTCTACCACCACACTCACTACCTCGTGAAGCACATTGCTGTGTCCTGCCTCCTGGGCCTGGGCTGGCGATGCAGGTTCACCTGTGAGGTCTCGGCTGAGGCCGGCAGCGTGAATGCAGCCACACACAGTCCTGCCCATTTGAACTGCACCGCTGTCCAATCCCAGAACTTAGAGAGAGAGAGAGAGAGAGAGAGAGAGAGAGAGACATAGGGTGACAGAGAGAGGAGAGATAAAGAGAGTGAGAGAGGAGAGAGGGAGAAAAAGAGGTGGCTGGGCATTTTTCCTGGCCATCATAGGTTCAGCAAGGGGTTCACTGTCAACAAAATGAGCAGCAGCTTGGAGGTGTCTCCACTGCAGTGGCGTCTCTCCTCACAGCCTCACCATTCACACAGGCCTGTAGACTGGCCTGCGTGCTTAGTATGAGTTCTGAATACCGATTCTCCAGGCATTCTACCAATGAATGGCTTTTTTTTTGGGGGGGAGGGGTAATTATTTTTTATTAATTTTTAATTTTTTTATACTAATCACAGTTTATTCACTTTGTTTCCCAGATGTAGCTCCCTCCCTCATTTCCTCCCAATCTTTCCCTCCCTCCCTCCCTCATCTCCTCCCATGCCCCTCTCCAAGTCTACTGATAGGGAGGTCTTCCCCCTCTTCCCTCTGACCCTAGCCTATCAGGTCTCATCAGGACTGGCTGCATTGTTCTCTTCTGTGGCCTGGCAAGGTTGCTCCCGCCTCAGGGGGAGGTGATCAAAAAGCCAGCCACTGAGCTCATGTCAGAAACAGTCCCTGTTCCCCTTACTAGAGTACCCACTTGGATACTGAGCTGCCATGGGCTGCATATGAGCAGGGGTTCTAGGTTATATCCATGAATGGTCCTTGGTTGGAGTGTCAGTTTCAGAAGAGGCCCCTTTGTCCAGCTGTTGCTCTCCTTGTGGAGCTCCTGTCCTCACCAGGTCTTACTATCTCCCCCTTCTTTCCTAAGATTCCCTGTACTCTGCCCAAAGTTTGGTTATGAGCCTCAGCATCTGCTTTGATACACTGCTGGGTAGAGTCTTTCAGAGGCCCTCTGTGGTAGGCTCCTGTCCTGTTTCCTGTTTTCTCCTTCTTGCAAAGTCCATCCCGTTTTTCTTTCTGAGTGAGGATTGATCATCTTACCCAGGGTCCTCCTTCTTGCTTAGCTTCTTTAGGTATACAGATTTTGATACATTTAACCTCTATTATATGTCTAATATACAGTTATAAATGAGTATATACTGTGTGTGTCCTTCTGCTTCTGGGATACCTCACTCAGGATGATCTTTTCTAGATCCAACCATTTGCCTGCAAATTTCATGATTTCCTTGTTTTTAATTGCTGAGTAGTATTCCATTCTTAACCATGGGAAGTAACAAATCAAGGCACCCAGGACCTGGACAAGCGTGTGGAACTAGAACCAAGGATGTGGGAATAGCTATTTGCTCACTAGGAAAGTGAAAAAAAAAAAAAAAAAAAGGTCAAAAGAAGAATTAAATGTACCACATAATATACAAATATTTATTCTACCCAGTGAATTAAAATCTTGCTCTTTTCCAAACAGATTCTCCTGCATATCAGTAACATTGTGGAATGTAATTATATGATAACTAGTTTTAAAACTTGAGGTCGAAACAAGAAAGAGATGTGCTTCTATCCCCTAGGAAAGAACGCTGTGATTCCACCAGGCTCTGCTCCCTCAGGTGGAGAATTCACTGGACTATACCATGCCTGCCCTCCAATGCTGGTACACTGAGCCCCAGCCCTTGTCCTTAAGACTGTCAGATGGTTACACTCTTCAGAGCCCTGAGAAGCTCTGTGCACACACCTGAGAATGCGGATCTTTAAAAGCAATACCTAGGAATGCTTCTAGCCTGGGATGAATCGAAATAAGAAGAAGAACCTGAGAGAAAAGTATGCAGCTCACTGTACAGAACCATGCCCGTCAGACATACCTGAACCAGCAGGCAGCATTAGTTGTGTCTTCCCAGCAATTCTCAGTCAGTTCTGCTTCACTTCAACATGTCCCTGGCAGGACAGCTCCTTGACGGGTGAAGGAATGTGCTAGGAAACAACCTTTTGGTCTCCACCAACCTGGGCCTCGAACATGGCAGGTAATGAAGGGCCCTTTCCTGCAGATTTCTAGGTCTATGGGTCGTCTGTCATTTCCTGGGATAGCTCATTCACTAATAACTCAGCTGGGGTACAAACAACCTCTTCGTTGCAGATAAACCTTCTTCTTAGGACGTTTACAGGGAAACAGACCAGCAAAGGCAAACAAAGACCTTACTGACAGTTCCCCCCACTGAGAGCTGGGCACCAGAGAATGCAGCTATGCTTTCCTCGGTGACCTTTCAAATGAGATTATGGTATTTGTGATCATTTTTACCAAAGAGACTCCAGAAAGGAAAGAGGCTTGCCCTGAAGTTTGTAGACACCTGAGCAGTCTTCTGAAGAAATTAGGCTAACAACTGTGGCCTCTAATCTCAACCATATTTTAGGAGCTGTGACTACTCTATGAATTTGGAAGCTGATGCTTTTGCCTTATCTAAATAAACCTTCAGTCAGCACTAAAAAAGTTCAGTGGAAAGTAGGGTTTAAATAAAGACACGGTCATTTTTTTTTCCTCTGGCTTTGCATGTCTCCAATGATCTGGCTACCTAATGAAGGTTGGAACTCACAGGGTGTCTGTCTCAGTCCTTCTGGGAAAACTGGTCTCCTGTCCACAATTAAACACACTGTGTACTAAAGAGTTGTTTCATTGGAGGTGGTGTCTGCGTTTCAGTTCAGAAAAGCCTTTGAAATAGAATTCATAGCGAATGCTCAAAATGCTTGTTCTTATTAGAAACAGTTGGAATTGAAAGTTTAAAACTTTTCTGGTCTTGATGTGCATGTGAGATACAACTGCTCGTAGGTAACAAACAGAAATGCCTAGTAGATCTTTGGAAAACAGCACAAAACAACAAGATGCTATTTTAGGAGTTGAATAATCAAGGCTTTGGTATGCTTCAGATGTTATATCTATCCCTGAAAACCATCTTTTTTTTAAAAAAAGATTTTCCAAGCTTTTTTTTAATTTAATTTTTTTCACAATTTATTCATTATATATCCTGGTTGAGGCCCCTGTCTCCTGTCCCACCCTATCTCCCCCTCCCTTAACCCCTTCCCCAAGTCCACTGAAAGGGGGAGTTCTCCTCCTCTGCCATCTGCCCATAGCTAATCAAGTCTCATCAGGACTGCCTGGATCCTCTTCCTCTGTGGCCAACATCCTTAGTCACCCGGAATGTGCAAATCAGAATAACTCTGAGATTCCATCTTACTGATCAGAACGGCTAAGATCAAAATCTCAAGTGACAACACATGCTGGAGAAGATGTGGAGAGAGGGGAACCCTTCTCCATTGCTGGTCGGAGTGCAAACTTGTACAACCACTTTGGAAATCAATCTGGTACTTTCTCAAAAACTTGGAAATAGCTATATACCCAAAAGATGCCCCACCATTCAACAAGGACATTTGCTCAGCTATGTTCATAGCAGCTTTATTTGTAGTAGCCAGAATCTGGAAACAACCTAGATGTCCCTCAACAGAGGAATGGATACAGGAATTGTGGCACATTTACGCAATAGACTACTACTCAACTATTAAAACTAAGGAAATCATGAAATTTGCAGGCAAATGGTGGGAACTAGAAAAGATCATCCTGAGTGAGGTAACCTAGGAACAGAAAGACAGGCATGGTATATGCTCACTTTTAAGTGGATATTAGCCGTATGATATAGGATTGCCATATTAAAACTACAGACATAAAGAAGCTAAACAACAAGGAGGACCCTAGGAAAGATGCTTAAATCTCATTCAGAATGGCAAACAGGATAGACAACAGAAGTGGTGGAAGAGAGGAAACAGGATGGGAGCGTACTATAGAGGGTACTCTGAAATGCTCCACCCAACAGGGGATCGAAACAGATGCTGAGACTCACAGCCAAACTTTGTGCAGATTGCAGGGAGTCTTATGGAAGAAGAGATGAAGCTAGAAAGACATGGAGGGAACAGTAGCCCCACAAGGAGACCAACAAAACTAAAAAATCTGAGCCCATGGGGTCCTGCATAGACTGATGCATCAACCAAGGACCATGCATGGAGAGGACCTAGACCTCCTTCTCAGATGTAGGCAATTGGCAGCCCAGTCTCCATGTGTGTTCCCGAGTAAGGGGAGCAGGGGCTGCCTCTGTCATGAACTTGGTTGCCTGAAAACCATCTCGATGACTGAAGTAGACTCATACATCCCAAAGTCTCAGGGACAGTCAAATTTGCTAATAGTTCATTACATCCCATAGAGAAGAAATTAGTTTGTTTCCAAGAGCCCACTTAATCTCTTCCTCCTGCAGCAAAGCTTATTTAACTCAAGGGAATTTCAGGGAGATTGAATAGAATGAATTTCCTTGCACACTGAGGTGACATCAGTGACCCTTTGCTCAAGTGGAAAATGAGAAAGAGGGGCCTGGGTAGTGTGATGACTGGAGTTGGGGTGCTGAACCCTGATATGGGTTCAGTCTACCTCATAGGCATCTGGCTCCTATGTTCCTAAAAAATGCACACGATTTTAATCTTTCCTTTACTATAAGATATGCTATTAGTTGGACTCTTTTTCTCCTCAGTTTCCATACAGCACTTTATAACAGTGTCCATTGCAAGAATCCTCATTTTCAGTGAATGCTAACCAAGAGTTTGGGTAGGAAATCTATGCTGACGATATTTCTAGACTGTGAAAAGGCACATATATCGTTTTGTATCTTATCTTAAGGAGCAGAGACCAAAATCATGGTTTGAGGATTCCCACAACCCACTGTGTGAAAAGCCCTAGGGATTGCAGAAGGGGTTTGGTAATGGTACAGAAGAAAATACCCAGTAACAAAACCGTGGACTGGTGAGGTGGCTAAGCAGAGGTAGGGCAGTCCCGAGGGCCAATGCTGGCATCTTGGCATCTGTGTGCCAAGCCAGGCATCCCTCTCATACCTGTAACCCCGGGTCCTAGCTAGGTAGAGACAGGAGGATTACTGGGTCTTGCCGGTCTCCAGTTTACCGGAGAGAACATGAGCCCAAGTTTTAGGGAGAATCTCTGTCTAAAAGGTATAAATGGTGAATGATAGAAGAGAAGCTATGGCTCCTTCTTCTATCGTGTGTGTGTGTGTGTGTGTGTGTGTGTGTGTGTGTGTGTGCGGTCCCACAGTTCTCCTTACCAACATGTCCACATTCACCCATCCATACAGATACATACACACAAATAAATAAATTACACTCCCCCCCCAATAAGATATTGTGATAATGAATATAGTAAAATAAAATCACTTGGGGGGAAAAAACTGTTCCCAAAGGAATGATGGATAGCATGAGTATCTTGTTTCATACTTGAAAATACATGAAAGTAATTTTTAAAAATCCTCCATCAAAATACGTTTGGTGATGATATAGACACACCGGATTCAGAATCACGTGTATGCTCATTTCTTCTCCCGTTGCTGTAAATAAGAGATGCTGAGACTTCCTCCTCGTGTTACTCACACCAGTACTTAGGTGCACAGAAGTTCTCACTCATTGGTTCTTGGACTACATGACAATCACTATTTTAAGAATGCAGGGGCACTGGAGAGATGCTGGAGCAGCTCAGAGCACTGACTGCTGCTCCAGAGGACCCACATTCAATTCCTAGCGTGCACACAGTGGCTCACAGGCGCTTGTAACTTCAAAAACAAAAGCCAGTGGTTACTTAAAAAAAAAAAATCTATGTGTACTGATGCACGCCTTTAATCTCAGCACTTGGAAGGCAGAAGCAGTAGAATCTCTGTGAGTTTGACACCATTCTGGTTCACATAGGGAGAGCCAGTATAACCAGGATTACATAGAAATACCACATGTGTGTATGTATATGTGTGTATATATATATTCATCGACATATAGTTACATGCATAGTATTCTTCAAAAGATTGTCAGGAAAGATTCTTGAAATAGCTTTAACACTTTCAGCATTTATTGTGTATTAGCCATGGACAAAATACAGAAAGTTTCTATGGATTTGTAAAGCATGTTGGGTCTGTTTGTCTAAATGTCCTTATCATAAGCTAGCATGGCTGCTGGAAAATCAACATAAAGGTGTCTGGAAAGAGACAGAGTGCATACTGACAGACAGATCCATTGACCATGTTTATTACAAAGACAGTGAGATTTGGAGAAATGTATTGGTATAAGGGACTCAGGAAGACATCATTAAACAGCTTAGGAGAGCCTGGAAATCTTATCCACGCGATAACAGTCACACAGCATCAAAGCAAACACATTGACTTATCTCTGTCCCTGTTTCTTTCAGAATCGTCCATAAATTATGTCATAGTACAAAGAGTGACACACCATACACACACTCTTATATAATAGTTGTACCTGCAAAAGAAATTTTTCCCAATTTATGTAAACTATCCGCACACATACAGCTCTGCTCAGAAACTGCAGGAAGAGCCGCCAGAGCAGGAGGTAGGTGAGTGTGTGGTAGGCAACGGTCCTGACGCCCACAGTCTGAGAAGCCATGGTGACTTGCATAAGGGCACAAGGGGGTCCAGTTCTGTGGAAAGCCAACGCAGGCTGACAGCCAGCCAGAGATGCAGGGCCAAGGGCAAAGGCCTCCCATCTCACTCAGAAACAACCTTCAGGTTCAAACAGTCAACTCGCTCTGACACTGAGTGGATGCAGTTTCATGCTCTGGTTCAGTGAGTTAGACCAGCTTGATGAACTCACAGCAGAAGATCAACCCTGGCATCTTCCCAGGCAGTGTTCAAGGCAAGCTTTTAGATCAGTCCACAAGGCGACTCAATGTCATATTTTCAGTGCCAATATCCATCATCCCAAATGTCTCCTCAGGGCTCCCATGACTTCCTTGTTCCGCAGGCTGTAGATAAATGGATTCAGAACAGGGGTGACAATTGAGTACAGCACAGCCACCACTCTGTCCCTCCCAGAAGAATGCAAAGAGTGTGGCTGGGTGTAGGTGGAGAGACCGGTGGCATAGAACAGGCTGGCCACGGTCAGGTGGGATGAGCAGGTGGACACAGCTCTACCCTGTCCCTTCCCTGAACCCATCTGGAACACGACAACCAACACCCGAGCATAGGAAGCTAGGATGGTCAGGAAGGGTAGCAGCAGAATGACAAGGCCACTCATGAGGACTGTGTGCTCATATTGGGATGTGTCTTCACACACCAGCGGCAGGAGAGATGGAACCTCACAGAAAAAGTGGTCAACAATCCTAGCTCCACAGAATGGAAGTTGGAACACGTACAGAGTGTGCACCAAAGCATTGATGGAGCTGCTGCTCCAGGCACAGGCGACCATGGAGCAGCACATCTTCCTGCTCATGAGCACTGGGTAGTGCAGGGGCCGGCAGATGGCTATATACCTGTCATAGGACATGAAGCCCAGCAGGAGGGCTTCAGAGCCTCCCAGGCTCAGAAACACAAAGGTTTGCATCTCACAGCCCAGAAAGGAAATGGTCTTGGTGTCTGACAGGAAGTTGGCTGCCACCTTGGGCACAGTGGTGGAGATGTACATGATGTCGATGATGGAGAGCTGGCTGAGGAGGAAGTACATGGGGGTGTGGAGTTTTGTGTCCAGCCTGATGAGATGGACCAGTGTGATGTTGCCAGTCAGAGCTACTGCAAAGAGGATGATGATGACTGTGAAGAGGAAGTTGTCCACCTGGCCATAGTGGAAAAGACCAGCCAAGGTGAAGTCTGTGCCCCAGCTGTGGTTTCCTGTCTCCATGGCTTAGGCTGAACCATCAAAGCAGATGCAATCTGGAAAGGGCATGGTCTGATGAGGGCTGCCCTTGGGGAGATAGGAAATGACAATTATGACATGGGATAGATTTCTGGAATAGCTTTAGAGCAGTCTCTCTTCTATCCCATATATTAAGCTTTCATAGATTGAAAAATGCCCCTTTTAGTTATTTTAAATGTTTTTATTTTTGCTTAACCTGTTGTGATGGTATACATTAATGTAAGACTTTGCTGTTTCAATCATGCCTAACATAATCATATTTTTAAAAAGAATTCCAGATTCCCTGTCCTTAAATTAACATTTTACATTGATAGAGTCTTCAGTCTTTCAATTCCATTTTTTTACAAGTTATAATTGAGGAAATAAAAAATTGAGATCACAGAATAAAATCCAAATGATCATAAACTTAGCAGTTAAATATTCCTCAACAGATTTTCTATTCCTGCTGAGATTCTTCCTTGTGAGAGAACAGAGCATGGGTCTCTTTCTGTGACAGCATCGACTCACTCATTATCCGTGCGAACAAAGGTATTGACAGGGGAGTGTGAGGGAACAGAAACAGAATTGTATGCAGGAAATGAATGAAATACTGAGATCATGATGCAATGTGAAAATTAAGAAGCTGTAGTATGGCTACAATAGGATTACATAATTCAAGAAAACATCATGTGAAATTATATTAAGCCTTTTACTGCATCATACATCGATTAGCCATCTGTTGCCAAAAGCAAGGAGACTGCTTTAAAGTAACAGAAGACTGCACAACATTTTTCAGGTTCCTAAAATATTAATTATGAAAGAGAATTAAGGAGGAATTAATAGAGCAATGTAGGAAACGCTTATTACTTTTTATATAAAGACTTCAGTTAACCCACATCTTTCCACTGTTCCCTGAGACAGTGAAATGCTAGCCTGTCCACAGTTTCACTTTGCTCAGAAATTGCCCTGGGTGTCAGAGCTTATCAAGACCCTGGCAGAAGTCATTGTTAAAAGTGTGGAGTTCCATGCTGATTTCTATCGTGGGTGAATGTGTGTGTGTGTGTGTGTGTGTGTGTGTGTGTGTGTGTGTGCTTTACTGGATCAAACACCTGCCCTAGGCAAACACTGTGCCTCTGAGCTACAGCCCTAGTCACTGGATTTTGAGGAAAGGTGTCACACATCTTGCTCAGTATCCCAGGGGTGTCCTCAACTTCAATCCTTTCCTGACCCTCCTGAGTGCTGGGACAGGGGCTGGACCCCCAAGACCAGCCCTGCCCTGGCTTCTCATCATAGAAGCATTGTCGGTGACCATTGAATCCTTATATATGTTAATGCCGTTTTTAAATACTCTGAGATTGGAAAAGGCACATTTTCCTTTCTCTTCATTACATTTACAGCAGAATTTCTGCCTTTGTTCAATATGCTGGAAATCACCGAGTCAGGTTTCTCCACCTCTAAAGATAAAACTCCGTCTGTGGCGGCAGCAGCAGCGGCCCTGGTTCTGGAAACCTCCCAGGCTACCCCAAACACAATTTATTTTAGAAATGGCTATTTCCTTTTGGAGGACAGGATGGGCTGAGACAGCTCAGAGCAGGGGGTACACCTGGGCTCCCCATTCCTGTTGGATCCATGTCACAGCCACCTCTTCTGCCAGATGAGGGTCTGTGTAAGGGTCATTTAGAATCAATGTGAAAACTGTCAACTAGCCTGATGACTGCATACACTGTGCACGCGTACTAAATCATCACACTTCATCTCTGTCATTAACCAATTAAGCCATAATTAAATTTGAAATCAGAAAATATTCCAAATCTGCTGAGAAATGACGTATTTTATGTCAAACTTGTCCCCTCACACCAGGAGCCCCAGTTCCTTTCTCCTCGTGAGAAGGCTTACACGCTCCAGAACATCAAAGGACAGCATTCACACACCCTGGCACTGCAGACGTTTTTAAGGCAATACGTGGAGTGTGCATCTATCTAGGAGCTGAATCAATTCCAGAGGATGGACGAACAAATATAACGACGCCTACCTTCACCCAGAGAGAGCACTGCTGTAGGTCTTCTCAGCAAGATGGATTGCAAGTTCATCGGGGGCGCCTGCTTTACTGCAGGAACTCATTGTCTGCAGGGCTCCGTTGTCAGCTCAAGAGGTGTGCTGGGACCAAGCCAGAATTCCATCTTCCATCAAGCTGAGCTTTTTAACGTGGGGACCGCCTGTCTTCTTATAAATTTAAGTCTAACATAATTTTAACTGCAGCCTAAGCAACTGTATGTTAGAGGTGCGTACCTCAGTTCCCCAGGATTTCTCCTCAAGGATGGAATCCTAAGCAAGAATGGAAAATGAGCCTGCCCAAAAATATATAGAAAAATAAGGCACCCAGGGATAATAGGTAGAAAGTCAAAGCTATGCCTCCTTGATTAACTTTTAATCGCAAAATGTTGATATCCAGTGAATCAAGCTATTTAATCTGTGTATCAAAAAAGAAACTCTGGCTTCTAAAACCCATAATTCCAAGCACAGTTTGGAAACTGTTAGCTCACGGTGAATTTGTAAGGTAATTGGTTTTTGTTTTTTGCTTTTTTTTTTTTTTTTTTTGCCTCAGAAAATAAACCTCACTTAACATTAACGACTTAAGTGAGAAAGAAACGTCATTTTAGCGTGAACGGAAGACTTTTAAGGTCTTAGATGCTCTGGCTGCCTGTGGAAGATTGGACCTATGCGGCAGTTTTTCAAAATCCTTCTGGGAAAACCTGGTCTCTTGTCCACAATTAAAGAAGCACACAATGTACAAGAGAGATACCATTTATTAGAACCTCTGTTTGCACTGCATAGTAGAATTTTTTAAAGAAGAATAAGTGTTTAAAACATATTTTCAAGTCATAACTGAAGCTGATAAGTTAAAAAAAATCTCTTTTCATTATACGCTTAACAGGCTCATCTGCATTAGAAGCAGAAGGGATAAGCTTCAATATGTAGATATTAGAAACATCATAAATGTGAAGTTTCAAGGACTTGGCTTGTGTCACATATTTCTGAAGGCCATATTCAAATGTTCAGCGTGATCACTGATGTAAGCCAATCGTGTTTATGAAAACTCCCAGGTCTGTTTGATGCTGGAATCAAAGCTAGTTCACTGTGCCTGAGCGTGGAGAAGGAGTCGGATCATCCAAGGTGCAATCTTTTCCTGCTGCAAAAACATGGTTTTGATAATCTAAAGAAGTTAGAGTTTTAATTAGAAGAGAAAAAAATGAATGAAACTGTTATAATATTGACTGGATACTAAATTTTGTACTATTTCTCAATAAGTAGTAACATCATAAGAACATTGTAAAAACTGGATCTTTGAAATAAATTATTCCAAATTTATTCCCAGTTTGCATAGGTAACATGTTTAATTTTTAGTCTATTAATACAAATTAAGTTTTTTTTTTCTTTTTACCTGGAGACAATATTATGCTTCTAAAAAGAAGCTTCATTTTAAATTTAGCCTTTGATAATATTTACTGGGTTAACTGTAAAAATTTGACCTAATCAATTCTACTCTTTACGGGTTCCACTGAACCATTTTTTTGGTACTGATACCTTTTTCTATGAAACGTTTTTCTTGATAACTTTTTAGATGGACAATAGTACATTCAAGAAAAGCGATTATCATTCTTTCTCTATATTCCTAAGTGCTATTTACCTGTAGATTCACAAGTGAAAAGTGGGCTTCATTAACCTTGAAATGATATTTTGTACGACCTAACAGCAAAGCCTTTTCTTGTATCTTTATGTTGCTTACACATTCTTATTAGATGTGTATTCATGGTGTCTCTTACCTACTGGTCCTGGATTTTATGTTTCTTTTTCCCACATTCAATGTTTGTTTGTTTGTTTTTACCTTATTAACTAAGGACCCATTACAATCACAGTGCTACCACCACAATGTGTTTGATGTTTGGATTTATGCGAGTTTCACTCCCATAGGTAGCCTTAGAAAATCCTTTTCACTCCTCTTTTCTTATTTTATATTTCCTTTTAATTTTACTACTGGTTCTTTTCCTTTTGTGTTTAAATTAAAATTCCAAGTTCATCCAATAACTAAGGTGTAATCTTTATGTATATAAATAGTTACCTGTGTCACCATTTCTATGCTAAGCAATGAACGGTCTTGTCCAGGAAAACTGTTAGTTACACACAAAGGTTCCAAGTGTAGCTGGATTACAGGGGCAATAAAATAATTGTAATACCCTGTTTGCCATGAATACCAAGTTCATTCAGTTTGTAGATATATAATATGTTCTGGGAGGTTGTATCAAAATACTAGAGGTATTTTGTAGTTTGTTTATTTATTAATCTATTGTATGTTTATGGGTGTTTTGTTTCCATGCACCATGTACATCCTTGGCACCTGAAGAGACCAGAAGAGTGTGTCAGATCCTCCGGATTCCATGAATGATTATGAGTTGCCATAAAGGTGCTGGGAATTGAATGCGAGAGCAGCTGGTGCCCTTAACTGCTGAACCACATCTCCTTGTTCTTTAAATACCCTTGATGGCTTTATAATTTCATGAGGATTGTTACAGGGAAGTGACTGTTATTCACAACAATGAATTTATCCTGAGGAGGTGAGAACTCAGCACAGAACCGTCAGATGCTGTCACCTCCTGATGCACAATGGCTGCCACAAGAGCTGAGGCTCCTCTTTTTGAAAAGTTTGTAATTATTTGCAATACTAAAAGAGACTGTGCTTTCAGCCAGGTGTGATGACGCACACCTGTAAGGTATACAGGTAATGGTAGGAGGTGACTTGAGAAGATAAGGTGGTCAGGGCCATCCTCCACTACATAGTGGGTTTGAGGCTATCTTAGGCTATGTGAGATTCTGACCCCAAACAAATGAACACATGAGTAAATAAACAGCAAACCAAACAAATGAGATATGTATGGGCTTGATTTTTAAAAGCTAAACATAAACACACATATAACTTGATGCCTTGCAGCACAGACTGGCTTCAGCTGATGCTCTTCTGGACCCTTTCTCCATGATGGTGCCAAAGTTATACATGTGGGTACCTTCCAAAATATATTTTTTTTTAATGTATAGGCAAGGCTATTTTGCCTGCATGTGTCTGTGTATCACTTTTGTGTCTTATGCCTGCATAGGCCAGAGGAGGGCATCAAATTCCTTTGGGACTGAAGTTGCAAACCACTGTGAGCCACCATATGGGTGCTAGGGATTGAACCCAGGTCTCCTGCAAGAGCAGTAAGCGCTCTCAACTGCTAAGCTATCTCTCCATTCTCCCTTCCTCTTTTTTCTCTTTGAGACAGGGTCTCATATGTCCTGTGCTGGTTTTGAACTCATTACGTAGCCAATTTTGACCCCCTGCCTCCACCTCTCCAGTGATTGGACAACAGGCATTTGTCTCCACATTAGGTCTGTGCATGCTGGGCGAGCCCTCTACTGACCGAGCTAAGTCCATCTGCGTGAACCTTCATCACAAACATCTGGGGAATCTAGGATGCCGAGTCCCCTGCTGTTGCTATGTGGTTTGCAAACTACACCTACACAACCTCCTTTTTCCAAATCATAGATAGAGATACATTTTGTGTTCAGACACATGCATTTGTAAACGTCAGGCCACCAAAGCCTTCACTGTTCAACCTCTAGAGAGAAATTTGTGAAGCACATGGAAAGGTTTCCTTATGAGTGCATCTCGCCAAACATTGAAAGGAAGGAGAAAAGTAGCCAAAAAAGAAAAACCAAACAAAACCGAAAGTTTTTGCTCTCAGTGAAGACGATGTTGGACTTTCCTTCCACTCTTCAAACCCCCAATCTACCCTAGCTCATGATTCTGCTTCTCCCCGCACTTCAGCTTGTGACCCTGTTCCTACAGTGTAGAAAGGAAAGAGAAGCAGCCGAGAAAGCCAGGTGCAGTCTCCACGAATGCAAATACCCTCTCACACCACTTACATCATTTTCTTTATGCCCAGAGCGTCTGTCTGAGTAAATATTGCATATTGAGCATACCCCTCACAGCCCCTGCTCTTCTTTTCTCTCCTTTTCTGAGTTAACTCTGTATGTGTAACCTTCAACCTGTAGCATCTATTCCATCCACTCACAGCAGAAGGAAGAACTCTGGAAAACTGTGAGGCGGGTTATTGATCTTATTTCTCTTTTTAATGTCCTGTGTTTGTACTCGGAGACCCTACTCTCTGGCCCTGCACATGAGGCCCTCCTGCCTGGCAGTTGCTACCCTCTCTCACAGCACTCCTGCATCCCCCCACTTCAAAAGCATCCAAGATCATTCTGACAGGAAGAAACATGAACTTCCCTGGTGCAGGAGAGATGTCTAGAGCCTCTCTTTTTATCACACAGATGAAATGCCACCTAAAAGCTGTGTTCTAGCCCTCCCTCTTCCGTGGTTATCCCCTTTCATGTCTCTTTATTTGCCATGGATTGTTGAATGGCAGCTTTATCCTTAGCACTCAGTCACCAGCACACCCCCCAGGCCCAGGAACAGCACCAGCTGCACAGCACAGCCCACATAGCTGATGGTCTTGTCCTGCCCGCTCAGGTTGTAGAGCAGCTGTGGGATGGAGCTGCTGGTGAAGCTGAGGTCCAGGAAGGACAGGTGCGTGAGGAAGAAGTACATGGGGGTGCGCAGGTGCGGGTCCAGCCTGGACACCAGGATGATGGTGCCATTGCCCAGCAGGGTCAGGAGGTAGGAGGGCAGGAGGACCGCGAAGAGGACCCTCTCCAGCTGGGGCCGGTCAGAGAAGCCCGCGAGGATGAAATGGCCGAAGGTGCTGTCATTGGCCGCGTCCATCTCTGATGCACCTAAGGAAGATGGGAAATAATAAATACAGAGGCAAATAAATAAATTTAGTATTACTAATGATACTTAAAGTTTGAATGCAAATGGTCCATCTGTACAGGAGTCTACTGGGTTGTTTATAAAAGTGGATAAAACATTTCTAACTTGACAATCAGAAATCCAGTCAAACAAACAAACAAAAAAACTGAAAATAAGTTTTATATGAATATTGGTTGGTCCAAATTAAAATAAAAACATTTTAGAGAGGAAAAAGAACAGACTAAACCAATAAACAATATACTTGTACCATCTTCTGAAATAAGGGTTCTGCATACATATTTTGGGCAAAGTCTCAGGTTGTACAGGAACATACTATGTAGTCAAGGTTGGCTTTCAAATTCATGTTAAACTACCTGACCCTGCCATATCTTTTGAACATAAAAGCACATTTTTGAGGAAATAAAGTTTTAACTCATCAGAACAAGGTGTTTTTTTTTTTTTTTGTGATCATTATTGTGATTGTTAAAGAAACTCCATTCCAGGCCAGCCAGCCATCTTGGTGCCCACTAGCTATTTGTCTTTGAGGTCCCTGGAAGATAAGTTCCCAGTAATCCTGACTCAGTGACCCCCACTCAAAAAAATGTACAGCCATGACTAACTACTTGTTATGATATGATTAGCTGCTGTTTGGCTTCTGAAACTTGCTTATGCAGATACTCGAAGATTGTTTGGAGTTCACTTAATGTGGCAGAACCAATTTTTCCTTCCTTAACACTATGTAGCCTAGTTTTGCCTAAAACTCATGATGCTCCTGCCTCAGCCTCCTGCACACTGGGATGTGCAGGCATGTGTTACTCCAGTTAGCTTCAAGGGCACAGTTTGATTTGTTTTTCAATAGAAAAATCCTACATGCTTCCTGTAACTCCTATACCTGTAACCTCTTCGGGCATGCAGGTGTACATGCAAACAGAACACTCACACATTAAAAAAAAAATACATACATTAAAGAAGGAGGAGGAGGAGCAAGGCATGGTGGCGCACACCTTTAATCCCAGCACTCAGGAGGCAGAGGCAGGCAGATCTCTGGGTTTGAGGCCAGCCTGGTCTACAAAGTGAGTCTGGGACAGCCAGAGAAATCCTGTCTCAAAAAACAACAGCAATAAAAAGAATGAGCATCTTCCCCAGGTAGTAGTCAGTGTAATTCCAGCAACAAAACACATTGAAGTCTCGCAGAGCTTAAGGAGCTATCATTGATTTTCTGAATGAACTAAGGAGTATTGAGGCTTCATCTTAAACTAAGATTTTAGATAAGCTTCTTATGGCTAATATTAAACAAAAAAAGGGCCTACAAGACACAAAACTGTCCTGTTTACAGAGAAGCCAGTCACAGTGAATGACAGTGAATAGGCTGGCAATTCACGCTCTGCCAGTGTCTGTCTCACCACAGTGTCTCTGTTAACTCAGTCTGTTCCTGGCAGGGATACAGGGGGTAGAGGGAAAGAATGAAAGGATTCTCTGCAACATCTGTTTTCCAGCATCCCAGCATCCCTTGAGACATGACTATCTCAGCTTCCTCTGAGAGAAAGAGTGTGGCTGACTGTAGCTCCCTCTTTACAAATGGATTGTTCTTGGCTGATAACACCCTTGGGACTCAGACAGCCGGTGCTTTCTCTGTCTAGACTAAGCAGGAGAAACCCTCCAATAAGGGGGGGGGAAGCCTGGTTTTCGCCCTAAAGAAGACCAGCCTGAAACCAGAAGATGTAAAGAGACATGCTGTCCCAGAAGATGCAGTAGGAAACTGGGAAGAGTGACCGTTGCCATCATGACAAGCACTGGCAGACCCCAGGAGCATGGCCCCAGATCCAGCCGCCTGCAGACACTCACTCACTCCTAAGTCTGGCTGGTCTCTGAGCTAAGAAAATGTAACTTTTTATTTTTCTCTTTCTAGACACCATTAAAATCAGGCCTGACTGCCCTGACTCTCTTTCCTTCTCTCTCTCTTTTCCTCCCTTTTTCCTTCCCTCTGTCCCTCTCTCATGGCACACCATCTTCCCCCATATAGCTGCTCTAAATTTCAATTGAGAAGCCTGCCTGCTTGTTTGGCTGCTAACTCAAAAACACTCATTTCTCTCTATCTTCCTCCCCAGCCCCGCTTGTGGTTTTATCTCCCAAACCCTGATGAAAATTGTCCTCCAGTTTCCTTGAGTCACTTTTTCAAATCCCTTTCTCTATAAGATCAAGGACCTGCAAAAGAGCTTCGAATCTCCCAGGACATCTACACACACACACACACACACACACACACACACACACCTGTCTTCTCTACTTGAATATACGTAGTGTCTCTAACTTTGACTTATGGTTTTACACCATGTAACCTTTGAGTAGAAGAGAGATATTGGCTTATCATTCATCCCTTTCTTTGGTCTTCAGGACACACATACCAGATGGACAATGAACAGTTTCAAACACATCCGACTTAGAACAAAGCTAATTGGTACAAGAAGTTCTGCTCACCTATTTATTTGGGCTAAATTGTGGGAACCTCAGTTTTCTTTGTGCATATGAAATCAAAGAGGTTGCATGTGGCTTCTGTTCTTGGAAATGGCCCAGTAGCAGCTACAGAAATGGATTCCTGCAGGAGGTCAGGATGGCCTAGTGGTCTAAGATGCTGCATCCAGCAAAGGGTTTCTGCACCCGACTGCCCCATCTCAAACAAACACCGTTGATTTAGCAGTTAATACCCACTGCTCAGCCACAATTACAGAGTCACACAGCCCTTTTGTTGTCGATGTTACTGTGTATGTTCACGTGATTTTCTGTTACCTGCCTACAGGCAGTTTTTTTTTTTTTCTCCTTATCTTTTGTCACCCTTGGAATATCTTTGTTCATCTTTTTTTTTCTAATTTGATATAAATTATTTTCTGTGAAGTGCTCTCCTCCAATTAACTCATTGTTGTTCAGAGAACCCTTCATGAGACATTGATAACACATTTTACACATATTTTACACATTCCATTTGGTATAATTTTCTTGTCTATCACTTTACCTAGCATGTACTTTAAAATGTATTTTTTCTAGCACATGTTTTTTTGTTTTGTTTTTGTTTTTGTTTTCTTTTTTGGTTGACTAGTTAAAATATATTCAAGTGACAGGGTGCATTTGGTTTTATTGCCTAGTCTTTGAACTGGTTAATTCACCTCCTGGCATCAGGCATTAGTGAGTCTAATCCTGTAAGAGGGGTTGGGGATTTAGCTCATTGGTAGAGCCAGCCAAGCACAAGGCTCTGGGCTTGGTCCTCAGCAACAACAACAACAACAACAACAACAAAAAATCTGTAAGGGCAGAATCATGATTGTCTATGCTTTGTTTCATGGGCTCATCTGCAAGGAAGACATGAGATAAGACTGTTCATTCGGCATGTTGATGCAGAGTAATGAGAGAAAGACAAGTTTCAGAAGAAATCTGAGATCCAAGCCCTACTCACTGTTTTTGACAGCATGCCGCCAAGTTGATGTAAGTGTCTCAACAGGAGAGACTTTCACTCCAGCAAGCAGCTTGCTCTCGGCTTCTGTCTGCATGCTGTCCTCACATCTGGTTTCCAGCCTGAAGCTGATGGCACTGTGAGTGATTCTATCCAAAGCCATAAAGGAGGAAGACACCCGAGAGACAGGAGAGAATCCCTGGGGTTCACCTTTCCCTGTTTATATCCAGGGATCCATAACCCGCACAGGCTGGGGCCATGGGTCTCCCCAGTGAGAGGGAGAGGCAGTGCAGGGGACTCAGGGCAGGGATGGGGGTTCAAATTCCCCCACAGATCATTGTCTGCCAATTGTGAAATGCAGAGGCAGGCACCACAGGAGCAAACTAGTCCTTTTAATCTTTGTATGCCTTTCACCCAGCCTATGGGAGGCAGAGTTCTTCCTTGATAGGAAATGCATTTATGAGTTCACTTATTCAAAGATCGTCAGCAATTCCTGAAAATACAGAATGCCCCTTTTTGGGGCAGCATTTTGTCATTTCAAGTCACAGAAAGGCCACCATCCCATACAGAACTTCCATTGCACTCCATCCAATTTTTCTACTCCAGATACTCATGAGCTGAGCAATCCTACGAAGAGTCACGCCATGAACACGTTAGGCCCTGGGGACTGTAGCGGGTGGTTTTGTTTGTAGCTGGAATCATCAGCACATACACAGCCCTTTAATACATTGTTATTTTACCTTTAAAAAGTCCCCTGGGTGAATTTGAATGAGTAAACTAACTTTTGTTTAGTAACCTGCTTATGCAAACATAGCTTAACCTGTGATACCAAAGAAATAGTTTAATAGATAG